>NC_143398.1:37245394-37870394 GCF_052110815.1 Crocodylus siamensis
CAGTCCTTGGTTTTCACTTCTAACATCTATACATATCCTGCGTTCTCCATGAATAAGTAGTAAAAATATATATATAATCACACCCTTCCCCCAGAACTCTACCCGTAATACCCAAATCTTAGATGAACTCCCAGAAGTTGTCAAAACAGCTGTAAAAAAACAGTTGAAGCCAGAATTGTAGAAGCGGACAAGAGCTGCACTGGAATCTGACAGTTCTAGAAGCTGATGTTTTATTCAAATGTAGTAAAATGTAATCTAATCATAGAGAAAGAGATGCCAAAAAATACTAATAGCATCTGTACCAATATTTTAGCAGAACACGTATGTAAGGGTAATGCAAAATAGAATAATGTAAAACAACCAGAAAAATGGATTTATGAATGAGTTAAAATTATATTGTTACAGTATTATATATTTTCAGCAAGCTGATTTTGTGGCCTTTTAAAAAAAATGAATATAGCATTTATCATTTTAAATGAGAAAATTAGCATCAGAACACTTGAAAGAAAGAGAAATAATTATGCTTAGCATGCTGTGACTCACTGAAGTGTGGTGAGTAGGAGGTACTATGTAGTAACTTGAATTGTACTGAAGTTAAAGTACATTCTGTATCCTATTCTGTCTGTCTGTTTAGGAACTGTGAGCCAGTCCTCTTTGCTGTACAGCTTAATAGAACCAATTTGATAAAATCATTAAAGATGTACAAGCTGTTTTATAAACAGTGGGACAGAATCTGGCTGGAGGAATATAAGCTACTGAACAAGACAGAGAAACCTGTCAGGTTTCTCTCTCCCTTTTTTTTTTTTTTTTTGCATGACTTCCACCATTGTAATACTGTACTAGGAATAGCTTCCACATATCAGCAAACACTCTAAAATCCTACATACAGGTTTTTAGGCCTGGATCCAAAGTAGTAAATTGAGTTACGCATTCAGATGATGAGAAGACCGCTTGCTGATCTCGGAACTCTCCAACTTGATTCTGCACTCTGCTTACCCTGTTTTTATGCTACTGCAGCTGCACTGACCTTAGTAGAATAAAGCCCCAGGAATACAATTGCTGTTAAAATAGATAATTGGACTCCTATCTGAACTACTGGATAGAAAAATCATATTATGATATCGCACAGTAGGTAAAATAAAGGATAAGAGCCACTGTAATGGAGTAGATGAAGAAATAACTGACTTCTGAAGTTAATTAACCCTGCTACACTTATCCTCAAAAACACTGAATGCTGAAGCTAATAGCAATTATTTCTCATAGATTAATCACAAAAATACCCCAATTTTTCCTTTCACTCTATGTTCAGGCCCACATGGTATCTTCAAGACCAGAATTAGTCATATCCTGAAAAACGGTTTTAGAATTCTGAAGAACTCTGTAATTCGAAATAGTTTTGTACCCACCCTGAGCACTCTGCAAGCATGCTTTTGCTTGTGTAGATTATTTCAGGAATGAGTAGTGTTTGTACAACTATTCATCCATGCATGACAAAAGCATCCTGTATTCATTATTTACTAATTTCCTTTAATAAAAGCTTTGGTTACCCAATCACTGAGCAAAAGCTATGTGACTTATTATAAATCACTTCCCATAAAAAGAAAGTCATCAGCTGGAAAACAGCCTGTATTTTGACATTTGTTCACAAACGGAGTAACTTTGAAAAAATAGGCTTTGTTTTCTATAGATCTATTTAAAGATGGATAAAGATTTCCAGTCACAACAAACAATCCAGCTATCTCTACTTAAAAGGTACCCATCCTACCAAGAGTTCTTCTTGCTATGTTCACATAAGGCTTTCCAAATGGCTTGTCCATTGCTGGGGTAGAGTAACTGCGCCCAAATTGAATAAAAAATGGGGGTTTTTTTGTTATTCCTTGCATTATGCTATTATTACACTCAGTTAATTACACTCCTAATAAATTTAGGATTTAAGGTCACTACATACAAGTATAGTTACATAAAACTAGGTCTTTGTTATTCGTATACTCTGCAAGTATATACTTACACTAAGCTTACCTTAACATGCATACACATGCCTATTGATTACAAAGCTGCCATTCATCACAATTTAGGGTCAAGTTTTGCCTCTATCTCCAAATCCCTAGATACATCTTTCCGTCTGGCCCAATTGTCAGGACTGACTTGGTTATTTCATTGGAAGGAAGGTTAACTCTGAATGATTATCTACTGGACTGGAAAGGATTTGGAGAAGCCGAGAAACAAGACAGTTTGTATCTTATTCTAAGACATAGGTCTTGACTTGCCTCCCGACTCCTTAATCATTCTCCGATTCAAAGACTAATCTCAAAACCAAGACTATAACATCAAAACACCCTATTCCTAAGGGATAACCCTAAAACTCCAACTCTGACATTTCAAAACCACTAAAGAATATTTTACTGCAAGAGTTCATTAATGCTGTGTACAATACTTCTATGCACAGGCAGACAGAAATAAAGACATAAGCATAAAGCCTCTATAGTACACAAAATAAATTCTCCCGAGAAAACTGTTGTGGTGTCCTTTACTGGGTTAATCAGTCACCTAACATTAGGATTACAGTTAGGGGAACAGCTTCTTGAAAGATGGTTATAGAACATTGTTTTAGGGGAACATTTTTAAAATGACAAACAGTTTGAAGAATCTACAGTTTGCAGTACAAGAGGAATCAGATAACATTACATTCTCAAAGTTTATGAACATCCCCCTGGAATAGAAATCCTTCATGACACAGGCCATGACTTTTTATTCGTTTGTGAGGCATCCCCTGATCCTGACCATATTTTCTGATAACTATTATAATACATGTTCAATAATAGCAGTAACAACAATAGGAACAGAAAAAAGTGTCATCTTTCTAGCTATTTTCTTTTCCATGCAGCACATATTAATGCCAATGTTTTTTGTAGGCATTGCCACAATAGTTCTCTATGTTTCCATCAGAGGACAAAGGATCTCCCACTTTCTCTCTCTATTCCCCACTGTAACTCAGGCTAAAGATAAATGTGAAGGAGGATGTTTGTTCTTCCCTTCAGAACCATCTAACCTCATAGGCAGTGAAAGGTAATAAAAATAGAAGTTTTTTTTGTGTTTAGGCTCCTTCAAGAAAATTAATAAAATATGCCACTAAGACATTACTTACTCCAATGGGTCTCTTGGGGCATATCAACTAAGGGAGTACATCAAGGGCTTGGTGAGCAACTGCTCACCAGGGCACCCTTGGGGAAAACCAGGAGTAATGGCCACAAACTCCTGGAAGATTAATTCAGGCTCAACATTAGAAAAAACTTCTTCACAGTCAGGGTGTCCAGACTGTGATAAGCTCCCTCCAGAGGTGGTGCGATCGCCTACCCTGGAAATCTTCAAGAGCAGACTAGACAGTCACCTCACTAGGGTCACCTGACCCACAGTTATCTTTTCTGCTTGATGCAGGGGGCTGGACCTGATGATCTTCTGAGGTCCCTTCCAGCCTTACAATATATAAATCTGCATGGGCCTATATGGCGCCTTTGTTATTAAGCCGTCATTTAGTACATCCTTTTGGAAGTACTAAAAGGCAGCACAATAACAGCCCGTACTGCACTGTGCCAGCCATACACAGTTATTTTTGCCCACTACATCACCATAGTAACATACTATGAGCAAGCACGTTGCTACACTGATGTAGCAGTGGCATCACAGTTTGTCAATGGACACTACACCATAGCGTGCCACTATGGCGTTGTAGTGTCTTGTGCCCTTGATATATGAACTATGCAGTGTACTGATATAGTAGTAAGTAAACTGGGTACTTCCTTGATTGAAGGGGCAATTCTGGCTCGCTCTGTGAGACCATAAAATAATACCTGGTTGAGCAGAGGTACAGAATGATCCCTTGGATTCAGAGAGTAGTTGTAAAATGTCCTAAGCTCAAGGGAGAAATAAACATAAAAAACATTCTTGCAGCACAATTTAATTAGGTGAATTTAGACTTTCCCTTAATATTTTTCCTCATTTAAAATCAACAATTTTGGACTTACCAGTTTCAGGCTTCCTCCAGGTGGAAGAAGAGTGAAGAGGTTCAGGAAGCAGAGGATGTTCTATGAATGGTGATTTTCCTTTAAAAAATGAAAACTAACTTTCAGGACATAACCCTTAAAATTCAAAACTTTTCACAGAACTGAAATTTCATGTTTCATTGTAGAAAATATCAAAATTATCACATAATAGAAACATTTTGGTATTTCCAAAATAAATACGCTTCTCCAGATTTCTGACTGTCATCCTGGTAAACTGCATGTGGAAGCCTAAACTTATAGGACTACTTTGGCCCTGCAGTAATCTACCTAGTATGCTTCACTCAAGTCAGTAACTTGGGCTTTCAGAAGCTCAAATGGCTGCCAAAGAGAAGGGGAGCAACAGTTGTAGGAAACAAGCTTTGTACAAATGTGAAAATTTTCACTAAAGATAAAACATTCTTTTTTGCAGGATGTGTATTTTCAATTGCAAAATCCTTCAGATGGAAAATTTCTAACCAGCTCTAGTGGAGGGTAGAACTGACTGGAAATTTTCTGGTGGAAAATTTTGCTATCAGAAAATGCAGCTGCACTGAAATCAACTATGTCAATTTCAGGGACTTTCTGACGGAAGCTGCCTGTTTCCTGTCCATTCATGCAATGACCCACCTCCCTGGTAGTGCTGGTTCCCAGACTCTTCAACAGTTCCCTTGATAGGGATATGGAAAATGAGGTGTCCAAAGATTGGACCTGTTAAGTATGCAGGCTTTGAAATACTTGGGAGGCCTGGGAGTATTTTTAGACTTGGAAGAAAAGAATTACCTTGTTCATTGATAATGAAGTCCAGTTACTAGAAAGCACTACCAGAAAAGCTGTATTTCTCCTTTCCAGGCCTCTTTCTTTTATTACCTGCCCCTAATCCTTCCCTCCAGTATTGAGCCTGGACAGTTTGTATAGGTAGGGCTGAATGAAGGAATTGAGTAGGGAACAACTGGGGAATCAGCCTGGGGTACTACCTTTGGGTGGGGCACAAAAATAGCCACCCCCAAGCCTGGCAGCTGGCCACTCTGCCATCACCAGCAGCACAGCTGCTGGCAGTGCCTCATGTGCCACTGCTGCCTAGAGTACAGAGCTGCCCTGTTATACTTCTGGCTGAATCCTACTACTCGTACTGACCAACTCCAAAAACTTCAAAACTGCAGATCAAATCTCAGGAAATAAAGTTTTGGAGCTTAAAAATAAAATTAAAAATATATATATTTTGGAGCTTTAATTTGCTTTTTTGGTTTCTGCATCCATAAGGCACATTTTAGTCTTACTGGGTATATCTACACATGCATTTATGCCAGCTTAAATTTATGGATTTAAGTCAGTAAACGGGTTTAAGCCAGCATCTACATGTGCAGGCATTAATGTGCATTGATGCTGTGTGTGGACACAGTGTTACTGTGCAGTAAGGCAGCTACACATGCATTATTGTGCAGTAACTAATCTGATATAAATTTGATATCAGCATGATGCAGGTATCAAATCTATGCTCTAGTCAGCATAAGTTGCCATATTTACTGTGCAGTATGGGCATGCACATGTAGACATGTACCTGTACTGTGCAGTAATTTTGGTTACTGTGCAGTAAATATGCATGTGTAGACACACCCACTGAGTGCATCTACATGTGTGTTTTATGAATTAGATCTGCAGTAAAGTGTCACCATCTATATGTGCACTGGTATTAGGGCTCAGTAATTAACTCCACCATAAGATAGTACTGTCCCCAACAGTACTATCTTATGACAAAGTACTTACATATGCTCAAATGTACATGTAGATGGTGACAGGGGCTGGCTGGGGCACAAGGGTGTTAAAGTGTGGAACTGCCTGCCGCCTAGCCCTGCACTTTAGCATTCTTGTGCCCCAGACAGCTGCTCCACCTCCTGACACCACCACTCAGAGCCCAAGGTTGACCCCACCCAGGCCTCTTGCCAGCCCAGGGTTGCTCTGTCCCGGCTCAAATTGCTGTGGTCCCAGTACACATGTAGATGCTACAAGCAGGAACCAGCTGACTCTGGCAGGAACTATTCTGGAGTTTATTGCTCAATTACATATCTAGATGCACCCATTCTCAAGCTTTTCTCTTCCCTCATGATGTCAACAGACTTTTAAAAAATCAAGGTGAGATTCCCTTGAATCATACTTCTCTATGGTCTGAAATTTGACAAAAGTATAATTAAATTCATAATCACAAATGTTTGAAATACTGTTCTAAGTCTGGCAGCATCTGCATATCCATCACAATGTTGATAAAACCCCTAGAACTAGTCAGAAGAATTCCTGGGAAACATTGCTTCATCAGAATTTGCTGATTTAACACAATTGGAACATTTTGCAGCAGTTGACCAATTTAATCAAAATACTTACACAGCCTCTCAGCAGCTTACAGTTCTGGGTGAAACTCCAAGAATGCCACAATATTTGGCATCAGGACAGACATCTCTGCCCCTGTTACCCAGCTGAGGACCCAAAGACTTTTCCAGTACATTACTTTGGAGCAGCCTTCAAGACAGGAGGAAAACAAATTTTGAAATAATTCATGAAGTACAATATTTTTTCTCTGTACAGCTCTAAATGACATGTGTGGGAGCTGTTAGAAGTCACTGTTCCACTCTCCTAAATGTTCCTCTATGCTGAATACAGCTCTCTCAATATTTTCTACGCCAAAAAATTCTAGGACTGAGTGTGAAACCATCATGCCCTTCCTGACAGAGCTACAAATCACCACAATTAGGTAACTAGCAATAACAGCAGCTAAAGTTGCCAAAAACTTTGTAATGACTACACTGCTATTTGCAGTGTGACTGCAGCCTGTGTACATCTGTCCAAGTTAGCTTTAACTTAATCAGTTTGGGTATCAACAGCATGATGGCACAGGCGTCAAGTAAACATCTAGGCACCCAGGAACTATTGCAGCACCTAATTCAGCACAGACATAGCCAGCATTTTCAATGGCTTATAACTTCACCAAACTTTATTTGGCCTGAAGTGTTTATTCCAGATGTCTGACTTGATATTGTTTTCATTAAGGACTCAATAATGATTTTATAAGATTTGTCTAATCTAACAAAAATAAAAATAATTAAAATAATGTAAGTAAAAAGGCCAGTTTAGGTCTTCCTAGATATAGCCAATTTTTTAACATATACAGCATTCAAAATGTTAGATCCCTGATTTCTCTGACTGACGTGTAATGTGCATTACTACAGCAAAAGAAAAAAAAGCACCCTAAGATCATTACATAGAATGCAAAAACAAAAAAAGTGTTATCTTGTTGCATTTAGGTAACAGCAGGAATTCTCTCCAATGTCTTTCAATTAGTAATAATGGCCCTGGTTGTGTGCATCAGTGGCACACTGGCTCATTACTTAATTGGTTAATAAACAGATATATTCAATAATCATGGTGGACTGTGCCAAGCTGCCAATCCTTGTTCTGGGAGCCTATGCTAGGCAAACAATAACGATGATTTAATACAAGAATCTGTTTCAAGCTATCTTGAATATATGCAGGGTATGAAATACATTACAAGTTTTCAAGGACTTCCCATTTCATAAATGGGAGGAAAGAAAATGTGTGGAGAAGCTGGCACTTTCAGGGTGACTGTGTTCTATCAAAGGGAGAGAGCAAGGAGCAAAACAACTGAGCCCAGAGAGATCTGTCCAGATTTGAGAGATATCAAACCGTAGGGATTCTATGATAATAGTACTAAGAGACTGTATTAACGCAGCCAGAAAATACAAGCAGATAATCAAATGACAGTGAAAATGGCAGGGTGGATAAATCTAGTGCTACAGGGAGTCTTTATTCAGAGGAGCTGATACTGCTGTGTTATGACGCAGTTCTGCAGTCTGCAGCAAGACTGGCATTTGGTACAGCAAGAACAATAGACATTGACTACAGATGGGCACTTCCTCCCTAAGAACACTCCTTACAATTCAAATGGAGGAATACTCAGACTTATGCTGAAATCACCATGGCAACCACTTACTTCAGTGTGACATCAATCCCAGATCAAAACTCCATAGGCATCAGATAGTACATGCTGTTTCTTTCCTTGAATTAATAATATAGATTTAAAACGCAGGATCCATTAACCATTTCTTCTCTTCATTTGGAATAATTGCTAGCTGTAGAGCCTGTGCTATTCCTGTGATTAGAAAACAGGGAGTGCAGACCTGAGTTAAATTATTCATGCTGTGCTGCTGCTCATTTTGTTCTTAGAAGCAGGGCTATTGCTAGCTAGGCATGGTAATTTAAGCACAGGACTGATAGGATTATTAAATGTCTAATTGCTCTCTCATGTGAGCAGATTACTTTAAAAAAAGGGTGGGGGGAAACCTGCTTTAATTCTTCTAATCAAAGACAATCAGTAGCAAGCCAGACAAGTGACCAAGCAAGAATGCTATGCCTGGGCACAGATAAAACAGGTTCATTCACTAGCTCCAGGCACCAATGAGAAAGGAACACATGCAAGGTCTGGTTTTCCTTTATGCCAAGATCCTTTCATACAGTTTTCGGGTAGCAAAAGGAAACCCTTTTCTTTCTGTTAATAAGAACCTGGGTGCCAGGCTCTGCTGATGAGGGAATGCCTCATGTTGTTCAACAGCAACCCTCCCCTCGCTCAATTACAAGGCATCAGTGGGCTTCACAGGGATTTCCATTTAATCCTCCAAAGCTACAAGGTGGAAAGTTGTGATATTTTGTCTGAAGGAGGCTGTGGGGACAGCAAAGTGAAGAAAATAGAAGAGAAATCCTCATGTAGAAGGCCCCAGAATAAAGGCTCAATCAACCTAATATAGTGCCACTTCTCAGCTAGGTATAAGAAATTACGATTTTACAGTCTTGGGGATATGTGGGGTTTTTGGGGGAAGGAGGAAGCATCTAGGTTAAGTTTCTCATCCTCAGAGAAGGAGAACTGAATGTTTCTGGATCACAGTCAGCTGAGTAAATTATAGCTTTAAAAAAAATGTTAGAAGTGCTCTAAGAGACTTTTGGGTATCAAAAATACCCCTGCCACAGCAAGATGCCCTAGGAAGTAGGTTATTTTTTCAGGATTATCTTTGCAATGAAAGAGCATTAGAAATGTATTTTCGATTGAAATTATTTGGATACAGGTCTTAATCAGCTTCTAAATGGAACTTGACAGAATTTGGTCACCTAAGCCACAGTGGGTGCATCTGCACACACATCTGATCTAGGATCACTTTACACGCAAGTAAACTACCTTTGAATAAACAAACGCTCTCAGGCAGGCACCTATACATGCAGGGAAGTTGGAGCAAATTTGCTGCTAACAGCAGCAAACTGTTCCTGCTTCTTGGGGCCCCTGCAATAGGCCCCTGCTGCCACCAGGGGGTGCTCTAGGCTCCCCCTGGGTGCTAGCTCAGGGGTGGGCAAGGGGCAAGGAGCATGGAGCCAGGAGACAGCAATCTGCTGGCTGGGGCTGAGACATTACACACTGCCCCCAGGGGCTGTTTGCTGCTGGGGCAGGGAGCTCCTGGCCCTGGGTTCCCAAAGAGGGACAGGGGACTTGGAAAGAGGTGTAAGGAAAGGGCAGGTCCCAGCATCCTGCCCTAATGCACCAGTGGGGAAGCTAGCTCTCTCCTAACTGCCTCAACAGCAGATAGGGGCAGAGGGCTAAGCCAAGCCATGTGCCTCAATCACCCCGTTTGTGGAGAGTACAAACCCTGACCTGGTCATGCATGCGTAGAATGGCTAGTGGTTGAAAGCCTCTGGAGTATCTACACTTCTGACCTTGATGATGCAGAAATGTGTGCGTGGAAACAAGCATGACTGGGCTTGTGTGCATCGTGTAAGGTGACATATGTATATGTAGTCAAGTTTATGAGTGAAGCTTGATAGAAAGCACAATTGAGGGTTGGATGTTTTGCCATGTGAGAGATTGAGGTCTTTGGTAATTGAGAGTATCAAGTGTAGTGTTCAAAAAGCAGGCTACAAAGGGTACACTCCACTCAGGGACTTACCTGTGAACTTACCTGCCTCATCAGTAGGGTAAAGTATCACCCACCTTCTTCTGAGGTGCTTAATACCTACTGAGAGTGAGGGGACAGCCAGAAAACCTGATCCCTTATCTCCCAGCACCAGCTCCACAACCACAGAACTGGCACTGGGAGATAAGGATCTCCCAGTCCCTGCTACCCGATCATAATCTCAGAGCAGGGTGCTTGGAGCTCCCCACTGCCAGGGCAGCGGGATGTAGTCCTCATCCAGGCTCCTATGGCAGAGGCTGCCCTGGCAGCAGCTATCAGGGCCAGGGAGAAATCTCCTGCCCCTTGGTGGATGACTGATCAGAAGCAGACTTGCTCCCAGTCAGTCATCTATACAACTGCTACTGTGCTGTTACTAATCAAAAGTAAAATTTGCTACTTGCATGTGCAGGTAGCAAATTTACTCATGATTAGTGAGGTTTACAGCATAGTAAGCATGTGCACGTGTAGACACACATGCTTACTTTACAGTAAACTATGCCCCGGGGATACCGGAGGGCAGCACTTTAATTAAAGTGCCCGCAGTGTGCCATATATTCAGCATTCCGTGCTTCAAAGTGATGGTGGGGGTGCTTTAACTAGTTTAATGCTAGTTAAACTGCCCCTGCTACCATTTTGAAGTGTAGGGGTGCTGAATACATGACATGTCGAAGCTGCTGGAGCATGCTAATTAATCGAGTCTGCTCCAATGTGTTGTAATTACAATGTGTCAGAGCAGGTAACCTGCATGTCTGTAATTATACAGAAGTTTGGGGCACATAATCCAGACTAAAGATGGTAGAATGCGCTCTAGGATAGCCCTCAAGTTTAACCTCAAAATCAGGTTAGTCTGGACAATCAGCCTTTTTTATCAGATCCCCTATTGAGTCAAGTTAGTGCATTGTCCTCCAGCATCCCAGGCTCCTTAACACACCTCCACTAAACTCCCTGCACAGAGAGGTATGATGAAACATGGCCTGCGCTCAGCTGCTCTAGCTGAAGACCCAGCTGGCCCTTCCCCCAGGACTCTCACAAAGCAGTCAGCACAGTGCCTGACAATGATGAGGGGAGGGGTGCTTGACTGTCCCCTGAAGCCTGCTAATACTACACCTGCTTGCAGGAGGTATGTGGGTCCCTGGGTGGGTGTGCAGGAGCTCACCCATCCCCTCAGAAGCAGTTGCAGACCCGGGGATCAGACAGCACTGCTGCCTCCTGAGCTTATCTGCAGCTGACAGATGCCTGTGGCTGAAAGGGAAAGTGGATCACGTGCCTGGCAGCCAATCAGAGATGGCCCAGCCACTGGACTGCACTCAGCAGAGCATGAGCACCTCCAACCTGCTGACCTCAGCTTGCATGGCCCCTCTCCCTACAAATGGGTGAACTTGTGTCACTACGAAACTTACATAGGCGACCTAGAAAAACCTGCCTAAGTTAGTTCAAATCCACCTCAGGCTGTTTGAATGTCTGTACCTAGCCTCAGTGAGGATGATGTCACCTGGGAAGGGAAACCCTCCCTGGGTTCTGGCCCCTGCTTCCAGGATTAGTCCTTTTTGTTTAACAATGACTGCCTAATTTAAAATGCATACATGGCTCCGATGGCAGGGACCTAAAGCCAGGACACCCTTTTCAGGGCAGTACACTAACCACTAGGCTATAGAATCATGCTTTCACTTGCCTGTCTATTACACTTCAGAGCTTCGGTGGCCAAGCTGCAACAGAAAGGATTGGCAGGGTCTTTACCCAACATAGCCCAGAGCCTGGTGGGTAAGGCCCTCTTCTGGAAAAAGGGAGATTAGGCTTTGAACCACTTCAGGGTGAATCCAGGTCTCGGACTACTTGGGCAAGTGTTTTTGCCACTAGGCTATTGAGAAAAGGGCAGTAGGACCCTCACTAGCAAAGAGTAAATACAGGGTGCTGTTCTTTGTCTAAACTCAACACCACTGTCATTTGGGCATGCTGACTAAAGTAGGTGTCTCCCCTGTGAGTGTTCTGGATTCCAGTAGGATGGAAGTGACTCCCTTACAGACCCAAGGTCAATGAGACTAGGCTCCATGAAGGAACAGCAGTTTAGACACATACCTGAGTCTAGCATTCTTTATTAGCTCACTATAGACATATACCTGCTGAGCAAAATGGTGATCTGAATCAGTCCTGGGAAGCACCTAGGTCTCCCCAATCACTCTACAGGAAGTCTGGGTGCCTAACCCTGTCAATTTACCTCCTTAGGCAATGTGTCTAAATTTCAGATGTTGCAACTCCTAAGTGAAGGTTAATTAGCATCTGGCCATTAGTCTCTTATTCTAAGGTCACCAAAGTGAAAGCCTATAGTATGATCTTCTTCACTCAAGGGTCTAATCCTAGAAAGACTCAACACAAATGCTTAACTTTAAGCACTGTGAACTGATTATTTGATTTTAAAAGGATTATTCTAATCTATATAGGTTCATATACCAAACTTATTACTGGGGCACCTGAGGAAGTGCATTAAGTATGTGATTGCACATAGGTCTGTATTTATCTTCTCAACTTTTCCCAGGCAAGAGCAGGAGAATGTCTTGTCTTGTAGAGTTTCTGGTATTAGCATAATTTGTTAGGTTGTTTGCAGAAGACATGGTCAAAGTAACTCACCCTGCACTTGGCATGGAATGAGGGGAGGTTTGGTTTGGTATAGTCCTCACTTACTCCAGAAGCACATTCCAGTCTTAGATGGACTTTTGGGAAAGTTCTCTCTCCTAAAGGGAAAAGTTTAATCGTTCTATAGTTCCCCTGTTCAAGTTGTCAACCCTAGACCTCATTCTGCAGCCATAGGCAGTTTCTTAGATAATCCGAGAATATTCACAGTGCATAAAATTATGTATCAGCGTAAATTTCCAAAAGTTCAAAGCTCAAAATGTAAATATTTTTATATTAGTCTTGAATTAATGAAATTTTGGTTCTATAAACCAAGCCTCATCCAAAGGAAGCTTAGAAGCTACCTTTTAACTCTCTTCATCTCCCCACTCCTCACCCCTCCCAAAAGTATGCAAAAGTTAAATTTCTTATATTTCTGTAAAAATATCTATACTTAGATACATGAACTGAAACACCTTTAGTCTAATATACTTCACATTTTGGAGAAAACGTAGACCTCAGTTTCAGTTCTAACCTACCTACTGGGAGATTGAAAAGACTTTAAAGATATGTGAAGGAGGTATGCAAAATGAGATTGTAATCAAAACTCAGCTGCAACGTTCATTATAGAGAACCTGATCTTTCTACATATTTCAATAAATAGCTCTATATTAATGGAATACTAAAATTAGAATTTCAGTTTACTGAAATGACTAACATTCTAAAATGCTCTGTTCCTTTTCCTACCCATTCCCTAGCCCTAGATTGGGATTGGAGATGTTAAATATTTTCATCAGTATGTCTATATTAGAGATTTCTATGGTGTCTATTTCATGCCATCACATAATTACATTTCAACACCTTACAAACATAGAATCCAGCTGTCATTAGGGGGAAAGATTTTGATAAATCAACCTTTCTTCTTAATCCTTTTCTGCAGTAATACTATGATATAAAAGTGCAGTGTGCTTG
This sequence comes from Crocodylus siamensis, assembly GCF_052110815.1. Lineage (NCBI taxonomy): Eukaryota > Metazoa > Chordata > Crocodylia > Crocodylidae > Crocodylus > Crocodylus siamensis. The sequence continues at coordinate 37,259,016 of NC_143398.1, forward strand.
TCAGTGTGAAAGTATTTGGGTACATGTGGCTCTCTCATCTCTAGCTATTGTGGCTTCATACTACAGTGTTCTATACATACATTATCTCCTCCACAGTATGTCACATTACATAGATGAGATATTGCAGAACGCAGCACAGAAATGCCACAGATATATATAAAAATAATGAAAATGCAAAATTATAATCTTTCATCAAGAGAACAAGTTTAGTTATAGAATGGTAGGTAGCTATGATAGTCTAAGGTCAAGCAGAAGGCAGGGTAGGGATGAATCTTATAGACTAACTGAATCAGAGATGAATAAGGTTGTATGAGAAAGGGCTCACTTCTGATGATGTGATAAAATGACTCCAGCCACAAGAGTGGGAAAGAGAGTGCTGCCAGACTGGCATGCACAGACTTTTTTGTAAACTTAAGTGAAACTATACATTCATTAACAGACATTAACAGACCCAAACAAAACTTTAGATTTACAAGTGCAGATTCAACACATTCACATATCTCACAGTGAGCTCTTGCTCATAAAACCTTATGCATCTCTGATTCAGTTAGTGTATAAGATGCATGGCTACCCTGCCTTCTGCCTGGTTTTTAGTTATGTTATGTAAATAGACTTTCCCCATCTGTTCTTGTTCAGGGGATTCAGTATTTGATACAAGTGTTTTGGGAAAAAAAGCTAATGTTCAGATACAGCCTGCAATATTAGACAGTTATTTCACAGCACTGTTCAACAGATTTTGAGTAAAAAACCGTGTTATTTTAAAAGCAGAAAGCCTGGAATTCTGTAAGTCCATACTAACAAGACAAAATGACAAGGAGGCAGCATGCTTACTTCTTCAGTGACCACCGAACAAGATTGTGTAAATATATGCCCACTTTCTGCAATGCAGAAACCCACTGCAAAGCCATGCAAGAGCTTTTAAAGCTTGTGAGTTTAAGCAGTGTAGCTGCCAAATGTATTGATTTAATTTTGTGCTGAAAGAGAAGATACATCAGAATGGTTACCTAAATAGGGGTGCTTCATTTCTGGGCCATTTATAAATGAGAAAAACAACCTGAGCACAATGAGGAAACTCATCATGATAGAAAACCTCTGCTAACTGTAAGAGGAAGAGTGTTACAGCTGGGACTGAAGTGAATTTGCTAAATACAGGAGCATAACTTCTTTCGGGCTGGGGGACATAACAGCAACATTTAGGCAGCATGGATGTCATTCTCGGAAGTTACTCTTTAGCTCTAAAATTCCCTCCCTTTTACAGTTTGACAGAGCCCAAGCCTGGACATTGTTCAAGAGTGCTGCAAGACCTTCCTATCTGGGTAGGCATTTACCAAACAAAACTAAGACAAGATTTTAATGGGGAGGGGGTCTCTGTTTAATCTTTATGTTTGAGTTCTCTTCTAAGCTGTCTGGGTCCTCTTGTCACTCTCTTGGTGTTTAAGTTGTTATGTTTTCTTATTGTAAGACACCCTGAACCTTTGTTGGGAAGGGCAACATAAATAAAATAACATAAAATAAACACACACATCATAAAACTAGAAGACAATTTCTACAGTGGTTTTGGCTCATCTTTAAATCCACATTACTTCCCCTGTGCAACACAAGCCATGAAGGGACATCTCCACTGCTGCAGCAAGACAAGTGACCCAGAAAGACTAGTCCTCCTCTGGAATAAAATAATTAGTGAACGTAACAGTTAGCAAATACATGTGCGTAACAACACCCAGTGCAGCATAAACATTTTTGTGCTGAATTGAAATTTGGGCCAAATGACAAAACAAACAAACAAACAAAAACAGTCATCGCAAAATATTAACACTTTGCCTGAGTACAGCATTTCAATATTTAGTGATTTACATAGAAATTCTAGTACTGAAATAATAAACCCCTGGACTAAATATGCATTGGTTTGCATTCCCTGGCATTTTAAAAGCACTGCTGTATTCTGAGCTGGTACAATAGGCTGTCCTTGAAAGCCTATTTTAAAGCTTTTCTTTCAGTGCAGGTTTTCTTCACTCTAGTGCTTTGTCATTTGAATGCAATGTTCCTAACGACAGCGGCAGCAAGAACAGTAAAGGGTTTTTTGTGCATAGGTGTACATACATGTGTGTGTGTGTGTATTCACATAAACAAAGCTGAATGGTTGGAATCTCTTTTAAAAGGACAGAAAGATCTCTTTGCAAAAGCTACGCATTAGAAAACTGTCATCCACTGTGTCATGCTTGTAGTCATAGTATGTGCCTATCTGCTCACTCATGTCTTACTCACTCTCTCTAATCAGACAGTGCTGTTACTGACTAAAAAAAAAGTCTCTGCTGTAAAACATTCATAGTCTGTATATATCAGATAACGCCACTTCCCTTTAATTTTATACCACGTCCTATTCCCCAAATAAAGAAGAGAATGGGGGGTGGAACCAAAACATTTATTTGATAGGAGAGCCCCTCTGATGCCTAGTGCTTGGATGAGTTAGGATAATATAAGTACACCTTACAGCTCCTTCTTGCGTAAATGAGTCGAACACGCCTCCAGATGGGGGTCTTCCAGAAAACCCTTCAGAAATGCCACCTGCATGTTAAGCAGGCAGGCAGAGTCTCTAGGGATTCTGCCTTTTGGAGCTAGGGTCTTCCTTTAACAGAGAAAGAGGGTGGAGGAGGAACAGTTCTAAATTGTAAAGCTAGAGCGGGAAGCCCCTGAAGTGACAAAACACTGAATTATTCATTATGCAGGATCTAATTGTTCTTGAAGTTCGCTGTGCCATGTGTAGCTAAATCAGCTCAGCACTGCTGGTTTTTCCTTCTACTTTCAGGACTACGGAAGGGAGGGAGGAGGAAAAACCTTTTTGAAATTCTCATATCAGCACTGCTGCAGCACCTGCTATGCAGAGAGCCGGAACTGAGAGCCAAATAAAACTTAAATGCTTCCAATAATTCATAGCCACATATTATAATCTAAATTCTTATAGTTAATAGGGTTTTTCATTTACATCACATCACATTCACATCAACAGCTATTTAAAAGCAAGCCAGCAAGCCATTTAACCTGGTATCTAGCATCCTCAAAGTAAGCAGCATCAAATGATTCAGAGGCAGATGCAAAAAGCTTAGAAATCACAAACTAATCTGTCTGTAGGAAAAGTATTTCAGTATTCTTCATGGAAAAAAGTATCTGGATGACACCCCAAAGCATGATGGTTTTCATCCTCTCTATTAAAAATAAGAGTCCAGTTTAGCTGTGGGCATTATTATCTAGATAAAGGTGCAGGGGTTTTTTGGATGTTAGTAAACTCTTGGCCACAGTGATATCCAACATCAATGAACTCCGGGGGTTAATTATGCAGTGTATAAGTATCATATTTTTATTTAGGGGTGTAGGCTGTGGCAGTGTTGGCAGACAAGGTTCTTTGGGTAAATCTGATATCTTTTATTAGACCAACTCACTCTATCCAGGAAGAGCAGAGACCATCTGCAGACCCGTCCTCAGCCTGACTAAGGGTTTTTGTGCCCGAAAACTTGCTAAGAAGATTTTTCCAACTATTTGAGTTGGTCTAATAAAAGATATTGGATTTACCCAAAGAATCTTGTCTGCCTATATTTTATTCACTGATGTTTGTTTCCATAGTATATTTCCTTTCCATGTCATTACATGAAAGGGGCAAACCAGGCCCCATCCCTGTCACCCAGGCCACATCCCCCACCCACTCTCCCAGCCCAGCAATGGCTGCCTCACCTGCCCCAACTGCCAGCACTTTGGGAAAAAAAAAGCCCCAATTCACCAGGTGCTGCTGGGCAGGGGGGGGCGATGCCCACTGCCCCTTGCTGCAGGGGGGGCTGGGGAAGCAGGCAGGGGATGGGGCCTGGCAGAGGTCCCCCCCTTGTTCCCTTCCCCCCTCCCTCAGCCCCCCCACTTAATGGTTCCAAGTCTGGCTGCAGCTCCCTGCTGCAGCCACTGGGGACTGTCCAAAACTTCAAAGCTCTCAATCTTTTCTGAAGATTCATAGAGATTTGAATCGATTTAGACCTTTTAATTGCCCCCCCAATTCAATTCAGATTAGGAGATTCAGTCACTGAATTGGGCTGAATCTCCTCTGAATTGAATCAGCACCTGAAGTTTCACACAGCCTTAACAGCCAAGCCAGCACTGGTGAAAGCTACCATTCTTGTGCCCATCTCATCTACAACTGCAGCAGATTTTAACAAGAGGTTACAAATTTTGTTTAGCAACCCAACACATTTACTCTTAAATGCCTTCAGAACTCAGAGGGAGGTGGTTAGTCTAAAGTCAGGCAGAAGGCAGGGCATGATGGTACCTAAGAGACTATGCCTCCTTGAACCAGTGATTCTCTAAGGTGCTTCCCTGCCCTGCCTTCAGAACTCAAAGATGTATACCTTGTCCTGCTGAGTTGCTGCTACTCTGGTAATACCTCATGCAGGGGCAGAAGCAGTGTAATGGTGGAGCTGCATGTCCCTTCTACTGTGTAGTACAGTGAGCTGTCTTCCCTCAGCCAGCAAGGGACACTGGGAGAGGGGGCCATATAAGGAGCGGGAACAGAAAGGGGGAACCTGCCTGATGCCACTGTGCCTGGCTTAGCCCAGAACGCTGCACAGATGCTCGCAGCAGCTGGAGCCATCAGCTCAGTGGGGGAACCAGGGCTGGAGGGGCGAGGGGGAAGAAGCGCAGGAAGGGGGCACCTGCCCACTAGGGCTGTACAAAACAGCACCATTTCATTTTGACTTCTATTTCACCGTTTTGACAGGACAGTGTTTTGGTTTGAGTTTCATTACATTTCAAAAGCACCGTTCTGTTTCATTTAATCAAAACTGTTACGCTGTTTCAATGTTTCACCCATAGACTATAATGGGGAAGCACAAAACTGCCTATAACTTCGTCATTTCTTGTCCAATTCAAACGGAACTTGCAGGAACAGTATCTCCTTCTGAGGGCACGATGCCTGCCAAGTTTCAAGGACATAGGTGCAGGGGTTTCTTGGAAACTGCACCTCAAACTGCTGACAAGCAAAATGTGTGACGCGTGCGTGCATGCGTGCAAGGCACAGCTGTTTTTCCGTCCCTCCCCCAGAGCACTGGGATTGGAAGGGAACTCAGGGAAGGATCACTGTCACTGGCCAGCTACAGAGTCAATATGAGAGCAGTCCTTCCCCCTCTCCTTAGTTTGTTTCCTTGCAGGCAAGCCCACCTTTGAAACTCTAAATGTTTTGAAACTTTCTAAAGGTTTCAAGTGCCCTCGTTTCATTTTGAGGCTGCTACAAAGCCTTTCATTGCATTTTATTTCACTGTTTCGAGCTCAAAATGAATGGAAACAGCATTGAAATGAAACATCCGGCAAAATTTTCACACACCCCTACCCACCACCACTGCTCCCACCTGATCAATGGACAGGGAGAGCTCCATGGCTGCTACTGCCCTGCTCCAGCCATGGGCTACAAGGAGCAGTTATGTAGGGTGATTGGTCAGGGACGGCACTGGGCAGGTTCCCTCTTCCAGCATCTGCTCCTGAGCTAGTAGGGAGCACATAATGGAAGTAGGCAGCAAGCAGACACAGAAAGGGGTTCCCCAGACGCTGTCACCTTCGCTGTCCCTGGCCAAGCCCAGAACCCTGGACAGCCACTCTCTGCAATCCCCAGCAACCCTGCCCTCATGTTGCCATTAAGCCAGGGGCTACAACCTGGCCTCCCACCCTTCTGTCCCACAACCGGAGTTCTGGCACTGGTTGGAACTCATCTGCCTGTGGCCTTATCTTTACCATTTTTGAAGACTTATCCACTAAAGATTCAGAAATAATTTACATTCTCTATAATGCCCTTGTATTTTTTATTTTCTACTCTCTGGTCATCCAGTGAACCCATCAATTAATTCCATTATGGGGTCCTGTGACAGGGAGCCAGGGACTCGCATTACTTTAAGGGAGAGGCAGCCATAGGGAGGTCCCCAGGTCAGAGAAGTCTTCTTAATTCCTGCCCTTTCCCTATATTATTTTCATTTTGTGCTCTGAAATGGGCTTTGGTGAGTTTATTCAATTATTTGTAAACATCTTACTGAGTAAAAACAGGACTGAAGATATTCAAAGTGCCCTAGATATATTTAGTATTCAGAAAAGCACAATATATACAACTGCATATATTAAGATCAGTGATCTTTAAAGTTTACTGTTAGGATAAAATAAATTATTAAATTATTCCATAAATAATAAAATAAGTTATGATGCTTCAGTTCAGGTTCAGGTTACATTTCATCTAAAGAGTCCTATTTTATTTTTGAACACTGAACAATCATAACATGTCACTATGCTTTAGCCACTAGACACTAACATACACCATAGGTATAGCTATCTTCCTGATGCCAGATATCTCTGATAGATTATACATAACTTGGTATTTCAAAAGGTGCTTTTGTTACACTTCTACTTCTGTGTTTGCTGTTAATTTAAGGATGTAATTCCTCGTTCTTCAAGTTTATTAACTATATAAGGTGAAAGATTTCAGAATTATTAATATTCTGTAGCTTTATTGCCAGCAAACACTAGTGGCAACCTGAAGCAGCTTCTGTACTATAAGGATCTAAGCGGTGGACAGCTTGAATTGCATCAGTAGGTTTTACAAAATTAACTAGAATCAATCTAAATTAGCATATTGTGACTCTGCAGGTTGTCCATTAACCGATTCATTAATTAGCACAAGGTAGAGCACTGCCTACTGCTACAAAGCAGGGCTTATTATGGAGTGAAGATAATTAAATGGATAAGTATGAAATCACTCAGAGCAACTTGAAAATGCTCCCCTGGAGCACTTCTTGGCTTGGGCAGCTAAAATGAAAAGGACCAAGCTGACACTTCCTAACCTCACAATAATATTTTACTGTAAGGCAGCAAAGCTTTTATACAGTATGAACAAAGTGTGATTTGGAGTGCAAGCAACATCAAACCAAAATATTACTAGCTAACTAAAGGCTTTTCTTGGCTTCTGGTCTTTTGACCAGTCTTATTGCATCTGAAACAGGATACTCTCAATAAATGATGCTCTCAGTACATCTGTAGTCTCTCCAAATAAAACAAACATTTAACTTTTCACAAAGTAAACACAAAAGGGAGCACAATATGATATCACGTGAAACAACAGCAATCAAGTAGCAGGTCAATCCTGGATTCCCTGGAGTCATAATTTCTTGCACTGCAAAACCCTTGCAGAGGTTGTAATTGTACCTGAGGGGTTGATTTAGGCCTCTGTCCTCTAACTGGATCTGTGTCCTCCATTGCTTTCAGTGATGTGCTGTGCAGGTGTGCAAATCTGCCTGTCAAGATTGGACATCAGGATCAAAACCTGCTTGAGACTATTAAATACCAAGGGACACAGATCCAGTATTTTCTGGTAGATGGGTGAGAAGGGCCCTGGCCTTCATAATTTATTTGAAGTAATTTAAAAGGACTCATTTAGTGAATTAAAGGACCATTTCCAAATTTTACAGCTACAGAATACAAGAATTCTCATATTAGCAAAGTTCCTGGCCTGGCAAACACTGAGATTTCAAAGTGTTCTTGTTCACTGAAAATCCATTTGTGTATTTTCATCTACATGCAGATTAAGCTGAGGCTTTTTGCTGATTTTCATGAAAAACAGAATGGGTAAGATCAGTGCTCAAAATAGCTCAGTGTAACAAGTTGTTGCAGGGGTGGCTGTGATGCCGCCTGGTGACCACACGGTTCCTGCTCTGCTTGGTCTCTAAGATGCCTTCCTTTTGCTCTTCACCTGTCATGCCTTGGTATTCTTATTAGATTTGGAAAGTGAGGCTGCCGACGGGTCTTAAAGTGAACCGTGGTCTATTTCCGCTAGCAGATTCCCTTTCTTTCCAAATCCGCTAATCCCAGTCTCTTCCATTAAGCCCTCCTGGCCTGCATGTGCCCCAAAGCATCTGTCATGGCTAGTCATGGTCTCCAACCTCCCCTTCAGCCATGCCCACGCCTTGCAGCTCTCATTGTTCTACCACTCCCTTGCCCAGGCCTCAGCCTTCTTGGCCTATGCTCCAGCCTTTATCTCACCCTCTTAGGCTCTTATCTCTTCCCCTCCTGAGCTTTGGGCACTCCTCTTTGGGCTATGAGCTCTCTATCCCTATCTCTGCTCCTCTTGGACTATGGATCCCCAATCCTTGCTTTCCCTCAACTTTTATCTCTGCCCTTCTCAGGCCGGGCCCCAGTCACTGTCCCTCACTGGGCTGTGGGCATTCTGGCCCTGTCTCTGCCCCCCTTGGGCTACACTGAAGCTTGCACCCTGCTCCAGTAATCTCCAGCTTCATGTGCCTACCTGGCACTCTGGGACACTGTCTACTTCCACACAAACAGCCATTCAGAACTCAGACAGAAACATAAGCCCTCCAGCTATAACTTAATTCTAAGCACATTGGCTGCCTACTAAAATCCCTCTATTCCAGGTCCACTACCAGCCCTCAGGTCCTTACTTACTATTCTCTGGCTTGGCAAGGTCTCAGGTAGTCATTCAGCAACAGTCACCTTGCGGCAGAGCTCCTTCTCTTTGGCCTCCACAGTCAGAGTGACTTCCCTGGCTCATGCCCTGCCTTATATCTCCTAGGCCCTGCCCCTTTCTAGTAAGTGATTTCCCTGAGCCAACTGCAGGTATTCCCTAATTAGGCTTGCTTACTGCTCCCAAGGCTAGCCTGTGTCTGAACCAAATTTTAATTGTATGCTGAGTAACACAGAGTTAAGTTTGAACATGCGCAGACAAGCTAATGGAAAATTACAAGAGGGCAGACAAGCATACCCAGCATGTGCCCCTTTGTGACCTTAGGACTTGTCAATCAATCTGTTCCATGAGGTAATCTGATTTGTTACAACGCGCATGCTCAGTTCTGCCAAAAGCATGAAGTCATCAGTCCAAAAAATTCCATAAAGGAAGCAACCTGATTGGCTACCGAGTTGTCTTAAAAGGCTTGCAAGCCGCCGCCCAGGGGAAGACCAGACCCGACCTGAGAGCGGAGGCTGCCTTGGCAGGGACTGCTCCTCAGGAGAGCTTTTAGACCCACTGATCTCCTCACCACTGCGGTTTCGTAGCTTGTTCCTCATCATCTTCGTATTGATTTTTCTGTTACCGAACCTATTTCTGGCATCGACACCGACTACAATTTGACCAACCCGACTTACAACATCCACCGGCCATGGCATCGTTACCTCATTTTGGCATCGACTTTGGCATCGTTCTCAACCTGTTTTCGCCCACATTGGACTTCCGTTACGTTACAGTTCGTTGTTTGTCTTTCCCGTTTATCAGCTGTTGACCAGTCCTGGGACTACTGAGTTGGGCAGCCGCATCTAGCCTCTGGGCTAGAAAGCAAGGGCTCCGCTCAAGAACCCGTGGACCAACAGACCCCTCTCGTTGTTCATTAGTGTGACTGTAACTGAACAAGCAAGCTCTCCTGCCTACGCTACACCACCATCAGTGGCATAAATAAATAAAATCCATTTGTTTCGAAACCGCACGTGTCCCAAACCACTCTGACTCCTCAGCACTGATCCCGCCTGTTCATTCCGAACCCTCGGCCCACCATGACCTTAGGCCTCGATTCCCTGACAGCCTGGTGCTGCTGTAGCAGTGCCTTATCTCCTATGCTAGCTTCCATCTTGTGGTATTATTACAGAGCAGCTAGCCCTGAAACAGACACTTTGCAGCCCAGGCTCTACTTTCTTGTACCACTGCTACATAGCTTGCTGCCATAGGCTCTTCTTGTCTGTAAATCCCCAGATACCTGTCCCCCTGCAGCTATTCATTGCTTAAAGTAACAGGAACCCTAGGGTCTCTTATACTCACCAATTAGTGCACCCACCTACAGATGTAGGAATCCATATTCATGACATTGGTCCCTATCTATGGGACTTGAACTGGCTTTTCCCCAAAAGTGCTAGACTAGGAAGATACTGGCTCTTTTAAAATAGTTTTTCCTTCTACTTCAACCAAATAATTCCTTCCTCCACACCTAAGACAACCTCCTCAACATTTTTTTAAAGTACTTTTCCATAAAAAAAATATTTTGCTTGGAATCTGCCAGCAAAAAATCTGTTACTTCTTATTGATTATGCATGAATATGTGGTGATGACGAATATAATTGTGTGCACTGTAACATATATTTTATCCTGAAATATTGAAAAAAATGACTTGTTATCAGCATCACTGTGAGCAATACCCAATTCCTAGTGCCAGAAAGGATGAAAATAATTAGTAATAGGACTGCAATGAAAGGAACATTCTGGAGCACTTGTGGTAAACCCTACTAAGTGCGTGGAGCACTAAATACATTGAACACTATCAAAATGTATGAAAGCAAATGCAAGAGAAAAACACTGTATTCTATGCTCTGAATCTGCTTTTGGATATTTAAAAAAATTGGAATAAAAATATTCAGGCTGTTTCAGGCTGGGCTGGCAATAGCAAACTGCAGCCTTTATATACCTAGTGCTCCAAAATGGCTGCCCTCATCAGGCACCTGGTAGCTGCCTGCCTCTGCCCTTAAAGTGACAGGCACCCAAAGGTGCCCTGCCACAATTTCCTAAACCTCCTTAGCTAGGAAGGGGAAGCAGAATATACAATCTTACATTACACAGTATTACTATTCTAGTGTTCCAAAGTTCTTTTTTGGGCCACATAGGGCCACACAAAAGGCCACATAGATACAGGGAGAAGGCAAATTCAGTAGCTCTAAAGTAATAAACAATTTGAAACAAAGTAGTGTCCCTTCTTAAATTCTGAAATAATATTAATACATCTTAAAGAGTAAAGGAAAAAAATGCAGTTCAACTTTTCATTTCAAAATACAATATTTCTACCATATCGGGGATGAGAGAGAGAGAGAGAGAGTGTGGGGGGGGGGCATCTATAACAAAATGCTAATTACAAAACAATTTTTTGGATCATGTTAGCCTTGTAAGAGACAATGTTCTTAAAAAACAGAAGCCTGTTAAAATGGGCATTTTATTCTAACAACACCCTAATGGGTGCACTTACATGCACGCTTTACTGCAGTTGACTAATCAGCTCTGCAGAAAATGTCAATGTCTATATGTGTGCCAGCATTAGGCCACAGTAAGTTAACTCTGCCATAAGACAGTGTTGTTGGGGACAGTACTGTCTTACAGCAGAGTAATTAAATAAAGAAAAACTGTAGAGCAGCGCAGTAATTAAGTACAGCAAAGCACATGTATATGTTGACGGGGCAGTGGTTGCCTGCTGCAAGGCTCTGCATTTTAGCACTCATACACCAGCCAGCCCCTCTTCCACCTAGAGCCTGAGGCTGATCCCTCCAAGCCTGCTGCTAGCCTGAGGCTACTCTGCCCTAGCTCAAATTGCTGCTGTTCTGGGTGTACATGTAAACACTGTGTTCTGAAGCAGTTTACTCCAGCATGAACCGCACCAGATGCACAACATGCCTTAATTGCTCATGTAGATGCACCCAATAGGCACATCCCAATGAGCATGCACATGCAGTGGCACATTTCCCAAGTCACTATATTGTGCTGCTGCTACTTGTGCCACTCCTATTGTCTCCAGGCACACCCCTGCACACATGCTCCGGTGCACAGCAAAGTGACCCAGGTCAGGTACAGAAGGCTGGGACCAGCCTTACCTGGGATCCTGGGTGCCTCCTGGGGCAGCAGCGGTGCTGAGCTAGCATTAGGGATGTGCAAACCAGCCTGTATTCCATTCAGATTTGGATAACGCCTGAATCAGAGACAGCGATTCAATTTGTTGATTTGGATCACTGTCCCAATTCGATGCTGATTCAGAGAATCAGCAATTCACCCTTAGACATAGCTTTAAATGTTTTTTCTACACACCTCAAGGTACCAGGCCTGGCTTGTGAATGCTGCGATGGTGGTGCGGATGGAGCGCCCCACAGGAGTGCAGGGGAGCCCCCGCATGCTCAGCAACAAACATGGAAATGGACCGGACTTTCGGTCCACTTCTGAGTTCACTGCTGAGCATTCAGAGTGCCCCCCTCATGCTCCCCCAGATCAGTGATCAGCTGCAGGGGGACCCCAGGTGTCCCCCTGGACCCAGGAGGCACTAGTCAGGGAGACAGGTGCAGGGGGACCCCTCACATGCTTCCAAGCAGACCCGGAAGTGGACCAGAAGCACTGCTGCCGAGAGTGCTGGGAACACCCTCCATGCTCTTGTTGGATGCTCTATCCACCCCACCATCTCAGCATTCACGAGCCACCTGGTATCTTGAGGTATGTAGAAAAAACATTTAAAGCTGTGTCAATGTCCGAATTGTCAAATATTTCTGAATCTCTCTGAATATATTTGGAGGGCTCCAATTCGATTCAGAGAGATTAAAGGGTCTCCTGATTCAATTTGGATTCAAAGATACAGCCACTGAATCAGGCCGAATCTCCGCCAAATTGAATCAGCGACCAAAGCTTTGCACAGCCCTACTGGGCATTCGGAACTTGGCCAGCAGCCAGAAAGTGGCTCTGACTGGCTTGGCTCCAGTTTCTGGTGATGCATACACTGCTGCCATGTGTCATGCCACTTTTTTGAGTGGCATTTTTTTTTTTTACACCAGAATATCCCAGTGTCAAAAAAGATAGAAAGAAAGAAAGAAACTCTGTGCTGCAATTCAGAAGCACAGTAAAAGTGTGCATGTGTGCCATGTGTCGCTTGCAGCACTGCAAATTGTATGTGCTTACTTGTCAGGACATGCCCAATCTGTAGAAAAGTTTAATGATACTTCAACTCAAGTGGAAAACTATTTCTATAACAATTGATAAAAAAAAGAAAAGAAAAGAAAGCCAGTAAAAGTTTCAAAGAGGTATTTGTATTGTATGTTTTAAGAAATGATTTCCTTGGCTAAGTTACTGATTTTTTTTTCAATAATTTAGAAGCTTCAGTAATGATGAAGCATTTATAGTTCAAGTGGTGGAGATTTGACAAATGAAATCTCTGTATTCTGTTGCATGGGTCCTTTTTCTTAATAGCTCTATATTTCATGCCTGAAGGCACTAGAAGGAGTGTAGAACAATCTGTATTTTTAAAACATTTTGTATGTGCCAACCAACAGCATTAAATTGTATATCATTCAAACAACAATCCATAACATTTTAATAGTTCTACAAGACTTTCTATGAAGACTTAACAATTTTATTCTGATTCTTGTCAAAACAGATAACATTTATGTGTTTCCTTACTTTTTTTATTATAGGTTTTGATGACCTTGCCCAGTACCTCCACACCAAAAAACTGCATGTTGTTTCCAGTAAAAGGCACCATCCAATAGTATATGCTGGTGTTTGCAACATTGTCACCAGTAGCTTTGTGTTTGTTATGTAAATTATAACAACAGTTCATTACCTAAATTATTTAAACAATAAACCTTACCAGGAAAGGATTATGATGAGGCCAAATTCCCATGATTCCTAGATGCTAGGGTCAGAAGGGACCTCAACAGATTATTGAGTCCAACCCCCTGCCTGGGCAGGAAAGAGTGCTGGAGTCACATGGCCCCAGCCAGATGCCTGTCCAGCCTTCTCTTAAAGACCCCCAATGTAAGGGAGACCACTACCTCTCTTGGAAGCCCATTCCAAATTCTTGCCACCCTTACCGTGAAGAAGTTCTTCCTGATATCTAGCCTAAATCTGCTCTCTGCCAGCTTGTGACCATTGTTCCTTGTTACCCCAAGAGGTACCCTGGTGAACAGAGCATCTCTGATTCCTTGATGGTCCCCTCCCCCCTCCCCCCCCCCCGAATTTGTAAGCAGCCACAAGATCACCTCTCAGCCTTCTCTTGTGGAGACTGAAGAGGTCCAGGTCCTCTCCTCATAGGGTTTGGCCAGCAAACCCTTAACCATACACGTGGCTCTCCTCTGGACCTCTCAAGGTTATCTACATCTTTGTTAAAGTACGGCACCCATAACTGGCCACAGTACTTCAACTGCAGTCTGACCAATGCCATATAGAGGGGAAGTAACACCTCCTTGGTTCTATTAGTGGCATTAGCTTCGCTGATGATTTCATCACACTGACAACTCATGTTCATCTTGGAGTCCACTATGACTCCGAGATCCCTTCCTACTTCTGTGCTGCTGAGAGGGTCATTTCCCAGCCAGTAGATGTGCTTGATATTTTTACACCCTAGATGCAGCACTCTGCATTTGTCCTTGTTGAACTGCATCCAGTTGTGTTCTGCCCACTTTTCTAACCTGTCCAGGTCTGCCTGCAATCATTGCCTACCCTCCAGTCTGTTCATTTCATCCCACAATTTAGTATCATCCGCAAACTTGGACGGAATATACTTCATGCCCATATCCAAGTTGCTGACAAAGACATTGAAGAGTACAGGTTCAAGGACTGAGCCCTGCAGGATCCCACTGCTCACATTCTTCCAGGTCAATACCAACCTGTACACTATCACGGTCTGAGTGCAACTCCCAAGCCAATTTGCCACCCACCAGACTGTGTGATTATCTAAGTCACAGCCTCTGTTTATTTATGATAATGGGATGAGATACCATATTGAAGGCCTTTCTAAAATCCAAGTATACAACATCCACCTCTACTTCTGCATCCAAGCATTTTGTAACCTGGATGATGTGTGACAGAGGTTTCAGGTTGAGTCAAAGGTTGCTACTTGAACTGGGACAGCCATATTGGATCAAGTATTTGGTCCTCTGAAACCAGTATCTTGCTCCTGACAATAGTTAATGCCATCTATTTAGGCAAAAATCCCTCAGTCAGCAGTTTTGAAACAAACTGTCCCTAAGAAAAAATTCTTCCTAATCCCATCTAGTAATTAGAGGTTGTCTTATGCTCTTAAGATTCAAGGGGACTAGCTTCTAAAGCTCTAATTTTTTTTAAATTATTGCCCAAAACAGCCTTCTCCTGCATACTTGTTTAATCTTTTTTAGAATTCTGTTACATTCATCCTCAGTGGTACCTTGTGACAATGAGTTCCACAGATTCACTACACAATCATTTATTTCATTTCAACAAATTTAAATTTGTATCTCTAATTTCATGCTTGGCTTTTTTGCTCTGGCATTATTGAATGGGATGAATAAGAGTTCCTAGCCCATGACTCCTACCTTACACAGTTTTTATTTATTTTTTTATGTCCTCCATAAATAAAAGTAAAAGTTGAACAAAGTTAAATAAACTGTGAACAAAAGTGTCACAGGTTTGAATTTTACCTGAACTAAATTCCATATGTGGAAGTGCAAGCCTCTTCTGCCTGCTGAGAATAGGTCTTAATTCTTGGAAACATGACTAGGCCTTAAAAATGTACTGGGCTATGAGCCAATTTACTTATTTTTCTACAACTGCAAGCTTGGCAAGTTTTTGATACAATGATCTAACTATATTTACATTTGCCATAAAAGTGTATGTAGTTAAATCTTAAATATATTTAATTAGTATTAATGATCAGCCTTTCTAGTTCTTCAAAGCCCTATGCACATGTTGATTAGAACATAACACTTGTATCAGAAATGTAATATTCTTATGGTAAGACAATGCACTGTTGGACAATTGTACTATTATTATATTTAGCTCATACATAGCAATCAGGGGATGCATTTACACGTGAAATTAATGCGATGCAATAAACTCTGGTCCATATCATACCAGAGTTTATTGCTCCCAGATGCTGTGTCTTCATGTGCGTCCAGGATCACAGCAAGTTGAGCCTGGTTAAAGCAGATATAGCTGGCAGGAGATCCAGGGAATCAGCCTACCAACCTAGGGATGCTCCAACCCAGCTCAACATGCTGTAGAGGGGCTGGTTGGGGCACGACAGTGCTTCAGCACAGGGATAGCTGGCAGGCATCCCTCAAACTGAAGCACCCTCATGCCTCATCCAGCCCCGTCAGTGTCTACATGTGCATTGCTGCACACTAAATAATGCTGTCACTTGATACTACTTGTGTCTACAAGTATTAACCTACAGTGGAGTTAATTAGTATCCTGCAGCCTAATAGGGCCACTTGTCTTGACTCTGGGACTTTACTGCTGAGCTAATTAGGCAGCTCCACAGTAAGCATCTCATATAGATGCACCCAGTTTGAGCAATGGCTTTCCTAACTTCTCCAAAATACAGTCCACATACAATGGCTTTATTTGTAGAGGAGACTAAACAAATGCAATACACCCCAAAGTTTTAAACATTCTAAGGATGACCTTCTTGCCCACTGAAACCAATGGCAAAGTAATTTTAGAAGAGTGAATATTGGAGCTAGACCCTCACTATCCAGAAAAACAACTCCATGTCTTTGAGTTTGGACTAGATAATCCTCCAGGTCCTTTCCAACCTTGTGGTTCTATGACATCCAAGTTGTTTGTCCTTTCCCAGTGAAAATGACCACATTTGGGTGGGGGGGAGAAGAGAGAAAGGAAACAGGAAAGAAAAAGGGAGGGAGAAAAGAGAAAGAAAGGAAAAAGAAGAGAGAGGAAAGAGAGAGGAGGGGGATGGAGGCTAGGTCACATGGGTATGCAAATGATTTATAAACCCAATCTTTGCCCTGAATAATCTGCTGCAACAGGGGCAGGAGAGCAACAAGCACTGGACATGACAGGTCCTTGTTTTCCTGGCCATGCACTTCCTCACTGCCTCTGCCATGCGCCGCTGCTTGAAGTGTCCTGCTCTATGACATCCACGGAGGAATTAATGACCTACAACCACTGAAACTAGTCAATAGATACAGTTGTTTCCAAAAGGGTAAAACAATTGCTCATTGGATGGTACATAGAAAGAATTGTCATTTTATTACACCAGGTGCTTATTTTCTAAAGATATTTAGAAAATTTATGTTTGGATTATTCCTAATTTCTGTATACTCCCTAACAGATCTTCTGCTGGCTTCCTTGACCTACTGTATTTAGAACTAGTTTCATTCTAAAAAATAATACATCATATTTGTATTACAGACAAGTGAGAATTGGTAAAATATATAGGAACATATTTTATGTACTTAGACATATCTTTTATGCTGAAAAGAGCCTATATCAAAACAGCATTATAGTTACAAAGTCAAGCATTCCAAAATTACAAAATGCCAGAATTAAGATTGCCTGCTATTCGTAATCATGACAATGCAATCATTAATTACATGATCACCTACTATTTTTTCCATTGTGTACTTCATTCTGTACACAGGACAGAATGCATTCATTTAGCAGGCAGCTATTCAACGATTGTTTTGTCCCCATTATTTATTTTGTAGTCCCATAGCTTATTTACTGCACCCTATTCAAACTATCCTCTGAATGCAGAATTTTTAATTTCTTCATGGACTTATCTATAGCCATAATCACTAGAATAATCATATACTTCATAAGTATCAATTGATTTATTTGTATAATATCCCTGCAAGAAGAGTAGATATTATCCCAATTTAGAGATAGGGGTACCAAAGCACAAAGAAATTCAAGGGAAAAAAGTGTCCAATCTAAAATGCCTGAAACCTGTTTTGGATTGTTGGTTTTTTTCAGAGCATTTAACATTACATATCATTTTTATGTATACACAAACACAACATGCCTTGATTTTAATTGCAGGTGTATTCAGATCCAGTCTCTCAAGTGAAACACCCAGTAAAATGAAGATCAAACAGACAATGAAAGTCTCTGGAAAATAATAACTGAAGAGACTTGACTAGCAAATACACAGGTGCCCTGTAGCATAAGTAAAAATATAACCTAATTCTGTAGAGGAGTATTTACATGCATTAACCATGAAACCATTCCTCCTCCTTACGGTCTCCTACCTCCTTCACTATACATGTACCAACTGCTGCAAAGCATGAGGCAAGGTTTTACAGCAAAAAATATCTTTTCTATGCAACCTGCATTCATCCCCAGAAGTAATCCAGACCAGGTCATGAGCATGACCACAGGACTCTGGGGGCTGGGCTCAAGGGGTTAGGGGCCCACGTAGTCTTTTGTTCTGTGCTCCCTGTCCCAGAAGGGAAGGATGCATTGGGGAAGTGAACCGGCAACTCCAATACTGGTGCCACTATGAAGGCTTTGGATTCCTTGACCACAGCACACACTTCAGGGAGAGAGGACTCCTGGGAAGGGATGGCATCCACCTGAAGAGGAAAGGTAAGTCACTGTTTGTACCCAGGATTGCCGATCTTCTGGAAAGTGCTTTAAATTAAGATTGCTGGGGGACGGGGATACATAAATTCAAACGTGTCCAGGGACCAACATACAAGTAAGCCCTGTAGATAGGGACACTGATAGAGCCACTTTTGCAGGAGCTGAGGGAATAGATCTTCATCAGTGGGACGGAAAGACAAGGGCCCCAGTAGGAGGACTCAGGTGCCTATATCCAAATGCCAGAAGCATGGGGAACGAGCAGGATGAGCTAGCCCTCCTACTCTCCAGTGGGCATTATGATCTAATAGGGATTATGGAGACCTGGTTGGACTCTTCACATGACTGAAAATAGAGAGCTACATCCTCAATAGAAGGGACTGGGTGGGGAAGAAAGGTCGAGGTGTTGCTTTCTATGTGAAAGGGCAGTACACCTCCACAGAAGTAAACAACAACAAAATCAACATCAACATCAAAATTGGACAGCTTGAAACCCTCTGGGTTAAACTGCAGGGGAGGGGAAGAGGTGCAGCGATACAGACCTAACTGTAGGTATACACTACAGACCACCAAACCAGGAGGAACTCGATCTGTAGTTTACCTGAGAATTGACTGAGGCCACACACACACATGACATGGTCATCATGGCTGATTTTAATTGTCCAGACATCTCCTTGGAGGAACACTTAGGCAAATTTGTTCAGTCATGATCCTTCCTGAGCTGTGTCAAGGAGTTTTTCCTGAGTCAGAAGATGCATGAGCTAACTAGAGGTAACGCTCTGCTAGACTTGGCCCTGGCCAAAGGAGATGACATGGTGACCTACTTAAATATAGAGGGAAGTCTGGGCAACAGTGAGCATGAAACCATCATGTTCACTGTCCGACGTAAGGCAGACAAATTGGATAGGAGGATTGAAGTCTTGGACTTCAAAAATGCAAATTTCAACAAGCTGAGGTCACTAGTAAGGCAAATGCTGCAGGACCAGGGACCGAAGGTAAATGGTGTGCATGAAGAGTGGTTGTTCCTTAAGTACATGATCCTTGAAGCACAAAGGAAGTTCATTCTTATGCAGAGAAAAGGTAACAGAAGGGCTGGGAAATCACAGTCCTCTTAAGAAAGAGGACAGAGGCTTGTAAACAATGGAAGCTTGGGGCAGGCCCCAAGAAGGACTATTCCATGATGGCCCACATTTGTAGGGAACAGATAAGACACGCTAAAGTGATGACTGAACTTTGAATAGCAATGGGAATCACAGACAACAAGAAGTCAAACAAATGGGAGTGTGGGGCCATTGCTCAACAACTTAGGAGAACTGGTTACTGGTATCGAGGAGAAAGGTAAACTCCTGAATGACTACTTCACCTTGGTCTTTCACTGGACCAAAGGGAAAAACCACACCAGGTACAGAAGAGGATGAGTATGGTAGGAATAATCAGCCTTTTACTATTGCTGTAGAATTGCTGCGTGGCCAATTGAAAAAAAAATTATATCTACAAGTCAGCAGGACCGGATGATCTTCATCCGAGAGTGCTGAAGGAGCTGGCCAAAGTCACTGTGGAACCCTTGGAGAAACTCTTCCACAACTCATGGTGATCTGGAGAAATCCCTGACAACTAGAAGAGGGCCAATGTTGTATCCATCCACAAGAAGGGCAGGAGGGAGGACCTGGGTAACTATAGGCCAATCAGCCTAACTTCCAACCTAGGGAAAATCCTGGAAAAGTTCATCAAGGAGTCTATCTGCGATAAGCTTGCAGATGGTAAGATTCTGACAGCCAACATGGCTTCATCGCAGGCCTTACTAACCTCATCTCCTATAACCAGGTAACTTGCCACCTGGACATGAAAGAGCAGGTTGGCACTGTATAACTTGACTTCCAAAAGGCCTTTGATTTAGTATCCCACGATGACCTCATAAGAAAATTGGAGGGTTGTGGGCTTAACTCCAAGACAGTCAGGTGGTTGAGAAACTGGCTGCAGGATAGGACGCAGAAAGTCGTAATGAATGGATCTGTGTCATCCTGGAGAGGAACAGATCTGTGTCATCCTGGTGAGAAGGGGGCAGTGCTGTCCCGCAGGGGTTCATGCTCGGTCCAGTACTTTTTAACATCTTTATTAACATTTTGGATGTGGAAGTGAAGAGCTCACTAGACAAGTCTGCAAATGACACCAAGTTATGGGAAAGCATGGTCATGCTGAAAGATCGGCTACAGTTAGAAGTGGACCTAGACAGGCTAGCAAGTTGGGCAGATCAGAAGCTGATGAAGTTCAATGTCAAGAAATGTAAAGTACTCTACCTCAAGATGAGCAACCCCCAACACACCTACAGGCTTGGCAGCACCAAACTAACTAGCACCATGAATGAAATGGACCTGGGAATAATAACAGACCATGGTATGAATATGAGCCGGCAGTATGATGCTGTAGCCAGTAGGGCAAACAATACTCTGGCATGCATCAATTGATGCATCTCCAGCAAAACCAAGGAGGTAATTCTTCCACTCTACTCAGCACTGGTGAGACCACAGATGGAGTACTGCATCCAGTTCTGTGCACCACACTTTAACAAGGATGTGGACAAGCTTGAGAGAGTCAAAAGAAGAACCACCCATATGATCAGAGTCTTAAAAGGCAAGCCATACGAGGTAAGGCTATGGGATCTGGGACTCTTCAGCCTGAAGAAAAAAAGGCTGAGAGGGGACCTGGTAGCAGCTTACGGCTACACTAGGGGGTATATCAAGGGCTCGGTGAGCAACTGTTCACAGGGGCACCCGAGGGGAGAACTAGGAGTAATGGCCACAAACTCCTGGAAGATCAATTCAGGATCAACATTAGGAAAAATTTCTTCACAGTCAGGGTGTCCAAACTGTGGAATAAGCTCCCTCCAGAGCTGGTGCAATCACCTACCCTGGAAATATTCAAGAGGAGACTAGACAGTCACCTTGCTGGGGTTTCCTGCTTGGTGCATAGACCCAATGAACTTCCAAGATCCCTTCTGGCCTTATAATCTATGAATCTAAAAGAGGATATATGAGAAAAACCTAGCTATAAAATGTTTATTATTGAGTTCACATTTAAATGCATCCTAAAACAATTCAGGATTATTCAAGCTGTTTCAGCTTCCATTTGTGAATTTGATAGACACAGCGTGAAATGTTCATTTACAGTAAATGTAATATTACTATAAAACAAACACTAATGTTAATCAAAATTCTATCTAGTTTTACATTAATAATTGTGTCTGAAAACAACAAATCAGTATAGTGATTAGTCTGGATAAAGCAAAAGAGTAAGACATCTATTGGATTTACAGTTGACAGTGAACAGGAATGCTATTGCAAAAAGAAAAGTTGATTTTTTTTCAACATCCCATATAGTCTCATACTTAAGCACAAAAGGGGAGGGGAAGGAGATAAGGAGACGTGGAAGACTGGGTCTGTAATGAATTTCAGATTGCTTAATGCCATTACTGATTGATAATGTACGGTGCTGTTACATCTGGTTTTACTTTTGTAGAAACAGACATGAAGGAGAATTTACAATAAATATAATCAGACCGACTTTTTAAGTTTTTCTCCTTTATATTTTAGCCCAATACAAAAATGAAACTGAATGTGTGATCTGAGATCATGTCTCTACCTTAATTGTGGGAAATTAATAAGTCAGAGTGAACCTTTCCCTTAAGTACTCTGTCCCAGGTTATACATTACAATACACAAACAAGTAAGCAAAGGCACGCTTTGTAAAAAACATTGAAAACTATTACCTGCAGATGACTTTGGCTTCATCTAAACTGCTTCAAGGCCTGAAAAGTCAAGTTTAACCTAGGCCAAAAATCTGAAGAGTTGGTTTGGATCCAAGGAATTCAAGGTTCCAAATGTGGCTTGTCTCCAAGTTTCCTAGTAAATTTATTCTTTCATCCTTATGATTAAGTCATTCATATTTTTTACTTTGAACTTAGTTGCATGTGTATCTTATGTGACCAAAGAGAGCTTTTAAGAGCATATATCAGAATTGTTTGGCCATTAGCCAATTTTTATCTAAATGCTTAGACAACTGACATTTTTGAGGAACAAAACTAGGATTTTCTAATGTGTTTCTATGATATAGGCAGACTGGCAGTCACATCTATGTTTAAGATTGCCAAACACTTCATATTGTATGATCCTATATTCCGTTGCTTCTAAATTTTGCTACTCTTTAACCATCTAAGCTTAAATTTATTACCTTAAATTTGATTTTGTAGATAACTTTTTTTTAAAAAGATCAGTTATTTGAGGAATGACATGTGGCTAAAAAATGTCTTTTTCCCCATGTTCTAAATATTAGAATAATAAAATCATATAAAATTAGCAATGGAAGGGACCTCAGGATGTCATCTAGTTCGCCCCCCTGCTTAAAGCAGGACTATCTCCAGTTAGATCATTGCAGCCAAGGCTTTGTCCAGCTGGGACATAAAAAACCGCTAAGGATGGAGCTTCCACAACCTCTCTGGATAACTTCTTCTGGTGCTTTATTACCCTCCTTGTGAGGGAGTTTTTATTCATATCTAATGTAGACTTTCCTTGCTGCAGCTTGAGACCTTTGCTCCTTCTTCTGTCATCTGCCACCACTGAGAATAGCCTAGCTCCATCCTCTTTGGAACCACCCCTCAGGTAGTTGAGATCTGCTATTAAATCCCCTCTCAGTCTTGTGTCCAGACTCGAAAAGCCCAGTTCCCTCAGCTTCTCCTCATATGTCATGTGCCCCAGCTCCCTAACAATTTTCCTTGCCCTCTGCTGGACTTTCTCCAATTTGTCCACATGGATTTGACCAATTACAGTGGTTTCTTTAAGAAACTCTAGAACATCAGCTATATAGAGCAATGAAAGACAAACTTTTTTGGCAGGCATGCCAAAATTAGCTCTACATCCTCCCCAAGTACCAATCCTATCCCCTCCCCAATCTGTTGCCCTGCTTTCTGCTCTCTGCCTGGTCTGTTGCTTTGCTTTCTGCTCCATGCTGCATCTGTTGCTAACCCCTCCCCAATCTGCTACGCGCCTCACACATAAGTTGCTTATGCCACTTGTGGCACCCATACCATAGATTGGTCAATCCTGGTTTACAGTAAAGGCAAAATCTGGCAGGGTATTTGCAAGCTGAAAAATAACTATTGCCAATGCTCAGTAGAGGTTTAAGGCTCTTACAGACATGCAATGAGGCTGCTCTGACATGCTGTAAATCCAGTGCATTGGTGGAGACTTGATTAATTGTGGAAATTAACATGCTCCAGTAGCTTCCAGCGTCATGTGTATCAGTGTCCCCACACTGAAAAATGGCAGCAGGGTGCTTTAAACTAACACTCATTCAGTGAGTTTTAGTTCAAAGTGCCCTGCCACCATTTTTCAGCATGGAGGTGCTGATACTCATGACACTCAGGTGCTTTTAATTAGCACAGCTCGGTAATTGAAGCATATCCCCCCCACCTCCTGGAGCACATCTATAAATGTCCTTAGAGATTGGCAGCTGAACCCACCAAAGGTTCTGTCTCCATTGAGCATGTTCCATCCTGGGGCCTGAGAAGAAAAGAAAAAACTCTTCTTTCTGGTAGCCAACAGTTGCTGTGGGGCAAAGTGCTGAGACCCTCTCTCTCGCTTCCTTCCCTACATCCGCATTATTACTTCCCCCACTGTCCTGCTGGTACCCAGGCAGTGAAGAAAAAATGGGTAACTTGAATTCAGAAAGATGAAGACTGTAGGGACATCCCATTTCTGAATAATGGAAACAGCATGTGCATACCTAATTAAGATCATCCAAATGGACTGAAATGAGATGTACATACAACTTTAATTATGGCTTTCCCTATTCTTTGTTTGAGTGGGGGGGGTTCATTTGCAACCATAATAATTATTTTAAACACACACACACAAATAGAAAACATACAAAATATGCAGTCATGCAGAGGACTTTCCCCAAGGATCTAAAAATCCTTGATCTTCATTTATTAAATAAAAGCTTGAAGTACAAAGATCTCTATACACTCATTTTACAGATGGATAAACAGAATCACAGGATGGTTAAAGACGGGGTTCTCAACCTTTTTAGACTCAAGGAATTCCTTATTAGGTTCAAGGCACACCTTTGAAAATGCCCACTCTTACTTTTTGTTCATTTTTTGACTACAGAAAAATGATAGAGCAATTCTTACATTACAAAAAACTTGGAAAGACCATAACAGATCAGAATGTTTTTAAATCTATGAATTCTTACTTGAAATCTCTAAGATTATTGTGTGAAATCACATCTGGACACCCAGCAGTGCGAACATTGTACGACACTGCAGTGCCTTTGAAAGAATCTCCAGAGGACAGGGGGCCATGGCAGCCAGGTTGAGAATTGCTGGTTTAAAGGCTCTTAAACTTACATAGGGTGCATCTACAGTGAACTCTACTGTGGATTAAACTAATTGGCAGCAAAGTAAAGTGCCACCATCTACACGTGTGATGCTATTAGGCCGCCGTAAACTAATTTATGCTGATGTATGCACTTATGGCAGTGTAATTAACTGCAATGAAATGCATATGTAGATGATGACCATGGGTGAAATCACACCCAGTCAGCCCAGCCAGCCAGGGGATAGATTCCTGCCAGCTGCCTAGCTACACAGCTCAGCATTTCAGCACCCTCATGCCCCAGCCAGCCCGATGCTGCCACCCAGAGCCCAGGGCCACCTTGTGCCAGCCAGGACCTGTTCTGCCCTGGCTCAAATTGCTGCTGTCTTGGGCACATATGTACACACCACATCTGGGAGTAATTTACCCCAGCTGAAACTGCTCCAGAGTTTACTGCTTTGAATTAATTGCATATGTAGATTCATTCACAGCGTCCTAGTGACAGTGCTGCCAAAAAGATCCTGACTTTCAGATCTTATTCTTAGTATTTGCCAGGATTTCCTAGATATTTCTTATATAAACATTTTAAGAAAAATCAGCATTCCAAATTTCCTATCCGAACAAATATCACACATCATCTTTCACAATCATGATAATGATCATGATAATATAATGAAAATGTTTGTGTGAATATTGGTAGTGTTAGAGTGATGATGTAGCTGTGATGGTTCAGGAAACGTGAGAGGCAAGGCTTTTTGTGGGTGATATCTTTTATTGGGCTCCATGAGGGTTCCCATCACAGGAAAATGCCTCCTCCTTCTGTCAGTCAGCTTTGGCAGGGATGTGGAATTTTCTATGACAGGGTCTCCACGGGGTCAAGAAAATCATACGGCCATTCAGGTTAGAGTGGAAAGGGAGAGATCTTCCTGTTTGGAAGAAGTAGAACTTTTTGCAGAAGAGCCAGTTTTCTTTTGCAAGAAACCTCTTAAACAGCTGTAAACTCTCTCAGGGCACAAATGTAAAGTCTGTCCATAGACAGACAGACTTCCCAGAGTCATCCGCACTGCTCCTTTTATCCCCCTCCTGGTGATACCAGGGGCCAATCAGGGGACATGGAGGGTGAGTCTCTGGAGCCTGATTGGTGAGGAAAGGGAATCCCAAGTCCTCCAATCATCTTTTGCCCTTTCAAAACCCCTGGGTTAGGTCACTGCCAACCAGCCCATCACAAACATATATGAGTATTACCATTACAAGAATGATTACCAAATACATTTTTTTCACAATTTCCACAGTTTTCACTGGGACATTCCACTTTTTTGGATTATAGGTTTGTAGTGGCTATATCAGCATGCACTGACAGTCCCTAGGAAAAGCCATGTAAGCTGGTATATAAAAGTTCCCTTATTTAACATTTGTAAGGAGCACTGAGTACCTATCAGAAGGTTCCGATACTCTGAAAAATAATTATAAAATACCATTATCTCCATACAAAATTCTCAGCATACACAAATTTATGCCACTACTTTTTGTCGCTGTGTACATCCCAGCCCATACAGGGCGCTGTGTGGAGCAAATAACACCACTTCAGGGAAACTGCAATTTCTCCACTCCTCCCAGGTCCTGATGTGCTGGAGGACAACTGGAGGAGGGGAGACGCTCTGGCTGGGAGACAGGGCATCTCCCTGGAGGACTGAGCTTCTGTGTCTGCCACTTCTTTTGCCATAGGTTGTTTCTTGTGGGGGGTTTGATACCTGGAGTTCTTGGTATTTCCCTGGGATGATTCCATACTGTAAAGGCTAATTGTACTGCTGTCAATGTGTCATGCATTCAAGCCTTATCTATACTCTGTAGTCTTGGCTGTAATTTTTTCATGCACACACAAAATCTGGCTATGATCTAGCCAGTTTAGATACAGAGAGCAGGCTACAGTGGCATAAGCTTCATCTGCCAAGCAAGTACCTCTAGGTCCATAAATAGCCCTCAGCAACCCTCCTTCAGTTTAGAATAAAATTAGCTTGTAGCATAGACACAACCTATATCTACATTTGACTTGTAGTCATCACTGTCATACATGATCACCTCATACTGTTTAATGCATTTTTCTTCACAATACCTTTTAAGGCTGGGTAGTCAATCTCTATCTCTATTTTACAGCTGGGGAACTAAAAACAGAGATTAAATGAGTCAGCTAAGACTATCGAGGTAGTTTGTTGCCCAGCACTGAATTAAACCCAGGTCTCAAAAGCCAACCATATTTACTCAACCCCAAGAAAAGTTTTTTTTCCTCCCTATTCAGCATGGGGGGGACCCCTCAGCCAGAGTCAGACCCACAGCAGCCACTAGCCCCACCTCTGCCTGCCCCTGTAACCACTGCCCCCTCCCCCTTCTCTCTCCTTGTAAGGCATGGCTCTGGTTGTATTCCCTCCCAGAGAACATGGAAACTCTCCCCTGCCCAACCAATCAGTAACAATGTGGGTCTAGCCCCAGGATGATGTTTTGTGGCTGAGCAGGGGCCACATTTCCATGTGCTCAGTGCCCTGGGAGGGAATGGAGCTAGAGCCACATCTGACAGTAAAGGAGAGGGGGGAGCAATGCTGTGGGGAGAGAGATAGGGGGAAGGGTTAGAGGCTGTGGAGGACAGGTGGAGGTGGAAACTCTGGGAGTGAAGAGGCTGAGGCAGCCTAAGAGCGGGTGTAGGCACCATAGAGGTGGCAGACAGGCTGCAGGGAGAAGACATGGGAGGGACAGAGGACAAGGCTGGTCCTCTTAGCCACCTACAACTGCTTTCCTTCTTTCTCTAATAATTAGATTCTATATCTGGAAATTTAAAACAACTTTATAATTTTTCCATACACAGAATCTAATTATTGTAGGTGTTGTCTTAAATTTGAAGTCATCTTGGATTTGTGTAAGTATGGTAGGTAGTGCTCTGACTACTAATTTATCCTTCATTTCTCAATACACCTCTCCATTAATCAAAATTAAAAACCTAGTTCTGTCCTCCTTCATCTTACATAAGCATAGAAGAATATTTTATTTAAAATGTGCTTACTAGTTGTATAGAATTAGGCTAGGCATTGACTAATTATGTGTGTGTTAGTTAATGTCTGGAACACAGAATACAGTTTGCATCACTGAAAGGTTAAAAAACTGCATCATTTTACATGCAACAGCCTAGGACCCAATGGAACAATACCACAGCACAGTTTTCAAATGAACTTATAATAAGATAGAGAGATTTGAGGGGAAAATAGAAGTGGAGGAAAGGAAGTAATAGTAATATGATCACATAGTTATATTATTCCAAGTTTCTTAAAAGTCTAGAGCTTGCTTTTTACCTTGCTATCACTATTTGGCTAAAGAAGAATTTAAAGGGTATGGTGAGCTTAGGGAGAGAGGTTGGGGAGCCAGGTTCTGTGGAAAAAACGGTATGTGATGATGTAGTTAAAAAGTGTATCATAATGCATATGCACTAAGAGACTGAATTATATGGTCTCATGAAAATATGACTGTATTAGCAAGTAAGTATGTATTAGTATGCATCATCATTTGTTACTTTACAAAAACACTAGTTTTCAGTAGGGCTGTCAAATGATTAAAATTTTCTATTGTGCAATTAAAAAAATAGTTGGAATTAATCGCAGTTTTAATGACATAGCTAAACACTCAAAATTATGCGCAGAAAAACTCAAAGTTATGCATAATACAGTTGGGGTGGGGGCAGTGTGTGCGTGATGGGGGGGAATTTGTGAACATGTGGGGGGCTGTGGGTGTGTGAAAGTTTGGAACCTGGGGAGGGGGTTCCTGCATACCCATACCAGGGTATGTGAGGTACTGTGGGTCAGGAATGAGAGGCAGCAGCAGTGCTGGGGGGGCTGTGGCTTGGGAATGGGGGCAGACAGACACACACACATCACCCAACAGGTAAGTGTATGGGGGGGAAGGGGTGTGAGGGGGCAGATTGAGGCCCCCATGGTGAGGAAGGGAGTGGGGCAGGGATGAATGGGGCCCTGGAGCTGGAGTGGGTCATGGGAGAGAGGTGCGGGCAGCTCTTCCAAGGGCATGGGGTAGGGTGCTCCTGCCTCTGTGTACACCCCCGGGGGAGGCATGGGGGGGCATGTACCCCCAGATGTGTGTGCAAGGCAGAGGTGGGCTGCCACTGCATGCTGGGCTCTGCATCCCACTGCTGGTATCCCAGGACCCTCACAATGCCAGGCAGGGGGCCTGCTTCACAGACTGGCCTGCTGGGCACTGCTCCACACACCACCAGGCTGCATTCCTAACTGTCTGCAGGCTGCGGCTACATGTCCATGTCTGTGTGCATCCCGCCCCACTGCAGCTGCCTGGAGCCTGCACCCAGGATGCCCTGCAGTCCTCTGTGCTGCCACCACTGCCCCGTGGAGCAGCCCAGAGGCAGCGGTGATGGCAGCAGAGCAGAGTAGAGGCCAGGTACGGGCTCCAAAGCTACATGCACAATTAACACTTTAAAAATACTAAGGCAAACAATTAACATGTTAACCATGTGTATTGACCGCAATTAATTGACAGCTCGAGTTTTCATTAATAATGTTTAAATAATAAATTGTTTCTGTGTCGTCAAAATAATCAGCAATAATTTATATGAAAACCCAGGCCATCACAGCTAAATCTTAAACAAACTACTGTACAGTTGTTCAGTATTTTTTATATGATGTCTGCCTTTTTCCAAAACTGTGACATTTTTTCTCATTTGCATCCAGACTTTTCTATCTAGGGACAATTCTTTGAATTAGTTTTCAGAAGCCCTTGAGTTTTAGCTGAACATCCGTTATTCATCATCTGATAAAATTACTCATACAAAATAATTCTTTTGCAGAGAACACCCACTTGGAATAGATCCATAACCCTTTATTCTACAAGACCCACTTTACTATAATATGCACGAGCAAGCAGTCAATACTTTATGCTCAGCGGAGGAACAAAGTTAATACAAGTGTTTATGGGAAACTTTGGGAAAGCACCCTGTTCAAATTTGCTGATGACACTAAGATGTGGGGGGACGTGGGAGCACTGGAAGGATGCAACAGGCTACAATCAGACCTAGACAGGTTACAAGGGTGGGCAGATGAGAATAGGCTGGGTTTCAACACAGACAAGTGCAAGGTGATGCACCTGGGGAGGAACAACCGGCACCATACCTACAGGTTAGGGAACTCTCCTCTTGTCAGCACGGAGACGGAAAAGGATCTTGGGGTCATCATTGACTCCAAGATGAACATGGGCTGGCAGTGTGGAGAGACAGTTAGTTAGGAAGGCCAACCGCACC
This sequence comes from Crocodylus siamensis, assembly GCF_052110815.1. Lineage (NCBI taxonomy): Eukaryota > Metazoa > Chordata > Crocodylia > Crocodylidae > Crocodylus > Crocodylus siamensis. Next base: position 37,288,795 of record NC_143398.1, read on the forward strand.
CTGTCATGCATCCACAGATGCATCTTGAGCAGGTCCAAAGAGGTGATCCTCCCCCTCTATGCGGCACTGGTCAGGCCGCAGCTGGAGTACTGCGTCCAGTTCTGGGCGCCGCATTTCAAGAGGGATGGCAACAGCATCCAGAGGGTCCAGAGGAGGGCCAATCGTATGATCAGGGGGCAGCAGGGCAGGCCCTATGGAGAGAGGCTACAGGACCTGAACCTGTTCAGCCTCCAAAAGAGAAGGCTGAGGGGGGATCTAGTAACCTGTTATAAACTAGTCAGGGGGGATCAGCAGGCATTGGGGAATCACTGTTCCCCCGAGCACCACCAGGAGTGACCAGGAATAACGGTCACAAGCTGACAGAGGGTAGGTTTAGGTTAGATATCAGGAGGCGCTACTTCACGGACAGGGTGGCTTGGGTCTGGAACCAACTTCCAAGAGAAGTGGTGCAGGCTCCTACCCTGGGGGTGTTTAAGAGGAGGTTAGATGAACATCTTGCTGGGGTCGTTTGCTGTATTCTTTCCTGCCATGGCAGGGGGTTGGACTCAATGATCTGCTCAGGTCTCTTCCGACCCTAGAAACTATGAAACTACTACTATGAAACTATTAAAAGCAAGCAATTTGGTCAAGAATTTTATTCCATTTTTCTGTTTGCAAATTGTTATCATCTGGTAAGTGATAACTACTGCTACAAATGTGTTCACTATTGAAAGTTATTAGTGCTTACTATAGGAAATGGTTCATGTGAACTCTGTCTTCCCAAATTAATATTAGTAATTTCAAATGTTAGCCATTTCAATAGTATCAACAGATTAAATAGCATGCTTCTGCTCCCGGATGGGTAACTCTCACAATCATGTCTCCATACTTGCATCCATATTTGAAATTTACTTTCCAAAAATATACTGAAATATTTGTTTAATAATTGTTGTTCCGAAGCTATTATTTCAATAAGCCTAGCAGAACATTCCAAGACTTGTTCACTACAATATTCAGGGACAGCAAACAATTGATGAGTTTAAATAGATGTTATTACTTACAGAAGTTGTCATGGTCTGGTTACAGCCTCTAGGCCAAAAGAATCTCTCTCAACTCCAGCAGTATAAGTACAGACTAACTCAGTAACTGTATAAAGTATTTCTATATGCTTCAGATAATCTCAAAAAGCTTCAAGAATACAGGCTCCCCTTGATTTATGTGAATTCTTTATATGCAAATTTGCTCTTATATGATGAGCATATTTAGACCCATAATTTGTTATATGCAAGGTAAATTTGCTCTTATGAGATCAGCATAGATGCCCTCCCCAGCTGGTAAGTCTGTGGGGGGAGGGGAAAGGGCCATGGTCCCACACACCCCAGCCCCAGCTCCAATGCCCCCAGGAATGTTCCTGGGCTCCAGGGTAAGTGCTGTGTCCTGCATCGCCCAGGGCTCAACTTGTCCACCCACACCTCTGCACCTAGGCTGTACCATGCCCTAGTGCAGGCAGCTGGTGTTGGCTGCTCCTGGGTCCACTCCAGCCAGGGCTGGGGTCAATGTGAATAAGCAGAGGCCGGGCAGCGTGGGGCATGGCACTCACGCCATGCCCTGGGAGCAGCCGGACACCAGCTCCATGTTGCAGCTGGGCTGCACTGTGCCCCAATCCTGGTGTAGGCAGCTGGTGTCAGCTGCTCCTGAGGCCAGTCCAGTACAGGCTAGGGTGAGCGTGGACAAGCAGAGCCCTGGGCGGCGCAGGTCACAGCATTCACCCGGGCCCCGGGACCAGCCGACACCAGCTGCTACAGAGCATGGTACAGCCCAGTGGCTTCAGGCTGATGATGTCGGTCGCTCCCACAGCCACTCCAGCATGGGCTGGGGTGAGTGGGGACTGACAGAGCCCTGACTGGGTTGGGGTATGGTGCAGCCCAGTTGCTACAGGCAGCTGGAGTCAGCCGCTCCCAGGGCTGCTGCAGCTGGGGCTGGTATGAGTGCTGCTCTGTTCTGTCTGGTTTGCTGCCTTGTACAGCCTCGGGAGCAGCACCCTTACCCCTTCCCTAGTCCTAGCCTCACTCCCTCCCTCACCACCATGGGAACCTAACCCTATTCATTACACTGTAAAGTGGGATCATTTTATACAAATTCAATTTATGCGCCATTCTTTGAGAATCCATGTACCACATAAATTGAGGGAAACCTGTACAGAATTATGCATCTTGTTCAGTGAGCACATAAGCAGAAGTTGGAACCAATTGAGATGCACGTTTTCAGAGAAGAATTACAAATAATTAAGATTTTTCTTGTTTATAACAAGCAGTTATTTAATTGACAAAAAAATTACAATGTACCTACTATTAGGATTCATTTGTAAACCTGAAAAAAAAAAAAAAGGTTACTCTTTTAAAGACCTGTCTATATCCACAAAAACATTCTAGTGAATGTCGAGTTACACTGCTCCAGCATAACCTATGGAGCACTGTCTGCTTTCCAGAGATCCTGCACTAGTGGCTCTTAGTGTCTGTTTAAACAGAGATACTGAGAAACTAGGGATGGGTATCTGGCCAGTCAAATAAACTTTGGTCAACTGCCTAGTCAAATATCAATAAAAATGATTTTTAAAAAAGACAATAGGGCAAACAGCCCCTGTATGGAAGTACCCTTGTGCCCCAGCCAGCTGTGTCAGCCACTACACATGTGCCCTAGCCCCTACACAACACACTGAGCCCAGTTGGAGCAGCCCCAGGCTCATAGGCTGACCCCCAGGGCCCACCGACTGCCGGGGCTGCTCTGACTGGGCTCCACCTGCTGCTCATGATTAAACTCTGGAATGGACTGCTCCAGAGTTATTTACTCCTGGGCTCACATTCAAATGTTGCACCCAGGAGCAAAAAAAATGTGCAGCAATAAGCTCCAGAATTCATTCATGTGACCTAATTGCATGTACCCAGTTTGAATAGAAATTAAATTGGCTAATTCATATTACATTAATCCCATGTCAAAGTTTCATTCCGAATCAAGTGAACTAAAATTTTGTTTAGCTTCATTCACTTTCAAAATAAACTTGCTTTAAAAGTTAATAAGGTTAACTTGTGGTGTCTACATGTAGACTACTCCTTTAATTAATATTTAATTTTAATATAGAGTTAAAAATCCTTCAGTGAAATGAAACATTAAGCATGTTTTGTTTAACCCCAAATATGGTATTTGTGCTAATTAAAACAAAGAAAAAATTCAGGTCAGTCAAAAACTAATTATTTTTTAGTTCAGCTGTCAAAACAAAATAATAAAATTATTTGCACGACTCTATTCAGGAAGAGTTATGGAGTATTTAGCTATGTGCTGAGATCTCTTAAATATACAAGAGGGAAATTGCAAGATGTTATCATGCATATCCTAATTTGAAAGTTGGCCTTGACATTAAAAATCTGTAATAAGCATTCTTGACAAAAACACATAATTCATTTACAAAGGAAATAAAAATGTATTCACTATATTTGTAATAGTTGTCAGCTACAAGGTGTACAAATTACACAGATTCACCTGAGGTTAAAATAACCCCTGTGCTAAGGGCCTTCCTAAAATTACTTTACTCTTACAGAAGCCATAGAATGGGCATTAATGTACATTTAAGTCTAGGATACAGCTTATGAGTTGGTCCTCCAGACAGGAGCATCACTGCTGAAAACAGTCTATTATTTTTTATGCAAGCCAACAAAACCTAGCAAGGTCCTGAAGATGAGTGGTTTATCATATCATGATGTTTAAAACAAGGCACAATAGAGCATTGAGAAAAACATTATGCACATTCTGTGATGTGCTTCATTGATTGCACTGCTTTGGTACTGGCCGTATGCAATAAAAACACAGTAATGTATATCACTACATAGCCAATTATGCTTACATACTGTTAGAAATGGAATATTGTTAGAAATGCGCAGCTTGCATCTTGCACCTGATAAGAAAGAAATACTGCCCAAGGCTCCTTTCTCCCCCTCACCCGCCTTAGCCTTTCTCATGCTGATACAGAAGCTGGAATTCAATTGACTGTGGCCTTGGGGTATGAACTTTTGGTGAACTGTTGTAGTTTCTGGGCATGCTTAATGAACTGTTGCATATTCATCTCTCTGCCCTGCATACTTAAGTAGCTAATTATACTATACATGCGATGTATGTAATGATATAACTACATGTATGCTAGTATGAAATGGAAGTAGCTGTAAGAGTTCCGGTGTCTGCACACGTGCTCAGGAGAGAGAAGATAAATTCCGCTTGCAAACACAATTAGTTGGTCAGAAGCTGATTTGGGCATCAATGCCCCACTCTGACCTTGTTTGCAAACAAATACATCCTTTTGTGCCGGGTGATGTTTGTGTGTCTGTGATCTTTGCGGGCCTCCAGAGAAACGAACCGTTTTTGTGCAACAATACTGTAACAGGGTTCAACTCCAGGGCTGGCTGTGATCTGGATCTGTCTCAGTCCTTGTCTACTTGGCTATCTTTGGGCAATCTCCCCTTCACCTCACCTGCCAAGCCTTTATGAAAAGATAGCTTGAAAAAAGGGAGGCTGCCCCAGGTTTCCCAAATCATATCTCCTCATGAGTGCCACTCCCTCTCTCTCTCCGCTGTTCCTAACACCCTTCTTGGGTGATGGGCCCCCTGGCCCTGCTGACATGCTCCACTCCTGGGCTACAGGCTCCTTGACCACCTCAGTCTCTGGCTGTGAACCCAGCCTTTGGCCCCTCTTTCTGGGCCCTGGCCCCACCAGTCACCAGCTGTGGCCCTTCTTGGCCTTTGGCCCCTATCTCTGGCCCCTGGCCCCAAAAGTCCTTCAAGCTCCCAGGCCCGGCTAACTCTTGCCCCTCCTGGGCTCCAGCCTCAGTCCCCCCAGCTCTTACCTGGGTGGTGGCTCATACCTGCCCCCCAGCTTACACCTGTATTCGCAGCCCCACCTGGGGCTCAGGCCCTTTTGCTGTGTCAACACTTCCAACTCCAGCTACAGGCCCCTGGCACTGCCTACGCAGCCCCTCCTTGGCTCAAGCTCTCTCCCTCTGGGCTCCAGGCCCTCTACTCTGTCTTCCCAGGCTTCTTTACTCTCAGGCCTGTTAGGACATCCTCCTCTCCTTAGTCCCTTCCTCAAACCTCCAGAGTTGCATCCAGCTCAGATGTTACCCAAGACCTCCTCCCTCTGTGGCTCCAGGGCCTGGGCTGCGTGCCCTGCTCCAGCTCTGGGCTTATCTTGCTAGCCCATTCCTCTGCTGGTCAGGTAACTCTTTAAATTGCTCTTGGAAAACCTACTCCTTCTTCTGCTCTCTGCCTTGTCTTAAAGTTAATAGGAGGCTTGGTGCTCCTGCTATATACATACAGAAAATCATGGTCATGAGTGCCATCTCCCACTCTTGTTTTCATTCAGCTGTGGGCAAGCAGAAAGCTATTTTGAGTCCTGAAGTGCCAAAGACCTGTTCATGTATATTAGCCCCATTAAAACTTACAAGAAGAAAACAATTTTTGTCCCAATGTAAGAAATAACTATTGCAAATGTTTGTTTCAAGGGATAGCAGAACTTTATTTATTTGTTGTTAGAAAATAGAGGGCTATTTCTTTTTCTGGGCTTGTTACATAAGAAATTGTACCACACAACTTTCCTTCTAGCTTTCTATTCTGAAGGTTACATTCGCAAGATCCAGCGTTGTAACTGTAGTAAACCGTGATGAATTATTCAGCTAAGATTCTTGAAGTCAGGCTGTTTAGAGTTTTCTTGTGAGCTTGTAGTCCCAGCTCATAGGTCTTTTTATACTTTTCTTGCCGACGTGAAAACAATTTTGTCCCTACACCAAGGGTTTCTACATAAGACTTAGCACTGGAGCAAGTGGACTCACTGGTGTTGGCAGCCAGCCAGAATCCATCAGTGCCTCAAGTTATCTAACTTTTAACTAGTGCCTAGGTCAGGTTGTTATTGCTCAAAAAGGCTTTGCTTTGTTTTTAAAAATGTAGTTTATAAAATAAATTATTTGCTCAAAGAATTGTTCTATATATATTGTTCTGGTTAAATATCATGCTAATGTAATACGGTTATTAATCTTTAACAACATATAATGCACAATAGTCACAATATGGGTTTTCTCTCCTTCGCTAGAACCAAAAAGGACTAAAAATTGAAGAGGGAAAGTTAGGATTGCTTATCCTGAGGTTTCTTAGTTACTCATCTCCCATTTGCAGAATAAGAGGGAGCAGAAAAACTGTACAACCTAATTGTTACTTACAGTTTTGTAAACTGAACCATCATCAGGATAAATTAAATTTACCTCTGTTTCATTGCATAAATGCCTGTTCCATTGGCTTAATAACCCCTGTTCACTCCCACTTATTTGTAATTTCCATTGATTATATCAGCAAGTACAACTGAGCTCATTAGCCCTTCTCAATGTTTTCCTCAATATATACATTTCTCATCATTCTGGCAGATGGTTTCCTTCTCCCAGCAATGGTAGAACACCTCTCCTTCCCACAGGCATTCATTCTCACCACTGCCTCCAGCACTGGCATTTGGAGTGAGAAATATTCTCTGCCATGAAAAAACAAAACTTTGGCACAAGGGACTAAGGATTCTAAATAATGAATCTCTGAGGCTTATGACAGAAAGGGATTTTATGTTTTAAGCTTCTAACATGTTTAAGGTGGAAGTAAAAAGCCTTGGTAGAGTTTGGAAGTCTTTAATGGGAATTAGAAAAGGCAAACCAATACAAGCCCAAGCGTGTCTTTTGTCAAACCATACTGGACAGAGGAGACATGTTTCTGTATCTGATGCAAGCCAACGATATAAAACTAGCCAGTGTGGTATAAACTATTCATATATGTATAATAGTAACCTTTACACTGTTGTGGGCTCATTGCCTCATATTACTTTGGCTCCTGCGTCTGCCACGTCTCTGGTGTGAAATCATAAAATACATATAAAACCAAGTACATCTTTGGCTGCAGGAACAGCATCTCTCATGAGAAAGGGGCGGGGGAGAATAAAAGTTACCTAATTCTCTTATTATTTTTAAACTCCTATCATCCTTTCCCCACTTCTGCTTTACAAAAAAGAACTGTCTTCCATGCATCATATCTGTTATTAAGGATTTATCTTATTCAGCAGTTAAACATATTGATTTTACATGTTATCAGCCAGGAACACTAATTTTAACTGGGACAGAAAGATACAAATGTCCATGCTTTTAAAAAAACCCCATAAAAAATCAAATACATTCTCTAAATATCAAAGCCAGAATTCTGCACACAGGAGATGTCCCAAAAGTTCACTCTTGTACATTCATTTCAGAATAGGGACACAAAGGACACAATAGATGCCTCTTTGGAACTGTCTTTAGAACATCACCCTGATTTATATGCATTTCATAACAGGTCATTATTTAGGAGCAGCTGAGTTTGAATGGTCTCAAGGCCTGGCATGCCAGAGGGGACCCACAGTATTAGTCACTGTGAAACTGTCGTGTTTGTTTTGCATCCTATATTACATTTTATGAAAAAACTGTCTAATTGCAAATAATTTGCATATACAGTGACTTCATAGTCAACATATCTTTTCCCCAATCTATGATGAAAGCAGGACAAGGAGCTGCCCAAACTTGACAACTTAAGGTGCAAGGGGAGAGGTAAACTAGGGCTGCTTGTACATGCCATGGGGATTTAATTCAGTTCAGTTCTCCCTAAATTGAAATAGTGGGTTTTTAAAAACACCGCTTCAGTTTAGGCAGAATTGAACTGAACTAAATCCCTGTGGTGTGGGCACAAGGGTGGGGGCCTGATCCTTACTTGCCTCTTCAGCAGTGGGGGAGGAGGGGAGAGCTGCCAGCAAACCAAGCAATCCCTGAGCTGCGTGGAGATTGCTGGCACCTGACCTGGGTGGTCCCGGGGGTGCCACAGCCATGGAGGGAAGCACCGGCCCCACCACAGCTGTGGAGGGAAGCACCGGGCCTCTGCACAGCTCAGGCAGGCAGACAGGCTCTGGGGTGAAAAAAAAAAAAAGAAAGAAAAAAAATCAAGCTTGCCGCTTTTTTGTTTTCTTCAGTGGAACCTACCTGCACGGCTTCTGCCAGGTCCCACAGCCCCTGAGCTGTGCAGGGCCCGCCAAGCCGCGAGCACATCAGCTTCCAGTGCCCCATGCACTGTTGCACTTCACCAGGTAGCACACTAAAACACCTCGGAGGTGTTTTATCTTGCTACGTACTAAAATCATTTAAAGTTGAATACACCACCAAACATACAAACAGCAACACCATTAAAGCAGTGCAAAAGGGCATTGAACCACTTTAATGGCCAATTTTGTGGTGTATGCAAAGGCCCTAGCAGCTCAGTGGATGCTTGAGGCTGCTAGGAAGCAGAGGTGGAAGTGAGGGACATTGCTAATACAGCTTTTTGGGGATGGGGATTACTAAGTAGTTATGTTCCCTAAAAAAATGGGGAACTTCTTATGGTGATCCCAAGGTGCAGAGGGAACCTGAAGTCCTGGCATAGAGAAACGTGGTGGGCTGGCTATGGGATACACGATGTGGGTAACTTCTTGGTCAGGGCTCCTAGAGCCTTTATTAGGATGAATATGCCACTTACTACACCACTTTACCAACCACTATTGGCACTACCTCCCAGCTTTTTTCTTTAGTCCTTAAAACCAGCAGGACGAACAGGAAAATAAGGCATTACACAGCAGCCTGCTCCTCAGGAATTGCAGGACTATGCCTGCAACCTTCATTTAGCTTATCCATTGCTTCAGAATCCAGCTGAAATTTGGAAATGTGTGGTGAAGCTACCAAACACAACCTATCACATGTCTTTAGTTTTGGTGTTTTTTTGTTTTGATTTCATTTGTTGGTTGCCTGGTTTTAAGTATTCACAAGAGAATTTGAACAGAATCGACAAATAAGCATTTTATTAAACTGTAGATGCAATTTCTGACTCAGTTGTTACCTGTTGGCAACAATTCTTAGAAACAGAAAAGCAGAACTGAGAGCCCATATCCCTCTCTTAAGGGTTGTAGTTTGTCTTACAGACCAATGTTTGTGATCACATTTTGGCAGAGGTCAAGTGACTGCATTGAGGATATGCAATTATGCTCACAAGCCCACCCAGGTATCATTATAGTAGAAGCATTAAAAATACTTGGAGAAATTAGATGGCATATACACAGGCAGTGGCACAACGAGCAGAGTTGGAGCCAGGGTCAAAGCCTGCGGGAAAATAGAGGCACAAGAGAGTGAAGGTAGGGGTGTAGTCTTATCCATGGCAGGAACTCCTAAACAGTCTTTGGATGAGCTGCTGCTGCCACATGCTTCTCCTTCCCTGGCTATTGCTCTTAAAACAGCAGTCACAGCCTGGTTCATTTTGTATCAGCTGTTTTGGAGTTCCCAGGCTGGGTAAGCCATGAGGCAGCTCTTACTGGCCTGGCACAAACTGAGAAGGTAGGGGACAATTCTGGTGCCCTTCTAACTTGATATCCAGGAAAGGCGACCTTCTCAACCACCTCGAGTTACATTACTGTACACGGGTTTGTACAAGTGAGTCTGATGGTATTTGTATGGCCTTACATCAGAGACACAGGATGGGATTAGATCCATGCTAATAAAACAGAAAACTTGCAGATGTGTCTTGAAAAAACATTTACACAAGAGCTTGACTGAAATGGGGAGACAGATTTGGGTGAAAACAGAAATCTTTGTGGTTTCTACATCTTGGAACATCAGTGTCTGCTTAGTATATTAAAGGTAGTCAATGGTATGCATAGTGAAAAACAAACTGAAACAAAAAAAAAATATCAAGATATTCAAAAAAAAATCCTGATTCAAATAAATCTGCTGAAGTCAAGGAGTAAATACATGAGGGACTATTTACTGGAAGCATTCACAGTACATTGCCTGTACCTGAATTTGGACAAGTTGATCGATGAGTGATGGGGGGCATACTCTCCTTTGCAGTAAAAGCAGGATCATCTTTCAAGGTCATGTCAATTCTCCATTATAAACGCATGAATTGTTTTTATTAAAATAAGGGCAAAGCAAATGGATGGCACTATTCTGAGTGAATGACAGAACAACACTAATATTTCAATAGGAACAGCAGTATAACTCCTGTTTTTAACACCAATAGTTGTAAGAAAAAGAAAATAAGAAGCAATTGAGTTAACATCTGATTAAGTCAAATGCTCAAAAAAGATGAAAAAAGACAGTTTGAGGTTCTACAAGTTCAATTATTCTCCCATCTCTCCCCAGTCATCCTTCATGGCATGACTAGGCCTAAAAGTGGAATTACAGAAGTACCAAGAAAAGGTACCAGAAACTTCATAAAAATCCTCTACTTTTCTTGAAACTTTTTTTTCTTTTGAGTTATTCATTTACCTGAAACTTCCAAACTTTCTCATGTTCAGCTCTAATAAAATGCAGAGACTAAGTACAGATAGATTGAAGTAGTAGAGACTTCCCTAGACAATGATACACACCTTTTGAGGTAGCTAAGCACGTAAGGATCAATAAAAGGAGAGTCCAATCCAACCCTTACAGTGGCATGCAGAAAGATTACAGAGGCAGTGGAACTGGTAAATTTCCTATGCACAAACTGAGGGGACTTGATTTCAGATGAATGTCCAGAATCACCTCTGATGCATATTGCAGGAAGATATAGGATGAAAAGCAAAATGAGCCATTACACTGTCTACTGACTAGCCATGTGAGGAGGCAGTCAGTGTGCTGCACTGTTTTAACAAAGTGCTGAAATAGAAAACTAAATATAAAACTAAAGGGATTGAAAAGTAACCCCTAGGAAAAAAAGCTGAATAAACCCAGGCATGTTTCAGCTGGAGAAAAATAGTTTAGGAGTGGCAGTCCAGTAAACGAGACATGATGGCAGTCTTCAAATATCTGAAAGGCTACCATAAAGAAAAGGGAAAACAATTGTTCTCCCTTTTCACAGAGGACAGGATATGAAGCAATTATTTTAAAATGCAGCAAAGCATATTTAGATTAGACCTTAGGGAAACCTTCCTTACTGTTCAAACAGCAAGACAGTGGAGTAGACTGTTGAAGAAGTAGAAGTAGAAGTTGAAGAATTTCTTTCACTAGAGGTTTTCAACAGGAGACTGAATAAGTATTTAAGGGATAGGTTAGGAATTGTATTACTGCATTCATGCAAGAGGTTGGATCAGGTGACCCTTATTTCCCTTCCAAACCTATGATGCAGTGCACATTCTCCCTCACTAGGGAGTTTCAGGAAAGGTTGCCTCCTCCTCATCATGGTGGCTTCACACTGCCTCCAACTCAGGACCGTGTCCACCAGTGGACAATTAGGCACAAAAACTGAGAATCCTTTACAATTTTAATTTCCATTTATATTTATCCTGCTTTCCTTGGATTATAATTCTAAGAGGAATTCCAAGCCTGCAACACCTAGCTGTTCTATTTGTTCAGTTTCTGTTAGGGTGTCCAAAAGACATCATTTTTAATGTAAGGCTTATTTTCCTGATTCTAAATTAACTTGTTTAAAAGTTTGATTTTGGGGCACTTCACATAGGAACAATCAGCTGAATACTTTTATAGACTGCAATTTCATCACCCTTTCATATTGGGGAATAAATGCGACTGCCAGCAGGAAATGGGTTCTGTGAATTCTAGATGCGAACAAGTGTTCCCGAGACCCAGGTTAAGCTTTGGCAGCTTACTTTAAGGCAGCTAAACATAAGCCAGGAGCGGTGTGTATAGGAGTTTTCTGCTGCCAGAGGGCTGGAAGATCTGAAGGAGATTTGCAGGTCAGGAGGGAAGAGGGGAGATTGGTGGGTCAGTCTGCAGTGGGGTCCAGGAGAAGGGAGTCAGGGAACTAAAAAAATACCCTGGTCAGGGTAAAGGTGGTGGTACAGACAATACAGCCAGCTCTGGGGCTTGGGCAAGTGACTGGGTTTTCTCAGCTATAGGGCTTCTGTGAATGCATGCAGGCTTTTAGACCTGGTCACACTAGGTCAGTCTAAAATTAGTGTTTCAGACATTTTTACTTAAGTGCTGTGCACCTTTTGGCAAATAAGTCACACTTTCTTTTGAGGAAGCTGTTTCTTTGTTATTGTATAAGTGTTCACAGGCTCACAAAGGAAGAAACTTGCTGATGCCATAGCTGTTGGGCCTGCTAAAGAACACAGTTGGAAGAGTCAGTTGAGGAGTAGTCAGGCTGTAGGATCTTACACTAAAGAAAAGTGGCAGCATAGGGCAGCCTCTTGAAAAGAATGTATGGAAGAAGTGGAAAAGCATCTCAAAAAGGGGGAGTCCACCTAGTGATTGTACTGATAGATACTGCTATCAAATATACCCTAAATTAAATTCTCAGGTGCATGGAAGGAAATATTTTCAGCAGTAAAATATCGTCTATAGAACATCTTATTAAAGCGATTACAGAAAAAATATAAGACCCATTCCCTCTAGAATGGTCTTCAAGTGGCTCTGGCATCATCCCAAGAATAGATTTAGTAGGAAGGCAAAGGTAAGGAAAGAAAAAAAAGAAGGATCAAAACAAAAAATAAAACCTGTAATAGAGAACAAAGTAGGCTGCTGTTTACAAAATGCTCCTAAATCTGTTTCATACTCTATGCATTATATCACCTTAATAACTTAATTTCTCCTTTGAAAAGCATCTTACAAACTATGGAAGAGGATAACCTCTCTGAACAAATATGCCATCCTCTGAATCAGCATTTGGAAGTTTCTGAGAACAGGCTGTGGTGGTTAAAAATAAGAATAAGGCCTACTGTAGCTGTTTGGGGATCAAGAAAAAAACCCTCTAAACTAGGAGATTAGAAGAAAGGCGAGTCAGAGAGATTCCAGCAGAAGACTTAAGATTCAGTAAGCTTCAGATAGTTTGAATGCTTATCTGAACTCTTCTAAATTTTCTGAACATTTGCACAGTAATTGTAAGATATGTAGGTCATCCACAAGATTATAGCTTTTTCTGCATATTGTAAAACTATACTCTGGACCTTAGTAAACACCAATATATAGTATAGAGACATAAATAATTTCTGAATGAAGAGCTGCAATAAGATATAATGCCTATTTGGTATTGAACCAGAAGACTACGCCACCAACTGCAGACGTCGGAGCGTTGCCCTATGTATAAAAATGCATTTCCTGGTATTGAGTATATCAATGGTGCTGTCAGATTCATTTAAAAACAAAGTACTACATTTTGTAGTATGCCTGGAGGAAAGAGGAATGCTGGAATTTTGTCATTTGGCTAAGACAGTTTATGCTTAGTAATGATGTATAACCAGTTGATGTAATAAATACCAGCTACCCATCAGAAACCTAGAACGGGTTTTATTTATTTTTACTGAGGAATTCCACTTTCACAAAGAGTACTAGATTTTTCCAGCTCAAATTAAGCACTGGAAAAAAACAAATGTTCTTGAGAATGGAACTTTCCCTAATGTTATTAATTTGAGCACCAATAAATCATTCTATCTGAAGGGAAAAGTAAATGTAAATAACTTGAATTAGACACAGAAAATTGAAAACAAATATCACAATTATGCATCCACATTTTTTTAATACGGTTGTCATTGAAAATTTGTTAAGGTCAAATTACATAGTCAGAAAAAAAGGGTCAAATAAAAGAGTAGGCCTGATCCTGACCAAAGAATACAGCCATTTTTTCCCCAGGAGTCCAACAGCTTCAAGTAAAGTCTCCTTTTACCACTATCAGTCCCATTACTAATACAGTCTGTGGGCAAAAACCAGAAATGGGTACAACACCCCTACACTGTGTTGTTTGCTAGATGCCATGTTGTCCCCTGGAAGTTGTTGAAAGTTGTTATAAGAGAGGCAATTGCCCCCTTCCACCAAGAACAGGAAACTGGAACTCTAACCTCTGTATCTCCCATTCATCATCATTTGTATGTTATACTTTATAGCCAGACCTCATGAGCTTTCCCACCAAAGATGTGAATTTACCCAATCCAAGTTGGAAACTCTAGTTTCTGTTTTTATTGCTGCCATGTATTTTAAGTGGGGGTGTTTATACATGTGCTCCGGGGCGCTGTGTGGTGGAGAGGCTTTAATTAGAGCAGCTCTGAGAGCACATTGGGTTGGGGGTACAAGACGCAGGGAGAGGAAGGGGTGGAACAGGGAGGCCAGGAAGGCCAAGGCCACAACAAAGGGAAGTGAATAAACAGTAACATCAGTGAGGTATGGGCATGGCTGTAGAACAGGTCAGAAGCTGTGAATAGCCCACAAGGCAGCAGGTGCCCATAGACACACATGGGCCCGGAAAGCCCACCTAGTGAGAAGGCTGAATTGGGACCATTAGGGTATGAGAGGGACCCACTGCCAGGAAGACAGGTCAGGGTTTGCTCTAGAGCCCTTGGGCAGCTTCCCTTCCCAAAATTAACTAAGAACATGAAGGTGCAGCAGGTATAAGTGAAGGGGGGGACCCTAGAACCAGAGAAGGAGCATAGCCATGGGCCCACCTGGGGCGTCATGGCTGCCCTTAGAATGCTGGTCCTGTTTCACATGGGTTGGTGTATTCAGTGTGAAACACTAATATGTAGATTTGTAGTGATTAGAGTAACAAAGTTTCATAAAGCAGTAGAGTGCTTCAGTAAGCTACTGAAGTATTTAGCAATACTGACCTCTTACATAACACATGTGGCTCCAGTCCTAGCACTGGCAACGCTGTTTTCAACAGATGAGTTGACATTTTGGAACTTATATTAAAAGACTACAATTTTCCACTGTGAAAAACACTGGAGACTTTAGAGAGAACTACAACCGACTCTTTGAGGCAGCATATGTATAAGAGAAAATCCATAAGAGAACTACCCTCACTTTAACTGGGAAGCTCACAAACGGTTGGCACGAACACAAGTGACCCCGAACTGCAAAGCAAAACACATGTAGAGTCTGTTAGCAATGAAATTACATTCAATAACAAATGGTTGCTAAGGAAACCAAGCTGAACAAGATTCACATGAACCAGCTCTGCTTGCTGCTGCTTCAACAAGTACTATATTGCCACACACAATTCTGTTTTCATGAACGGTGTCTGTGAAAGGATTCTCTCTATGGAAGTGAGTCTTATAGTTTCATAGTTTCTAGGGTTGGAAGGGACCTGAGTAGATCATCTAGTCCGACCCCCTTCCATGGCAGGAAACAGTACTGGGGTCAAACGACCCTAGCAAGGTGTTCATCTAACCTCCTCTTAAACACCCCCAGGGTAGGAGCCTGCACCACTTCTCTTGGAAGTTGGTTCCAGACCCTAGCCACCCTGGCTGTGAAGTAGCACCTCCTGATATCTAGCCTAAATCTACCCTCTGCCAGCTTGTGACCGTTATTCCTGGTCACTCCTGGCGGTGCTCGGGGGAACAGGGACTTCCCCAATGCCTGCTGATCCCCCCTGACTAGTTTGTAACAGGCCACTAGATCCCCCCTCAGCCTTCTCTTGTGAAGGCTCAACAGGTTCAGGTCCTGTAGCCTCTCCTCATAGGGCCTGCCCTGCTGTCCCCTGATCATGTGAGTGGCCCTCCTCTGGACCCTCTCCATGCTGTCCACAACCCTCTTGAAGTGCAGTTCCCAGAACAGGACACAGTACCCCAACTGCGGCCTGACTAGTGCCGCATAGAGGGGGAGGATCACCTCTTTGGACCTGCTCGAGATGCATCTGTGGATGCATGACAAGGTGCGGTTGGCCTCGAGCAGGTCCAAAGAGGTGATCCTCCCCCTCTATGCGACACTGCCGGCCGATGTTTATCTTGGAGTCAATGATGACTCCAAGATCCTTTTCCGCCTCTGTGCTGACATGAGAGGAGTTCCCCAACCTGTAGGTATGGTGCCGGTTGTTCCTCCCCAGGTACATCACTTTGCACTTGTCTGTGTTGAAACCCATCCTATTCTCATCCGCCCACCCTTGTAACCTGTCTAGGTCCAATTGTAGCCTGTTGCTTCCTTCTAGTGTGCCCACCTCCCCCCACATCTTAATGTCATCAGCAAATTTGAACAGGGTGCTTTTTACCCACTCATCCAAGTCACTGATGAAGATATTGAACAGTGCGGGCCCAAGGACCGAGCCCTGGGAGACCCCACTGCCCACGTCCTTCCAGGCTGAGAAGGACCCATCCACTACCACCCTCTGGGTGCGGCCCACCAGCCAGTTGGCGACCCATTTGACTATGTGGGTGTCTACACCACAGCACCCCAGTTTCTTAATGAGAACGGGGTGAGAGACAGTGTCAAAAGCCTTCCGGAAGTACAGGAAGATTATATCCACTGCTACCCCTGCATCTAGTGATTTGGTGATCTGATCATAAAAGGCCACCAGGTTGGTCTGACAGGACCTGCCACTGATGAACCCGTGTTGGTTGCCCCTAAGCATGCAGTCCCCTGCTGGCCCTTTGTGGATGTGTGCCAGAATAATTTTCTCAAACAGCTTGCCTAGGATTGAGGTAAGACTAACTGACCTATAGTTTCCCGGTCCTTCTTCTTCCCATTTTTGAAGATGGGGACCACGTTGGCCCTCTTCCAGTTCTCTGGCACCACACCAGAGCACCACAAGTGCTCGTAAAGCCGTGCCAGGGGTCCTGCAATGACCTCAGCCATTTCGTTTAGAACTCTAGGGTGGAGGTCGTCTGGACCGGCTGACTTCAATACGTCCAGTGTCTCCAGAATCCCCCTAACTAGTTCCTCACTAACCCTTGGCCCAGGTGTGCCTCCCCTGGGGCCCAAGGGGGGCCCAGCAGGGAGGTGACTCTTCAGATCCCTACTTAGGAAGCCGGAGGCAAAGAAATCATTAAACATGTTAGCTTTGTCATCTGGTGTGACAATCAAATTTCCCAATGCGTCCTCCAGGGGCCCCACATTACCCGGAACCTTCTTTTTCCCCCTATGTAATTAAAGAAGGACTTCTTATTGTCCTTAATCTGGGAAGCTAGTCCTAATTCTATCTCTGCCTTGGCCTTCCTGACTGCCCCCCTACATCCCTGAGCAACTGCAGTATAGTCATCCCTGGTGATGTCCCCTTCTTTCCATTGGGTGTATGCCTCCCTTTTAGCAAGGAGACATTCCTGGATGCTTTTGTTGAGCCATGGAGGCTCAATCCTGGTGCCATAAGATCCTTTGCAGGGTGTACAAGATGTGAGGAGATAAGCAGAAAAATACAGGTTCAGGCTTGTCGCTCCCTGTCCAATCCTCCACCCCAACTGCTTGGCTCTTTTGCAAGAATGTAAGCACTGTAATATAAACTAGATTTTGAAATTGAGTGCCACTGGATTGACAAAACTTATGGAAGGTTACCGCAAGCCCAAAACAGCTGGGAACCATGGATCTATGTTTATGACTTTTCCTGCTTAACTTTGTGATAGATTAACATCTCACTGTGGACCCTCCCCTGCACCCAGCCCTAGGCTTCCAGAGGAGCTCCAAAGTGAGCATTGTCTGCTGTGAGTTCCATGTGACTCCATGTCCCAGCCTGCCCTCACCCTGCTATGGTGTCTGCCACACGCACCCAAGCAGGGAAACTCAGAAAGTACAGTGTGTCCTGCTTGTTGCCCTGTGTAACTCACACCAGAGATTGCAGGAGATCACGCTTGACCTCCTAGACATGACCCAGCAGCTGGTCCAGATGGCATGTTGCTTCATGCCCCAGAACTAGCAGCCAAATGATCTGTGTGGGGTACACCATGTCATGGGGGCTGGATGGCAGCCTCTCCTGCCTCTCCACTGTCCAGGACCCTGTCCGTAAATTCCCTCCCCAGGCACCAATTTTCTGCCAGCTCCACAAAAGCCAGGGTTGCCTCCTTGAAATAGCAGGTGGCCATCTCAAGCCCCTGTTTCTGCACCTTGGCAGTCCAGGTGTAGACATCCCCCAGCCAAAGCATGCCCTCCCTCCACATTTGGAATCTCTCTTCTTGCCAGTCCTTCAGCTGCTGGTGCCAGGAGTCTGTTGTGTGCATCTGGAGCTTGGAGGTGATGACCAAGGACTACTTCAATGTCTCTGCTGGACATCCCCTACTTGGCCCAGCCCCCCAGGGAGAGAGAAGAGAAGGAGTGGGGTACTCACCAGTCCCCCTCCTGTAGGGCAGGGCCGCCCTGGCCTGAGAAACCAGCTTTCCCCAACAGCAGGCCCACTGCGCATGCGCGCAGTTTAAAAGGGCCCGCCAAACAGGGACAAAAAGCTCAGTTAGGCTCCGGAGCGGTGAGAGACATGTGGGTGAAGCCCGCTGCGCCCCCGCTCCCCCAAAGCCCCCCAGACACCCCCTCAGCAGCCGCAGAGCCCCCTGCCGACCCCCAGCACAGCCGGAGGTAAGCGGGCTCGTGGTGGGAAGGGGTTAACTCCTCGCTCCCTGGGAGGAGGCAGCTGCCTGGAGCCGGGCGGGTCAAGCCCCCACCCAGGCCCCTACTTGGCCCAGCCCCCCAGGAAGCCATGCGACCGGAGCCGCGCGAACAGCCTGCGTAAACAGGCGCTTGTGTTAGCGTGGAGTTCGTGCAGGGGAGGGCATGGGAGGCCGTGAGACCCTGCCTGTGAACCCCCCCAGAGTAGTCAGTCCCAGCCATAGTCAGCCTATCAGAGGCATGACACGAATGGGCACGTGCCGCACCCCGAGGGTCCCCTCAGGCTCTGCGGCCCCCCCATTGGGCACCTCGGAGACGGCCACCCAGACGGAGCCCCTGGCTCTTGGCTGCGGAGGCTGCCTGTCCCTTTTTCAGGCTCTGGGGCCCGGGAGCATGGCCACCTCCCCTTGTGGGGTCTGCTCCCTACTGGGGTCTCTGGCATGCCAGCTGGAGGAGCTTCAGGCCACAGTCCAGAGACTACAGAAGAAAGAGACTTGGGGGTCATCATTGACCACAAGATGAACATGAGCCTGCAATGTGATGCTGCGGCTAGTAAAGCGAACAAAACGCTGGCTTGCATCCATACATGCTTCTCGAGCAAATCCCGGGACGTCATTCTCCCCTTGTACTCGGCCTTGGTGAGGCCGCAGCTGGAGTACTGTGTCCAGTTTTGGGCTCCACAATTCAAAAAGGATGTGGAGAAGCTTGAGAGAGTCCAGAGGAGAGCCACACGTATGATCAGAGGTCAGGAAAACAGATCTTACGATGATAGGCTGAGAGACATGGGACTCTTTGCCTGGAAAACCGTAGGCTCAGGGGTGATCTGATGGCCACCTATAAGTTTATCAGGGGTGACCACCAGGATCTGGGGGAACATTTGTTCACCAGAGCGCCCCAAGGGATGACGAGGTCGAATGGTCACAAACTCCTGCAAGACCGTTTCAGGCTGGGCATAAGGAAGAATTTCTTTACTGTCCAAGCCCCCAAGGTCTGGAACAGTCTGCCAGCGGAGGTGGTTCAAGCACCTACATTGAACACCTTCAAGAGTAAATTGGATGCTTATCTTGCTGGGATCCTATGACCCCAGCTGACTTCCTGCCCTTTGGGCAGGGGGCTGGACTCAATGATCTCCCGAGGTCCCTTCCAGCCCTGATGTCTATGAAATCTATGAAATCCCTTATGCCCTCTGCAGTTATAAAGAACCCTGGCCTTGGGCTCCAATAGTGTCCTCTGTGCACCATCCTCCCTTACACAGCCTCTGGTATTAGACAGTGCAGAGACATAGTCTTCATGCAAAGTTGCAACTTTTGCTGATAAAAATAAAATACAAGGGGAGATGTCTCAGACCCTCTCAGTGCTCATCTGCAAATTCATGTGGACACAGTGAGGCAGCTATAGCGAGTCCCCTCTCTGCACCCTTCTCCCACCTGGGACCAGGAGTCCCAGATCTGCTCTCCACCCATCACAGCAGAGACCAGGGTAGCAGTGCTGCAGGCAGGCAGCAGGCCCTGCAGTGGTGCTGGGACAGGTTGCTGGACAGGGAGATGATAGGTCCCTCTACAGGCATTGTGGCAGGCACCCACTCCCTCTGTCCAGTGAAAATGGGGTAACAGACTTTTAGATTACAGTATATTAAAAATAGCTATATGATACCAATGGAGCTTAAGTGAGAATTGAGCCCTGAAACAGGGAGGATATGTCTGTGCCTAACTGAAATAAAGAGGAGAAAGAAAAACATATATATAACAAATTCTAACATCACAGTTAAGATTAAATATAGACTAACACGACTGTTCATAGACTAACATGAAATACCATGTGTTAAGATCATGATAGGGATCATACGGAGGTCTAGGCTGGACACCAAAGAAATAAGTATCTGTATTTGAAATAGAACCAGACGAGGCTAACCACAATGGTGGAATCTGATCTGGAAATAGCAAGCTCATAGCAGTCACATGCAGGTCAACTTACTCACTATGCCTAAGGACAGGTGGGCAGGAGGGAAAAAGGGGAAATAAAAGGAGACAACGCAAGACATGGAAATTGAGCATGAACAACAATCAACAATTAAGGAGGTGGTAGAATTTGACTGGATAGCAGCAAACAAAGAAACTGGTAAGGTATAAAAGAAGAGATTACGTGAAAAGCACCTTGGGTACACAACACTGAACACATCACCATGCTAGTGTTCAGAAGCCCCTTTTCCTGACAATTTAGCCCAGCCAGCAAAAATGCCAACCAAGACTACTTATTCTATATATAATGTATCTGTATCTAATCATTTCATTTTGCTTGTTTAAGCTGTCAATAAATCAATGTATCCTGTATAACTAGAATGGTCTGACATCTCACTGATTGTTGCCGCTCAAGCCACCTCAAATGTACCTGCAGTTCAGGTGTAATAGTATTTTCCAGGGGCTTCCAGAAGATACCCCATGATTCTGGCAATGTCTTATGCCCTGGTGTGGAAATTTTCACTGTCCTCTACCCACAGAACAGAGACAGCTGGCCATGCCCCAGCTACTCCTGAAGTTTCGTGGGGCATCTGTCTGCTTTCCCCAGCTTAGATGCTCAGTGACCCCCCCTCTCTTCATCTTAGTAAAGGTTTTCTTTGCTTTATGCTGTACAGGTGTTCCTGGAAAATGGTGTATAAAGCAAATTCGCATAAAGGGAACCAACTCAACAATGTAATAAATAGGGATGCGTTCCAAGACTGTGAATATACTAACCCCCAGACCCATTTCTACCATGTTTACAAGATAATTTTGGTACTCACCAACAGCAGACAGTACACACAAGCACAGGGCACCATCATAATGTGGATGGCAACTACAGAAACTACATGTCACAGACGATGAGCAAGGAGCCCAGATCCACACAGTAGACTATATTTTGGTGCGCATTACTCCCACAATGCACTTCACAAAGCAGCTGGCTGCAGCCTTCCACCATACTGATTGCATAAGAGTGAATTTACCTCGCATATAATGAATTTTTGGTATAAAAAGGGTAATCGCATAAGAGCGAATTCACACATAGAGAACCTTCACAAAGAACCTGTACTCCAGGACGCTGTAGCTGTGGACTAAAAAAAGTCCTGCAGCACCCCAGGCCTAAGTACTTGCTGGCAACAATGTGCTACATGCAGGCCCAAGTCCTGATGTTCTCCCCCCTGCCAAACCCAACCCACCAGAGGTGAGCCACCCACACTGGCCCCTGCTTGGGGTCATGATGAAGGTGAAGGGAATGGTCCAGGCTGGGGTCTGGGTGACAGGGTATCTGGCTCTGGCATCTGAGATGTGGTTTGGGGGTCCATGGGGCTATGCCCACATGCTGGAGAATGCAAGTCCCTGGCTGTGGGTGTGGAAGCCAGGGTTGGGATTTGTGGGGCTGTGCCCAAGCACAGGGGTTCTCCTTGACTCATTGTTAGGTCTGTATCTACATTGTGGAGTGTTTTCTCACAGGGTGTGGGGCCATGACCCAGGGACTGTGGTGCCAAGATCCTGAGGCTGATGCAGAGGATAGGGATGCTTCCTTTCTCCCCCGCCCCTCAGAGGCAGGAGGCAGAGCTGGGAAAAGCAGGACTGCTGGCTTGAATCTGAGGGGAAATCTGGGGTAGGCACTTGTCTGAAGCAGCTGAGCATGAGCTGAATAGTGTAGGGGCTGGAGAGGGGTAACAGGGGCTGCAAAGAATGGTAAGATGCCAGAGGATAGTGACCTAACTTGAATTGATAGGGCATTGGTACAGAAGTTTGATTCACCAGTCTAACTTAAAACCAATTACATTTGAGCGCATATCGATCCAGGTCCATCTTAGACGAAGTTCTACCATTTTTAAACCAGTGCATAAAGCTCCTGCACAGTTAAGGTTTTAGATAAATTTCTGATCGCTTAGACCCGTATAAGTGAGATGGCTGTACCTGTCCTTAGTGTTGAAGGTGGGCTGCTGGGCAGCTAAAAGTGAGAAAGTTCATCGAGCCAGAAGGATACTGACTGGGGAGTGCAGCCATCTGCAGGCTGCCTCTGCTGCCTACTCAGGCCGTTTGAGTGGAAGGCACCACAGGTGCCCTGCTGCAAGCAGGCACCCAAAGGTGACCTGCCACAGCCTGATCCTAGTCAACAGCACCTGTGAAGCCAGCAGAGTGCCCATCCAGCTGACTCAGTAGTAGGGTTACCATATTTCCAGCATCAAAAAAGAGGACATCTGTGGGAGGAGAGGGGTATATGACGGTGAGGGGAGGCAGTGATATTCCCATGCCCTGCCTCCGCCCCTCACTCCTAAGACCCTGCCCCCCCCCAGACCTGCCATTGCCCCTCACTCTCGAACCACAGTCCCCTGCCCCTCCTGCACGCACTCCTCACCCCTCTCATCCTCCGCCACCTCATCCTGCCAGGGCAGCCAGCTGAGCGTGAGTGACCTGCCACCCCCCAGCCATACTGGCGCGTGCAGGCAGTACCACGCGGTGCCACACTATGTGTTGTGCCCCAGTAGCCGAGCGCGTATAGCTGAATTCGCGTAAGTTAAATGCGTATAAGATGCAACTCCACTGTATAGCCATCTATACCTGTGGTCCAGTAATGGGTGGAGTCCCACCAGGTCTCCATTTTCCCTTTGATATTGTAATTATGTGCATTTATTCCCCAAGCTCCTGGCATTTGTGTACAAGCAGGCAAGTGTCCCTTTAGTGGTCCTTGTCTTGCCCACAGCTTGTTCTAGGGCTGGGGCAGGGGTGAGCTCCTCTGGGCTCCCCTCCCTGGTAACCCAATAGTAGGAGCCTCTGTCTAGCACCTGGGGCTCAGCTCCACACAGTGATATACCATGGGTCTCTGGCACGTGGGGGCCAATACGTGCATTCGCACCCCACCCCCCTAACCTTTCTCATAGCAACACTTAAAGTCACATTACGCAATAAGAACTCGGAAGGGCCTGGCTGGCGACCCCCCCAGGCAGACCCCTCCCACCCCCCAACCCGTTGACCCATCACTGGCTCCGCTGCAGAAATACAGCAGAGCCAAGTTTCAGGTGCCACGGCAGAGGTTTATGCTGAGTCAGTAGCTCTCAGAATCTCCCTGCTCCATCTCTAGGCTTTCTGAATTGCCTGTCTGGCATTCCTACCTCTGTCCAAGGCCTGTCTCTTTTCTCTTTTCTTGAAGTACTCTCTCTAAGACAGGTCCATGTCCTAGAACTCTACAACATGCATATCATGTAGGGAACCATTTACAGAAACTTTCCTGTAGGTTCTCATAGGAACAAACAGAGCTTGACCCCATTGTTCAGGAGCAGATACTTTGCTTGCAGGGGTGGAGGGGGGTGGAGGGCAGCATCAAATGCCTCAATAAAGGATTTATTTCTATCCTTCTGTATTTTGAGTTCTCCCCAGGCTGAGCACAGCCATGTGTTCTCTCTACCAAGAATCATATTAATTTCACATGCAATCCCTGAACTGCTAAATGATTTTAAATTTAAATTAGGATATATTAGCTGTTATCCTGATTTCACGTCTTGATTTTTTCAAACTACTTAGTTGAGTTATTTTTCTTTGATGAGAGAGGGAAAGTGGCATTCATCTAGGATGACATTTAAAAATTAATGCAAACAATACAACAGATGCTACTTGTGTTTAGATATGAAAACAGAGGGATTTTAATAGAACACTTGAATTATTCTTTCCAAATTGACTTTCTGTCTTTTATAACATAATGTGTTTGAAAAGAGAATCCATTATAAGCTGTAATACTTAGTGCTTTTTTTTCCTTTCTTTCTTTCTTTTTTTTTCGCAAGAGTAGGAGCAAGTTTTAAGACTAGAGAAATATTCTTCCTTTGGATATAGTGAGCTCTTAATGGTAAGAGCTTTATATTTTCCTTAAAAAGAAAATATTGTATTTGACATTGTCATTTCAAATTTTATATGTGATTATAGGCATACTATACTAATCATAATTCACATTTTGCAAATGATTAGAAAATTGAAACAAAAGTTAATGAAATGATACGCTTCCTTCTAAATCCTCAAGAAAACAAGTATTTTTAGGTAGGAAGAATAGATGTGTATCCAATTAATATTCATTAGCAAAAAACTGTTTTACAAACTTCTATCATGTTAATATTGCCATAACTGAGTTGTGTTTATGCCTTCCATCAAAAGCTGCAATTTTGCAGATGCTTGTCAGTGCCAGAGAAGGGAGGAGGGGAGGGGAAGAGGGAGTCAATCACTCAGTTGACAGATTAGATCCCATTTTAAGGATGTAAAAAGAGCCATCTATTTTTCTGGCACCATCTTTGACAATTAGAAGGGCTCCACATAGGCACTGATTAAGAGACACAAGGAACTTTCAAAGCTGCCCACAAGGGAAGTCTATTTATTCATGAATTCTACATCTGAGTTTAGTTAGTTAAACAGACTTTAAAACACTTCCATCAGCAATGGAGCTTATCTTTCAGAAACTTCAGTAGTTCTTTGACTGGGTGCCTTATACTTAGTGTCGGGGTCGCCAAATGAATCGGGCCCCAAGGTCATGGTGGGCCGGGGTGGCGAATGGAACACGAACAGGTGGGATTTACGGTGGCGGAGTCTGAGTGGCACAGAAGCGTATGGTTTCTTAAACAAAGATGATTTATTAACTTACACTTTGGATGCATAGGCAACGATGTTCTTCAGTTACAGTAAAATAACGAACCACAGAAGGGTCTGTTGGCCCACGGGGTTCCGGAGTGAGCCCTTGCTATCTGCCCCGCGAGGGATAGGGGCGGCTGCCCACTCCTTAAGTCCCAGGGCTGGTCAACAGCTCATGTAAGGAACCACAAACGACAAACAGGAACTGTAATTCGGTGAAAACGATGTCAGAGTCGTGACGCCAGTCCGATGGACAACAGGATGGTTGAAACAGGAAACCGAGGTCAGGAACCAGGTAACTGAAGTCGATGTAGCGAG
The DNA here is from genome assembly GCF_052110815.1 of Crocodylus siamensis. Taxonomy (NCBI): domain Eukaryota; kingdom Metazoa; phylum Chordata; order Crocodylia; family Crocodylidae; genus Crocodylus; species Crocodylus siamensis. Next base: position 37,314,055 of record NC_143398.1, read on the forward strand.
GATGATCCAAAATCATAGTCAAGTTGAAAACTCGTAACCAGTCCAGTAGCCAGAGGAATCGACAAAAAGAATCGGAACGACAAAGTGAGTCACTATATGGGGTATGAGAAAAACCAGGGGATCGAATCCCAGTTCTCAGTCTGCCTTGCAGTCCCTGTCTTAAGCAGCCTCTGCTTACAGGAAGAGCACAGTCTCCTCAGACTCCCCCACCAACAACACACCGCTAACAAATCCAACTGACACCTGTACTCCTAAACAACCCACACGCTCCTCTCCCACCACCCACACACAGGTGGGGGCTCCTGGGTTCTTTATAGCCACCCTTTGGCCAATCAGCGCGCTTAGTTATAAGAATGTTCTAGAGTGATTACCTCATTCTGTCACTCACTAGGCATGTGTCAGGACAAGCCCTGTAAAGCAACAGGCCTGTGCAAGACTGGAAAGTAGGTCAGGGCTGATTGACAGCTCCTGAGGTCACCCAGGGGGCACGTGCTGGGCACACTATGGAACTTTCCATTCAGGACTCTCTTGCGCATGGCAGCTTCTATTCCCTGTATTGGCAGCACAAATTCAAACAAAAAAATTTCCTTAACACTTAGTAGGTCTTAAACTGTGTTCCTAAATCTGAGCATTTAAGCACGTGCATATATGTACAAAAGGTTGGGATCAATATCATATTAGAAAAGGAGGAGGAAACAGTAATATTGACATGATACTTAGTTTTCCTCCAATATATTTTTATATTAGTCATTATTTAATGTCTCATTTTATTATAAACATAACCTAATTAATTCCTTGTTTAGCCTCACATTATAGTTTTCTTTTTGATTTTGAATAGAGGTTCATCCATTTTATGCCACTGTATAGTAATTTCTGATCTGTAAATTATTTATTGTTTAAAGGACTATTTATAGCTGTTGGATTTTATAATGCACAAAATAAGAAACAGCTTATGAGATAGACTGATTTCTCAGACAAAATGGAATAATGATGTATTTTTCCTGGGTTTGTTTTTTTGGTTTGTTTATGTGTTTATTTGGGGGGGGGGTTGGCAACAAAAGACAAATAAGTGCATCATTTCCATTAATTTCCTTGACAATGGTTAGTTTTTGCTTTACAAGAGGCAAAAGTAGCTTTTGATTGGATTCAAGAATATTTTAGTTTACAGATACAACAGCTACCTATATTGTTACAGATCAGGTTTTTTTCCTGATTGTTTTATTTTCATCCTCCCTGCAAAGTGTAGGGCTTGCTCTTTGAATTCAGAATACATTTTATGAGGATTTACAAGGAATTTAGAAATGTAGCACCCAATGTTCATTATTTTTATGGTTCCTAATGATTCTAATTATGGTACAATAAAGACACTCCAAATAAATCTATGAATTGTATTTGGTCTTAGCTTCATATATACTCTGTTATTTTAAAGCCTATAAAATTCCATGTCTCTATAGCCCTTTGTCAGCACACAACCCCTCTACCCATAATTGATCTTACAAACACATTTCTTTTTCTTTGTGTTGACTTCTTTGGTAGGGAAGGGACACAGACTTTCTACCGGTCAGCAACTTCAGAAATGACAAATCTGCTATTCTCCGTGTAGTCTTTTGGAAGGTACAACAGCCACCACTTTCTTGGTCTGTCTGTACAAGATGTTTACTACGGAGTTGCTAATTAGCTCTGAAGTAAACATCTCAGCATCTACATGCGTTTGGGCCACAGGAAATGAATATATTCTGCAGCAAGATAAATACAACTGCTATTCTTGGCTAGCTATGCACTGAAGCACCCTTGGGCCCCAGCCCCCCCACAGTATGTTGAGACAGGTTGGAGCAGTCCCAGCCTGGCAGGCTGAACACCACCCCACCCCCCCAAGGTCCCCTGTAAATGTAGCACCTGGCAGCAGTAAACTCCAGCATGATATACATGCGTTTATTGCTTCACGTTAATATGCATGTATTGGCAGGCCCCCCTATGTTGGTCACTGGAAGGGAGAAATAGCCTTACCAACAGCCAAACTGTATCATGGGCCTGCACCATTCTGTACTGTTGGCACCTAGGGATCCAGGGTAAAGGCAAGATCCATAAATACTTAGAAATGATTACTAGAGATACTCCCTAACTCTATATTTGTCACATGGAGCAACAAAAATTACGGAGTTCAGATCAACGAGAACAGAGGAGTAGTTAAGTACCAAATGGCATGAAGGGAAAAGGAAAGAAAGCAGAGAAGATTAGAGAATATAATTTCTTTTCATATGAAGGACCAAGTCATGGGAAAAGCAGCTTTTTGCTACTGTAAAAGTAGACATCTGAACCTAGTACCAGGCTCTCCAACTGTACCAGAGGAACTGTACAACTTAAAGCTGTCAAACTCTTTAGTACAGTATACAATATTTAATACCAGCAACTTTAAAGGAAAATATCATATAATCATGGCAGATCCTGCAGGACTGCCCTGGCACAGCTCCAGCCCCCACCTTTGGACTGGACCGCACCACAAGAACTTCTGAGGATTTTTTTTTTAAATCCCCAAAGCACAGAAGAATCCCCATCCCCTTTGCCTCCATGCTCAAAAGCACATCCCTTCCCTTTCCCCTTCCCACCCCATACTGGGGACAGAGGAAGTTTCAAAGATGCTCCTGCAGGCTCCAGCCACGCTGCACAAGCACTAGGCTCAACTGGGAAATGTGACAGTGGCAGAAGTGGCAATCAGCAGGGTGGTAGCTTCCCCCACCCCCTCAGGAGCAGGCACAGGGTGGGGGAGCCCACCACCCTGCCCACTGCCACTGCTGCCAGCTTAGCCCAGCCCTTGCAAAGGCTGGCTGGAGTGGGCAGGAGAAGCTTTGAAGTTTCCCCCAGGAGAAAACAGTAGCTGTAAGTGAGGATGGGTAGGGAAGGGACATGCCTTTGTGCATGGAGAAAAGAAGGAGGCTTTTTTCATTCTTTGGGGGCTTAAAAAAGGTCCCTATGGGCTCCCAAGGTCTACCTACACCAGGGGGGCAGGGAAGGCTGGGAATGGGGGTGGAGCCAACCCTGTAGCATGAGTAGCTGCTTCTGCATTCTCCTTTGCCAAATCCTTAATCCAATAGCCATAAACATTCGTGTTAAAAAAGGACACTATTGAGTTTTCATTTCACAAGCCATACAGCACAGTACCACTACATTCAGTTCAAAGTATGTCTGGTAGACCAAGCTTCAAATGATCTTTGTCACTAATAAGTCAGATCAGATCAAGACTATAACTCTTCCTTAACACTTCAGTTAATGACCAGAACACCACAAGTAGATGCTGATGAAGTAGAACCATGCTGATGATATTTATGACAAAGTAGGGTGGCATTTAAGTAGAAAAGGACTGCAATATCCTACAGGAAAACTTCCATGACCTTGGTAAAGAAACAGAATGCAAATATAGTAGTAAAGGGCACAAGCCATTTAGCAATGGACAACAAGAATTTCTGCAAAAATGTAGTGACTTAATTTTAAGAAGGGAGGTGGTGTTGCCCTCTATGTGAAAGAGCAGTACCCCTCTCTGCAAGTCACATTTGACAACAGAGAATGGTTCTTTAAGACCCTATGGGTCAGGATACAAGGGAGAATAGGAGAAGGATACACAAAAAGAGGAGAGTGATCTGGCTTTCTCCAGAAAACTGACTGAGGCGGCTAACATTAGAGACATGATTGTCATGGGTGACTTTAACTACCCTGACATCTGTTGGGAGGATCACTCGGCCACCTCCGGAAGGTCAGCTAACTTCCTGGCAACAGTAGGTAACCTGTTTCTGACGCAGGTTGTGGAAGGGCCTACCAGGGGTGAAGCCACCCTTTTAGTGCTGGCGAAAGATGATGACATCATAGATGACCTAAAGATGGGTCATTGCTGGGAGACAGCATGACCTGGTTAGGTTCACCATCCACTGTAAGACTGGGAAATCAGAATGCAGAGTAGTTTGAGAGGGTGCAGAGAAGAGCCACGCGCATGATCAGAGGACAGGAAAACAGACCTTATGATGACAGGCTGAGAGCAATGGGGCTATTCAGCCTGGAAAAGCGCAGGCTCAGGGGTGATCTGGTAGCCACCTAGAAGTTTATCAAGGGTACTCATCAGGATCTAGGGGAACGTCAGAGCCCCCCACAAGGGATGACAAGATCGAATGGTCACAAACTCCAATGTGACTAATTCAGGCTGGACATAAGAAAGAACTTGTTCACTGTCCAAGCCCCCAAGGTTTGGAATAGACTGCCGCCGGAGGCGGTTCAAGCACCCACTTTGAACGCCTTCAAAATACATTTGGATGCTTATCTTGCTGAGATCCTGTGATCCCTGCTGACTTCCTGCCCCTGGGGCAGGGGGCTGGACTCGATCCTCCGGGGTCCCTTCCAGCCCAAATGTCTATGAAATCTATGAAGTGCAAATGCCAGCACATGAACAAATGGGTACAGATCGACCATCAAAAATTGCAGCTGAAAATTAGAAGAAGAAATCTATCAGAAGACCAAAGTTATTTCAATGCATGTTTGTCCCATTGCTTTTGACTAGTTTTAAAATAAAGTTTGTGTGGGGTTATATAAGGTGGTTGCCTGTGATCTCTCTTGGGGCATCAAATCCAGTTTTGGCTCTCTTCCAATATTAGAACCTATGTTTTTAGGATAAAAGTGTTCAACTAAATATTATTAAAAATATAACATTATCTAAATGTATTACAATTTCAAATAAATAAAAAGAGGCTAGAAAATAAATCATCAATGACAGTAAAGCATCAGGATTTTTGGGACAGGATATTCCTCAGCACACTGAAAAGTCTAGGGCCTCCAGCGGCAGGCTTAGTTGCCTGTACACAAATACCAGGAGCATAGGAAACAAACACAAGGAAGAGGCCCTTCTGCTAAGTGATAAAAAAATACAATCTCATAGTGATAAGGGAGATCTGGTGAGTCTCCACGTACGACTGGACTACAGGCACAGAGGGCTACACCTTGCACAGGAGGGACCAGGTTGGGAAGAATGATGTGGTTCTCTACGTTACAGACCAGTTCAACATCCCTAACATTGGAAATTGGCTCTAGAGAAGGGTGAGTTGAGTACCTCTGGCTTAAAAAATGTGGGGAGAACATGGTGAAGGGGATATAACTGTAGGTGTTTATTACAGACCACTGAAGCAAGAGGAAGAGCTTGATCAGGAGTTCTGTAGGGAACTGGCAGGTGCTGCACACTCTCAGAGCATAGCTGTCATGGGTGACTTCAATTACCCAGACATCTCGTGGAAAGAGCACTAAGCAAGATCTGATCAGTCGCAAAGCTTCCTCACTTGTATTGATGAGCTCTGAGTCAAGAAATCTATGGGCCAACAAAGGGTAAGGCACTACTGGATTTGGTCCTGGCCAAAGGAGACAATCTAGTGAATGATTTGTTGATTGAAGCAAAGTGAGGTGACAATAATCACAAGATGATCACATTCTCCATCCATCGCAAGGTAGGGAAACCAGTCAGCAGAGCTGAAATGCTTGATTTTAGGACTACTAACTTCTACAAGCTTAGGAGTTTAGTTGGTGAAGCCTTGAGTGACCATGGTTCAATAGGGAAGGGGGTCCAAGATGAGTAGTCATTCCTCAGGGGTGCACTCCTTGGAGCACAAAGGAAGTCCATTCAGACCTACAGGAAAGGTAGCAAAGGGACTGGGAGACCCCCTTGTCTCAACAGGAAAGCCGTGGACCTCCTGAAATTGAAAAGATAAAACCAAATTCAAATTGGCAATGGAAGTCAAGAATAATAAAAAGTCCTTCTTCAGATACATAGGAAGTTGAAGAAAAAATAAGGGAAACATTGGATCCCCACTGAATGAAATGGGACAGTTGTCAACCGACACCCAGGAGAAATCCAAACTCCTAAATGATTACTTTGCATCAGTATTCCACCAGTCCACAGATGTTAACTTGCTTGACAGGATATAGGATGATCAAGGTGAGGGTGATCACCCACCAACAGCTGGTGAAGATCTCATGAGGGAACATCTAGAGAGGCTGGACATCTACAAGTCAGCAGGCCCAGATGAACTGCACCCAAGAGTGCTGAAAGAATTTGCCAATGTCATCACACAACCCATGGCAAAACTATTTGAGAACTCATGGTGCTCAGGAGAGGATTCAGAAAACTGGAAGAGGGACAATGTGATGCCTATCTACAAGAAGGGAAGGAAGGAGGATTCAGGACATTACAGGATAGTCAATCCCTGTAAAAATCCTGGAAAAAAAATATCAAAGAATCCATTAGCAATAGGTTAACAGAAGGCAACATTCTAATAGATATCTGACATGGCTTCACTGTGGGCAGGCCATGCCTGACCAACCTCATTTCCTTCTATGGTCAGGTAACACGCCACCTGGATAAGGGAGATGAGGTTGATGTCATATGCTCAGACTTCAAAAAAGCCTTTGACTTGGTCTCCCATGATGTGCTCATGGTCAAATTGGAGAACTGCAACCTCAAAAACCCAAAGGTCCAGTGGCTAGGGAACAGGCACCAGAGAGTAGTAATAGATGGAACAGAGTCAATCTGGCGCTTGGTGACCAGTGGCATCCATCAGAGTTCAGTACTCAGGGACCAGTACTTTTTAACATATTCATTAATGATTTGGACTCAGGTGTTAAAAATGATTTGGCAAAGTTTGCAGATGATACCAAATTATGAAGGACTGTGGTTACGCTGGATGATAGGCTGAGGATACAGGCGGACCTGAACAGCCTTACTACGTGGGCAGTTCAAAACCTGATGATGTTCAACACTGAGAAGTATAAGGTGTTCTACCTGGGAAGAAACAACCCACAACATACTTACAGGTTTGGCAGTGCTACACTTACCAGCACCAGAACCGAAAGAGACCTGGGGGTCTTGATAGACCATACAATGAACATGAGCCACCAATGCTATGCTGTAGCCAGCAAAGCAAACAAAACAGAGGCATACATCTACTGACTAAAGATGTCATCCTCTTTACTTGGCCTTGGTGAAGCCGCAGCTGGAGTACTGCATCCAGTTCTGGGCACCACACTTCAGAAAAGATGTAGAGAAGCTTGAGAGATCCCAAAGGAGGGCTATGTGTATAGTTAGAGGTATGGAGAGAAGGCCATATGATAAGAGGGTGAGAGACATGGTGTGTTAACCTTGGAAAAGAAAAGATTCAGAGGGGACTTGGTAGCAGCCTATCAATATATAAAAGGCACATATCAGGGACTGAGAGAATGTCTGTTCACCAGGGCCCCCCAGGGGCAGACTAGGACTAACAGTCATAAATTGCTAAAAGACTGCTTTAGATTAGATGAAAGGAAAAACTTTACAGCTCATCTCCAGGGCCTGGAATAGACTCCCACCAGAAGTGGTACAATCACCTATTCTGGATATCTTCAAGAAATGTCTGAATGCTCACCTTGCTGGAGTCATCTGACCCCAGCAGTTTTTCCTGCCCAAGCGCAGGGGGGCTGGACCTGATGATCTCAAGTGGTCCCTTCCAGCCCTTAACATCTATGAATCAATTAATAATAGTGATGCATAGTATTTTTTAAAAGATAGAAAACTTCCCTTATAAAATTCTATTAGAATGTACTGTAAATGGTAACTTATCATTTCATATTGATAAGGGGCTCTGGGGAGTCTGAACAGCCCCACACCCCAGACCTGGGAGAACTCACCAGAGGCTGGGGAACCAGGTCCTGGGATGTAGTGAGTCCCTCAGCAAGGGAGCTGACACAGATGTGGGGAGTGAGAGGGGGTTAGCCACGTGAGCCTAGAGCAGGAAGGGAAAAAGACACTGAAAGCAGCTTCAAGGGGCCGCACCTGGCCAGGGATCAGGATGCCTGGAGTTACCAGGGGTTAAGCAGCCACCTGGAGAGCCCAGAACAGGGCTCTTCTCTGTTTGTTTGATCATTTGCTTTGTTGTACAAGCCTGCAGGCTCTGCAAAGCCTCTGAAAGATAAGAACCAGAAGGTGAAGAATCAGAAGGTGAAGTCAGGAAGAACCAGTGGAAGACAGCTAAGTGCTAGCTTACTTGTTTAACTTCTTTTGTTTGTTTTGCATCACTAACAAGCCTGGAGTGGCCTCCAGGTATTATCTACTAACCTGGCTGCAGCAGAGGCAAGTGCCCTGAACAGTCGGTCCTTGGCCAAAGCCAGCAGCAAAGTAAAACTGGTCAGCTCAACTAGTTTGACTAAACATACCCTGCTGTGATCTGCCCAGACTCTGCCCAAAGCAGCCTACACATATACATCATGACAGAGAGTAATAAAACATATTGCCAATATACTCCAATACTATTAAATATAATTTAATTGGGACATTTTACAAAGTGTCATTAATAAACTGTGGTCTCATCTAAAGTAGATAAGAGTAGATATCTGCATTCACATTTGTGACCAATATGCAGAATGGAAAGAATGAGCAGGAAACTTAATGTCAAATGGATGACAAGAAATCTCAAATAAAAATTTCTCTTAGTGTCTCATTTATATTAGAATTCTGAAAAGGTGGGAAAATGCAAAATAACTTCTTAAAATGTCCAAAGCATTCTCAGGTATATATAAACTTTCTGCAAGTCATTATTTAAAACTTTCCAAGATTAGAAAAGTAGAGTTCTATTCCATAGATCAGAGTTGGTTCGGAGCTCAGAAGTACTAGCTGAACTGTGTCTCCTGGTTGCCATTCAGGTTCACTACAAGCAGCTTAGAAAAGTTATACTAATGCTTTTCCTCTGGAAGAGGAAAAGTATTGAACTAAAGCTTTCACTATCATAAAGAAGTATATGCTGGATTTAGAATTGAATTACAAACACATTACTAAAATCGGGTTGGCTACAGCCTGATCTAGGGCCCACTGAAGCTAGTAGGAATCTGTTGATTGATTTAAATAAGCATTGGGTCCAACTCTGAAATATTTACAAATGTATACCCAGTTTTGAGTTAATTTGAACTTATCAACTGTTCTATGCAAAGACACAGGACTATGGGAAACACTGTTGTTTTTGCAATTTAAAAAAATTTATAATTTCTCACACCATGATTTGTCATATGGCTATCACTTTTTAAAAAAAACCTTTTTCTTAATCTTCTTTCAGGGTTTCAGTTGTCTAGCTACACAATTCCTGCAAATTCTCAAAATTTGAATGAATTTATATGAATCTGTAAATAAAACTGTTGTAACATTCTGAAGTGTGCCTTCGCAACATATAACATGTTAATGAATACATACTGTATAAATTTTGCACTCAATGGACATGTCTACATGAGATGTTACATTGCCATAGTGACAAGCAATGACAATGTGGCTTGTCACTACAGCAACGTAGCATTGGCAGCCACTAACCATGATGCTCCTGCTACTACTCAGCAGCAACAAGTTACTGTGCAGTACTTTGTTGCTACAGTGCAGTAGGACCAGAAACAACCCATACGGCACTGGGACTGCACAGTGTCGGCAATTACCGCACAATCATTTAGTAGTTGTTTTAGCTAAAGCATGTACAAAGTAACTGTGCAGTTGGGCGCATGTGTAGACATGCCAAGTGACTGTATAAATCTGAATTAACTTCACCGAGTTTAACGCAGTTATTCAAATGTATGTTGATACATCTGAAAGAAAAATTCAACACCTATTTAGCAAGTTCTTCATTGGGGGGGCACCTACAATGTGAAGAGGACAACAGACCAAAACTTAATTGGCTAGGGCTAACAAGGCAAAACAAAGTCATTTTGGCAAAATAAGTCTTAAGGAGAAATTGAAAGACCAAATAAATATTTAATTTATCCAGGTTGAAGTAATTGGTCTTGCTTTTTGGTATTTTGACATAAGCATGAACCACTGCACCTTAGCATTACACCATATCACCTCCATCTCATGTTACCATATATTGCACATATGCAGTAGGCACATTGTAGATAGTGATGCTGTTTGAGACCACAAAGTGTATACCTACACCTATGAGACCAGAAAAAGTGCTGTGGGACTTTAAGTGGACTTACCCTGAGTAAATAAAGAGAGCTTTACATAAGGCTTACAGTGGAAGGCTTTTCCCAAGTTTTAACATGTACACTTCAATCTGTCTCCAAACTGCTGTAGAAGCAAATTACCCCTGGGTATACCTGTGTTCAAAGACATAACACAGCTGGTTCAGCATATCTTTATAAAAGCACTAAAATTGTAGACAATATTTATCCTGGAAAATCTTTTTGTATTTTATTTAAATCTTATTTCTTCTTAATTGAAAAAAGCATAGCTCAGCAAGAAGTCACTGTGCATTGGAATTTCATAAAGGATTCTACTTTCTACATGACAGGTCCCAAGCAGAACTGTTGTAGTAACAATTGCTTTTAGGCTGAAGAAAATGTTGATGTTGCAGGATGAAAAATGAAATGATTACAATGTCCCCTTTTGCCATACCATCCCCATTATCCCCATTCTACTTTGTTTTTTTCCAAACTAATCAATAATGAATATAAATATAGATTGTATGTCTCTGGACTGAATGGGAATGATTAGTATAACAGGAACTGTTTTTATATGCAAGGGTGTTAAAGTAATACAGTAAATATTTACAGGAAAGCTAGGTCCTCAAAGACAAGTAAAGGAAATGAGACTTCCACATGTCTGTACCTGGGAAAATGTAGCCCTGAGTATTCTCTCTGTACAAAACTGAAGTTCAACAACTTAGTCTCTGGGCCTTCTTATAACATTTGAGCTGCTCAAAGTGAAACATGTTCGGTGTTAGTGTTAGCTACAGTTTAGATAAGTTGCACCTTAAAAACCTTTTCTGACTGTCCACCACCTGCACAGCTGTGACTTGCTGCTACAGAACTGGTGAGCCAGGACAGACTTCTCTCCCTGCTGTAGGTGGGCAGAATGGGCACAGGAGCTGGAAGGCAGAGAGTTAATGCGATGGGGGAAAGGTGGTGAAATGAAGGAAGTCAGATACTGAAGGATAAAAATAGAATAAAAATAGATTTATAAAGATATAATGAGGAAATAAGTTACAGAAGGTCCTGTGTTTTAATAGATTGGAATTTGTGTTGGAGGGTGGGGTTCTGCTTCCCAGACTGGCTGGGAGGTGAGAGTAGTGAGGGAAGGTGCTTTTGGAGGAGCTACTGCCCCTACCTCAGAAATGAAGCCCCAGCTCATGGGGACCTGATCTGGCCCCCTACCTTGTTCTCCACCCACCTCTGTAGAGCCTACTCCTGGATCAGTTTGTGCCCTGCAACCTGGCTAGCTGGCATGTGCTCTGCAGGCTGTTTGCACAAGGTTGCACCCTGGGCTCTGCAGAGGTCATACCTCAGGGGGTGGGAAGGGGAGTTGGCTTGGTGCCAAAACCACCCCAGGGCAACAGGATTCAGGGACTGGAACGTACGTCCACACGGAACAGGAGGGTGGGGGAGAGGACACTGCATCCTAGGATGCTCGAGGACTGCAATTTGGACAGCTTATCTGTGGGGAGTGGCCACACTTTAATGGAACACAAGCTGGGTAACATAAATCAGACATAAACCTGCCCTGTAGTGGCATAACTCTAAGCCATCTAAAAAGTGTGCTTAAAACTAGTTTCAGGTGTTAATGTGTGCAGAATCCAGCAGTTAAGAGCTCCAGGAACAGCCTAAAATGAATGTGTAACAAGGCTGTGAAACCCCCAAATGACTGTGTTAACAGGATGAGAAACATGGACTCCAAGGGCAGCTATCAGTTGCAGCTTCAAGAAGAGCTCTTAGAAGTGGAAAAATGCTAACCAGGCTTGAGGACATTTTGAGGACCCAGAGATCTCACTGTAAAGATCTAGAAAGCAACTTTACAATCTGCCCTGAATTCAGGGAGGCAACTGAGAATGAAAGAAGAGGAGGAACTTAGAATGAATTTTCTGTTAAATTATTTAACCATTTTGTGCAAAGTTTACTATCTTCTTACACTGTCACAGATATCAGTGAAGCTCTGCATGAGCTCTGTTGTGTCCCTGGGTACAAGGAGTTGAAGGATCAGAGTCTAAATACTCAATTACATTAAAAACCAAATTTATTTATTTTATCTGGAATTATGTGAGAGTCTCTGATAATTAGAAAACTAATTATCTGAATATGGATCCTACATCATTCTTGTAAATCCATACAGCCAATTTTATTGCTTAGCTCAATATTCAAACAAATACTTATAATTACTACGTCTATCCAGTTTTCATATATAAATCCATTAAGAAATCTCACTAGGAAATAGCTCCTGGTTATAGAAATCAAAAAAAAAAATCAACTAGAAATGCATAACTGGATATCTAATTCCTTTAAAGCACTCTTCATTAGTAGATCTTAGTGCTGTAGAAAGGGTAATAGTATCCTCATTTTCTAAAACAGAAACAGAAAAGTGAGTCACAGAGAAGGGAAGTCACCAAACTCTTTAAGTGGCCCAAGATAACTCAGCAAACTAGCCTGAGCCAGGAATTAGTTTAGGTGTCTTGAGTCATAGTCCAGTGCTGAAAGTATGGTAAACAATATACAAATTGTCAGAAACCCATCTGCAGGGACACCCCTAAGGCCCTGAGTTTCTCCCTTGTCCCGAGGAACAGACTAAGGTTTGCCCTAGAATAACTCATTATTCCCACAAGCCTCAGTTCTACTGCCCTCACGCCGGACCTCACAGCTGTAACAGAGCAAACCTCTCCCAGCTCTCAGTGGCTTTTCTGGGAGATGTGAAAAAAATTTTAGGCCCCCCTTTCTGTAGAATGGGCTAATCCAGAATATCACTTGCCTAGAAATCATGCTTTCCTACAGGCAATCAGTGTCATGGTCCATTGGACTGGTCAGCCTAGTGGGTAGAGCTGGGAGTGGGACTAGGAATGGTGGACAAGGGGAGGGGGGATCAGCAACCACAAGTCAGGAACAAAATACCAACACAAGATCAGGATCCAGGAATCAGAAGCCTAGTTACCAAATCAAGGGACAATCTATGAGGCAAGAACAGAGACAAACTTAGGTCAGAAGTCAGGAAACAGATGCATAGGGAAATGCAAAACCAAGATCCAGGAACAAGCCAAAAGAAGAGTCTGGAACAGGAAAACTAGTGGCATTGACCAGACAAGAGTAGCTCAGGAACTAGAGACCGTAGGTTGGGCAGCAATGTTTAGATGCTGGCTGCTTAAAAGCAGCCACAGAACCAATCAGAGGAAAGGGCTGGGGGTCAGTTGGCCTAGATTAATTTAAGTGTGGCTGACCCAGTTACAATTCCTGCAGGGCAGGAGCCTTACATTTAGTAAGGAGACAAACAATAAAGGATGTATTTATATAGGAGAAAAAAAATCATACAAGATAGACCAACCATAAGCTGAAGATGGAACAAAAGGACAAGTGTTTACCCTCTCATCTAGAAACCACCCAGGCCCTTGAGAGTCCTGTCAGTGTGTTTACAGATCAGCCTTCCAGCTGATTCTGCCAGCCCTGACTACTGGGGACCTAGACTCCTCCATAGCCTGAGAAAATCTGAAGATCAGATCAGGCACAGCACAGAGAGAGCCTCCTAAATAAGTCGAAGCCAGGCCCCAATCATCACTGTCCCAATTTTGCTTGAGTCTCAGAATCCTACAGAAATTTCTCTCTCTGGGACATCTGGCCTTCCTCTGGCTGATGGGCCATTTCTCCCAGAAGTCTTTGCTATTGTGTAGTTGTTTTTACTGCTACAAGCGGACAATAACTTGGGTTCCAATCCTAGCTGTGGCCCCTTTTGTCTGTGACTGGGAGTGACAATTGTCCTGGTCTCCGTACACTATGGCAAGAGGTATTTAGCAGTTATACCTGATCTCTTTTCCTTGATTTCCGCATCCCTTAGTTCCCTAGACTAAACCAAGTCCAAATTCATAAAGATACAGACAGACAGCATAACATAACATATACAGTCATAAAAGTAGCATAAGTGGATACAGAACAACAGTAACTTTTCAATGAGACCACATCAATGAAAAAAATGCAAGAAAATCTATATGACACCTCGCAACTCCCCAAAATATAATGGGTTTGTGACGCACAGAACCACAGATCTCCCTTTCTAGTGGCCACTACTTCTAATCTTCCAAACAGGTCATAGATGTTAGGTTTCTTACCAAATGCCTAAACACCAACCTTTTCTTTTAAGCACCCATACCATTTATGGCCAAGACTGATCTGTAACAGCTTACTGAAAGGTTACAGAATTTAAAATGGGATACATGTAGGATGCCACAACCCACCATTGGAATGACTGTGTATACTTCAGGGTACCTCCATGTTTAATATGATACAAAAGTCCCTTTTAATTGCTATGATGCCAGGTAAGGAGTACCATTTAAATCCTATTCTACCAAGCAAAAGTAAATATCTGTGGAGTGAATGTAAGATTTGAAATGTTCAGCTCTGCATCTTCTACCCCCACACTTTTATTCTCCAGTGAGGATTTAATTCCAGCCATGGGCTGAGATTGTATGACTGCAGGAGCTCAGGAGAAGATCTAGATATCTTGAAACTCATTTTAAAAAAATCTCAGCCTGGCAATCTGTCCTTATTAAGCAGATGAATGCTATATATAGCCCACAGAGAACTTCCTGGATTCCGACACATATAACAACATGTCTGACAGTCTTTCGGAGCTTTCACGAAACTTTAGCTGGCAATTACTTTCCCTTGGTACCATCTTCTGTCCTCAATTCTCACCATCTTCCAGCTTCAGCTTCTAGTCTTAACCTCTTTGTACACCCTAACTTGGGAAGGCAGCCAAAAAAAACAGGGATAAAAAACCCCTTTGGGCAATCTAATATATAGCAATAGCACCTTAAACAGGTACAGGACATTCCAACAAAAAAAAGCCATCAACTATTTCAGTGGGGGCCAACCCTCTTGGCAGGCATGCTACCAGACAGTCCCACACTTCCCAAGCGCCACTCTGATACCTTTTCCCCTGCCCTTCTGCTTTCCACTCCCTACCCAATCTGATGCTCTGCTTTCTTCTCTCTGTCCTATGTGCTGCCTGTCCCCTGTCCAATCTGCCATGTGTCACACACAGAGGCTGCCCATGCCACCCGTGCTACAGGTTGGTCACCCCTGAACTATTATGAATATAGTAGCAGAGACACTCAGTGCAGTAGATACAAGTATAACTGACAGTCCTTTCCCTGAGGAGTTTACCATCCGAGTTATACAAACCATGGATGACTGAACAAAGGATGAGAGACAGTGGGAATGTTGTAGAATTACACTGAAAATTAAATAAACTTCATTTTCAGCAACCTAACTGTTGTAAATTCTCCAACTATTTCATCATTAAATTTGCATTGGATGTTAGAAATTTAATATTTAATAAAGCTTCCCAGTCCTACTTCCTATCTCTTCCTAAATTTTTGTTGATCATTAAGCTCACTGTGGGTTCTTTATCTTTCAAATTACAGGAATAATGCTGTAACACAGGTGACCAATCACAACTAGCCAGCAGCTTGAATTAAACAGTACATGCAACAAACAGTTCAGTCCACAATGTATTGTTTTAAACTGAAGTGTAATTTTGAACAAATAAATGAATAAAAATCAAAATGTGATTCTGGGAGACAAAAATGATAAAAGTCCATTGATTAATTAAAATTTTGTACTTGCTGCTACTCATCTGGAAACACTTATATTCATATAACTCTTGGGAGTGGAGGTAGGTAAATGAATGATAATATTAAATAAATACTGTACATTAACAGAACATACTTCACACGTAAGGACAGCCTTTTATTTTCCAAGGAACAAAGCAGTGACTTCAGTTTACTCAAAGTAGAAATACCTTCCATGAAAAGCCAATTTCCATTTCATAGCCCTTCCAGCTTTAAGCATTTCTACCCCCACCCTTCTTAAATACATACCACTTGTGACAAAAATGAAGTTGAATTCTAGGCCTGAGGGAAGAGGTAAAGTTCTCCCACCCTCCTTTGCTTGCCTTGCCAATTAATTTTTTTCCCTTCTTGCCTCTGGCCACTATCACATCCTCTTACTTCCAGGGGTAATTTATATAGATTTATTCCAAGCATCCATAAATACTCCTTATTATTCTCATCAGAATAGACAGCCACTGGCTATTATACATCTTAGTGAAATGCATACAATTCAGATAAATTTATAACCATGCTAAAGGGTCTATATGTAAAAATAAAAGCGTCTTTATATTGCTAAACATTAAACAAATTCACACATGCAGTCACCTATTAGATACCATTTAATTTCAAATTTCAGTGCCAGGAGAAAGACAACTATGTGGTTTCTTGTTTTATAAATACCTCGAACAGATACAGTATGCAGTATTAAAGTGAGTTATTTTCAGCCAGACATGGTGTCCTGTTTTACTCTCAGTGAAGCCTGTAGTAAAATTACCATCAACTTTCTGGGAGGCTCAGTAGCTGGCCTCAAACCTGCTTTGAGGTTCATTTACACCACCACCACATCAAAAAGCAGCTTTCTGGGGCCTGCCACCAATACTGGGAGGCAGGTGTGTGTGACAGCAGCTTTATGGGAAGACATGGCAGAGTACTACTTTCGATACTAACTGGTTTAGAGACACATAACATTTTTGCAAGTGACAGCCTACTTTGTCAGATGTCATCTATGTAAACTTATGTCTTTCTGAATCAGTTATTCTCTAAGGGCTTGTGCAGAAGTTATTCTTATCACACTGTAAGCGCATAGAAAACGATCTAAAACTGTATCCTAGATGGTATCAGACTAAATCTCTTTAGGGTAGAGCGCTTTAATGAACATCTATACCACATTCCAACCCAAGTCAAGGCAGGTTGCATTCCACTGGCATCCCAAGGCTCCTTGCTGGGCAGCCTACTAGTCTCAGCTGGTGCTCATCTACTCCCAGTGAGAACTACCCTAGCACCACCCCCAGGCTCTCAGAGAGAAGAGAGAGAAAAGGACATGTCTCTTTGCCGTGCAGCTAAGTGGGAGGGTGGGGAAAAGGAACTTTTCTGTCATGTGGATCCCCATCCCCCAGTTTGCTTGCTTGTGTCTTGGTGGGAGACCAGGCCAGGCCAGGCCAGGCCAGGTCCATGCAGCAGAGAGGCTCTGTTCCCCGAGCTGCAGCCAGGAGCTGCAGCTTGAGGCTGCATCACTTATCGCAGTGCCAGGAACTGTGACCATGGGGGGAGAGAAACAGGGCCTCTCTGCTACACAGATCTGGACCAGCCCCTATGAAGACAAGAGCCTGCAAGTGTGTGTGGGGGAGGGGTTTCCATAGAGGGGATCCTTTCCTCCCCACCCCTCAGCTGGTGGGGGGGGAGGGAGGGCTGGGGAGAGGGACCTACTGGCCAATTACGGGTGGCCAGAGGCTTGGCTGGGCAGCTGGGCTTGGCATCCTCTCACAGCTTCCTGGAAGGTGTGCAGGAGTACTCTCAGCCTGCTGGCCTCAGCCACTGCAGGCAGCTCTGAGCCCCGCCACCAGACAGTGCACACGTGTTCTGTTCCGTCCCAGCCTAATATAGAGAGCTTTGAGTAAAGCACCATACATAGAGCACTTCCACCTCGGACTTTTTGAACATCTGTACTTAGCTTAAGGTGCCACCCAGCCATGCCTTCTGCCTAACATGACTCTCTCTCTCTCCACAGCAGCCATAACAGAGGCTGAACTGGGGGGCATTAGTGCTAAAAATATCAGCCGCCTCAGCCTATGCCAAAGAACTGGGGAATGTAACAGGCACAGCAAACATTTACTGTCAACCCCACCCCCTCCCATAGGTAGGTAAGTGTTGTTATCCACAGAGCTCTTGTTACAGAGATAATGCATGAGAAGAAACTATCACAGATTGGTTGACAGGCTGATGATTGGAAAAAGCTCTATGCTGATCACACCTGATATGTAAATTACTAGCAAATTGCCTGTCATGAATGATGGGGGGCGGGCGGGCGGGGGTGGAGTGCTGCCACCCAGCATTCTACAGTGCCACCGCTCTGCCCCCACCCCCACCCGTGTCCGGCCCCATGTGCCCCCCCACCCTTTGAGTTCCTCCCCCGCCCCGTGTCCGGCCCTGTGGGCTCCCCCCAGCCCCCACTGCTCTCAGTTCCACCCTGTGAGCCCCCAACCCACCCTCTGCTGCTCCCCCCTACACCACCACCAGCTCCCAGGAACAGAGGGGGATGGGAGCTTGCACATGGCAGCAGCTGCCAACACCTGGCAGTGAACAACATGCCCCCCCCGCCTCTCTGCCAGCTTTTGTCAGGGCTGGGCGGCAGTGGCAGCAGAGCCGGGGGATGCTGCCACCAGAAACCCCTCTTCCAACTCCCCCCCTCCCCTCTTCCCCACTGCCTCCCCCTCCCTGCCAGCTGGTTTTTTTTGGGTGGGGAGCAGTGCGGCAGCTCCCTCACTCCCTCTGTCCATAACACTCTGGGCCCTCGCAGCCAATCTGTGAACTTCCTCACAGCAACATGCACAGTTGACCCGAAGCATTACGGATGGACAGACAGACAGACAGACAGATAAGGCTTTTATTATATTAGAATAGGGACACAGTAAAAAGGGAACCCTATATAAGGCTCATCCTAGAGTAGATTTAAAATATAATGGAAGAAAAAATATAGGACAGAAAAACGGCCTTTGCAGTCTACATTCATGTTGGATGTATTAAGATTTATCTTATAATCACACTACTTTGGATTTAGAGGCCTAATGATTATTTCATAAAGGAGCTGGATCTTGTGTCTATGTTTTGCTTCCAAAAATAATGCAGCCAACATGTTGGTAGTCTGGATTAGGAATATGAAGATGCTATATAAAGGCCACCTGGAAGACCAAAATTTAGGAGAGATAAATGTGGGTCATGATCATACCCTAATAAGTAATGGTACATTTCAGACTCTTTTTAATAAGGATAACCCGTTTTTAAAAATACTTTTCTTAGTATTTATATTGCAAAGCACTACCAAAGCCTATTTATTCATATTCTTCTAAATAATTTACATATCAGGGCTTTGATTTTATATCAAGAAGAGGCTTGACCAGTAAAAGAAAAGGTGGAAACAAAGTCATAGTATGGCAGTTATGTGTTGGGGTCAAATCGCTACAGGAAGGATAGAGGCTTCCATTCAGGATTGTGCCACTTCCAATTAATCCACTCTCCAATCCAAGGACAGTGAAGCTGTTTTCTACATTTAGCATGCTGCCTCCAGCATATCAGTAAGCGACTGAAGACTGTTAAGCCAGCCAAACATACAGACTGATTTGCATTTAATGTCCTGTAACTTCTATTACATGATGGAGCTATTGTGTCTGTTAATGTGAGTCAAAGTACAATCATTTGTTGTTGATTGGAGTATTCATTTGTTTGCCATATCTATTATTAACAGATCATAGGTACATTTAATTGTAATGTCTGTAGTTCACTTGGAGCATACCCAAGATCAAAAGAGACAGATACAGTGTCACCTAAACCAATGCAAGCCTAGAGTAATTCTACATTTACAATAATATACTTGATCTAATTTCCACCCCCACCCCCACCAAAAAAGGATGAGGTAAAAAATAACTACTTACAGCTCATCTTGAACTAAATACTAAATACTCTGGCAGGGAGCAAGAGACTTGGTGCATGCAGACATTCTGAGAGTTTAGGGGGAGGTTAGATTGAGTTAAGAATGACTACCTAATCTAAGGTAAGTTGGGATGGGGATGGCTAGCAGGGAGAGGGCTTGGGGAGCAGGTGTTAGGGGGATCAGGGGGACAAGTAGGGTCCATAGAAGGAACCAGGACAGGCAGGGTTTGGTGGGATCAGGTGGGCTCTCAGCATCTCTGGGTGGCTTGAGGGGATGGGAGGCTCTCTCCCTAAGCCTCCTTCCAGAACCAGCGTATTTTTAGCCCCCACAGCCCTCCACTGCCAGATAAACAACCCCCATCCCACAAACCAACCCTCCCATCTCCTCCACCCCTCCTCCCATCCTGCTTTGCTTGCTTGGCTCGTGGCACTGGCAAACACTGATAAAACCTGCACCAGGAGCAGCTTGTGGGATTGCGGGGGCAGGGGGTTGCCTGTTCCATGGCAACCTCCACGTTGTCCTTCTGGAGGTAGGGGGGCAAGTGCCCTAAAAATAGCCTACACGAGGGAGAGGATAGGAAAAGCACAGCTCCAGACCTGGGTGCCAGTGGCTTGGCTTTCCCAACTCTGGGGCTGCACTGGGAACTGTACAGAATTTCAGAACAGATTGGTCTAAAAATGGCCAACCCAACCTAAGTTTACTGTACCTCAGAGGTAGGGTTAACTTAGATCGGTCTTAAAATATCTGACCTGATATAACTGTCCTGAATTTCTGTCTAGTTCACACTTAGATGTACCTAATTAATGTAAGGTCCACACCTGGGTGAACTAAATTAGATTGGATGGTCATTTTTAACACATCTAACCTCCCCAAATGTCTGTACCTAGCCAGTATATTATTGCCACATTAACTGATTATACTTTCTATTGACCAGTTATAGTCATGGTAAAGACAAATACATACTGAGATCAAAGTGGGGCACACACCTACTTTACAAAAGTTAGCCACAGAGACCAGGAAAGTGGCTGGCTTACATTCATGCTCCCAATCAAAAGCAGTCCTCCAGGCATGCTATCCCATCTTTCCTTCCTTGGCCTTGCAGTACTCCTTAAGGTATCCAATATCCTTACAGAGGTCTCATAGTATGGAGTGGGATGAACCATTAGCCTTTGTGTTTTTAAGCCAAAGAGAAAGATATATATCTGTATCTACAGACTGCTCAAATCCATGCTGGAACTGGAGAGTCAGCCTGATGGAGATTTATTGCATCTCTCAGCCAATCACTTACTTCAAGAGCCATGACTTTATTCTATCATTCTTTCCCTGAACGACATGTGATACTGTTCAGTGTTTCTCCCCAAAATGCTCATTACTCAGCAAAGATCATCTTTCCATGAAAACACTACTCATGAATATTCCCTCCCTAGGACTTGAGTCCTGAATAGTGGAAGTAGGCTCAGGCAGTAGTTTAAAGAGATATGTTTATGATTAGGCCTACCTAGCTGTACAGAAAAGCCAGAAGATGCAGCATTTGGTTCCTGGACATCTTTATTGTGTTTAATAACTTTTTCTATTACTGGGCAACAGGTCAAATTTGATGTCCAGTAGCCTTCCTGCCAAATTTAGTGGGATGTTTCATGAATATTAATTAATGATAATTAATCTGTATGGACTGAATAAACATGTACAGAAGTGATGGGACCCAAAAATAAACTATTAGAAGTGGTTTGTTTGAAACATAACAACAGCACCTATTGAAATGGATTAGTATGTCTACAACAGACTATATATTATATTTCCTACCAAGAGACCCTAAGTAGTACCTGCTAAAGGCAGGGGATTCATTGAATAAAAACACTGAGGTTTCATTTTAGATATGCAAAAAACCTAAGCGTAATACTGTTTAGTTGTTAGAGACAGCAAGCAAGAAGGATTTTATGGCTATATTTTGCTCAGCACTAAAAAGATTAACAGTAGTAGTGATTTACATTTTCATAGTGTCTAGAAGCAGGGGTCATGGACAAGGAACTCACTGTTGTTAGGCCTTTTAAAAACACAAAGCAAAAAAAAATGGTCCCCATCTCAAAAAGCTTACAATTTAAGTATGCAGGAGGAGAAAATAGATGGATGCAGAAAGACAGTGGAGCAAAATGAGACAATATTGGTCAGCGCGATGGTCAGTGGCAGCATCACACTGGCAGCTTGCTAGAATGCCACAAAAAAGCAAATGAGTCTTAAGGAGGAATTCAAAAAAGAAATAAGAAGTGGTTTGGCAGATGTCTACTGGATGGGAGAGGGGGCTATAAAGGTGTTGCTTGTTTGAAATTCTAATAGGCGTCCAATGCAGACCAGCATCCAGGGCCAGAGGTAGAGTCAAACTTCTCCATATTAAATGAGAGGTGGTAGCTAGGTAGAGCAGGGAAAGGCAGGGAAGACTTTAAAAATAGTGACATGTAGCTGACATTTGATATGACAGAGAGCAGAATGCAAACAAAAGGGAAGTAACTGGACCTGAACACCATCCTAACTCCCTCAGACCTCACCAAAGCCTCCCAGTAAGAACTCTTGAGCTCAGGGCTCAGAGGTCTAGGACCAGGGGGACTTTGGTTGACAGAGGTGGGAAAGCCTCAATGCTGGTTTTGTGTTTAATTTTGTCTCTCTGACTTTGTTGTAGAAAGGCATACTCTATCCCCTCACCGCTTTTAACATCAAGCATGCCATTTTTCTTTCTGTGAGGCAACAGGGTACAGCAAATAAGCATTTGTCTCTCTTCACAATCTCATGAGATATTATTTAACTGTCCCATTGTTCCCAGGTCATTCCAGAACTGCAGTCTTTGCTTTCTTTATCACCATCCAGCCATTTGGAGAATGGACTCAACTTGTTTAGCTCAGTGCATTAACTTATGTGACTGACATTTATCCCTGTGACTCTTCAGTCATGCTGGTCGAAAGGCAGTGGCGGAGCCCCCCCACCCCTCCACTTTGGTTCCAGTGGTGAGGAATACTGCAGAAATATCTCACAGACTCATCGTCAGACAGGCTGTCATACACTGCCTGAGTTAGGCTTGAAGCACTGACCCTCCTCCTCTTTAGCAGGCTGACAGGAAATGAAAAGAAAGCCAATTCTTCCATATGGCAGCTCCTTAGTAGACAATTAAAGTAACTAGAGTCCTGCCAGCTGCACCTGATGCGAGACAGAATTAGTCAGAGCCCAGCATTCCCGGGGGGAGAATCGTCCCTTTGCAGTCCCCTGAAACTCAGGCACTAACAAGAGGCAAACAGAGGAATCAAAGGGGAGAGAAATACAAGTGAGATATAGTCCCTGCTGATGGAGGTAAGCAGAGCCAGGTCTTCTTTGAGTCCAGCAGGAAAGTATTCTGTATCAGTGGTTCAGTACACAGCATAGAGCAAAATATACCCCCAGAATATATATATATATATATTTTTGGTCATGAAATAAAAGAGCCAACACATCAGTTAGCCAACTAAAAAACTTCATTCCAACCCTCAGTCAGCCCAGTTTTAAACTTTAATAGCTTGTGGATTCTGTCTGGCTGCTGAGGGATTGCTTTAAGAGCAACCAGACAGAATCCATCTGTGTTGGTAAAGCTGCAGCAACAGCAGCTTAGGACAAACCACCAGAACCCAGGTACAATGGGAGCAACTTTCTTTTAAAAATTATTAAGGGCCAGAACAGATATTATACATTCCCCTCCCCACTTTTTTCACCTATCTTTACAAATAAAAAGACCAGACACTTCAAGAAAAAAATCCCCAAAACAATACTTTCCAGCAACATATAATAGGTAACAGAACAGGGGCCATTATAATCGTGTTCTCACCTTGCCTACTTGCCTCATTCCACAAGAATATACAAAGCACTAAAAACAAACAAAAATCTTTCTAAAAGCCTTCTAAATACAATGTAATCATAAAGTTATACATCAGCAAAGCAGCAGGAGTAACAGTTGGGTGTGTATAATGTTAACCCCAGCACTATGAGGTTTAGAGCTCTTGATATTTTTATGAGCAAACACAGGCTGATTAAAAGTCTTGTTTCAATTCCAGAGTCCTTCAAGGCTTTGATGTGTGCAAGGTCAGTTCAAAGATGGTACACTTTAGCCAGATCCTGATTGATTTATATTTCATATGTGCTCCTTACACTGGTGACCATTGCCTCCTGGCTGACAATCATCTGCTATATGAATGCCCTTTTTAAAACACAGTGAGTGTCCTTCACTTCAGATAATTATGGCCTTCTATATTACACTACTTGAAAAAGAGAGAAAAAACCCTCTTAGCTGTCAAGCCTTTAAAATAACATGGAGAATTGGCCTACATATTTGCCTCTGGGAATTAGGAAATCTATGCCAGTGTATGTAGAATGACAAAAGAGATAGATGAATAAACATTTTATTCTTTAAACTGCTTGAAAAGGGTAACTATCTTGAAATAAAATTCACCCAGATACTGAGCTGCTCTCCAAAAGAAACTGTTAGGAAATCTTGCTATAAAAAATTCAGGATTACCCTTCTCTAGTAAGTTCAGTTAAGGACAGAGGACGATATCTATTTTTAAAAAAGCAAACTGCAGAATATCTGCAGTTTTTAGACAAACTATGTCTTCTCAGAAAGGTTAAGCCCACACGCTGCATATGCACAATGAATAGACACAGTAAGTAAAGGTCACTTTGATAATCTCAGATACCCAGATAATATTTATGGATAGTAACTTCCTGCTCCATTGGCCTTTG
This sequence comes from Crocodylus siamensis, assembly GCF_052110815.1. Classification (NCBI taxonomy): domain Eukaryota; kingdom Metazoa; phylum Chordata; order Crocodylia; family Crocodylidae; genus Crocodylus; species Crocodylus siamensis. The sequence goes on from NC_143398.1 coordinate 37,338,355, forward strand.
AGCCAAGAGTGCCACAGGGATTAGCAAACTGTCCAAATTACCCTCTCCATTTTACGGACAGATCATATCTAAGATACTCTAATCATTGTCAAGCACACTACAGTTTCATATGGGGTGTTGGCTATGCTACTTATCTTCAAAAACAACAACGCAAACATACCTCCTTCAATCGATATAAGAATTTCCAGAGCAGACATCTCTTTATTATTATTACTAGGATTTCTATCCCACCCTATCCAGAAAGGCTCAGAGCAGTCTCCAATAATATAGTCCCATACTGGACAAGGACTAATACTTGTTGCTTTGCTTAAAGATGCACAAAACAATCTTCTACATGCAATTATGGGATAGCCTGCCCACAGGAATTTTCATCCTCACTGTGTCAAGGGAGCGTGTGGCTTACAGGTCAGCCACAAAACACATCCACAATATATATTTTTTTTTCCTACAAAATGTAACTCTGGATTCTTATTTTTTATTTAAACGGAGTGGGGAGGTTCCAGCTAAATTTTGACCTCAATGTATACAAGAAGTTTTGCTAAAAGCCTGTTTCTTAAATAAATAAGAGGCTCTATCACACAAGCAACTTCTCCCTAAGCATTGAACACCCCTTCCTCCCAAGTGAATAGAAAATCCTTTGATCAAGTTTACAGGATGATGTCAATACATATGATAAGCATCCATACTAAAGCAACATCAACATGATGTTATTATGAAAGACTTGATTAAAAATGTTAACATTTCATTTAAAATTACTTCAGTGTTAAAAGGACAAACAAAACAATTGTTTTGCACCAGACATTTTAAACTTGTCTAAATGTTTAAATTCAGCCACTCTCAGCGTAAAGCATATTTTTTTAAAATCAGTATTGAAAGGAACTAAAGAACCTATAATCTCTTTGCAGCTTATTACCTAGGAAAAAAAGAATGCAGACAGGTGCTCAGTTTCCTTTTTACTGTAACAGTGGAAGACTAAGTTGACTGATGTATTTGCCATATAACTTGAAATTGAAATGTGGTCCTTTAAACAGACTTCTATCATCCATTTGTCAGAACAGGTTCTTTTGAAAATATTATAAATACAGTTTTTGGTCTCTCTCTAAAGTACATACTATATAACTGAGTCTTTAATTTCATTAAGTAATTTTATTTTATGAGTTAATGAAAAATGCTATCTGCAAAGCTTTTACCTGGCAGCCCTGCTTCATCAATAAGATGGTATGCACTGGAATTTAAAAAAATCAGATGACATATCAACAGGGAGAATAGGGATACCTCACTGAATGCAGAATATACTAATTTGAACTTACTTAAATATAAACCGTAAATCTGGTTTGATCTCGGTTTCAGCTTTGCTGACCTCAGTGGACTTTTTCTGGACTTCCGGGGAGGAGAGACTGAAATCTGACCCTGTATTCAATATGCTTGCAAGCTGAATATTATCACTAAGTTTGTTGCTCTTAACTATCAAGGTCTTAGAAACTACTTAATACACATACATTTACCATACTTACTGGTTAATATTTAAAAATACTGGAGCTGTTTTACAGTGAGGAAATGAGACATAAATCTGTTCTGTTACCTCCTTGATCTAACAAGCTCAATATATTTTATCTGTGGTAAGAATAGCTGCCACATGTCCTGAGTCACATCAGAGCACCTTCATAGCCCTTTTTCTTTATTTAGTTGTAAACATAAGCACACTGAAAAAGCCTAAAGCCACTAGGAAAAATATCACCAAAACCATAATTACTTCTGCCTTACCTTTTTCCTGGAGTAGGATCAGAAAGTAATTTAGCAATTGTAGCCTCAGTCTTACACTCCCAGATCACTGCTCCCCCAGACCCCAGATCGCTGCCCTACCACTCCAATCAGCCCCAACGCAGCAATGACAGTGGGAGGAAGAGGTGGGGAAGGGTGTTACCCCTCCCCGCCTGCTCCCAGTTCCTCTGCCCTGCACACCTGGATGGATCCAGTCCCCGCTGGGCCCCACAGCTGCTTGGCACCAGCTTGCCTCCTACCCTGCTCCCTGAATCAGTTACAGGGCCCAGTGGGGGCCGAATTTGGGTGCACAGGGGCAGCATGAGCATCACAGACCCCAGGAGCAGAAAAGGAAGGGGAACCCCCCACCAGCACCTCTGCCACTCTTGGTTTAATAGGGCAGCAGGGCAATGCTCTGGGAATGAAGTGGGCAATGGGGGGAAGAAAGGGCAATTGGGGTGTCAGGGGAACCATCTGGGGATGGAGGGGTTGATCTGGGAGTCAGGCAGCAATTTAGAAGGCAGAGGAAGCAGCAGCCTAGTAGCTTTCTTCCCTCTTCCTCCTCCATTTTCCTCCATACCCATGCCCCCTACCCTTTTCATCCCTTTTCCATCCCTTCCCACCCACCTATTTCCAAGCTGTTCCTAGCTGTCAGTCCAAAGCTATAGGGTCCTGGACTATAGCTAGTCCACCAGGAAGCAGTGTTTCCTGGGATACTAGAGAACTGCAAATTGGTGGTTTTATCTCAGGTGAATAACCAGAAGTTAACTTAACTCAAGCTACATAGCACAGCTCAAAGATAATTGTTGCCCAAATTGACATAACTTTCAGATGCCTAAAGGGCACTTAGCACTTGTTAACAAGCCTTAATGTGTGATGATTCAAGTTTTAAGTGCTCTTAACATGGTCTAATTGTAATGTGTAACCTTACCTTAAAGTAAGTCGGTAGTCAATAGGAGTACTTAAGTGTGTAGAAGTGTTTTGCAAGATTGGGACATAGTAGATAGCAGCACTAAAAGGCATCCAGCTTTAGTATGCAGAACAAGATATGAAGTCTACCATATTCATTTTCAAGGATGAAATTAAATCATGATTTAAATGAAAAGAAAAAAAGCGTTCTTTTTGGAATGAACCCAACATCCCGCTGCCAAAGTGAACTATATGTTTCAGAGACAGGTGCAAACAGAAAAACCCATGCCCCAAATGTAGTAAGTAATTATGAATGAGCCCTCCTCCATTTTGTTGCCCCTCTTTTAACTTTGTTCCTCTCGGTCTCTTTTGGGCCTAACTAGTCAGAATAGTTTTCATATGCAACTTTTGTCTCTGCTACTCATGCACTCTTCCAGGCAATTAAACAAATCAGTCCTTGTATAGAACCATGTTGCACCTTACTGTTAAGATTTCAGCAATGGTAAATTGTCTGTTATTCTTAAGGTGCCTTCTTTCTGGTCTAGGATAGTATATTGTCTCTCTCACCATGGCTATTTAGCTTCTTCTAGTAATATTGTCAAAAGCCTTTTGAAAGTCTGAATCCATTAGATCAGAAATCACTATTAATAAAAATAAATGCTTATTACAATAAATACATGATGCAGGAGACATGATGCTCAGACTGTCTAGACATGTTATAATTCTCGTTTTAGTTACCAGTTTAACAGATTTGGCACATGAAGATGTAATTCTGGTATCAAATTCCATTTCTTGGCCATAACACCTTTTTTTTAAATACAACAAATACATTTGTTATTCTACAGTCCTGAGTTTAACAGGAAATCATAGTGTTTTGATTTTCCTGAAGGCTCAGTTGGTGATACAACGTTAAGCATCGTGAAAATAAGAATTAGTGGTAATAGAGCATGTAAACCTTCCTTTGCAAATACCTACAAACTAATAAGAAAGTAAGTTAGTAGAAAAAAATTTGAATTTTTAAAAAATAATTACAATTTTCCATGTTTTATTTTCAAACTGAAAAAAGCAATTTCCATCTGAAGGGAAGATATGATAGTCACTTTTACTTTTTCCACTCTTCCATAATCCTTCACAATAAACAATTTTTTTCAAAATTAAAAAAAAAAAATCATTTTGGTTGAAAAGTCATTATGCTTTAAAATGCTGATTTATAATGTATTTTTTTGCATTGACAGTCATAAATTTTATGTTGTTTGAGTGGGTCATTTAAAAAAAATAATCTGGATGTTTCTGTATGACTGCCTTGTCCTCTGTGTTATTTACTACTTTACCAAATTTCGTCATCTAAAATTTTCACCGGAACTGATTTCATATTTACTTAGTTTGACCTGTACTTTTTTTTTCTCTCCAAAATAAGCTGAACTTTACCTTTACTTTAATATTTGACTCCTCCCCTTCAATTCAAATGAATAATAATAATGATGGTCCTACTGAATTCACAGCAGAAGTGGGTTGTATGGCAGCTCCTTTAAACCTTCAGGTTCCCCCATGTGCCCCACCCCCATTGCTGATTGGTTGAGGGGCCCTGGTGACCCTGCAGGTTGTTGCTGACTAGCTGGGAGGCAAAAAAGGTGCCATATTTAAAACCATGTTTTTTGCCTCCCCGCGAATCAAGAACTAGAGGTGGGGCTGCTCTGCCAACTACGGGGGAGTGGTGCATGGGTGATCCTGCAAGATTAAAGGAACCGCTGCACAGCCCACTTCCACTGTGAATTCACTAGGGCCCTAATAACATGCTGACTTCTGAAATGAAATATGTATAGAACTTTTAATTTGGTGTCACCAGATGTTTTTAGGAAATTTCACTTTATTTTTTAAATTATTATTATTTAGTTCAAAAACTTCAGGGATAAATTCATTTTCTAGCAGGACCATCATTAAAGTATTGTTACAAGGTCACACCCTTGGGTTCTCACACCATAACTAAGGACTGATGGCATCATGATCAAAAAGGACATTACAAAACTCCTCTAGACTGCCATGATGATACACTAACCGTAATAAAATTTATTCTGAGCTTGTATTATAGTTAATAATGAATTGATATTTTTACTTCTTTTTAATTCATAGGAAAGATGTCCATTAATATTGTTAATCCAAGGTATCAAAGGCTAGGAACAGGTGTAAATGCCTTTGTAGCTCTATAAAAGTTGAGATGACAGACAGACACACCCCTTGTAGCGCAACAAAAATGGAAAAAGCATTACAAAAATCTTCCTAGATGAATCAGGGAATTCTCTGTAACACATTTTGTAGCACTACATATCATACCTGCCCAATGTGCTACAGGGGCCTCCAGCCCCAGCATTCTACAGTGCTCTACTCTTCTCCTCCCTCTTCTAAGTGGACTGCTAACTGCTTTGCAGCAGCTTTATAGCGTTCTAACCAAGGGGCTCTGCATGTCTGTCTGTGCCTTATTCCATCAGATTTTTGTTGCTCTTCAAAGTTCTATGGCACTTGTAGTGCTACTAATACATGTCTTTCCATGGCAGATGCTGCCTTTTATGACTATCCACAAAGCTTACTGATTTTCAATTAATTAGGATGAAATGGAAATGGGCTGGTTAAGCCAGAGAACTGTGGCCTTGACCATCTCACAGTCCGATGGCTGGGGTACTGGCTCCAGGGTCAGACCTAAACAGTATTAGTTGATGGGAGCAAATCAACCTGGTACAAGGCAGCCAGTGGTATCCCGCATGGCTCAGTACTTGGGCCAGTACTCTTCAACTGATGAGTTTTCGCAGGAGGGAACGTGGGAGGACCCAAGGCCCTACCTGTGAGCACCCTAGGGTAGGTAGACTCAGGCCCAGCCTGCTACAAGCGGCATGCGCAGATGGGCACTCACCGTACCCCGAGGGTCCCCTTGTGGTCTGTGGCCCCCACCTCTGGTACCTCAGAGACAGCCACCCAAACGGAGCCCATGGTTCTGGGCTCCATATAGACGGAGCCCCTGGCTCTCGGCTGTGGGGGCTGCCTGTCCCTTTTTCAGGCTCTGGGGCCAGCTTGTGTGGTCTGCTCCCTTTTCAGGTCTCTGGTGCGCCAGCTGGAGGAGCTCCAGGCCACAGTCCAAAGACTACATGCCACTAGGGACTGTGAGCAGGAGATAGACTCCTACTGCCAGGCCCTTCTCTCCCAGGAGCTGGAGGGTAGACCACGGTCTCTTTCCAGGACAAGGGAGGACTCTGAGACCTCCCATTCTGTTGAGTCAAGGGGATGGACCAAGGTGGTCAAGGGCCCTAAGACCCACTGCACCAAGGCCTCTGCCCCGCTGGAGCTCAGCAACAGGTTCAAACCTCTTGCAGTCCCAGAAGAGCCTGCTAAGTTGCCAGCTTCCACAGGCAACACAGGCTCAACTGTAGCTACTGCCTCCGCTCTCCCCAAGACAAAACGCAACGTGTTTGTCATGGGAGACTCCATCCTGAGGGGGACTGAAAGGGCAATCTGTCACCCCGCCCCTTTGCCTGGGAAGTCTGCTGCTTCCCAGAGTCCACATCTGAGACATTGCAGAGAAGATCCCTAAGCTCCTCCAGCCCACTATCCCATACTCCTTATTTATGTGGGCACCAAAGACATGACTCAGGGAACTCCCAGCCAGGTCATGAGGTGCTACAGGGATTTGGGAGCAGGGCTAAAGGGTCTGGGGGCACAGGTGGTGTTTTCTGCAATCCTCCCAGTCTCAGGGTATGGGCTGAGGAGGGAGAGGAGGATCCAGGTAGTTAACCAAAGACTGAGGTGCTGGTGTCATCAGGAAGGCTTCAGCTTCCATGACCAGAGCCTGCTCTTTGGAGAGAGAGGCAGCAAGCTGCTGGGAAGAGATGACCTCCACCTCTCTCTTCTGGGGAAGAAGCTCTTCTCAGCCAGATAGGCTGACCTGCTCCACCAGACTTTAAACTAAGCCCGCTGGGGGATGGGGGGATTACTGCAACTGCTGGCCCACTGAGCAATCTTGAAACCACCTGTGCCCCTTGAAAAGCCAGCAGGCCAAGGCACTTAAGGGAGCCTACCCCTGCCCCAGCTCCAGTATAATGTGTGGGCAAAGCAAAAGCCCCCAAGGGGACACTTGCCTGCCTGAACACAAATGCCAGGAGCTTGTGGAATAAACAGGAGTAACTCACCCTCCTGCTTAACACAAATAATTACGATGTCATAGGGATAACAGAGACCAGGTGGGACTTCACCGATGACTGGACCACAGGTATAGATGGCTATACCCTGTACAGGAGGAATCAAGTAGATAAAAGGAGTGGGGGTGTAGCTCTCTATGTTAAAGAAACCTACACACCCCTGCAAGCTGATATTGGCAACCAGGGTGGATGACTGGGGACCCTCTGTGTTAAAATCCATGGGGAATACTGCATAGGGGACACAACGGTGGGAGTCTATGACAGACTTCCCACCCAGAGTCAAGAGTTTGACCAGGAGTTCACCTGGGAACTGGCTAGCTCCAGAAGCATGGTTGTCATAGGTGACTTCAAGTACCCAGACATCTCATAGGAGGATCACTCAGCAAAGTCCAAGCGCTTGCAAAGCTTCCTATCATGCGTAGATAACCTCTACCTGACTTAAGCAGTCTACAGGCCAACGAGAGGTGTAGCGCTGTTCAACCTGGTACTGGCAACTGAGGATGACCTAACTGGCCACCTAGTGATTGACAGGAAGCCAAGTGACAGCAACCACGAGCTGATAACCTTCATCATCCGCCACAAAGCTAGCAAGTCAGTCAGCAACATTGAAGTACTTGACTTCAGTAAAGCTGACTTTGACAAACTCAGGAGGCTTGTCAGTGAGGCCCTAAAGGACCAAAACACAGTGGGAGGGGAGTTCAGGAAGAGTGGTTGCTCCTCAAGGCAGTGATCATCAATGCACAAGCTATTCTGTATTTGAGGAAAGGCAGCAAGAGGGTGCACCAGTCCCCTTGGCTCTCCAGGGATCTAGCAGACCTCCTAAGACTAAAAAGAAAGGCCCACAAAGGATGGAGGATGGGATTCACCTCCAAGGAGGAATATTCTGCACTGGACCTGCAGGGAGCACTCCAGGAAAGCCAAGGCTGCAACTGAACTCCAACGAGCTTCGAGTATCAAGGACAATAAAAAGTCCTTTTTCAGATATTTCATAGTTTCATAGTTAGGAGGGTCAGAAGGGACCAGAGCAGATCAAGTCCAAACCCCTGCCATGGCAGGAAAGAGTACTGGGGTCAAACAACCGCTCTGGGTGCGGCCTTTCAGCCAGTTGGCAATGTATTTGACTGTGTAGGTGTTGGCACCACAGTCCCCCAGTTTCTTAATGAGAACAGGGTGAGAGACAGTGTCGAAGGTCTTCCAAAAGTCCAGGAAGACTATGTCCACTGCTACCCCTGCGTCTAAGGATTTGGTGACCTGGTCATAGAAGGCCACCAGGTTGATCTGACAGGACCTGCCACTGATGAACCCATGTTGGTTGCCCCTAAGCATAATCTCCCCTGTTGGCCCCTTGTGGACATGTGCCAATAATTCTCTCAAAAACCTTACCCAGGATCAAGGTAAGACTAACTGGCCTCTAGTTTCCCAGGTCCTCCTTCTTCCCCTTTTTGAAGATGGGAACCACGTTGGCCCTCTTCCAGTCCTCTGGCACCACACTAGAGCACCTCGAGTGCTCGTAAAGCCATGCCAGGGGTCCCCCAATGACCTCAGCTAATTCCCTCAATACTGTAGGTTGGAGATTGTCCGGACCGGCTGATTTGAATACATCCAGTCCCTCCAGAAGTTCCCTAACTAGTTCCTCACTGATCCTTGGCCTAGGTGCACCTCCTCTGGGGTCTGAGGGGGGCCCAGAGGGAGAGGGGCTGTTCCAGTACATGCTGAGGAAAATGGAGGCAAAGAAATCGTTAAATAGGTTAGCTTTGTCATCTGGTGTGACAATCAAATTTCCTAGCGTGTCTTGCAGGGACCCCACATTACCTGGAACCTTCGTTTTTCCCCCTATGTATTTAAAAAAGGACTTCTTGTTGTCCTTGATCCAGGAAGCTAGTCCCAGTTTTATCTCCGCCTTGGCCTTCCTCACTGCCCCCCCTGCATCCCCAAGCAACTGAAGTATAGTCCTCCCTGGTGATGGCCCCAGCCCTCTGGCACCACACTAGAGCACCTCCAGCACCTTCCATTGGGTGTGCACCTCCCTTTTAGCTAGGAAACATTCCTGGATGCTTTTGGTGAGCCATGGGGGCCTTTTGCGCCCTCCTACCCCCTTTGATCCATGTTGGGATTACTTTCCTTTGGGCTTGGAGGATCTTCTCCTTAAGGAGCGACCACTCTTCTTGGACACCTGGCTCCCCTCCCCTCCGGGACCTCAGTGCTATTCTCCTTAGCTCATTGAAGTCCGCCCTCCTGAAATCTAGGGCTGCTGCCTTGCTGTAGGCCTTTGCCACCTTGCGCTGGATGGGGAATTCTAGCAGGCAATAATCACTGTTGCCCAGGTGGTTGAGCACCCACAGCCCCCTCACCAGGTCGTCGCCGGTGGCCAGCACCAGGTCCAACAAGGTGTCTCCCTTGGTGGGGCTGTGCACCTCCTGGGTTAGATGGAGGTCCTGCATTCTGGCTAGGAACCTATGTGAGCAGTCAGACCACCCATGATGACCACCTCCTTTGACCTAACTACCTCCATGAACTGACTTCAGAATTCACTTCTTCAGTGTGTGGCCCTGCAGGGAAAGGAAATAGCTGTTATTTTCATCCTCTACCTCCCTGATTCCCCTCAGCCTGCTAAGCTCCTCCTGGAGCTCCCTCACCTGCACCTCCAGGACCCTAAGGTGAGCGCATGCAGGACAGGTGTGGGGGTCTCCAATCCCTGCCCCCCGGGCCTTGCTGGGCAATGCCAGGGGGGATGCCAGCACCTGCACAGGCTCTGTCTGGGTGGAGGCCTCAGACAAGCCCTGGTAGGCTGCGGCCCCCGGGCAGGAGCCCTGGCAGCACTCCATGTTGACACCATCGTAGGAGTTGCTGCTTGTTTATTGCTTAGTGCAGTGCCTTTGCCGTGCCCTAGCAGGATCCTCCCTTCTGGCCCTTCCTGCTGTCCTGCCGGTGCGAACACTGACGCAAATGCCGGCACGCTTTGTTTGTGCGGCGCAGCTCGGGAGCGTGCTTCCCTACTGGCTCAACTAAGAGGGATACAGGGGGCTTCCCCTCCAGATCTGACTCAGCTGTTTCCGGTCCCTCTGCCCACTTACCTTAGGGGGATCAGCTGCTGCTGCCCCCACTGCTGGCTCCGCTGCTGCTGCGTCCCCCTCCACCTTGGGTCAGGTAAGGGGGCCCACGTGCATGTGGGACACATGTGTGCCTGGATCCCTCCTCTTCTCCCAAGTGCCAGGAGCTATGTCAAACCATGGCTTTTAAAGGCTGTAGTTTGAATTTCCCGCCACTGCCCCAACAGCCAATCAGGCACTCTGGTCTTCCCAGAAGTCCTGCCCCCTATGCTTCCCTGCTGGGGGGATCCGGTGCCTCCTGAGCATGCTCCCCAAGCCTGCTCCCTGAGGTTAACCCTGGGGGTGCTCTCTAGCTTGGGGGGATAGTCCCCTCAAGCCCATCCCCTGTTTGCATGTTCTGTTTGCACGGCATGGCTCGGGAGCGCGGCTCCCTATTGGCTCAGCTAAGAGGGATCCAGGGGGCTTCCCCTGCGGATCCATCTCAGCTGTGTCTGGTCCCTCTGCTCATTTACCTTAGGGGGATCAGCTGCTGCTGCGTCCACCTTGGCCTCCGGTCAGGTAAGGAGGTGTGATGTGGGACACATGTGTCCCTGGATCCCTCCTCTCCTGCCTGCTTCTGGCTCTGTGGGGAACCAGAGGAAAAGCAAGGGCAACATCAGAACCCTGCTAAACCAGATGGGACAACTGACAACTGACGCCCAGGAAAAAGCCAACCTATTAAATGGGTACTTTGCGTCAGTCTTCCATCAGTCCTATGGGACACCCATGCCCACTACAGGACAGGGAGGTCTGGGTGAGGGAGATCCCCTGCCCTCCATCAATGCTGACCTTGTGAAGAAACACCTTGAGAGGCTGGATACCTTCAAGTCAGCCAGCACTGGCAATCTACACCCCAGGGTACTCAAGGAGCAGGCAAGCATGATAGCCCAGCCCCTGGCACAGATCTTTGAGAACTCCTGGTGCTCTGTAGTACCCAAAGACTGGAAGAAGGCCAATGTGATGCCTATCTTCAAGAATGAGAAGAAAGTGGATCTGGCAAACTACAGGCCCATCAGCCTGACATCTAGCCCAGAGAAGGTCTTTGAAAAGTTTATTAAAGAGGCCAACCTTAATGGACTGGCCAACGCCAACATCCTGAGAGAGATCCAGCATGGGTTTGTTGCGGATGGGTCTTGTATTTCCTTTTAGGACCAGGTGACGTATCACCTGGACAAGGGAGAAGAGATTGATGTCATATATCTTGACTTTAAAAAAGCCTTCGATCTGGTATCCCATGATCACCTCTTGGTGAAACTGGCCAACTGTGGCCTTGGGTCCACTGTGATCCACTGGGTGGGAAATTGGCTCTGTGGTCAGACCCAGAGGGTAGTAATTGATGGAAGTCAATCGTCATGGTGCCCTGTGACCAGTGGGGTCCCCCAATGCTGTCCTTGGACCCATATTGTTCAAAATCTTTATTAATGATGTGGACATTGGAGTCAGAAGTGGACTGGCCAAGTTCACCAATGACGCCAACCTCTGGGGTAAAGCACTGACACCTGAAGACAGGAGGGCGATCCAGACTGACCTGGACAGGCTCAGCAAATGGGCAGATGAGAACCTGATGGTGTTTAACACTGAAAAATGCAAGGTTCTCCACCTTGGGAGGAAAAACCTGCAGCGTCCTTATAGGCTCAGCAGTGCTACATTGGCTAGCACTATGGAAGAAAGAGACTTGGGGGTCATCATTGACCACAAGATGAACATGAGCCTTCAATGCGAAGCTGTAGCTAGTAAAGCAAGCAAACCGCTGGCTTGCATTCATAGATGCTTCCCAAGGAAATCCCAGGACGTCATTTTCCCCTTGTACTCGGCCTTGGTGAGGCCGCAACTGGACTACTGCATCCAGGTTTGGGCCCTGCAATTCAAAAAGGATGTGAAGAAGCTTGAGAGAGTCCAGAGAAGAGTGATGCACATGATCAGAGGTCAGGAAGACAGACCTTACAATGACAGACTGAGAGCCATGGGGCTCTTTAGCCTGGAAAAGTACAGGCTCGGGGGTGATCTGATAAGTTTATCAGGGCTGACCACCAGTATTTGGGGGAACGTTTGTTCACCAGAGTGCCCCAAGGGATGATGAGGTCGAACACTTATAAACTACTGCAAGACCATTTCAGGCTGGACATAAGGAAGAATTTCTTTACTGTCCGAGCCCCCAAGGTCTGAAATAGCCTGGCATCGGAGGTGGTTCAAGCACCTACATTGAACACCTTCAAGAAAAATTTGGATGCTTATCTTGCTGGGATCCTATGACCCCCGCTGACTTCCTGCCCCAGGGCAGGGGGCTGGACTCGATCTTCCGAGGTCTCTTCCAGCCCAAATGTCTATGAAATCTATGGAAGTGATCAGAAACTGGTTTAAACCTGTAACAGAACAGACATTCAGTGCACATAAACAAGTTTCAAAATGACTGAAACAGGTTTGAGATGAACCTGCTTGAATGAACCTGGTTGAATGTAGTATCAGACTTAACTGATTTGACTCAAACCGGTTTATGCTATGTCTGTCCCAGGCTCCTTGCTGGTTTAAGATAAACCAGAAACCACCCCCTGCCACAATAGCCCAGATAGACTGCCATGAATACTATCTGGGTAGGACAGGGCTCTCTGCTCCAGCCCAGCTGTGCTGGCTCTGCCCCTCTGCTCCCAGCCTGAGCATGAACGGGCATGGGTAGGGGTCTGAACAGAAAGGGGTTTAATTCCCCACTCCCTGAGTGAGGTCTGCCAGTCTCCTCTTGCAGCACTGGGCAGCATGGCCCCTGAGGCAGTGTGAGGCAGGGAGGAGAGTTAGTTTCTCCTGTAGCACCTCTGGCAGCCATGTCTATCTGCTGTTGCCACAGCACTCACTCCTTGCTTGGAATAGGCCCCCATTTGTCCCCTCACTGGAGGCCAGAGGGAAAAGGAATAAACCCTATCCCTGCCCTCCCCCCGGGACCCTGCCTGGCCGTGCTCCCACAGTGCCGCTATGCTCCACAGCAGCTCTGCTGGCTCCACAGAGCACCCCTCACCCCGACCCCCCAGCTGGGAAGGTGCTTGCATTTCAGAAAGCTGTGATGGGCTGCTGCCCATCAACTCTCTCACTGCTCTCTGCTCCTGCTACCAGGTGGGGGCAGGGGCAGGGCTTGGACCCTGCCCCTCATTCTGCGCTGGGGCAAGTCCTGGAGCGGTTAACTTGCAGCCCCTGATTATTCCCCACAAGCTTCCCCTGCAGCAAGGATGGGCAGACCCCACTGCAGTGCCAGGGGCCAGTGGCTGAATAAGCCTCCTTCTGCTGGGAGGTGGCTTGCCCCAAGTACAGAGTCACCACCTGCACCACAGCAGAGTCTGCCTGGCCCAGCCACCATCGCTGTCTGCTCAGGGCCAGCTCCCTCCCAGCAGGAAGGGGCTTATTCAGCCGCTGGCCACTGCTACCTCTCTGTGCTGGGCAAACACCCTCCCAGTAGGAAGGGGCTTATTCAGCTGCCAGCCCTGAGCACAGGCCGAGCAGTGGCTGCATCCAGGTGGGCAGACCCTGCTGCAGTTCAAGAGGCCTCTTTCTGGCCAGTTTATTCCAGGTTGGCCACACCCCCCCAGCTCAGCTTCTCTGCAGCTGAGGGTGTGCTCAAGGGCCTCCCAGCACCTGGCCTGAGCAACTGCAGGCATGTGCCTGCATTGCCTCAGTCTAGAGAGAATGTTTGTCCAGTTACAAACCAGTTCAGCCTAGGCAGGTTAGATGAGCCTGCAAATGTTAAATCAATTCAGGCTCTGGCTTTTTGAATATTTGTCCCTAGCCCTGATGTTCTTTATATGGGGTACATTTTTTGCACAACCCTATAAGCAGCAATACTGAATCACAAAAATAATGTAGGCAAACTATCATATGATTACTGCAACAACAACTGTCAATAAATTCTCTGTGGGTTAGGAGTAGTGGACATTTAATTATGGTCTATTTTATTTTACAGCAAACTAGTATCCTGATAGAATGTGTTCAACAGTCTTTAAGTATTAAATAATTGGATGCATTCTCTGTAGCTTTTTTTTATGGCTACTTCGTTAGAAGTTAAATTTATGATGCATATTGTCTCTGAAAACAAAGATAGTCAAGTATGAAATCACACTTCAGCCACAAGACTTAAATCCAGTATGGAGAGACAGCGATAATTCTGATTATAAACTTAATAATCCTCTAAAATATTTTTAAATGGCAAGCAAATCAAAAGAATGTAATTTTAGCTTATCAGCAACCAACAGCAGCACTATGGCTATATTTAGTCATATAAATGCTAGTCTTGCTGAAATTTTAATAGTATTTAAAGTTAATCACAGGACCTTGCAGTTGTCAAATGTTGGAAAATTATTTCTCAGAGGGAAATCTACAAAAAAATTATTTCCAAACAATGCAACAAACTTTGCTGGATTCAATAGGTTTTCCACATATAGTGCTATTTTTGACCTGTGTGTTAGGAGTTCATATCTTTTTCTTGATTTTAAAAGATAAAGTGTGCTCATTTTTCAGAATCATGAGGTTCTCCCAGAGACTGAATCTGATTTCAAGCAAATCAATTCCACTGATTCCAAGGTAGCTTTGATGGGTAATTAACTTAAAGCCTGTTCAGGCATTTAAACACAGCTCATTGTTGTGGTATCTGAATCCCTAATTATGGTCCTGATTCAAAGGTCTTCAGAGTCAACCGCAGCTTTTCCATTGGCTACAATACATTTTGGATCAGGCCACTCAAACAGTTAAGTGAAATGAGGTGTGAAACAGACCTCAAGTCATGCATCTCTAAGAAGATTGTCTTTTATATTTCCCTTGATCTGGCTGAAAGGAGAGGGAAAAAAGCTGTTAAATATAATTTGATGGGGCCTTTTTTCAGTTGGATCCATTCAACAAAAAAAAGTTAAAGTAATGCTTTGTAACCACATAAAATTCATGATCCTCACTGATTTTTCTAGATGTTGCAGAGAGGGAGCATATTTGTTCACAGCTGCAACATTTAAAAAGGGTTTTCAAGGAACAATTCACCAGTTAAGCTGGAGGGGTTTGAACCAGAGAAGAGATATGTATATGATAGATAATTTAAGCACTCCTACAGCAAACATTTTGCAAACATCTAATAATTAATCTTTATAACACCACAATGACAGTGCTAACTATTACCACAAAACTGTTACAGATGATGAATAAAGGGCATTTATACACATATGTTTTTGTCCCATGACATGCCAGAGAGCCCTGATTTTGAAGCAGACTAGATTAGTTGTATACAAATGCTTGTCAGTACACAGAAAATGGTGGTGGTGCTCTTTTGCACTAAAGCACCTCTAATGTGTGTTTGAACTAAAGCACTTCAAAAGTGTGCTACCACCATTTTCTCAGTGCTGACATGCATTTCGCTGCTTACATAATTGTACATAGCACAGCACCAAGCGCTTTTCAAAACATCCACCACTGAAACACATGCATGTGTACAATGCCCAAAGATTAAATATTCAGTGATTTGAGTAAGGTAACAAAGAGAGTCATTGTCAGAATAGAGTTAGAAAGGGTTTATGTTTAGTCCTCTAAACCAGGGATGACCAATTTGCAGCACATGTGTGGCATGTGCTGGGCAGCCTCTGTTTGGCATGTGGTAGTCTGGGGAAGAAGCAGGGAGAACAGCAGAAGATAGGGCAGTGAGCAGAGAGAAAAACAAGAGATAAGGCAGGGAACATGAGGCAGGGACTATAAAGAAAGGCAACAGATTGGGCAGAGGAAGGAAACAAGTTATGCTTGGGGAAGGTGCAGGGCTTACCTTATGGTACATGCCCGCCAAAAAAGCTTGGTCTCCACTGCTCTAGATCAACTGACTCCCAAACTATTGGGCCATTTAACAGAAGAGCCAGTTTGCAGCTGCTTTAGCTTGGTTAGCAACCCATGTAGAATCAGCCTACACAACTTTTCCAGAATCAAGTGACCCAGACCAACTTTTTTGGGTGGTACAGAGACCTTTCCAGTGCTATAATAGGAACGAGGGTGAAACCAAACCATAAATAATTACCAATTTTTAGGAATTTGACACTGTGAAATATCAACATCAACTTTGCTGAGCCGGCCACATCACTTGTATGTCTGACTCCCGAGTCTCAAATAAAATGTTATTCTTTTAGCTTAGTCAAGGCATATATTCAAGAGGAGGGTAGAGAAAGCACTTCAAGGGCATCCTCTAGGCCAACCTCAAAAAAAGCAACATTAATACTGTACTGTGCATGTCCTTTGATGACAGTCAGGATGCCTGGCATGGAGAGTGGATATTCATTCTCTGATGTGTAGTCAGCCTGTTGGCTGGAGCATCTGCATTGGGGCTATCAGTTCTCACCTGCCACAACTTTGATGCTACATGAAAAATAGAGAGGCTGATCTTCTTTATCCTTGTATAACCTCCACACAGAAACCGCAGGTCCTACATTTCGGGGCTCTGCCTCCCCTACACCCCACCTAGCACCTCCCAGATGGCAACACAGGAAAATAATGTTCAATTGGAATTTGTAATAGTCTCTTCCCGGCACTGTCATGAAGGTATATGCAATCCTTCGTGCCAGTACATCTGCCCCTCCCACTTGGGAGCTTAAAAGTCCTTCTCACACCGCTGTTCACATACTGAGGCTAGGGGAATCAGCTTTCTTTCCTCAGTATTCAGCCCCAGTACCATGGCTACACTGTGTTGCCTGTCAGTCATCCAGGCCTGTGTCCAGTAGTCATCAGTGCAGAGGCCCAGTCTTCAGCAATTGATCTGGCTCGTCTGAGCTGGCTCTGGTGAGAGCCACTTGCTGTTGTGGTTCCCACCATTGGCCCCTGCTGGGGTCTGCCTTCCAGTGTGCAGCTGCTGCAGAGCCACTGCATCCACTTCTGGTCTCCCTTGCCACTGTGTCCAGGCAGGCTTTGAACTCCGCCACTATGTTCTGCTCCTCCCACCAGGCCCAGCAGGTTTCTCTTAGCTGGGCTCATGCTGGGGCCAGTGTCTCTAGACGTGCTTGGTGTGCTTCCAGGTCACCATCAGAGAGCTTCAGCCCAACTGCTGCCATGGCTGATTGGGCTCCACCGCCACAGATATCAACTCATGGGAGACTATCACCCAGGACTATCCTAAATGTAGAAAGAGTCTGCTGCAAGGATCAGTACTTTGAACCCTCATAATGAAAACAGGAGATGGAAAAACAGGAGTGGAAGAAACAGCATATCATGGACCAAACCAAGAACCCACACAAACCATGCACAAAAACATGTGCCTGAGCTGCAGTAGGGTCTGTTAATCCCAGATAGGCCTCATCAACCATCTTCAGACCCACAGATAAGACAATCATGGAAGACAATCATCCTCAACTTTGAGGGATTGCCAATGATAATGACTGTGAAATTTCTAAGTTCACATCTAACACTCGCTTTACCTTGGCTTGCATTTTTAAACCTCTCTCCAAGGAAAAGTAATTGAGTGGTCATTCTGGCTGCTTATAGGCATTAAAAAAACTGAAAAAGGGCACTTTACTTAAAACTCAGTGCACTCCTATGCTGAGCTCAGCATATGCCCAGAAAAGGCATTGTGTTAGTTGGACCTGGCTCGCTAAATGTCTGTATAGATCAGGCACCTTATTGGGGCTTTTTTAAAGCTTTTATCTGAGTGAATCAACTAGTAGACAAAATCCCCATTGAAACTCCCAATCTATACAGATGGTGCAGAGCTGGGTCAAACTAACACACTGTTTCTTCAAGTAAAGTTGGGTTTTTTTTCACATTTGTCAGTAGCGTCTGAGTAGCACCTCACTCAATAATTGAACACTTAATTTGCAAATTCTTCAATGACTGTTAATAACCAGAATACAAGGATCTATGCACTGTGTATTACTTCAGATGTTAACTTGAGGATGCCCATTGTAAGTAAGAGTGGAACTCAGTATTACATATAATAGTCCTATGGTTGGATCATATTCATTCAAGTAACAACAATTATGGAGAAAACAGATCACTCTGAAATTATTTAATGCTTAAACATCTTCTTCTTCATCTGCTCACAATTGATCTCTCTGCTCCATGGAGCTTCTGCCCTCAGAATTACCCAACATGATGAGTCAAATAGTAAAAAGATATTTCCATTAATATTTATTAAGGATCAAACAAATCTATAAAAGAGGAGCTCTGATACATGTGCAGGAAACTGTATTCAAGGCCCTGAATACACTCCCAGAATGGAGCAGACACATCATTAGATGTATCTGTACAGAACGAGCTACACCAGCAATTTTCAGCAGATGCCCTCGAATCCTAGGGTTATGCCCTATACCCTCTGGACATCCTTTCCTCTTGCTGACTACTTGACCTGCCCCACTTCTTGGTCCTCCCTTCAGCTTTACTCCATGCTCTATCATTCCCTCTCTCTCCTCCCCTAACCCTCTCTGGTCCTTTATCTCCCATCCCTGAACCTTCCCTCTCCCTTCTTTCATTTTAACTATATAAAAACAGATGAAAACAAAAAAACATTGATAAAAACATTATGAAACTAACATGACATTTACAAACCACCACTCTTCATTCTGTTTTTATGATCACCCCCTACTTCATATCTGCCTTGCACATTTAGATTACAAACTTCTTGATGCAGGAATCATTTCCTATTCTACTTGGAAAGTTCCTAGCATAGTAAGGGTGCAAATAGCCATCAAAACCTAAAATGAGAGTGGCACGTATAGGCATTCACTACTGCTGGGAATGACACTAGCAGCCTGAGATAATTCACCACACAGAGAGTGGGGAAGAGCGGACTGGTGGGTCTGAGCAGGAGGGATTGTCCAATCTGGACGAGTGTAGCTGGGGGGTTCAAAATAGCTCAGTCAGGGTTGGAGGATGGGAAAGCACAGCCCCAGGGCTAGAGTGAGTGACTGGGCTTTCCCAGCTCCAAGGCTGTCCTGTGAATGCATGTAGACATTCACTATATTGAGTTAACCCAGGTCAATCTAAAGTTAGTTCTTTTTTTAGGGTGAATTACGCTCTGTGAATGCCTAAGCACCCAGACATTTAGATTGACCTAACCTTGGTTAGGTCAATCTAAATGTAATGTTTGTACATACCCTTGTACATACCCTTAGAGTCCATTAGCACTCTCTATCATTCTAACCTGACAAAACCTTTCTGTTTCAACATATTGTCCTAGATACCTTTAACCATACTTTAAAACAGCCCCTTACTATTTCTAAGGAATTAATAGATTACATTATATTTTACTTAGTTATAACTGTTGTCATATATCTATAAAATTAGATTGTATTTTGTCATCAAGATTAGCAAATACCATCATATTTCTTACCTGTCTTTGTTATATCATCTTATTGACTGCATTCTATACCATTCTGGTCTTCTATTTTTGACTGAAATGGTTAATTTTATTACAGCTTCACAGAAAATGTTCAGTACAGCTATATTCAACATTTTTCTAGGTTATGATTATCAAGAGGAAACCAAATTTACGTGTTCAATATGCGATGAACAGTTTATTTTATTACTTCTACACATTATAAATTGTTATTGCTGTTTATTCAATTATATTTTTCATAACTTTCCAGTAGGAGAAAAGTTTCATATGCTGTATACTTGTTTTGTAATCCTTTTAATTGTTTACTAACATTTTATTTTAAAACATACTGCCTTCATCATCAAAATGTTTAATAAATTGTAATATAGTATCTAGTCTACATATTGCTTTTTCATAACTTTAAGAGTTTTCTTATCATATGCAAAATATAGCTCTTTAGTTGCTCTGAATTGATTCAATATACTTTAAAAGGAACGTTAAATAAAATACCCCCAGTAGGAAAATTGCATACAATAGATAAATGTTTAGGTATATAGTTTCTGTACCAACTGTGTAGCTACTTTCCTGATTTGCATAATTTTAAGAGCTAATTATCAAAGATGCTAAAGAAGTACAAACAATTACATGTGCATTAATTTTTCAGAACTATAACAATGACTAAAAAGATTCATGTGAATATTGGAAGTTTGGGGTGACCTTAATATACCCTTACCCCAACAATTAAGTATTTATTGGGAAAAACAGTAACTTAAAGCAGCTAAGTGTATAAACCCCTTTAATCATCTTTCTAGCATTCAATTTATTAAGCTTTTGATATATTATTTTTATCTTCAGTGTTTGCTTCCTACTTCTTGCAATTGGGTTGTACCTTTTTCCTATATTAAGTTAATGATGATTAATATATGTAGGGTACCTAATAAATAAGCTATTGCTTGGATAAGTCTACAGTGTTCTAATTTCAGATATTAAAACACTATAATGCAATTAAATAAAGGAGGAGGACATGTAAAATCAACATGCAATCACATTGTAAAACATGACAGAAATTACTAGTTATTGGAAAGTCACATGGACACAATAACATCACATTAATAAAATCTAAAAATAGTTTTTCTAATTTCCTCTCCTTCATATTTTGTTCATCACTGATACATATTTATACAATGTATTGCAGGTCATTGATAAGTTAGTTATGAATATCCTCCCTTCCACTTCACTTAAGCATGAGTTAAGAACTACACTATTTAGTAGTTATAGTATCTAAATAGATATATTTTATAAAATCATTCTAAAATCTATTCTTGCACTATATTGGCTTAGTGGGATTAACTGATATGTCACTGAAGTTTATTTCAAGAAAGGAGGCAATGATGAATCCTTATTCTTGTTGACTACATGCTAAACAAACCGAAGAAAAAATAAATCTTTTCAAACTACTTCTCTTGTACGCCATTAAAAATTATCTGAAATACTGGAATGTAATTTACATGAAATAAGTAGGGGCATTTAAGGTCTGATCTGAAAGAGTCAGTGAAAAGTGTGACTGTATTTGTCACCTTCAGGTTCTTCAACTCAGGTTCCCATTGACAATTCCAGAGCTCCTTCTTTACCAGTGACCAAAAATCTGGCAGTCACTCAGGCCATATTTTCGTTTTCATCAGATGAATGAAAAGGGCAATATTTTATTCAAAAGCCATTTTGTCAAAAATACAATTACTGTAGCAGTTACAATCTGGTTCTTTATTTGAAACAAAATATTCTAAGTTCAAGTAATAAACAACAGAAAATTAGAGATATTAGCTTCAATAATTAAACTTCTAGCATACTGTTTGACAGAGTTTAGAATTACCCTGCTGCAATATCTTATTTCCAAAAAAGAAAAAGAAATAAATCACTCTGAAACCTGAGTTCCAGAAATACCCTTCAAAACAAACCATTTGACACTATTTCTGCCTTTCTCACACAACTTGTCCCTTTATTAGGATGTACTTGTCTTAAGGAGACAGAAGGGAGAAGGCAGATCAGTGGGAGAGCTAGCCTCTTAGATTAATCGTTGTTTTCCCTGTATTCAAATTTCTTCCTACCTTCCTCCACTCCCTTCTGTGTATAAATTAACAGCACAGTATAAAAGATCGTAAAGCCTCAGCTCAACCGTCTAAGGTCAAGTCACCTATATTGGGTGCCTGGCGGCAGGAAGAACATTTTAACCTCCAAGCATGTTTTGGACTGGAAGAAATGGTGAACACTTGACAGCTCTGAGGGAGAAATTCCTGTGTCTCATGTAGGCTTACTGAGGACTTAAAAAACAACTTGGTATAGCAGCAGATCTGGAATGGCATGAAACATCATAATTGCCAGCCACTGACAGGTATAAATATCACTGTCATTGGGCTAAGGCCATTATCACCTTTCAGTAAGGCTCAGGGATTTACCAGCCCTGAGCTGGGCCTTCTTTTGCTTGAATTCAGATGATCTTCCAACAAAACCAAATGAGGAGAGGAAACTTGATGACATCTTGATGCACATTTTCAAAACAACTTCTCAGGTGCAACCCCTACATCTGAGTGTGTCACCTCCCACCAAATTGTTCCTTCTACACTTATTATCTTCTTTTGCCTTTCAATAATCTACCTATCCCAGCCAGGACAAGTCTAACCTTTCATATCTTTATGATTCAATATTTCAAATATTAACTGCCCTACTTTCCAACTAAGAAAACAAATCATATGCTAAATAATAATAATGAGATATAGGACATGGATTATCTTTCTTTAGGCTTTTGTTTTCATTTTCTGCATCTGTGTCATGTTTTGTCTTTAAAAACATAATGCAATGGAATTTAACAAAATCTGCAAGTCACTAAGTAAAATTTCCTTGAAGTTGGGAGAGAGACTCTGAAAGCTCATCATGTTCACCTCAGTTTACCTGTTTGCTGCTTTGCTACCAAATCAGTGGAAGTGGTTGGTTAAAGTGGAGCAAATGCAAAATAAATTAATGATACATGTACACCAGCAAGAATCCCAATAATCCTTGAAAAAAACATGGAAAACTATTATTTTGAGAATACCCTGCCAGACTCCCCTATGGTACAAACATTTATATGCTCCAAATCAGAAGTTAGGAATAAAAGAGATAATAAAACCTTAGAGATCTGCCTAACTGAGGAAGGGTTTGGGTGCTTTGCTACAACTAAAGATCTGACAGGCAAACATGGAGGATGCTACAGGAAATTACCTGACATTCCCAGTCCAGGAGTAGGGAAGTCTGGGCTCAGAATTTACCCAACACTGGCAAAAAAAGAATAAAACCTGAGAAAGAGCTGAACAAAAAAGCCTTTATTGTTTTATTCCTTATTCCTGGCTGGTAAGGGCACAACTGTTGGCCAGGACGCTGTGCTTTCCTTTCTTCTCTGCCATTTCTCAGTTTCCTGAGCAAGACGGTTCTCTTTGAAGAGGGCTGTAGCTTGATGTATGGTACA
Organism: Crocodylus siamensis; assembly: GCF_052110815.1. Taxonomy (NCBI): domain Eukaryota; kingdom Metazoa; phylum Chordata; order Crocodylia; family Crocodylidae; genus Crocodylus; species Crocodylus siamensis. The sequence continues at coordinate 37,361,101 of NC_143398.1, forward strand.
GCGGCATTGAGACTTGTTACCAGCCAGCACTTCCTAATTTGTAGGGTTGATGCTACCATTAAGGTATGCTTGTCACCACCTGTCATATCTATGGAAAAACTTGCAGAGCATGGATTTACCTCCTCAGCCACCTTAACCTCCAACCTCCCACCTCCCAGCCCCAGTAGTCATCATCCTCATATCAAGCAATAGCTCATATATACATACATACATACATGGTTGCTATTTATTTTTTATGTAAATGAATAATGCTGTGTTTTGAAAAAGCCTCTTTTGAGTCATTTTAACCAACTGCTAATCACAAGCAGCCTGTAGGAACCGGACTCACAGAAGCCACACATAGATGTGCCCATCATGTGAACACAGTTGGAAAATGGAAGCTATCACAAACAGGTCCAGTTCCAAAGTGGCTGAACACCATGGTCCAACCCTGGAAAGAAGTGGAAGAAGGCAAGCCTGCCACCTGAGAAGGTGCCCTTGAGAAGGCCTACTAGAAATATAGTTCACCCCATGAGTGTAACATACGGGGTTTTTTTCCTTTGTAATACTTCACAGAAAATAAGAGATGGAGAGTGTGGCAGGGCACTGTGGGTCCCTGCCACTTTAAGGGCCTGGAGCTGGCAGCTGCTAGCTGCCAGCTGCCAGGTACCTGATGAAGGAAGCCATTTTGAATCTGTGGCTGCCCCTATGAACAAGTCAGTTTTGCTGCTGGAGGCCAGGCAACAACATTGCTTGGTTGGAGGGCTGTTGGTATCATCTGGAGGTAAGGGAAGGAGCTGTAGGGGATGGATAGGGGGCTCCTGGGTACAACCTAAAACTGCACCCTGCCGGTAGTGGGTGGCCTGGTGGGGCTCCCAGTGGTGCGGGAGTCCCCAGGAAATGCCAGGCCAGTTACTTCCCCCGGTGAAAGGCGGGTTGGGTTGCCTTAACCCCTAGCTCCCCCAACTGGGTGGGTTACTCCTTTGTAGGGTCTGGAGGGTGGAGACACAGAAAAGGCCACAGACTCATGCCTGTCTGGACTTCTCCTGACTGATCAATGCTGGTGTCAGGAGTGGAAGGGTCAAAGGGCCAGGGGCCCACCGTGAGGAATGCCCAAGAGCTGAGGGCCTGGGTTTCTGACTGGCCTGGAGGTGGGCCAGGGCTAGTAAGCCAAAGGTCCTGGGGGGACCACACCCAAAGGGGAAGTGGTTCAGGGAGCTATGCTGCCTAGTATGAAGGTGGATGAGACTGCCTGAGGAGAGGAATTCAGGCAGGGTTCAATTAGGAGGATTCTGAGGCCCAGTGTGGGGGCCAGTGATAATGATAACATCTAGACACCATCTGCGAGGCCTGGGCTGTGGTGTAGGGGAGGATAGGAGCTGCAGATAGCACACCCTGGCATTGGGGCAGGGAATGAGCAGACTCCCACTTAATTACATCCATGAACTCATTACCAACAAGGTGTGGTGGGTGAGAAGGTGGGTGTTTAGCCCAGAAACAGGTGGGAGGGCCACAGGGAAATCGAGTCCGAGAAGGCCCCCTGTTACAGAGAGGAAAGGCGATGAAAAGGAAAGCTTGAATTAACTTGACTGGCCAGCACCAAACAAACATTTGCTAAATGTACTCTGGACAGGTGTGAGGAGCGATGACATTTAGAATGCAAATAATCAGCATCTTAAACCCAAATTACTTTGTAGTGTTTCAGCATTACGAAAAATTAAATAGGTTAAACTAAAACAAATATGCAAAAATCTGAACTTTAGTTCATGTTTATTTACAATTTTCTGAATTATAGACCTTAAACTATGTTGGGCTGCCCTCAGGCCAGCTCCATTTTATATGCACAGATAAATGACCACTCAGGCTGCAATGGTAGTAAAAAATTATCCCAAGCATCTAGGCTACTATTTAATGTAAATATTGCTATCCATAACCACACTATCAAAGGCACTTTACCTAATTATACATAAAAGCAACAGTAGAAATATTTAAAAACAAGATGCCATGACTACTTCCTTTATTTCCATTAAAAATTACCAGCTATTCAACAAATCTGGGAAATGTCATTAATTTATACCCATTTACTAGATGTCAGACCCTACAGAAAACTATTTCTGTACCAGCTGTACTAAAGAAATGAAAACCCCTTTTGAAAAATGCATCTATTCATATGATGCCACATCATTAAAGAAACTGTTGGGAAAGGTCTGTCAATTTTTTTTAAGCTGACACATCACATTATAGATATACATCATTAGTCATGTCATGGTTGCATATTAGATTCTACCTCACAGGCAGATACAAAATATCTAGTTTTTATGGGTAATTGCCAATTCTACCTGCTTAAAAAAATTATTGCACTTTTAAAAATGTAACCATTTCACACAGATCATGGATTGGGCGATATGATGTCAAGAGGTGTGCTTACAGTTAGCACATTTTAGATTGAGGCATTCATCAGTTTACGTACAGAGGCAGTAACTTCTGTGAAGTATTTTTAAACCTTTTATGACTGGTGCCAAGATATATTGTTCAGTTCATCCCCAAAAAGAACAGGAAGTACATCTCTCATTACTGTTTTAAAACATTCCAGAAATACTGACCAAGCTTTGTTTCTGACTGATACCAGTTCAGTATCTCTAGTTATATCTGTGAAGTTCATTGCATTATCTAGTGATCAGCAAACCAGCACTCAAATAGCATGAGTCTGTAATATCAAGCAACATTGCATTACTCTTATTCTGGTGAAACAAAGGTCCTGAACAGTCCTTAGTGCACTGCAAGTGATAGGTCAGTTCTTTTATATGAACATATTTCCATACCAATTGTAAGGATAGAGCGAACCTTCTCTGGGGTTGCCTGCCCCAAATGTCTTTCCCTTGTGGGACCCAAGGGCTCAATGACTCATGCTCCCTCAAGTGGTGGTGGTCAGGGTGCAGCTCAGTGAGGTCTCCTCTGCTGGAGCGCCTCTCCAGGTCTCTCCCATGCTGCTGGCCCCACCCTTTGCCCTGCTCTGGGCACTGAGGGCTCGGCTCCGCTCAGCTGCTGCACCATTGCTGCTGGCTTCTGGGTACTGGGCCTACACTGCAGCACTACTATTTCCCCGTGGCCTGGTTTCAGCACCAAGGGCTCTCTTAGCACAGGCCGGGCCCTTTAGGCTCCAACCAGCTGTCCTCATGGAAGGTGGCTAACCCAAGCAGCCTCTGCTGCTCCCTGGCTCCCAAGGCTTGGGCCCATGTGCTGCTTTGTGAACTGTGGGACCTGGCTGCTTACTAAGAGATAGGGCCTGACCTGTCACTGTGGCCCACAAGGCCCTTGCCGCCTGCACTGCTCCACACACCATGGCCCTGCTGGGGTTGCAGGCTCGAGCCTCTGCTTGTGGGTCCCAAAGCCTGGGTTTTGTGCAGTGATGGACTCGAGCCGTCTCACACTGCTCCCAGGGCTAGGTCTCTGTGAACTGTCCCCCGTGCATAGTCAACAGCCCAAGCGATCTCACACCGCTCCCAAGGCTGCTCCTCCAGTGTCGGCTTCAGGAGCCTGGGGCCTATTGCTCCCCAGCTTTTCTTGGCTCCACTCTTCTTTAGTCCCTTGCCACATCTGCCCAGTGTGCTGAGCACACTCCCCTTTTATACCCTTCAGGTGCTCCACCCCAAAGTTCTCCGGACTTGGCTGGTGCAGTTCCGATTCAGGTCCAGCTGCTTCTTGCCCCCTCCTTTTGGAAAAGGGCCGGGCATTGCTTCTTTTGTGCTGCATCTGGATTGGTGAGTGGGCTCCACCAATCAAACAGCAGACTCTTGATCCTGGGACTCACCCCAGGCTCTGAAAAGATAAGCCTGCTACACCTGGAAAGTCTCCAAAGTTGTGCTCTTTGGGACTACGCAGGGGAGTAAGTTCAAGTCTCTGAGCCAACTACCTACTTTTGTAGAATAGGGAAGATCCTACTCACATAGACCTGCTGACTGCAGCAGATGTCATGTGGCACAGGATATAAAGCAGTTCCTTCAGTTCAGCCAGTCCTAGTACTTAAGCCATTTAATTCTGTTATATGACACAGACAATCATATGAACTTCTTCTGTACAAACTACAGTAACTCTGAAAGCAAAATAGTTATTGTACTTACACAAGGGCAGATTTCATATTTTAATGTGCAATAGACAGAAAAAAAATAAAGCATTATAGAATCATAGATGTCCTCACAAGGTCATCTAGTTCAACTGGTGCTCATGGAAGAATCACCCCTGTCTAAACCAAACCAGGAAAATGTTTGTCTAATCTGCCCTTGTAAACTTCCAGTGAAAGGAATTCCACAGTTTCTCCATGTAAACTGTTCCATTGCTTAACCACCCACAGAGTTACAAAATTCTTCCTAACATACAACCTAAACTGCCTTGCTGTAATTTAAGCCCATTGCTGTCACCAGGAGACACAATAGTAGGCTCCCATTGTTTTTGTAACAACATTTTTTTTGTGTTTGAAGATTTCTCAAATGTTCCTTTAGTCCTCTCTCCTCCAAACTAAATCATTCTGGTTTGTCCAAACTTTCCTCATATGCCAAATTTTCTAGAGCAGGGCTGCCCAACTTTTTAGTGGCCAAAGGCTACACGAGCAGGGTCTCTTCCACTTCTGTGCCATAAGTACAGATGCCCCTTTACACTGCTGCACTGCAGACAGGCCCTCCTTCTCTCATCTCTCTGGCTACAGCAGCTGACAGGTCCTTTCCCATCTCATCTCCTTGGCTATGGACTCCCCTGGCATTAAAGGCTGTGCTGAGATGAGCTGTACTGTGTTGCCCTGCCCCGCACCCTCAGCTGAGGGCAGAAAGTGAAATCCAGAGAACAGAGGGGGAGCCTGGGAACCTGGCTGCAAGAGCAGCCAGAACAATAAGGGAAGCAATGGCCAGAGGAACCTGGAGGCCGCAGATTAATCCCTCATGGGCCATGTGTAGCCTGCAGGCTGCTAGTTGGACAGCCCTGTTCTATACTGCTAAGCATTTTTTCCTCCCCATTTTGATAGACTCTTTCCAATGTATTCATCCACTACAACTTCATGGCCACATAATCTGATACAGTTGTACCCCTCTTTGCTTGATAGTAAGATCATACAAATGTGAAAACTCAGAAAAATAATGAACAAGAAAAGAAAAGCATGCTCCATTTCTAGGTGTCTGAATTAATACAGTGTGGATTGTTTCCTAAGCAATAAGTAATAAGCTAGATATGTCCAAAAGTTATTCAAGCATGGCAAATAGCCATCGTTACACCCTGTTCTACAGAGAGTGTAGTATTTACATTCCTGAGCTCTTTCATTACATAAAACTAAATCCTTCCTCAAATCTGAGCTTTAATTTCAGTTCTACTCATCTTTTCTTTTTTAATATCAAACAAGTCATTAACTAACTTCTAATCTCACCAAATATATATTGGTTAGAAGTAGGCAAGCATTTAAGTGTTGGAAAAGTCACATCTTTGCCGTGCATTTTGTTCGCATGAAGCTACAGATAATGTGGTTTCTGGGCTCCTGACATACTGTAGCACATGTCAATATCTGATGCAACAAGGACTTTAATTAAGCATGCACTTTGTTGCAAAGATCTTTATTAAACAAGTACCACATGCTAATGCCCTACAGTTTAGGAGATAGCAATCATTACCCTGGCTTGCACTTCTGAACTTCTGGAGGCACCAAACTATGTTCCCCCTGAAACCTGACCCTCTTTGATGGGTTCCTATCATCATACCATGAGGCAAATGTCAGTTCTTACAACTTACAAGTATATTTTGTATAGCTAGATTCGAGATGGCTCTAGAAAGGGGGTCACCCTCTATGGTGATACTAAGATGTGCACAAAAATTATATGAAGTCATTCAACATCAGCAATCAACATATGGATCTGTGAAACTTGTAACAAGCTGTGTCCATAGGAGACTGGTGGGGGGGGAATGGGAAGGTATGTGCCCCCCTGACAGAGCCATCCCTGCCACCAGTGGCTTCTGTTAGTGTTTGCCAGCTTTGTCCCCACCACCAGTGCCAGCTTCTGTGGGTGCACCCCCAGACTCAAGAGGCACTAGTCTCACTCTTGAATTGGGCTTGTCAGCTACAGATTCATCAGACATCTGACTAGACCTCTTACATGTAGTACACCATGATCCAGAGGATTGACAGTTGCTTACTGTAACAGACACCCCAAAATTGGGAGGTTCACTTATGATAAGCAATCAAATAATGTTGTGGTTACTCAAAGCTTCTAGTTGCACTAGAAAAGAAACCTTTCTATTGGTGTCAGGGTCTCTAGGCACCCCCTCCCTCCTCCAGCTTCCCCTTCCTACTTGTCCCCACACCTGGAGCTAGCATGACCCATGAAATCAAGGAAGTCTGCAGCCAGAGGATCAGGGTCAGGGGAAGGGAATAGTAACCCCCTGCAGTATGAGGACACTGGCACAGTGCAGTAGTAAGTGCCCACTATATGGCATGGAGTGGGGCCCATGTTGTGGAGTACAACATGGTACAAGGGTACTGGTACAAAGTAAGAAACTCCTACACACTGCAATGTACAGCAGCATGTGACCAGAGACCCAGCATCCCCCAGCCACTCAGGAGTTGGACAGCCCCATTGTATTAAGTGCAGAATTTTGGACTCCACTGTGGCTGCAAACTTTCTTTATATTACCTAAGTTGCATGAATAATGAAATACACATGCTCCCTCAAGAAGCCAAATACTTTTATATACATAAATATAATTCCAAAACTTAGATTCAGTTTTGGAATATATGGTATTATGTGGGGAAACCTCCTAACTCCTAAGAGATCAAGGGAAGTGAATTGCTGCTTATTTTTCCCTTTCCTTGGAGGTCATGAATCTTCACTCTCTGGGAATAGTAGCATCCTGGCAAGTTCTTTCTTTATATTCAGGAAGGATGGGCAAAGCTGGATTTTATATGGCAGCAAGACCTTTAACAGAAGAGGAAGGCAGCAGTAGGATCACATCTCTAGAGTGATCAGTTTTCTCGGCATAGGATCAATCATGTAAAAGAATAGTTTGCAGATGTCCAATCATGTAGGGAAAAAATGTACTTTTGATGCATAACTTAACAAAATACTATTCATATATCATGAATAAATAAGCATTAATGATTAGTGAGTATAGAATTATAGGGTTGGAAGAAAACTCCAGCATTATATATTCCAGCCCCTTGTACAGAACAGGATTTCCTGTTCAAAAACCAGGTAGATGCCTGTCCATCCTGTTCTTGTAAACTTCCAATAAATAGGACCGACCTCTGGGGCACTCAACTTGATACCAGCTGCTAACTAGACATCAAGCCATTGATTGCTGCTCTCTGAGCCTGATGTTCCAGCCAGTTTTCTATCCACCCTACAGTCCATTCATCCAGCCCATACTTCCTTAGCTTGCCTGAAAGAATGTTGTGGGAGACCATATCAAAAGCTTTGCTGAAATCAAGGTACACCTCATCCATTGGTCTCCCTACATCCATAGAGCCATTCACCTCATCACAGAAGGCAATCAGGTTGGTCAGGCATGTTTTGCCCCTGGTGAATCCATGCTGACTGTTCCTAATTGCCTTCTTCTCCTCCAAGTGCTTAGAAATGGATTCCATGAGGATCTGCTTCAAAATTTTTCCAGGGACTGACTGGTCTGTAGTTCTCCAGATCCTCCTTTTCCCCTTTTTCTTAAATATGGACACGATATTTGCCCTTTTCCTTGACCGTGCTTGATTGCCATGATTTTTCAAAGATGATGATCAGTGGCTCTTTAATCTCATCAGCCAACTCCCTCAGCATGCATGAGTGCATCCTATCCAGCCACATATAGACTTGTCCATGTCCAGCTTTTCTAAATAGCCCCAACCTGTTTCTCACAAACTGTTGACCACTTTATAAAAATTGCTCATAAAACCAAACTGTGTATCCTGTAGCCAAACTCATGGATAACTACCAAAGAACCACAATATCTATCTTGAATGGGCTGATAGTAATTTCTAGCATTATGCCAGTAAGAGTAGTCTCACTGGTCTGTGTCATGGAAAATTTACATGTATGCTGACAATACAGGAGTTAAATTGACTGCTAGGAGCATGCGCTATGGAAACAAGCCTAGCATGTGCCCCCTTCATGACCTGCAGGCCTGTCACTCAAGCCTGACGTACTTTCAAAGAAGCACAGGCTCAGTTGTCACAGAGAGCTTGTTGCCACGCATGCCCAGCATATGACTGGAATGAGGTAATCCCTCTAGAAAGTTCGGTCAGCCAAGCAGCCTGATTGGCTATAGGACTGCTTTAAAAGATTGACCAGCCCCTCCCTCGGGGGGGAGATCGCGTTTGCTGGAGAGAAAGGCTGGTGTTCCAGGGACTGTCAGGCTTCTGGGCCTATCGATCTCTCCTCCCTTTCTGTGAGCTCTCGATACGTCTTTATCTCCGATCGTGCACTGTGTTTGATATATCGATTCTTCAGCTCTTGGACTGTTTGGCTTGATTTTGACCTCGGCTTTGGAACATCCTACGGACTCTGATTTTCTACCTACCTGACTATCGACCCTGGCTTCATTCTCCGATTACAATTTGTCTCATCCTCGTCAACTTGGGGCACATCTCTGCTGTACCATACCCTGGTTTCTGACCTTGGCCATCCTCACGACCGGCACCACACTTTGTTCTTCTCTGCAAGTTACAGTTTTGTTACTGTTTGTTTTGTGTGTTCACCCGTTATGAGCTGTTGACCAGCCTTGAGACTTAACCAACAGGCAGCCGCTTCGGCACCAGGGGTAGAATGCAAGGGCTTGTTGGGGAACCTCATGGGCCAACAGACCCCTTTGTTGTTTGCTTGTTCACGCATTCATTACTGTAACCAAAGAATTACCATGCCTACGCTCCACCAGGCGTAAGTTAAATAAATTCCACCTGGTTTAAGAAACAAACATGCCTCTGTGCTGCTCAGAACTCCGCCGCTGCTAATCCCAACCTGTTCGTCGGCTTTCCAATTGCCACCCCGTTCCACCGTGACCCCTGGGACCCTTCATGGGGAGGGTATCCCAACAGTCTGGAATGCCCACTGGCAGTAAAGAATCATAAACATGTGGACCACTTCTAAGTTGAAGTTTCTCTGTAGAAAGCACAAACTTTTAATGGTGTTTGAATGCAAAAATCCAATTCTCCACCAGAAAACTTCAAGAGATAAATTTCTAATCAGCCAGAAAAGGAATACTACTATGTGCAAATTTCTTGTAATAAAACTTCCTCTGAATTAACTGCACTTTAAAGATTATATGACTGGTACCAAATTGTTTAGCATTAATAACTTCTCCACATTTGTCTCTCAAGTTAATGTTAAAGTAGGAAATCATTTATAGGTGTTAAATTTATAGTCTTCTATAATTATATTAGGCTGTAAAGTAGAGTCCAGATCAGAAAATTCCCATTATTTTTTTTCTATTCAATATAAAAGTAGTTTATATGAACTGCTTGACATAATGTAACAAAATAAAAGCAGAACATCACATTGATTTATCATTTTTCCATGTTGTTTTCATATACAATACATGAAAGAAAATCCAACAGTGCCAATTTCTATATAAAGAACTTTGTGTTTAACAAGCTTTTTAATATTGTAACACACAGATACAAGAAATCAATCAAACAGCTGAATTCTCTGGATTTAAAAAGGCTTCAAAGGCATGTATCCACCCTACCAGGTATGAGGGTTCCAAGTTCTGAGAAGCCAGAGATGGGGGGCATCAGTTTCTCTCTTTCTCAGGCATTGTAAATAAATGCTCCTATCACTAGAGCAGATGGACTGGTAATGTGCAGTGTATGCACTAACCAGAACCCCCATCAAAAAATTTTCTGTAGTCAAAATACATTTTCACATGTATTTGAGAAACAGCCCTGGGAGACCAGCCAGGAGCCATCACCTGTAACTCACTCCATTCAGATAAGAAGAGCCTGCAGACAATCTCAGCTATGTTTCACATTACTATGCCATATTTTAATATAAACAGTTACATACCTATTAGCCAATTCCTTACTTACAGTGAACAAGTGACTCTGCGTTTAAGACTCCTCTCTAATACAGTCATAAAATTTCAGGCCAGGGAAAGAACAGAACAGAAGACATGCCTACACAGTGAACTCACTATGGCACTGCTCTGTGTGGGCTGTCCCCTAAATCAGAAAAAATATAGCCTTATTCACATTGGAGAGGAAGCTAATTAGCATCACAGTGCCAAAACCTTGCTAATTAGCGCATCCACAATAAATACGACTACACTGCTTCAGGTTTAAAAGCAATCCAGAGTGTCCCAGAGTGGGGATGAGCAAGGCCCTGGTGTCACAGTTGGTCGGGGTGGCAGATCAGATACAATACAGGCGGGATTACTGGCGTGGAGCTCTGAGGCACGAGACTCGTATGGTTTCAAAAACAAATTGGATTTTATTAACTTACGCTTTGAGGCATAGGCAACGATGCTTCTTCAGTTACAGTAGGTGGAACGAATAAAAAACAACAGAGGGGTTTGTTGGCCCACGGGGTTCCGAAGTGAGCCCTTGTGTTCTACCCCACGAGGCATAGGGGCAGCTGCCCACTCCTCAAGTCCCAGGGCTGGTCAATAGCTCATTAAATGGGAAACGAACAAACAAAACTGTAACATGTCATGACGCCAGTCCAGTGATGGACAACGGGTGGTCGATAGACGAAGCTGAGGTCGAGAGCCGGGATGTGATGCAGCGGAGATACGATCGAGATGAGTAGGGATGAGCCGAGTCGTGGTCGATGATCGGTGCCAAAGTCAGTCAAAAGTCAGGTAAGCAGAAGCCGGAATCAAGTTGAAGCCGTAGGGATGATCAAAACTGAGGTCGAGGTCAAAGCCAAAACAGTCCGGTGATTGAAAGAATCAACACAAGGAGAGATGAACTCGAAGGGTAAATCGCTGTGTGAGGTTATGAAGAGAACTGGGGATTGAATCCCAATATCTCTCTCTGCCTCACAGTCCCTGCTGAAAGCAGCCTCCACTTACAGATGGAGCATGGTCTCTCACAACTCTCCCACCAACGACGCCCAAAAACTCACCAACTCCAAAACCACCCACCCCGAGGTGGGGGGCTCACTGGCTTTTATAGCAACCCCTTAGCCAATCAGGGTGCTTTTTCAAAAGAACCATCTAGTTAGATTAGGTCATGCTCTTGCTGACTGAGCATGCGTCTGGTTATGTTCTGTGTTGTAACTGAGCATGCGCAGGGCTGAAAAGTAGGTCACGGGTGATTGACAGTCCTAAGGGTCGAGCAGGGGGCAAGCTCTGACTGCACTGTGGTATCTTCCACTCCCTTAGGCTGTCTGCACATGTCAAACTTAACTTCTTGTATTGGCAGCACTCATATCTAAAAATTTACTTTGACACAGAGCAGCACAGAGTTTTAGGGACACTTCCCAGGAACATGGCAGGTCTGAGGACACAGCCAGCCTGTCAAAGAGAACTTTCCTTCCATCTTTCTCCTACTATCCTGGTAGAAGGGAAGGTGGACAGGATCCTAGAAAAGTGCTGTGGATCTGAGTTCCTCTGACAGGTAGAAATGAATGAGGAAGGAAGATCTGCACTGTACACATAGTTGCCAAATAATTCCTGGATGCATTAAGTTAAAGTTATGGCCTAATTCAATGGTGTTTAACTTTTGGCCCATGGGCTGCAATCTGGCCAGTGAAGCCTTTGTGAAGGCTGCTGTGTGAAAGTGCCTCTGCCACTTGTCCACTCTTTTCCCCTGCCACTGAATTCTTTGGAGGGAAGAGGTGGCAAATACCCTGGGCTCTGGAGCATGTGAAAGCATGGCTCCAGTGGGTGAGCACAGGGATGTGCTTCATATGCAAAAGGAGTATGGCCTTACCCACCTCACCCTCCTCCTGACCCTCAACCCATTTCAGATTTTAAGGTTTGGCTTGTATAAAAAAGATTGAGCACCACTGGCCAAAATAAAATATCTAGAATGTGCCTGTATGTATTCAGGCTGCCAAGAGAATATAGCTTTCTATTCAAATAGAGCCATCATGGAAATATGAATATGCAGGACCAAAAGATACATTTCCATAACCATCTTGGATTTATTCTCTGTGAGCAACAAGATCCTACAGCCAATTTCACATCTTTGAAAAGCCTTGTTTTATGTTAGCACCTGATACTTAAAAGGTTTAGGCTACCTCCTTTCCAACTAAGGAATTTTCATTGTGTATTTGATGTATAACACCATGTCATTCATCTTTAAATGGCTCCCTTTGGAGTACTTCTGAATGCCTGAAACTGCTTCCATAGTCAGGAAGCTAAGCATATTCCATTGAAAGTAAAAGCTGGCAAGCTGGGAAACCAGCCTACAGACACTGTTCATTAAAATGAATGCTATGTTTATGTGGACTCTGCAGTCCTGTCTAGCATTTCACTTGGAATATTATTTATTTGTCTATGTCTAATTTCTCTTATGAAAGCTGTATAAAAAGTCACATTAAGTAATGCAGGCTGAGTGGGATTGTGTTCTCACTGCTTGAACTCCCATAATTGCTATGAACTTTACTCAAGTACTAGCATCATTTTGTACAGTGTACACAAAAGAAATCAAGGTACATAAAAAGAAATAAATTCAGAAATGCAATTCAGATCTTGCTCTCATATCAAGTCCAGCTGTTTTGAAAGAGTACTTCAAAAGTAATCTATTGTTTCTAATATTACACTGAACTCTATAGCTAGCTTGGAATCAGCAATGACAATATTAATTTTGTATTAATAGGGTGTGTCTACACACACATCCACTTTAATGCACTGTAGCCTATTTTTCTATGCACTAAAGTTAGACATAAAAAAAGTGCTATTATGGTAACGCACAGTAAAATAGGCTACTGCGTATTGTCACTTAAAAACCATGCACATTCATTACTGTGCATTAAGACAGCCTAATGAGTATTTGTTTATTATCTCACATTGGAGGCAGTAAATTTAATCTGCATTAGGAAAAAGTACCTTAATGCACATGGAGATGTACCCACAATTGGTTATTAACATTTTATTAACAGATATTAACAATGATTAACAATGTCTAGCTTGTGAGACACCAATGTGGATAATTTATACCCAAGGAGAAGTAGAATTACTAAATTCAAATATTCCAGGAGATTTCAGTGCTCAAACACTAGTTTAATTTGGAAGTATCACCACAATGACATGTTTGGATGTGTGAGCATATTGCTTCTGGTTTTCATCTTGTCATTGCACAAAATTCAAATAGAGGACAAAATAGAAGCTGTTGATGTACATTAGATTCATACTGAGTGTGTCTACATGTACATATATGCCATCTTAAATTTACTGTGCAATAAATGACTGAGCATTAAGTGGGAATAGGCTGGCATCTACATGTACAGGCATTAAAGCACATTACTACTGTGTGTGGACTGACTTGGTGCTAAAGTTAGTTCTGAGTCAGTCCACACAAACAGTGTTACTACGTCGTAAGGCATCTACATGTGAGTTACTGTGCATTAACTAATCAGGCATAAATTTGATATCTATATGATGCAGGTATCAAATTTATGCTCAAGTCAGCATAAGTCACCATATTTACTGCCCAGTACGGCCATGCACATGTAGATGTGTACCCATACTCTGCCGTAATTTCAGTCACTTTGCAGTAAATGCGCATGTGTAGACATACCCACTGTGTATTTAACATACCTCTGGCCTTTCTGATAAGAATGGTTTAATCCAAAGAGATATTTCCAAATACAATTTTAACTCATTCTTGGATTAGGTATATGAAGACTGTTACTGAATCCCTGCTCAGTCTTCACTTCTCCAGACAAAATAAACATATTTTTTCAGCCTTTCCTTATAAGTCTTCTTTCACAGGCCTTTAGTCCTTTTTATTGCTCTTTTGTAGATCCTTTCCAAACTGTCCACATCATTCTTTACTGAACACAACACTTCAGATGAAGCCTCACCAATACTGAATAGATAATTTGCAAGAGACTCTTCTGTTAATACAACCCAAAATTCTGTTGTCTTTTTTTCTCTTTTTCTGCCCCCAACCAGAGCACCTCCAGTTCCTTCTCTGCAGTATCACAACATAAGCATTAATTCATCCTTAATCTGTATATCTGTTTAAGATTAATATGTCCCAAATGAGGACTTCGTTGAAGTTCACTTGATTGATTTTTGAACCATTTCTCCAGTTTATCCAGCAGAAACTTCCTTTGCCCCACCATGGGCAGACCAGCCTTAAAGCGTATGAGTTTTCTAGCAGAAAATAAAAACAAACTTTCAAAAATTAAAATGAAACTACAGAATAAACCTTGCATTTGTATTACAGTAAATAAGAAGCTATGGGACCTGGCTATGTTTGTGAACCCCAAAGATAGTTTGAGAATTTCACGAAGTCTTGGACACCATGTAATTCACTGTTTAATGGTGTCTTAAGATTTCAGAGCCTGCATATTTATGTCCTTTGGGATGGCCCTTTCATTGTTTAACATATCATACTTCTGGGTTAGAATGTCAGACAGTCAAGTTTAATCACTGTTCAGTTTCCCTCCTCTTCCCCTTCCAAAAACTAATAATTTGAATAATACTTTCAATGATTAGAGCAATGCTGAAACCCCTCTTATCTGGCAGTAGGTCAAATAAAATATCTGAGTGGAATTATTTGCCTTTTCTGCACTTCTACACTTCTCTGATCTATATTTAGAAGAAACAAATGAACTTTCAAATGATTCCTCCTACTTTCCTTTACGTACAGGAAATTGCAGCTGTATTAAATGCATGATCATAGATCAACAATGCCATGTTTGGAACATATGTTCTGAAGATTCGTACATCCCTCTTAAGCAAACATTCTGTGACTTAATGTGGTTCTTCATATGGGGTATGTCTACATAATTAATACTACATATTTTCATATTCTATTTGGAAGAAACATATTTTACTATCACAAATTAAATCTCTCACAGACTCAAAATTATGCAACTGTCCTGCCTTAGTTTGTTCAGTAAGATGTGCGATCAAAGTGAAAGGAGTAAGTGCTTGTATTAGGAACACCTTGCTATTTTGTCAAGGATCCAGCAAGGTAACAAGGAAGTAACCAATAGTTACATATATAAATACAATGCAGATGGTTCCCTGTTGATGTACAACATCTTTTAGAGAATAATGGGTTTATCTGGTGCCAATTAATGTTCGGCACATGCAGTTCCCTTTTGTTCAGTTCACCCCAGAGGGAACTGAACAAAAGTTATCTTAGGGCTGGTGGTTATAGTATGGTACAAATTCTGCACAAAAATCACATGGACTGTTTTCTCTGTGTCCAAGTTTGATTCTGGCCCTTGTCAGCTTTGCATATTAAAACAAAAGCAATGGCAACCAATCATGTGGAGATAGTTTATGCTTATGGCTTATATTTCTGTTTTACTAGGATTAGATTTTCATATTTAATTTGCTATAGATTTGCAAAGGTATACAGGGCCTTGGATTCACATTGAAATGGCAAATAAAGCCACCTAATGTATATCTGTCAGCTAAAGGAGGAAACATGCTCCAGGTATTAATTATACATGGGCTATATCTGACCATAAAAAATGTTTACCTGCTTGACTACTGTACTCTTAACAGTAGTTAATGCTGCTGTGGTTGTCACAGCAAAGAATCTTTAATATGGACAAAAATTTATGTACAATAAACCAAAGTAAAGCTGTTTCTGAGATATTCTAGTATAAGGAAAAAATTAAATCTTTCATATGACCTTGATTATGATTTTTTCTGCTTTCTTATGTCTGGGGTTTTGAGCATGCTAAACTGAACTCAGAATTTCCCATCTAATTTGTTGGCTTTTTTATTTTCAGTTATGATTCTATGCACTTTTTTCTGATTATATCATTCTGATTTAAAATACAAAAAAGAAAAAAAGAAAGAAAAAGCACATATTCAAATTATTAAAAAATGGGTTATAAGAGTACTTACCCAAAATATAGTTAAAAGCAGAAGCATCTTCCAAAGGACATTTGTATCTACTGCAGTCTCATAAGGATTAGTTTTTGGTTCAATGATGTACTTGATATCCCCACTGTTTTTTTAAGTCATGAATAATCAAGTTGGCTGATAACACAAATATACTGGAGTAGTCAATAATGATGTTAAACTGGTTACATAAAGTGATGCATATCATTTTACTAACTGGGATCATTTGAACAGTGTGTTTTATTGTAGACAAATGCAAAGTTGCACAAAGAACAACCTGGGTTACATCTTGCAAAGCAGCAACTCTGAAAAAGGTTAAGGATTAATTGTAAATAATTAACAGAACATGAGCGACTATATGATGCCGTTGCTAAAAGAATGAATGCCATTCCTCAATGGATCAGCAAGGGAGCACTACCTCAGTATGCAGGATTAGTACATATGCAGCTATCATTTCCAGTGTCCACATTTCAAACAGGATGTGGATAAAATGTGAGTCTTTCTGAAAAGAGAATTAGAAAAACTATGTGCAATCTGGAAAAGCCTGTTTTACAGTGGGATACTTAAGAACTATTGAACTCATCCCGAAGTAGATTAGATGTTTTGATCATGTCTATAAGTACTTAGTGAAATAAAGATTTTAATTGGAAAGCGTTCTTTTAGCATAAATGATCCCATGGCTGAAAGGTGAAGCTAGATAAACTAAAGCTAGAAATAAAGCAGCCTTTTTTTTTTATCAATGAGGATAATTGGATAATTAATATGTAATACAACTAACCAAAGGATATGGTGGATTCTCAGTCAGGATAATTGTCGAGGATCTGCGGCTGGCGAGCCAAGCTCACGGTCTCGGTCACAGTTGGTTGGTCGAGTGGCGGCAAACTGGACACGGAACAGGCGGGATTTTTGGTGTGGAGTTTTGAGGCACGGAAACGTAACGGTTTCAAAGACAAACTGGGTTTATTTGACTTACGCTTTTGATGGCGTAGGTACTGATCTTCGGTTACAGTAGATGATAATAATAAACAACAAAGGGGTTTGTTGGCCAACAGCTCATAGACAGGAAGACTAATGAACGATAACAAACTGTAACTCGGTGTGATCGTGTGATGCCAGTCCAAGGTACTGGACAGCCAACGGATGGTCGGTGAGAGAAGCCAAGGTCAAAACCAGAGGATGATGTAGCGGAGACAATCAAGGTGTGTAGGGGCACGCCGAATTGCAGTCAATGAGAGAAGCCAAAGTCAGTCCAACACCAGGTGAGTAGAAGCCGAATCATAGTATCAAAATCGCGAAACCGTAGTCAAAATCAGAACCGGAGGTAAAGCCAAAACAGTTTGTAACTGAGAGATCAAACACGAAAACACAGAGAGGTGAGTTGCTGCGTGACGTTGAAAGGGGAACTGGGGAAATGAATCCCAAACTCTCTCTGTCTCACAGTCCCTGCCTAGGCAGCCTCTGCTTACAGATCGAACAGCTCTCTTTCTCTCTTACTTCCACACCAACGACACTCCACCAACTCCTAACGCCCACCCCGCTGGTGGGGGCCAGGACCCTTTTAAAGCTACCCCTCAGCCAATCAGGGTGCTTGACAGCTGGAATTTTCTGGTACCATTACCTCATGCTTCTTTAAACTGAGCATGTGTGACTCTGGTTTTTGTGTGGTGATTACACATGCATGAGGCTGAAAAGTAGGTCGCCTGTGATTAACAGTTCTACAGGTCACCTAGGGGGCACATGCTGGGCACGCTGTGGAATTTTCCATGAGTTGGCATTATCTGCGCATGACCAGACTTCACTCATGTGTTACCAGCACTTCTTAAGATTTTGTCTGGACAATTATATGTGGGGGGGTTTTAATGATATTCTGTACCTCAACTAGAAGATATGAAGTAGAAGAAAAAGTTTGTGGGTGAAATTAGTATGCAGCAGGTCAGACTGGGTCATAATGGTTACTTCTGGTGTTGAATCTATAAATGCATTAACTTTTTTCCTCCATTCCCAAGCAAGGATCTGGGTATACTACAAGGCCAATTTTCTAAATAAAGGGCATATATCTTTTAATATTTCATTTTCGATAACTGCATATCTGATTAATTTCTCCTATCCCATTGACAAACCTCTCCAAAATGGCCTCATCACTGTATGGAAAACAGCAAAAGACTTTGTGCCGTATCCTTTAAAAAGTTAGTTTTCTATCCAACAGTCACCCTGTCTAACATTATGAGAACCAAGGAATCAATTTGATGTCTAAAGTAATAACCCTTAAAATTAATTTAATCAATTAAATTTTAATGCTGTGCACTCGGTCTCTACTACATGAGTCTGGTAAATATATTTATTATACTGTTTTTTTTCCCCATACTTCCCTATATAGTGTCAAAAACAATTAAATGCTTTAGGATCCTACAAATGTAAGTGGCAAGAGGGGAAAAGAACATTTTGCTGTCTTACTAAAGTTTTCACTACACTAACATTTCTCACATTCTCCATCAAGACAAGCCCATAATTTTTAAAGTGAGAGGGAGAGAGTTCATCTAGCTGTACCACTCCTGTGTATACAACTGACCATGGAAATTATCTTTCCTCAACCATGCTGGCCCTCTGGATTGCTCAGCTAAGAATGATTTAGTGCCTCACTTGCATCAGAAGTGCCAAAAACCCTGGTGTATTTGAGTGGGGAAAACCAGGTTGCTGAACTTCGGTTTCTTAGATGCCAGGTGAGTGATTTAGCCAATTTTTCAACCCACAAATTCCTTCCTCATTAAAACTAGCAGGCATATTCTAAGAAAATGTTTGGCTTTTCAATTTAAAAAACAACAATCAAAATCCCCAACCATCTGTACCCTGGTTAATGTCTGTGATGGAGGGGGAGGAAGGACTTTGACCAGAGGCTTCAAGTACCATTTTTGAGGATGACATTTCATTCTGTATGGAAGACACAAAATAGGGATTGTGACAAACTCCTCAACTATCAAGTGGTTATTATTTTTCCATATCAATTTGTGCTGCATATTTTCTAAGAGGACTGGGCAGATATTGCATTTATTGTGTTATTAACATGTTAATCATGTGATATTGTGATACATTCAGCCAATTTATGGCATCATAAAATGGCAAACCAGCCACAAAAATGTTCCACATTTAACTGTGTCTGGTTTGTATACTGCCTTAAGATGAGTGTATTACATGTGTCCCAAGCCCAAGCTGCTCTGCTCCTATTTTTGAGGATAAGCTGATGGTTGAAATTGAGCCAGGGCAGCTCAAGGGACTGGGACAATATCACCCCCTGCCTAATCCTCAGGATCAAGCTGGGGGCAGTCCCAGGACTATGTAATTAGGATTTGAGTAATTTTATGTGCCAGCCCAAAAACTATGTATCCTGCCATGCACATCTGGCAGGTATCATGCTGGGCCATGGGTAGCCAGGTCTTGTGGGAGAGGGAGGAGGGTTACCTCAGGGTCAAAAGAAGCAGCCAAGGTCCAAAGGGACTGTGCTGAATTGGAGTGTAAGGAAGTCAGAAGCCAGGAGGTCCATCCAGGGCACTGAGCCAGAGATCTAGAGTGTCAGGAGGGTAGCCAGGTCAGTTATCCAAGACATCAAATCAGAATCGGGTCAGGTATCCAAAGGGTCAGACAAACTCTGGGTACATGGGCAAGCTGGGTTAGGTATTCAGAGAGTCTGTCAGGAAGCCAATAGCAGCACAAGCCAAAGGTGTAGCAGCCAAGGTACAGGATTGAATCTTGTTTCCTGGACACGTCCTCTTACAGATCAGGGATTTGTACTGGAAGGAGTGAAGGGTCAGCTGACCAAGTCTGGCCACTTTTGTGGCCCTAAGGAGATTCATCTCTAATGTGATGGTCTCCCACTCCATAGGCCCTGAAGCCAGGGGTGAACCATCTATGGCCTCTATTGTTTTGACCTTACAGTGCTCTTTTAGTGAGATTTGTAAAACTTATGCCACAGACTCATCTATGAAATATTTTGCAGTGCCAAAGTCCGGCACAGTGGTCACCGTGGGGAATGAGTGGTTCTGCCTGGGACTTTGAGGTCAGCAGATAACAACAGTTAGGTGTTCCATGGACTGGGTTTACTGTGGTCTTCATTAGCTGTGGATGTTTTCGAGACTCTGGATGACTCCCAGCTGGTTCCCTTAACCAGGCTTGAGATCACTTATTTATCTTGACCCCCTCCCTGGGGGCACATTGTGCACTCTTGTCCTGAAGCCCTACCACAGTGGCACAGCTCCAGCTGCTGGTAATGTTCCTGTTCTTCTGGTATAGGATACCGGAGCCCTCCATCCACTGGCATCAGATTGGATGGGACCATAGCAGGGTGAGGTCCTGGAGGGGGCAAGTCTCTGAATTCCTGAAAGCAGAGGACAATCCAAGTGGCCATATCCACAAACGCAGTGAATTTTGAGGGTGGTTCTACTCAAGCCAGTTCCTTAAGTTCCACAGATCCTAGCAATAATAATATTGTTGGACTGCTTCATTCCACTGGGTATTTGCTGCATACCAGTGAAAAGGGGAAGCACTGCAAGCAAGCCAAGGAAGTATTATAGTCTCCGGTGTCAGAAGCGGACTGGCTAAGTTCACTGATGACACCAAACTATGGGGAAGTGTGGTCGCCCTAGAGGATAGGCTGGCAATCCAGGCCAACCTCAACAGGCTTACAAGGTGGGCAAATCGAAACCTGATGGCATTCAACACATTAAAATTCTGTACTGGGGCCCTGGACCAGATGGTGCAAGCACCCATTCTGGATACTTTCAAGGAACACTTGGATGCATATCTTGCTGGGATCATTTGATCCCAGCTGATTTCCTTTGGGCAGTGGGTTGAACCGGATGATCTTGTGAGATTCCTTCTAGCCCAAATGCCTATGAAATCTATTAAATGCGCCACCTGTAAACAAAATGACATATTTTTTTCATATACTTTTGTTGTTATGCTTATTGTCCCTGTAATTGCTTCAGCATGCCCTGGAGCCCTGTTTTCAGCCAACTTACAACTAATGCCATCTTAAACACATCACTTTCTGTTACTACCATGAAGAAAACTCTTGTGTGAATATAACTTTTCCAGTAATGAGACTGCATAAATGCAGAAAAACATAATGAAAATGCTTTCTGTCTTTGATCTCCTCCCTCTCTTATCTTTTTTATCCTTGAACTAACAGTTCCTCTGGTCTCTTCCAATCCACTCTGATTTTCAGTCTGTACTAGAAGATACCTTTTCCAGGTCCCTGCAAGTCAAAAGGCATATTTTGATTGATATTCTTCTTTATATTGATGCTTTCTACACAAGCAGCTTAGGGGCAGAGTGCTCAATGTCAAGTTACCTAACTATGAATCCAGAAGCATGAATTTGAACCTTGACTCATGCTGGAGGCTGGCTTCAAATAACCCAACCATAAATAGGCACCTCATCATCTGGGCAGCAGAGAAAGAGGTGGCTGGATCTGATATTAGTCAATCACTCCCTTGTGTCCCATTGAGTATACTTGATGTCCTTAGGCCAGGTGGCCACCTGGATTTCAGGAGACTTTTTTTATATGGACACCTGGGTTTTATATCTATATGGCCCTTTTTTGGCTAATTGTCTCTAGTGTCCTTATAATAATAATATTCAAAAGGGGGAAGTTAAACAGAGACTAAGCTTTCTTTGGTCTGCTTTATGTTTTATAAAAGAGGGCCTAGACAATATCCTTGCATTTCAGTGGCTACAGTTAAAAGTTTTTTTATGACAAAACCCCAAAATGTTCCAATTCTCTAGTTTGATTTTTTTATAAGCAGTAAAACAAAAGAAAGAGAGAGTCTATGTTCTGACTTACTGTATTGTTTCTCACTGCTTCCTACCCACCACCCAAAAACTTATACACACACCATATTCATACTGTATTGTTTTGTTGTACTGTGGTCCAACTTTGCAGATCAGCTCTAGGCAATAAGGCCAAAATTTAAATGAAATAAGCCATCTTCATTGTTGCTTTCATGTTAAATGTCTTTGTGAAACAATGGTAGTATTGGAGTGATGTTGTAGCTGTAATGGTCCAGGAATTATGTGAGGCAAGGTTTTTGGTGGATGGTATCTTTTCTTGGACCAACTGCATGGCTGGGATAAATTTAGACAAGCTTTCAAGGAATCCATTTTTGCTAGCAAAAGTTTTTCTCTTCATTGATATGGACTGTTTTTCTAGACAAAAAAAAAGGTATCTCTTTGCTTTACCATGTGTGGCAAGAGTTGCAAATGAACAGTCTGGTGACTGACAAAACTCAAAGCTCAGTGAAGTTAATGGAAAGGCTCTCATTTGCTCTAGAAGTAGTGTGAGTAAAGATTGTCTTTCACTATAAACAGTACAATTCCCTTTCATTTTGAAAAGGCTCCAGTTAATTTGCAAAAGAATTTGCCTAGCCCCAAAACAGAATAATAATCAGCATTCCAATTGTTACAAATGTTGACAGCCTTAGTAACAGGGAACCACTAGACTGCTCTGAAACTGTAGGTCAGATAATAGTAAGGCACTAACATACTAATCCAAATATGTGGAGTTCTTATTTTCCCCAGTGGTGTAAGGTTTTAAATCAAGCTTGAATTCTTTAGCTAGCACTGACTGAGAAATAAACAATACCTCTGCCAAATACATTTTCAATATAATAAAACTGCCCTGGGGTCTCCTCTATATTTTGCATGTATCATGCAATTAATTGGTTAATTGTGCAATTAATTTTGACCTGCTACACCAGGGGAAGGCAATTATTTCAGCTGTAGGGCTGCTTAATGAGGTTTGGTGAGCTTTTGAGGGCCATATGGGTAGCCCTACCCCTTCACAGTTGCCCCGCCCTCCAGTCACCATCTTGAGACCAGAATTCCTGCCCCTAACCCCTGACCTTTGCCACAGGAATTCCCTCTCCTTGCCTCGCAAAGAAATACTCGGGGGAGGGGTGGGGAGGGTTTGCCATCTTAGAATCAGAAAAAACCCAAATCATACATAAAGTCAAATGCCTATTATACCATATTTTAATTTTATTACAAAAATATTTTTGTCATGATTTTGTTTGCTTAGTGTATATAGAGGTGCAAGGAGATCCTTGGAAATCTCAGAACACCACCAGAGTCTCCCTATGCCTGACAAGGGTACTTGTGCCTGAAAACTTGTTCCAACTACTCAGTTGATTTAATAAAAGATATCACATCTACCCAAAGAACCTTGCCTGCTAATGGTGCATTATTAATTTTAAACTAGACAGAAGTGAACAAACCATATGTGGTAACAAAAATGACACTTGCTATGACAGAAGTAAACTAGAAATAAACAGGTAGAAATGAAGGCTGGCAGTACTTAGCTGTTCTAAGGAAAGCTATGACTAAACATATTAGTGAATACACCAGAAAAGATACAATCAATGACAAAAATGCCAGAATGGGAAAAGTACCCATTAATTGATTAAAAAAACTTCAAGCCCTCAAACTGAGACAGTGCAATGAACCAAAATAATTGAAGAAAAGCTTGAGGAACCCTTTCAGGGGATGCAGAAGTTCTCAGAGTACAGAATAGTTCTGATAGAACCCAGACATCTCAAAATTCATGTCCTAGATGGTTTTCCTTGCTTTACGAAAGAGGCTAAGAGTAGGGCTGGAGAGATTCATTGATGTATAAATCCAGTGAGCAGCAAGAATGAATATGTTCACTGGCTACTGAAGGGAAAAATACACAATACTTCCCTTGTGCAGAGATTTGAAACACTTAATGGGCATGTCAACATGTGTACTAATGTGCTTTTTCTAATGCACATTAAATTTAGTACCTCCAGTGTGAGGTTCATAGATTGTAAGGTGGAAGGGACATTGGAAGATCATTGGGTCGAGCCCCCTGCACCAAGTAGGAAAGATAACTGGGGGTCAAGTGATCCCAGCAAGATAACTGTCTAGTCTCCTCTTGAAGATTTCCAGGGTAGGTGACTGCACCACCTGTGGAGGGAACTTATTCCACAGTCTGGACACCCTGACTGTGAAGAAGTTTTTCCTAATATTGAGCCTGAATCGATCTTCCAGGAGTTTGTGGCCATTACTCCTGGTTTTCCCCTTGGGTGCCCTGGTGAACAGATGCTCACCAAGCCCTTGATATACTCCTCTAGTGTAGCAATAAACTGCTACCAGGTCTCCTCTCAGCCTTCTTTTTCTCAGGCTGAAGAGTCCCAGATCCCATAGCCTTTCCTCACATGGCTTGCCTTTTAAGACTGATCATATGGGTGGCTCTTCTTTGGACTCTCTCAAACTTGTCCACATCCTTGTTAAAGCGTGGTGCCCAAAACTGGATGCAGTACTCCAGCTGTGGTCTCACCAGTGTTGAATAGAGAGGAAGAATCACCTCCTTGGTTTTGCTGGATGCCAGAGTATTGTTTTTCTTGCTGGCTATAGCATCGCACTGCTGGCTTATATTCATACGGTGATCTATTACTACCCCCAGGTCCTTTTCATTCATGGTAGTAGTCAGTTTGGTGCCGCCAACCCTGCGGGTGTGTTGGGGGTTGCTTGTCCCCAGGTGGAGTACTTTACATTTCTTGACATTGAACTTCATCAGATACTGATCCATCCAACTTGCTAGCCTAAGTCTGCATGTAACTGTAGCTTATCTTCAAGCATGACCATGCTTCCCCATAACTTGATGTCATCTGCGAACTTGGGCAGTGAGATCTTCATCCCCACATCCAAATTGTTAATAAAGATATTGAAAAGTACTGGACTGAGCACCAACCCTTGCAAGACAGCACTGCCCACTAGTCACCAGGATGAGACAGATGTGTTCACTATGATTCTTCTGGGTCCTATCCTGCAGCCAGTTTCTCACCCACCTGGCTATCTTGGAGTTAAGCTCACAATCCTCCAATGTTTTCACAACGACATTGTGGGATACTAGATCAAAGGCCTTCTGGAAGTCAAGATATACAATGTCATTGACTGCTTTCTCATGTCAAGGTGGCGAGTTACCTGGTTATAGAAGGAGATGAAGTTAGTATGGCAAGACCTGCCTCTGATGAAGCCATGCTGGCTGTCAGTCAGAATCCTACCTTCTACAAGCTTATCGCAGATAGACTCCTTGATAACCTTTTCTAGGATTTTCCCTAGGATGGTGTTGGGTAGTCACCGGATAAGGACACCGGATAAGGCCTTGCATCCAACTGACATACACTTAGCCCTCTCAGGTGTGTCAGCAACCTTCAGTCAGTCTCGGTGGGGCTCTTACGCTCTCTTTCTTCCCGCCTGCCATGACTTCAATGTTGAAAGGAGTTCCTTTTATTTTTTGGAGATGTTAATGAAAAGGAGGTGGTGACTACCACTCCTCCACCTTGACTGACCGCCGGTTCCCACCCCAGTTCTTGAGGCCATGAACGGAGGAGCTCGATAAATGATTAGTCGGAAGGGATTCTTTTCTTTCTCTTTTCTTTCCTTTACTCTAAAGAGAACTATTGGATTTTTATTCCCTGAGGATCAGGTCCCAGGCTTCCCTTGGACTTATTTCAAGCTGATGATCCCAGCAGTGGCTTCCCTCATGCTTCCCAGCAGGCTGGGGAGTTCCCTTTTCTCCTGCGGGCTGATTGCAGCCACGCTCAGCTTGGTTGGTGGCACATAGCCATTTAATGAACTAAATTACTTAAACGAAATAGAAACAGTGGGATGTAGGAGGACACTGACTTCCCTGCTCCCTTTCTTCAGCCAGTCCTGGCTTTCTTTTCCCTTGGGCCCTGAGCTGCAGTGCCCTTGGGGAATCAGGATTTCATTCCCTTCTTTTCTTGAGAGGCTCTCTCTCATCAATTTTCTTCATGCTGCAGCTGTGCCTCCCTTAACTGGCAGCCACTGGCAATTACTCAGCATCCCCAAACAAGCAAGGAGCCAAAGCCAGCGGCTCCGGGGCATCAGCCCTCTTTTAACTCTCCCATGGTTCTGTCTCCCCTCTCCTTGCTTTTTCTCCTCTTTCCCTTCTTTTTTGCACCTTTGGTGGGGTTTCCTGGTGCCTCTGAAGCTCAATTGGGCACTTTCTCGGCTCCCAGGACATCAGCCTAGGGTCATGGGCTCCTGGCCTCCATCCTGCCTGTGTTCTACCATCTTTGCCTTCTTTCTCTCCTTGGCTCTGGCCCCGGCCCCCTGATATTGCACTGGCTGCAGATTTGTGCCAATCCGCTTACCTGCCAAGGTGATAAAATGGGGCTGGGGCACACCGGGAGCTCCTGCCACAGTGTGGAGATCCTATTATGGTGGGGTCAGTGCTCCTGCCCAGGGAAGCATCCAAAGTGAATGTCCTTCAGCTCTTCACAGATGGAAGCTAGCCTGATTGGCCTATAGTTACCTGGGTCCTCCCTCCTGCCCTTCTCATGGATGGGCACAACACTAGCCTTCTTCCGGTCCTCAGGGACTTCAGAATGCTGCAAGTTGTGGAAGAGTTTCACCAGGGATTCCGCAGTGACTTCGGTCAGCTTCTTCAGCACTCTCAAATGAAGATCATGTGGTCCTGCTGACTTGTATATGTCTAATTTTTTTAACTGGTCTTTCACCAATTCTACGGCAATAGTAGGAAGGCAATTATTCCTACCGTGCTCATTGTCTACTCTATCTGGTGTGGTTTTCCCCTTGGCCTGGTGAAAGACCAAGGTGAAGTAGTCATTCAGGAGTTCAGCTTTCTCCTGGGTACCGGTAACCAGCTTTCCTGAATTGTTGAGTGGCCCCACACTCCCAGTTGTTTTCCTCCTGTTCCCTATGTACCTAAAGAAGGACTTCTTGTTGTTCTTGATTCCCATTGCTCATCTAAGTTTGGTTGCTGCTTTAGCTGGTCTTATCTGTTCCCTGCAAATGAGGCCATCATGGAGTAGTCCTCTTTGGGGCCTGCCCTGAGCTTCCATTGTTTATAAGCCTCTTTCTTCTTTCTTAAGAGGACTGTGATTTCCCTGTTTAGCCAAGAGGGATTCCCAGCCCTTCTGTTACCTTTTCTTCACATGGGAATGGACTTCTTTTCTGCTTCAAGGATCATGTCCTTGAGGAACAACCACTCTTCGTACACACTTACTAGCGACCTAAGCTTGTTGAAATTTGCATTTTTGACATCCAAGACTTCAATCCTGCTATCTGATTTGTCTGCCTTACGTTGGACAGTGAACATGATGATTTCATGGTTACTGTTGCCCAGACTTCTCTCTATATTTAAGTCGGTCACCAGGTCATCTCCTTTGGCCAGGACCAAGTCTAGCAGAGTGTCACCTCTGGTTGGCCCATGTATCTCCTGAGTCAGAAAAAGCTCCTTGACACAGGTCAGGAAGGATCGTGACTGATCCAGCTTGGCCAAGTGTTCTTCATGGGAGATGTCTGGATAATTAAAATTGCCCATGACGACCATGTCATGTGCACACGCGGCCTCAGTCAGTTCTTGGGTGAACTCCAGATCATGTTCCTCCCCCTGTTTAGTTGTCTGTAGTGTTACCAGATTTGCCCGTCACCTTCAGGTATGCTCATTTATTAGGGGTACATTTCTGGGGTCTCTGTAATTCTATCAATGTACTGGTTGTGTTACTTGTGTTTCTATATATGGAGCTGTATCTCTGCCTTCTGCAAGTCGACACCCCCAATGGAACTATCTTGCAGGACTCAGTTTCAATGGGGCTGAGTTCCTCCAACCACCAAATCAGTCAAACACATATATGCACGTACACACACAGATTAACAGGACACACCTGAGCCAGGCTGGGTAATTTAGCATTGACAGGCTAACACCTTCATATGCCTTGAATGCAATTCATCAGGGCAACAATAAAATGCAGTCAGACACAAGCAAACAGGTTCACAGAGCACATCTGAGTCAGGCCAGACTATTCAGCATTGACAGGCTTACACCCTCAGGGGCCTTGAACTCAGTTCATCCCTTATTTCAGCAGGACAATAATAAGACCCACATACACACAAACTAACAGAGTACATCTGAGCAGGCTGGATCTGATCAGCACTTTCAACTGATACCCTCATGCGCCTCAAAACTCAGCATGTCCCCAATCTCTTGTCATAATGGTCCTTGTAGTAACTCCCCAGATGAGCAGACCCCACCATAGTTTTGGGCATTACAGGGATCTTTGGCTTAGGTAAAAGAAGTGTTGCTGCAGAGCAAATGGGGAGGTGAAGGGGAAGGAAGAGTGAGGTTCAGAGAGAGAGTATAGCAACCAGCTTGACCATAAAAGTTATTTATTGCCAGGTATATGAACTTATGATGATACCAATATTAATCACTATTCAAGAGAGAGAAATACAACAGTTACAATATTACATAGTTTTAATTAGGTATTTGGGGAAGTCTAGCTCAAGTCTGGCTAGAAAAAGGCCGGTTTAGAGAGCTGTGCCTGGAGCAAGAGAGTAAAAGTCAGGTTCCTGGAGTCAGAGAAGGAAGAGAGAGAGAGAGTTGGAATCTCACCACTCAGCAAAGCTTGAACCAGTCAAGGTTCCCAGGTACTTGATGGAGCCTGCAGACAGACAGAGTTCTGAGCATGATCAATGAAGGAATCCAGGCAGAAACAGAGTAGAACTGGTGCAACTTTTGGATTCAAGCCCCAGGACAGAAACTTGAGCTTGGGTCGGGGTTTTTGTATACGACTAACAATGGCTCAAGGCAGAACACTAGGTTTGTTTATGGCTAAACAATGGCTTATATCCTGGATAACAGGAGTTGATTGCTCCTGGCTATGGGTGACATTGCTGTGAGGAAGCTCACAATAAAAACAGGAAAATTCAGTGTTTTAGGTACCAATAAAGGACTCATTACTAGAATTGGTCTCATAAATGCTGAGCTGGGTGTGTGTAGATGTGGGTTGATTAGCATTTGGAGCAGAGATCCCCCATCATGCAGTGCTCCCCTGCTTCTCTGGTCCTGGAGTACAGTCCTTGCCTTGGAATCTCTGTTCTCCATCCTGGATCCTAATGAAGGTGCTTTCCTATCCCGTCTCCCATTTAAATGAGTTGTCATCTGGTTCCATCTTAGATGCAAATGAAACCAGGGGACTTGCTTCACTCTTATCACCCTTGTCCGGAGGGCTTTAGATGCATCTCGCTCTGTATCTTCATTGTCTTTTGTGAGTCCTTCCTCTAATCAGTTCGTGTTCAGGCAGAGGTGGGGAGGGGATGAATCCAACAGGCTGAGTGCTGTGCCAGGGTTTCCCAAGAACACAGAGCTGAGAAGTAACAAGTTATACACCTACAGTTAGGTCTCTCTCGCTGCTTGCTGAGCTAATGCATAGTAGTGCGTTTGCATGCTTTTTTATAGATTCATACATGAAATCTATCAAATGCAATTTGCATGCTTTTTTAGTAATGCTTAATGCGCAGTAGACTATTTTACTACACATTATCATAATGTCAGGTTTTTACGTGACTCTTTAATGCACAGTAAAATAGTCTACTACGCATTAAAGTCCACATGTAGATGTTTCCAGAGATATCTATCAAACAAGAATATATTTCACTACCTAAAAGGGAAGAAATGGCCTTAAAATAATAAATTTACATACACTTCACATCCATGTTGGGATGCACCATTTCCTCAGGTTGACATTTTAGCTGAGTTTAGGACTCAAGTATTGCACCAGGCAGAAGCTAGGGCAGGGTGCCACCCTGGAGATTAACAATATTATAGAGGCTTCCTTAGGTAGGCAGCAACTTACAATTTTGGTAGGTATCAATGCTACTAAGATTTAACTGCATGACATTTTGATTTAGGATTGGAAGAAAAGGGGATTTGGACAACTTTGGAAAAAGCAGAGGTGCTCACTCACAGCCAAACAAAAATATCCTTAAATATCATACTGAGGAGAAAAGAAAACACAGCAAGGTGGACACAATTTACAGTGAAGCTGAAGCCATCACCACCATGCCTATCCCAACCAAAAGACAAGGAATACAACATTTCCTTTGAACGTATGTATAGTGAAAGGGTGGGCCTGCAACCCCTTGCTAGGATCCTGGAAGCCAGTGACCTCTCAGAGCTCTCTGGCAAGTCAGTGAAGCTCCTGCTGGGATCTCTGTGTGTGCTGTGAGCATAAAGGCTAGGGACAAAAGTTACACATAAACTGGTTTAACTGATCAGAAACTGGTTTAAACTTGTAACAGAATAGAAGTTCAGTGCACATAAACCAGTTTCAGATTGGTTGAAACTGGTTTAAAGATAAACTTGGCTGAATGTAGTAACAGACTGAACTGGTTTGGGTCAAACCAGTTTATGAAACTTCTGTCCCAGACCCCTGCCTGGTTCAAGTGAAAAGATAGTCCTTCAGCATCCCAGCATGCTTTCCAGCCCTGGGTTGGGCTGTTCTGTCTGCTCCAGAGAGCGGGGCTGGCCCCGCCCCTCTGCTCCCTACTGGAGCAGTGAGGGCTGACTGACAAGGGGGTGGAGGGGCAAGCCTGGCTGGGGATACAGCTCAGTATAGGGGGGAACTGCTCCCCATGGGCAAAACCTGACTGAGGTCTGAGGTCAGGGAGGGAGGTTTAACACCCCTTCCCCCACTCAAACTTACTGCTGGCTACAACTGTGGACTACAAATCCCAGAGCCATCTGGAATCATGAAGAGCAAGTGATGAGCAACCATGGAGAGTCCTACTGCTGTAATTCTGGATTGATATCCCAGAGGCCTCAATGGCAGCAGGACGAGGAAGTGAGCACATAGCCAGAGAGCCATGCTTCTGGCCAGAGCCATTACAAGCATGTGACTGCATTTCTTGAATCAAAAATAAATGTCTGTTCACTTCTGTTTTAATGTAAGCGGTGCAGCTTAGACTAACCTGCAAAGACTGAACTGATTCAGCCTTGGGCTTGTTGACTAGTCAGCAAGCTCACCACCTGCTCAACACAGGCTGCCCAGAGCCTTGCTATTGTTCATTCCCCCTCTGTCTCCTCCCCACCACTTGAATTCAGGAGCAGAGGAAAGGAGAGGGGTAGCGGCTGGCACTAAACACTCAGCCCCTGCTTTCCAGAGCTCAAGGACTGCTCTCACTATTGCCCCTTCTCCTTTCCCCTGTTGCCGAATCTGGGGAATAGAGGAAGGCAGGGAGAGGGAAGAGCAAACAGCAGCAGGGTCTGGAGCTGCTTGAAAGCAAGGACTTTGAGAAGCCCTATGCCAAGCAGCCTTTGAGCTCACTGAGCTCCCAGAACATGCAGAGGTCCCAGCAGGAGCTGCAACATCACACACGAAGCCTCAGTAAGGTCTGAGAACTCACCAAACATGACCGAACGGCCGAAGGTCGGGGGACAGGGTGCAACTGCATCTCTGCAGCCTCCTGAATCTGCCTCTTCTAGTTCAGTTCATACCTTTCCCTAATCCTAAAAGTGAGACAAGATCATAGGAAAGAAAAGCAGAAGTTAATTCTATGCAAAGCTGATCAGTTAGAATTCACACACTGAATGATGCAGACCTCTGTCAGATTCCCTGGCTCCAAGTAGTTGCTGAATACTACAAATGGATAGTCATTATTATATAACTCTATACTGAACAAACAGTTATTTCTGAGACCTGGTTATGTCTCTCCATATTATTCTGTGAGGAGAACTGCCTTCTGCAATAGTTGAGCAAATCAGTGCTGTTCACCTATCACTCAAAGTTGTCCTTACAAATTATGGTAACTACTTAGTCATTTCTGTGGAAGTCCCACAGTCTGGTATTCTAACTGTAACTGTTTAGAGCACTTACACAAATTGAATGCATTTCTTTACTGTTGCTGCAGGTTAGCTACAGACCCTGTTTATTATATAAAATCTTAAAGATATGCTTCTGATCTTAAGTCAGGCCAAGTGACTCTTCAAGCCTTCACAGACCCTGCAGCTGCCTGTAAACATGCACAGGGTAGAGGGGTATGTTTTAATTAGACTTGTTCCTGGGCAACCATTCTAATTAAAACAGCCCACCGTCACTTGTAATAAGTCTCCACAAATTTCAAAATGGTTGCAGGTTGCTTTATCTAAAGCTCATTCAATGAGGTTTAGTTAAAGTGGCCTTGCAGCTATTTTGAAATACATGGGGGCTTAGGACACATGACAGTGAGCCGACCCTGGAGCATTCTAATTAGAACACAGAGCAAACTTGCTTAATCGAGTCTGCTCTGACACATTCTAATTTCAAGATGAACAAGCGTGTCTATTAGGCACTGTATGTGGCTCAGAACCCTGTGGATCTGGTCCCCTTACACAGAGAAAACATTTAAACAGCGTACTACTTTATTCATCTTTCCCAAATTTTGCTAGGATAAATGAACAGGGCTTGTATGTAAATCTAGTGATTTCCAACCACCAAATGGGCCCCATAGACAACTCGAGTAATTAGGGCAATTTTACAGCTGCTTCATATGGGAAGAGTGGCTAAATGCAGAACACTCTCAGAACCAGGGGGATGCAAAGAACCATGCATGTCATCTGCATGGAAAAATGTTCAACCTCAGCTGGGGATCTAGCCTTGGGACTGATCTGCATATTGATCTCTCTCTACTGACAACTCAGTGTGGTAACTGAAAATGAAAAAAAAATAAATGAGTAAACAAGAAGTTAAGAACCACAGTTATCTTCAGGTTTTCTATTTATTCTGAAAGGTGTTAATGTTAAAGGTACACTCTCATCACAGTGCTAATTATAGTCTGTACCAGATCACAAAACTGTCTTATGCACAATTTTCGGCATGAAACCAATGGATGCTCTAAAACAGTATTTTCCCCACGGAAGAGAAATACTTAGTATTATCCATTATTTTTATCTGTTTTTATAGGAATATTCATCATTACTTCTTGCAAAGCTCAGATGCATTTGTTAAAAACAAGCTG
This sequence comes from Crocodylus siamensis, assembly GCF_052110815.1. Taxonomy (NCBI): domain Eukaryota; kingdom Metazoa; phylum Chordata; order Crocodylia; family Crocodylidae; genus Crocodylus; species Crocodylus siamensis. The sequence goes on from NC_143398.1 coordinate 37,393,912, forward strand.
GGGGGGTGGTGATGGAGAAAGAAAGGCACTGGGGTATGCACAACAAATTGCTAATAACCTACATAAACTGCTACCTGTTTTCAGGGCTCCATTTGGGTGTAATAAGCCATTGTCTTCAGTTTTGCTGAAAATGAGTAAAGGTACCACATCTAACAACTTCTTGAATGTGTACTAACCTTTACTGTAACTAGTTCCATGAACTCATGATGATGAATTTAAGCATATGCAGAAAAAAGTTGCCAGATCAAGGCAATGAAATCAAATCACCTGCTTGGGTGTTATCTAAGTTAGTGGTCTCCAAACTTTTTTGATCGCGCACCCCTATCATTAAAAAATGTTTGCGCACGCATCCCCAGTATATGTATATTTATAGAAATAGAAATAGAAGTTCTAATATTTTCTTCCCACACCCCAATGGATCATCTCATGCACGCCCTGGGGTGCCCGCACCCCACTTTGGAAACCACTGATCTAAGTAAGTTATAGCTGCTAAGGGCCTTATTACGCATTAATTTCAGGCATCTTCTGGAGCTCTTAACACTTGGATTGTTCACACATTAACATCCAAAACTAGTTTTAAGCACATTTTAGGTGGTTTACAATTATGCTACTTCAAGGCCACAGCAGATTTATCTCTGGTCTGTTACCAGCTCATGTTCCCACAGATAAGCCACCCAAGTTGCAGTCCTCCAGCATCCCAGGATGCAGTGTTCCCTTTCCCACCCTCCTGTTCTGTGTGGACACATTTTCCAGCCCCTAAACTCTACAAGCCAACTGCCCCTGGGGATGTGACCTTTCCATCCCCCAGGGGAACAACCCCATACAAACAGCCTACAGAGCACATGCCAACTAGCCAGGTCACAGGCATCCCTGTGGGATCTGGGAGGGGGTTGCTGGGAACAAGGTAGGGGACTAAATCAGGTCCCCATGATCTGGGGTTTCCTTCTTGGGGCAGGAACAGTACCTCTCCCAAAAGCACTTTCCTCACTATTCCCACCTCCCAGCCACCTCAGGAAGCACAATCAGGACCGCCCTCCCATACCCGCCCCCCCCAATCCCAGTATATTAAAATAGGAGAACTTCCTCCTTATTTCTTTTAAACTTCTTTTTGATTTCCTTCATTTGACCGCTCATCTGCATTTCCTTTCTACCTCCCATTTCTTTACTTACCTCCCATTATTAACTCCCTACCTCACAGATTCATGTTCCTGCTCCCCACAACCCATCTTCCACCCGGCAGAGCAGGAATAGCTCCTGGCTCACCAGCCCTATAGTATCAACTCACAGCTGTAGCTCCTAGTTAGGCCCCTACTTGCCAGCCCTCTGGTGGCAAGGCACAGCTGTGCAGGTGGGAGGGTGGTCAGAGGTGTTTTTTTAGCCTTAAAGTAGCTTCAGACTTGAGCTAGCGCTAACATCAAACAACATTTGAGCAGCTCAAAGTGCACCATAAAATAAGGTCATAATTGGCCCCACATTGAAGAGCTTCAGTAAGACAGAATATTAGGTCTGCACTCCAGAGATCACATAGATGGCCATTACCTCAAAAAAGTTCCCTTTGTATCTGGGGTGACAACCAAAACAATTCTTAATCTTTTCCTCATAACTATGTCAAAATTCATGGGGAAGCATGAGGATTTTGAGAGTTAGATTTTTTAAAGTATTTTGGGGATATATTGGGCACATTTTAGAAAATTGTGAATCAATTTGTTTCCTCTCCCATCTGTCTACCATTGGAAAAGTAGGATACCTCCTTGTGCTGAGGTATGTATGTAATTGCCAATGTACTGAAAAAAACAACAACAACAACATAGTCTTAAATGGGACCATTACCCAAAACTCCAAAGGTTCATTAGTTTTCCTTCTCTTGGATGTCTTTTTTTGGGCACTGGGACAAGTTTTAGCAAATTGACAACCAGTTAATACTTTCAGTAATGCCACCCCTTTGAAAAAGGCATGGAACATACCAGTTCACAGGTTTAATTGAAGGCTGTAAGGTGCTTAATTTTAGGCTCTCATTCTTGAAAGTTCTGACACTCCTGATTTTGTGAGGCTCCGGAAGCATCACACAAAGTCACGGTTCATTAATCTCCCCTCCCCCAAACGGAATGAATCCAAAAGTATCTTCTCTCTAATTTAAACCCATCTTGTCACCAAATATTAAAACACTAAAGTGCTCCTTCCCCTGTAGTTAAGGACTGTCTGACCAAGTGCTTTCTGTATCATGCAGACAATTTACTCCATGAGTAATCTTGTTTCCTGCTGTAATTGCTGCTAATTATGATATATCAGAAATAGTGTCTTTTTTGCTTTTTTCATTAAAAAAAATCAAGAATAGCTAGTTCCTTTCTCCACTACCTTCCCCTCTCTTTTAATTGCACCTTTTGACAAAAAGGACAATTATCTCACAGTCATCACCAACAGCTTAGTGAGTAATTAGCCAAATTGTTCTTCTGACACTGGAGACCAAGCAATTTAAGGACCACCAGTTTCAATGGATTAGACACAAACTTTGCAAGAGACTTTGAGTGAAATTCTGGCACCACCCAAGTTAATCCTGTTTTACAGGGCAGGACTTCTCTCTTGACTTCCACCAGGCCAAAATTGATGGTGGCCAAATGTGTTCAATATTTGGGCTCCAACAGCACCTTCAAGTCCCAGCCACATTGTGCTAAGCCCTCAAAGTCAAGCCTTTTCATCAAAAGTAATACAAGACATAGTAGATAGGTGGGTAAGGTTATGACAGTGCTAACAGACTGGAGAGAGAGAAATAAATGTTCTGGGAGGTAGGTAGGATCAAATTCAAATTAAAATAACTATGCAAGAGCACTCAACACAACACCTATTCAACATACAGCAGTGCATGGACTATTATAAATTATGCATACGTGTCTAGTACCCTTTACTATATTTGTATTTTCATCTTTCCTCCATTCTTGGTTTATTTAAATCATAAGCTGACAGTCCCTACATTCATGTGCCTATACAGCACCTAGTACAACCAGGGGACGGAGGTGAGAGGAACATGTCGATTCTGAGTGGACCCTTTAGAAGCTCTTGTGCTAGAAATGAATAAAATATATTTGATCTAAAATCAAAGGTGGTTTTGAAATAAGAGCCTCAAGCATAGGGGTTTTCTTGAGGATGCACAAGTGACAATCTTTTCCGTATATGTAGAACAAGGCATTCTCCACATGTTTGGTTCTGACACCCGAGACCAGGAGCGATGTCCTGGGGGTGTATGTGCACCCCCTGAAACCACCAGTGCACCCTCTGTCAGGCCACGCCCCTTATGTAGCCAGCGGGCAGGGGGGCAGGCGGGAACACCAGTGCCCTGCCCTGTAAGCGCTGGCTGGGGATAGGGGCTGCCAGCAAAAGCAGCTGCACCACTTCCAGAAGTGGCCACAGGAGTTCTGGAAGTGGTGCGACCGCTTTTATGGTCAGTGGGATTGGCTGCCGGGGGACCACCCCCCTCCCTGGTCACTGATTGGTGTAAGGGGGTCACGTGCCCCCCCTCCCCCGACTCAAGAAGCACCAGACACCCATGCCTGAGACTTGGGCAGACTTAGGGAAGGAGGTTGCAGCTGTCCAGGCAAGGAAAGTTATGAAGGAGGAGTTCAGAAGGAGGTAGTGTCACATTAATACAAAGTTCCAGAAATAGGCCCAGATAGTATGGGAGGAAATCTAAAGATGGTGATGATGTAAAAATCGCGGTTCGTTTCTCGGGAGGCGAAAAAAACCTTCAGCCACAGACACACTCTATTAGCAACACAAAAGGTATATATTTGCAAATAGGGTCAGAGAGAGAGACAAAAGATCAAACACTCTGCTGCCCCCGAGGGAAACTGCCCAGCTGGCTTTATCCCCTCTCTCCTGACCACGTGTGCAGAAGGAGGAACTTTTACAACTCATTTCCGATTCATACAAACATGTATGTGAATACGTCGAATCATACGTCGCATGTGTATTATAATTAACTACTTAAGTATGCGGGGCGGATAGGCTTATATGTATTAATTCATTACGCATGGGCAGACAGTACCTGAGGTTACAAAAGTCTGAATTTTCCTTGCTTCAAGGCTAGAACTGCAATTTACTCTTATCTGCATGAGAAAAGCTGAGGAGTATATGCTTTACTGTAACAAAGAGATAGTAACTTTGCAAAACAAAGAGGGAGTGATACCTTAATACAAAGAGCTCTCAGTAGCTCTCCCAGTTCTCTCACCAGGGAGGGCTGACAGCTGCACTGTTTTAACAAGACTTATTGATAATGCATTTTTAATAATATTTCTAACAATATCCCCCCTCAAGATGCTTTCTGATCTTTACTTCATTTGGGCATATCAAGATAATTACGAGGAATTTTTCTGAGGACCATGACTTTTGCTACAGTCTGTGCTTTCAAAGGAACTGCTGCGACCTGCATTCCTTCTACTGTAGTGGTTATCAATCTAGTGAGACAAGGAATAAGGCAAGGGATAAAAATTAAACCAGTCAGAGCACACAAAAGCACAAATCCTACTTTTTTCCACCAGGGTCCTCCAAATAATTGAAACCACCAGTCTTTACTCCATGTGGGTTCCCACGTTTGTATTGGTACATGGGCTATTTTCCTAATCTCTTTGGCAATCTCTAAGACTGCTTTTCCATTGTCGTCTATTTGGAGGCAACAATTAGAAAGGTTGAACTTTCCACAGACTCCGCCATCCTCTGCGAGTAAATAGTCTAGAGCCATTCGATTTTGGTATATGGCTTCCCTCATCTGGGAACTTTGTCGAGCCAGCAACTCGAGAGCAGTGGCAGTCTGGTTAGTAATTACTTCCAAGACGGCCTGCAACCGGATGATTCTATTTAGCATATAAATTGGTGTCTGGTAACCCCAACTTCCATCATTAGCCCATGTAGCTGGTCCATAATACTCAATAATCCTCTGAGGAGGCCACTCATCCTCCTTCCACTTTTGGGAGCCACCCTGTGTCAAACTTACACCAATACTTCTCTTGGCCCTTTTCCAATCATCATACAAAGAGACTCCCAGCTTATTTCCAACCTCAGATGGTAACAAAAAGAAAGATGGTACAATTACTCCAACATAGCAGGTTCCTGTCCACCCTCGTGGTAGTACTGTATAGGCTTTCCTTCCACAAATCCAATAATGTCCTTTCAGGGCCCTGTTTTCCCCTCCCAAGGCTAGGGGGTCACGGCTGTGGAAAAGAAGGGGATAGTATTTGTTGCCCGTCTGCCCTAAAGGGTCAGTGTAATAGTTACTCCGTTTAAACTGACATTTCCATACGCCATCTTTATCCCTATACTCGCACTTGGTTATTTCATTTGTGTCATTTAAGGCACTCCAATATGTATTAAACTTTGCCACCGTGCCATTCGGGTGTACCCATTTCCAACTATAGACATAGGTAAATCGTTCACCTCGGGCCTTTTCATATGCCTGACATCTGGTAGGGTTAGAATCGAAAGGTACTATTCTTGTCTTTTTGGTCTGTTGCATCTGCGGGGAGATTGGGATGCTAACAGCAGAATTCCATTGATCAGCATACTTGGTGCATATTTGGGCCCATTTCAATGTCCATGTACACTGACTATGTCCCAAACTTTTCCCCGTACCATTACTGCTAATACAGTACTCTCCTAATGCCACTTGGGAAAGATCCCAGCTGCGGTTTTCATCCCATTCTTGACCAGTACTCTTAACATCCGCCTTGTCACTGACCAACCATTTTAGGGCCAAAGGAAAAGCCCTCCAAGGCCACTGTTCTTTGGCCTCTTGGAGCCCCCCACAGGCCCAGCAGTTGGTAAGATTAAAAGTACCTGCAATTCTTTCCATCATATCAACATACAAATTTGTCCCTGGGGGAGCAATTTGGGAAAGCGAGGGTGTGAGCCAGCGGTTAAGGCTGCTCAATTCTGCTCCTTTCATTATGCAGATAACAACAAGGCACATTAAGATTCCCACCATATTTTCCCTTTTACTTTCTTGTCTAATTTTCTGAGCTTTGATTAAGCCGTCTCAGGCGCACTTGGAGATCACCAGTAGGTTCACAACTCCACTTGCTGGCTTCTTGTTCCGAAGACGACTCAGGTTCTGGAGTGAGTTCGTCTCGGGAGTTGATGTCCTCTAATGCTTGTGGATGTCGCTTCACACGGGTATGGTGTATCCAACGATCATGGCCAGTAATTTTTACAGCGGTGTGGGTTGTTAGAAGTACCTGGAAAGGGCCACTCCACCTCTTAGTCAAAGGCTCCTTTTTCCACCGCTGCACCAAGACCCAGTCTCCCGGGGAGAAGTCATGTACCGGTACATCTAAAGGCAGACGCTGAAAGGAGGCTGCATACCTGTGAAGAGAAAACAAGACAGACTGCAAGGCAATAACATACATATGAAGCTCACTATTACCTAATTCAAAAGTTACATTCTCTCGCATCCCAGGAGGTAAGACTCGAGGCGGCTTGCCAAACATAATTTCATATGGGGTCAATTTGAGGCCCCGTCAGGGAGTGTTTCGAATGCAAGTAAGAGCTAGCGGCAATGCTTGAGGCCACTTAAGGCGTGTTTCAATACAGATTTTGGTAAGCAAAGTCTTTAAAGTTCTATTCATGCGTTCCACTTGTCCTGAACTTTGTGGTCTCCATGGTGTGTGTAGTTTCCAAGTAACCTTGAGAGCGTGTGCGACTTCTTGAACCACTTTTCCCACAAAGTGTTGTCCTTGATCCGACTCGATGGACTCAGGCAGGGAATACCGGGGAATGATCTCCTGTAACAAATACTTCACTACTGTAGCTGCAGTGGCAGTCCTGGTGGGCCAAGCCTCGACCCAACCAGAGAGCTGGTCTACCATGACAAGTAAAAACCCGTGATGTCCGGACCGTGGGAGCTCAGCAAAATCAATCTGCCATGCCTGTCCAGGGTATGCTGCCCAGGGTCTACCTCCCATTGGCACAGGGGGTTTCCTTCGAGGGTTTACTTTCTGGCATGTGATGCACTTGGTAGCTATGCGCTGAGCTTCTACATATAGCCCTGGGGCTACTGCTTGGCGGATCACTAGATCACCCATGGCCAAACCTCCCATATGGGTTCTTGCATGGAGCTGTTGCAGCACCTCCCGAAGTAATGGCCTGGGTATCATGACTTTCCCTCCTGGTACTATCCACCACCCCTGGGAGTTCTTTTCTGCACAAGCTTTCTGTGCAAATTTATCTTCTTCAGGGGAATACTGTGGGACTAAATCCTGAACGTATGGCCATATGGCATGGGACATGGCCTGCTTGGATACCTCTTCTGCTTCTCCTCCAATAAATGCAGCTTCCTTTGCTGCTGCATCAGCCTTTGCATTTCCAAGCTTATGCTTTTTCTCAGCAGCCTTCCCATGGGCCCGCACATGAATGACTGCTACCTCTTTAGGCTGGTGGAGTGCCTCTAGTAGTTTGATAATCTGGGGGCCATTAGAAATCTTATTCCCAGAGGCAGTAATGAAACCCCTTTCTTTCCACAATAGTCCGTACGCATGGACTGTAGAAAAAGCATAGCGAGAGTCAGTGTATATATTAACCCGCTGGTCTGTCCCCAGCTGTAATGCTCGGGTGAGCGCAGTGAGTTCCGCGGCCTGTGCCGACCATGAGCTCGGCAATGACTCCCTCCATACTACCTTATCCAAGGTTACCACTGCACATCCTGTTCGTCTTTTTCCATCGATGACAGAGCTGGAGCCGTCCACAAAGTATTCAACATCTGGGTCTTCAATTGGGTCCTCAGCAAGATCAGGTCGCACCTGCGTGGTCTGATTCAGGACCTCAAGGCAGTCATGCGTTGGTTGCCCTGGCTCCGGCAGCAAGGTTGCAGGGTGTAAGGCTGTAGTATGTTTGAAAGTAAGTCCTGGATTAGAGAGCAAAAATATCTCATACCGTGACTGTCTGGAGGGGTTAAGAAATTTCCCTCCCTCAGTCCCTAGGATCTGGGGAACTCCATGAGGAGTGAGTATTTCCATATCTGCACCCATGACTATCTTCTGGGCTTCTTCAACAACCACTGCTGTGGCTGCCACAGCCCGAAGACAGGCTGGCCACCCGAGTGCAACTGGATCTAGAACCTTTGAATAATATCCCACGGGTCTCCAGGTCGGGCCCGATGGCTGTGTCAGCACCCCTGATGCAACCCCTCGATTCTCATGAACATACAGTCGATATGGCTTTTTACTGTTTGGGATGGCTAAGGCAGGGGGCTGGGTTAATGCTGCCTTCAGCAGATCAAAAGCATGCTGCATTTCTTTATTCCATTTCCATTTAGTGAGACTCTCCTTAGTCAGGGATTCGTACAGTGGTCTAGCCTTCCCACCGTAATCTGGTATCCATAGTCGACAGAACCCAGTTAGCCCTAGGAATGCCCGCAGTTCCTTGGGTGACTTAGGTGGGGTTAGACCTTGAATCACCTGTATGCGATCTGCACTCAGGGCTCTGACTCCTTTTGAGAGCTTATATCCCAAAAATGTGACTTCAGGCTGACATATTTGGGCTTTCTCTCTAGAGACTTTATATCCTTTTTTCCCCAGAGTGTTTAGGAGTGACCTGGTGGCTTCCTCACAGAGCTGCAAGTTTGGGCTTGCAACTAGCAGGTCATCCACATACTGGAGGAGAGTCACTGCGGGGTGTGATCCCTTCCATTCCCCCAAGTCCTTCTGAAGGGCAAGTCTGAAAATATGGGGGGCTGCTATAAATCCTTGTGGAAGAACTGTCCACATGAGTTGGGCTTTATGGAAAGTATCTGGATCCTCCCATTCAAAAGCAAACAATTTTTGACTCTCTCGGTGAAGGGGAATAGAGAAGAAAGCATCTTTCAAATCTAGCACTGAAAATATCTTAGCTTCCCCCGGTACTTGTGTCAAAATCGTGTGAGGGTTCGGGACTACAGGATGATCTGAAAGGACCTTCTTATTTACAGCTCGTAGGTCTTGGACCAGCCTGTATGAGACCCCATCTGCCTTCGGCACTCCAAGGATGGGGGTGTTATAGGGTGAGGACCCTTCCACTAGCCATCCGTATCTCTTGTATTTCTCTATTAACGGCTTGAGTCCAGCTCTGGCCGCTCGGCTGAGTGGGTACTGCTTTACCTGAACGGGCCCCTCCCCATCCTTGAGTACGATCCTTACCGGGGAGACGAACTTAGCTCGCGCAGGGGTTCCATCAGCCCATACCGAGGGGTCTACTCCGGTCATGTGATCTTCTGGACTTACTGCAGGGCATCGGTCCTCCAGGAGAGCCATCTGATAGTTCGAGCTCTGCTTGACAGGTAGCTGGACCACCATCTGATCGTCTCTGAAAAAGATCTCAGCTTGTAATTTTGTGAGTAAGTCCCGCCCAAGGAGTGCAACCGGGCAACTTGGAGAATACACAAAGGAGTGCTCGAGCAAATGGTCCCCCACCTTGGTGAGGAGTGGTTTACAAACAGGGAGTCGGGTTTGCATTCCCTCAATCCCTTCCACAAGTACATGCTGTTCACTAGTTCCTGCACAGGGGGGTTTTTCTGGAATCATTGAAAATGTAGCCCCAGTATCCACCAAGGCTTCAAAGTTTTTGCCACCAACCCTAATGGTTACCATGGGATCTTCTCGGGCTCCAACCCGAAGGGTAGTGGTCTTAGATCCCTGTCCCCTTCATTCTGAATCCTCACCCTTGTCTTCTGCCCACATGAGGTGACCTCTCGGTTCCCCCTCTCTCTTCTCCTTCAACTTCGGGCATTCCCTCTTCCAGTGTCCTTTCTCCTTGCAATAAGCACAAACATCTGCTCCCACTCTTTCTCCCTTCCTCTTCTGTATCACAGCCTTTCCAGGGTTCCCTCCAGTTATAGCAGCTGCTAGTGCTGCCATCTGTCGCTGAGCCTTTTTATCCTCCTTGCGCTCCTGCACTTGCTCACGATTCCCATACACCTTATATGCAATTTCCACCAGCTCTGAAATCGGTTTCCCAGCACCTCCCTCAGTTTTCTGTAACTTCTTACGGATATCAGCAGCAGATTGACCAATAAACATAAGATTTACCATGCACTGGTTATCCGGGGCTTCTGGATCCAGATCCGAAAACCTGCGAAACGCCTCATACAGCCTCCCAAGGAAAGCTGAGGGATCCTCCTCTCTTCCTTGTCTCACCTCATACAATTTAGACAGATTGGTAACCCGAGGCACTGCCTTTCCCATTGCTTCCACTATAATTCCCAGATACCGTGCACTTAGCTCTCTGCCCTCTGCAGTATGATTATCCCATCTTGGCTCCTCTACAGGGCAGGTATCATGCAGAGTACGACTAGCAGCACCTTCTGACTCAACTCTAGCCACCGCAATACGTTCCGCTGTCCCCAACACTAATCTCCTCTCCTCCGGGGTTAGGAGGGTCTGGAGCATCATTTGGACATCAGCCCAAGTGGGTCAATGAGTCTGCCCAATAGATCGGAACAGGTCCCTCATCTTTTCAGGGTCTTCACGAAAAGAGGGGCTCTGATTCTTCCAGTTAAATAAATCTGAAGTGCTAAATGGGGTGTAGACAAAAGTTGCAGTGCCTCCTTCCCCAATAACCTCTCGCATCGGACAGTTCAACACCGGCTGTGACTCTACAGGCTTGCGCAAATAATAACCCTTATTTCCTGATTCAGATGAGGCACTTGGCTGAGGCTCACGCTCTAACTCATTAGGTATGCATTGGTACGTCGGTGGTGGTCTCTCTAAGGGAGGGGGCAGTGGTGCAGAAGGACTGGACCCCGAGGAGGCATCTGACTCATCTTCGCTACCCGACAGGGCAACCGGAGCGCGGGTCCGGTACTCAGCCAATTCAGAATCCCCCCCCTCATTAGACTCAGGAAGTACAGGTGCCCCCCCCCCCCCGAGTCTTTTTCTTAACAAGCATCACATGAGACTTTACTAAGTAATTCTTAATCCAAGGTGGCTGATTTTGAACCACCCACAACCAACAATCAATATAAGGAAACTGATTCCAATACCCATTCTGCATAACAATTTCATGGATAGCTATCACTTCTTTTAGCACAAAGGATCCTTTCGGGGTCCAGTGGACCCCAAATGTTGGCCACTCGAGTTGACAAAACTTAGTTAAATCACCTTTTTTCATTTTTATTCCATAATCGGCCGGCTTTGCAAATTTATTAAAATGACATAATAAGACTTTTAGAGGGGTATCAATATTGTTTTCTACACGAGAGCGACTCGTACCCATTTGCCCACAAAAATGCGCCCAAGGCACACCAAATACCAAAAAGATCTCAACAACAGATGATTTACAATGAGAGCTGAGCCTAGAATTTCTCAGCAAACTTACACATCCTTTGTTTTAGATCCGTACACCAGATTGGGCAAAGGGAATTCGTATACTCACTCAGATACCCCAGAGATCTCGATCCAAATTCCAAAGTGTGTCTGCCTCTCCAGAAACTCAGAATTTACATGGGATACTTCCTTTAACTTCCCGGATATTCGGACTTAAACCTCAAATTCCAGGGGCGAGTCCAAAGTCGGCTCGGTGCGCACTTCCCCTGGTACCGGAGGCGCTCCGTCACTGAATTCCGGGGTAGTCCTCGAGAAGCCCCACGTTGGGCGCCAATTATTGATGTAAAAATCGCGGTTCGTTTCTCGGGAGGCGAAAAAAACCTTCAGCCACAGACACACTCTATTAGCAACACAAAAGGTATATATTTGCAAATAGGGTCAGAGAGAGAGACAAAAGATCAAACACTCTGCTGCCCCCGAGGGAAACTGCCCAGCTGGCTTTATCCCCTCTCTCCTGACCACGTGTGCAGAAGGAGGAACTTTTACAACTCATTTCCGATTCATACAAACATGTATGTGAATACGTCGAATCATACGTCGCATGTGTATTATAATTAACTACTTAAGTATGCGGGGCGGATAGGTTTATATGTATTAATTCATTACGCATGGGCAGACAGTACCTGAGGTTACAAAAGTCTGAATTTTCCTTGCTTCAAGGCTAGAACTGCAATTTACTCTTATCTGCATGAGAAAAGCTGAGGAGTATATGCTTTACTGTAACAAAGAGATAGTAACTTTGCAAAACAAAGAGGGAGTGATACCTTAATACAAAGAGCTCTCAGTAGCTCTCCCAGTTCTCTCACCAGGGAGGGCTGACAGCTGCACTGTTTTAACAAGACTTATTGATAATGCATTTTTAATAATATTTCTAACAGTGAGGCAAAGGAGAAGTGTAAGCCAAAGAAGAAGCTTGAAGAGGTGACAGTGCTGGTATTATATCTTGTGGCTCCACAGTGGTGGGGTGATTAGACTAGCAGAGAGAGTACCATATAGTTTGCATGGTTAGTAACTTTATTGTTCTGAGCAGAAACCAAAATTGAAAGTAAAGCATGGTGCCTAAGGAGGCACACAGTCTAACCACATTTAAGGAAACAGTAGTATAGATAATGACTTATGCTTGAGACATCACAGCTGGAGAATTTCCATTTTCACTTTGAGTTTGTAGATCTGCTTCACATCTCTTAGAACTTTTAATAAAGGTTGTACAACACTGAATAAGTGATTCACTCTGGGCCCATCTATTGCTGTGCCAAACAAGAGATCCTCCTGTACTGCCTAAGGCAGTATCCCATCATGCCTTGCCTTTTCAACTCTCTCAAAAGCCTTTCACAATAAGTTCACATAGCTGCTGAGAAATGAGTCATAATTGTAACTGTTGCACTAGAATGTAAATTGGGGTGTGAACAGAAGCTTGCTATTGCAATACCTGCATGGCACGCTGTTGGTACCCATAATTTTTATTTGAACATTAACATTATGGGCCAAATCCTGCAGCAAATTAAGTATATTAATGCTACTGCATAATACCAGAGAATTATTAATCAATACTAAGCGAATTAAGTATTTTCAAAAGTTCCCAAAGGGGAATTGTAGAGTGAAAGCAAAACCTGTATTTATAGTATTCCAGAAGGTATTGTTGGTGATACCTCTCCAAGCTCTAGAGAGGATGCTGATAGGTCACCTATGCTTCACATCTGTAGAGAAGAGTGGGAATGATGACTACATTGTCTTTGGACTTTATTGAGGAGTTTGTGTGGGAAGAACATACCAGCAACATCAGGAGAAGTAAAACACTGCAAGTGCCACATAGGGTTCCTAAGTGCCACAAATGTGGAGCTCTGCTATAAGCAGAATATTAGGCAAGGTGCCACATTCTCTTCTGCAATTTTAGGATCACCAGACATACAAAGCCCTTCTGTTAAAAAGACTTAGGAATCCCTGGTAGAAGTCACCTCCCCTAAAATATCTTCCTGTTCCCCAGAAAGAGATTTTTAAGCTTTTTCTACCCTCCTTAATGTAACAGACGGGATCTTGCTGCCTTAGGCCTGGGACAGGTATAGAAAGTCTTGTTAGATGCTCTTCTAGGATATACAGAAGAAAATACCAGGTACCTTTAGGTTTTTTATATGACCCATAAAGGTAGGCAGGAAAGGGGGAAATAGTATGCAGATGAGAACTTAAGGAAGGCAGGGGGAAATGTGAGCATTTTTCTTCATTTCTGACAACACAGTCAGACTTATGGCATGGCACATCTGGGGAGAAATGTAAATGATGCAACCATTTTCTTTACTACTTGTTTCATTTAGAAAAAAGATTCTGCCACAGTATACTCCTAGTTAAAAAAGAAGCCACCCAGCTTTCCTAAAGACCACCTAAACCAGTGATTCTCAAACAGGGTGCCACGGTGTCCTGGGGTGCCTCGAGATCCTTAAAGGGATTCTGTGGGATGCCATGTAGTGTTAGTATTATTAAGTGTGCACACATGATTCACAAAATGAACCCAATGATTTCAAATAAGAAACCATAGTTTTAGAAACATTCTGATCTCTTGTGGTCTTTCTGAGTTCTTAGCAACGGCACAATTGATCTATTATTTTTCTATATTTAAAAAGTGAGTGAACACTAAAAGCTGGCATTTTTGAGGGGTACTTTGAGTCTAAATAGTACCTGGAACCCAGTAAAAGGTACCTTGAGTCTAAAAAGATTGAGAACCATTGATCTAACCCATGAGGAATTCAGACTCCACTTCTGTATCTTCATTCAGGGATAAGTAACAATGGAAATCTTATTGAACCCCGGAGTAAAAGGACTACTTGTGGGTTGAGGATGGCATGCTACATGCAGTCACAGGGCACATTTACATGTTGCCGTGCTTTAGTACTTCCTTTACTAAAGCATGGTGCAGTATGGGCAATTACTGTACTGAACAGAGCACCCTTAGATTTCCCTGCTACATCGCCATAGCAGTGTACTGTATTTGGGGAGTGTGCCACTCTGGCGACATAGCTGGCAATTGCATGTAAACCTGCATGATCACTACATCACCGTAGCATGCCATACGGCGATGTGGCACATCACTATGTCACTATAGAGCAATGTGTAGATGCACCCACAGGGTAATAAAAAGGGACTTGTTCCTCTCTAAGCACTACAAAAGTATGAGCGATACAAATTGCCTCCAGGAACTTCTGCAGTGGCCACATGGCTCTACACTGTCCCATGGACTGCTGAACAGAGTGAGAACAGAGAGAGAAAAAAAGTACCAGATTTGATTCTGGAATTTGCTTCAACAGGTTTATTCAAAAATTAGGTTGAATTTTCTTTGTACCATTTCTCTATTCAGTACCTGCAAGTTCAAACATATTAATTCTTGAAGCTTTCATGAATATTGTACTTGCAAACATACATACTTGATAATAAATTTAATATCTGTTGCATAATCTGGGCCAACTGGTTTATAATTTGCCAGTCCGAGGCTTAATTTGACTCATTTCCAGCTCATGCACCCCATATGAGATGAAGAGGCTACCTGAGAAAACAACAGAGCAATTTTCTTCTTCAAAGATTCATAAGGGTGACCAAGGATTTATAGCAGGCAGATCCTGCCTGAAAACCTGGTCTCTATTTATGACCAGGTCATGAAGTACTTAGATGCAGGGGTGGAAATAGATGTTATCTTCTTGGACTTTAAAAAGCCTTTTGACACAGTGTCGCACCCAATTCTCACAAGCAAACTAAGTAGCTGTGATGTGGATTTTTTTCAGTTAGGTTGGTGAAAAACTGGCTTATGGGAAGCACCCAGAGAGGTGGATGGGGTGGTTTCTCCCCAGAGAGATGTGGACAGTGGTGTTCCCCAGGTCTCTGTCCTTGGACCAATGCTGTTCAATATCTTCATCAGTGATTTGGAAGAGGGGGTTGAAAGTACTCTGTCCAAATTCACAGACAACACCAAACTATGGGGTACAATAAAACACACTGGCAAGCAGGAAACAAATCCAGGCAGATCTGGATAGACTGGGGAACTGGGTGGATCAGAATAGGATGCAGTTTAACAAGGATAAGTGCAAGGTGCTGCACCTGGGGAGAAAGAATCTCCAATACACCTATAGAAGCACCATTCTGAGTACTACAGCAGTGGAAAGGGATCTTGGAGTCGTGGTCAATGCAAAAATAAGCATGAGTCATCAATGTGACAAGGTAATAAGTAAGACTAACTGCATTCTTTCTTGCATTAGCAGGTGTATCACGAGCAGGTCTAGGGAGGTGATACTTCCCCTCTGTGCAGCATTGGTCAAGCCACAGCTGGAGTATTGCGTCCAGTATTGGATGCCGCACTTCAAGAAGGATGTGGATAACCTTGAGAGGGTTCAGAGAAGGGCTACGCATATGGCTGAGGGCCTGTGGATCCTATGAAGACAGACTGAGACACCTGAATCTTTTCAGCCTCCGAAAGAGAAGGCTGAGAGGTGATCTTGTGGGCGTCTAAAAACTCAGCATGGAGAGTCAGCAGGGAAGAGGGGATACTCTGTTTACTAGGAAGCCCCTCAGGGTTACTAGAAATAATGGCCACAAACTAAAGGAGAGTAGTTTTAGATTGGAAATCAAAAAGAAATTCTTTATGGTGAGGGTTGCCAAGATATGGAATGGACTTCCAAAGGAGCTAGTGCTTTCCCCTACCTTGGAGGTGTTCAAGAAGAGATTAGATAGGTACCTAGCTGGGGTTATTTAACCCCAGTGCTCTTTCCTGCCTAGAGCAGGGGGTTGGACTCAGTGATCTACAAGGTCCCTTCTGACCCTAAAAATCTATGAAATCTATGAAGGATTTTACATTCTTGTGCATTGTAATAACTGAAAACTGATCTCCGGCATCACACAGACTTTTGATCTCACCCTGCCCTTCCTGTTTCTAACGCAATCGCTGCAGCAGCATTGTTTAAAGCATTGCCTAGATTTAAGGATGGAGTGATGGAGAATTCATCAGATGCCTTAATAATCCTCTCCAATGACTTCTTATGCTCACTTTTTAAAATACGGATCTGATTTCTAGGTTGAACTCTGCTGACTTAAAATTTTGGTTACTGCATGTGGTGATAGTTTTTTCTTTCCTGCTAGATTAATAAGGACTTTACATTTAGTGAACTGGGAAGTGTATTGTGAGAAACTTCCTCATTATTGCCAAAATTTGCTACAGGATGATTTCCAATCACTTAAAACAATTTATGGGAATATTCTATGCATATATAAACATGAGAATGAATAGAACTCTAGTAATTTTGGAGGCTGAGTGAATTCTAATGTTGATTTAACAATGTCAAGTGAGTCAGCCATTGCTGTCATACAGTATGTCACCACCTAATTTAATTAGGGCGGGAACATATTTTGAGGGTTATGTTTAATGACCAAGAGCTGTGGAAATAATGAATACGAGCAGCAGATAAAAAAACCACTACAAAGAGAATACAGTTATTCAGAAGCTTAACAGATTGCTTTCTTCATAATAAAATATATCAACACTATGTTCTGCAAAGACCCTCTGAGTATGACACTATATGATTAGGGACTTATCTAAATCATGGCAGATGTTCAAGGCACAGTAGAGCCTTTAATCTCTCCCTTTCTCTGTGCCCCCCTCCCCAAAACCCCTCCACTGCATGGCTGAGAGGCAAAAACCACAGCATTATTTGCCTCTTATCCACTCAGCAACAAGGGGTACATGGTGAAAAGAGCAAGATAAAGGCACTGCTGTGCAGTGAACTTCTGCAACGATTTAAGTAGGTCCCTATATATGATTATTCAGAAGTCAGTACTACAGTGTTGTTTCAAAGACAGAGGTGGAGAATTTAAGTCTTCATACAAGTGAACAAAATGTTAGTGAGTGAAAATTGATATAATATTCTATATGTCAATTCTTGGACTAAAGCAAGATAAAAGTTCCCCCACACTTAGGCATACTCTACAATATCTTTTGTACTAGAGGGAAGTGCTTCATGGTGGCCCTCTGTATAAGGAAAGAGGAAGAATTGTAAACAGAAAAGTCAAGTGATACATATGTAGTCACTGACTAGAGCCTAAAAGTATACACTATTGATTAAGGAGAATTTACTGTGCACTTCTAAAGATTTTCCTGCACAGAACAGGCACTGATTTAAATCAATGAGACCTATGGATTCTCAGCACCCTAGGGACATAAAGCGAATCAAGCTTTACCTGTATTGTCTTTTATATCTTCCTTTCAAGACATATTTGCTTCTCAGGCATCAGCAAACAGAGAATATTTCTGCAGAGCTGAGAGTGGATAGTCAAGGGGGGGAAAAGCCCAACTAAAGTTGAAAAAGTAAAAAGGTCAGTGGTTAACATTATTCCTTGCAAACCAGGTGGTAAATCACTAGTCTGTCAGGTGGATAATTTATCACTTTACAGAGATGGAAGAAGAAGAAGACAGAAAGAAAGAAAGAAGAAAGGATGTACTGCTTAGAACTACATGTGATAACTTGAATAAAGTAGACTCAACTTTCAGCTTGGTAGTGAAGAATACCAACAATTTATAAGTTCATCAGCAAAGCCAAGGTCAAGAAATATAGATGTCTACACAAAGACTGTGTCTGAGCAAGAACTGGCAAGGAGAAAGCTGCTGGACCCCGAGAAGAAAATGGTTGGCCTGGGAAGGACCACAGGAGCTGCTCACCATCAGAGAGATGCCTTGGGGGCATCAGAAGAGTGTCGGATGAGTCCCACAGCACCTCCTGGCACATTTTAAAAATGTGTCCTGATTGCATTGGGGGCGGGAAGGGGCAGTCAGCTGATTCTGGTTTTGCCCGAAGTGAAAAGCCAGCTTTTAAAGAAAGCAGGAAAGCAGTTGGAGAAGCTGGGGAAGACTGGTGGCAGAAGGTTGCTGGGGGAGACTGGCAAAACCAGGCTTGCCTACAGGCTGGGGAAGATCGGCAGTGGAGCAGGCAAGCCAGGGAAGACCAGCAGCAGAGAGGAGCCGGAGAAGACCGGCACGAGCCCAAAGACCAAGAAGAAGAAGAAAGTAGTTGGCAGAGGGACTGAGACTGGCCTGGTAGTCTACCTCAGAGAGGGGACAGACACCAAGCCGTCTAAGGCCAGTTACTTGGAGAAGGGACTGGCACAATGGGACACTCGAGCAGGACGCAGATCACAGAGTTAGCCAAGGAGTCATATAATCAGAAATAAATACACATACAAGAAAACATCAAATCATGAGCTCTTCTTTAATACAGTTTTGTTTATAAATTATAATAGGACTTTACTAAGTTAACTGAATGATTATGAAATTCACCTAAAAAGGCTTAGAGAGAATATGACATAATATCTGGTTGTTGAAGGCTGGGGTGAAAGGGGAGGTAGAAGCTCTGAGGAAACAGCCATTAGTCTCACCTAAAATTGTTATCCATAATAATTCAACATTTTCCCTATGATTTATAGATCAATAATTTATTTCTGATTTATTTTAAAGAGAAAACAATTGTTCTATCTGCTTTCTAAAAAAAAAAGTTGATATTTCAGTTAAGCACATTCTCATATCATATGTTCTGTTACAGGACTGGAGTATTAGATTTGTTTAAAAACAGTAATGTGAGTGATCTTGTGTCTTGATGTTCAGTTATACACTATTCCAAAATGCGTGAATGAATGTCTTAGCTTCTCCTAACACCATACTTAATATGTACCCACATAAGTGGTAGCTAAATACAGTGATATATTCAACCTCAAGCTTAAAACCTTGGTTTAAGGAAAGTTTTATTAAAGAAAAAGAACATCCCATGTAAGAATACACTTTTAGTTTAACTTGTATCCTAGCAGCCTGATTCGGCCTTGATTAGTCAGCATTTGATGCAAAATGCATGAACAGCTTGAAAACAAGGACCAAAACCCAGTTTTCCGTGGATGTGGCCTCCACATTGAGATACAGTCAGGCTTCTGCTGGTTTATTCTTGCATCATTTCACCACTTAGTGACCAAAAGGAAGGATGGGTTCAGCCTTGTCTAACCCATTGCCTGGTAGTTAGGACACTCCTCTGGGAAGTAAGAGATGTAGATTGAGACTGGCATGAGTCTAGAGCCCCAGAGGTGGTAGACTTGGTTCTTAACCACTAAGTTTCTGCTCTTCCTCTTATTTTAGAATGGTTTAGGTAGCAGTATTCCCTTCTGGCAAGTTCAAGCTGGTTCCCAACATGACAAAATTGCACTGGGTTGCTATGTGCTTACCCAGGGGCAACAAAAATGCCCTCTGAAATTATAAATCTTACCAACTGCCAGAATGAGAGGGCTTTGTGTTTCTGCACTGTGGAATAAGATTGGCCTTTCTCCCCTCAAGAGAATGAGAAAGTTATGTTTCTCTCTGGATAGATGAGAATTGTACCCCTGATTAAACCCATCCTTTTTGAGCTAATGGTGGCCAAGACTCAGGTTATGAAGGTGGAATTGGCCTTGGCTTATAAGTCTTGAAGTATCAAGAACCATTCATAGATTTCATAGACATCAGGGCTGGAAGGGACCTCAGGAGATCATCGAGTCCAGCCCCCTGCCCAAAGGGCAGGAAGTCAGCTGGGGTTATAGGATCATTTTATAGGTTATAGGATTCATTTTAATTTTAATTAGTTATTCATTATTTTTCCCAGATGTAGAAAGTCAATTTATTGAAAGGTAAGATTCCAAATTGGCAATATTTTCAGTGCCCTCTCTTTTCATTAATATCACAGCTATCTCCATGACTTCCTTCCTTCAGGATTGTTTTCATTGTAGGGAAGAAATCTACACCTACACTATCAAATGGGTACCTGGTTACACTACAGAGTAAGCCTAAAAGAACAGTAACTGAAGTAGTAAATATAAAAGGAGAACATAGCCAGAACAGATGTGAAATTGCTGAAGAGAACTAAGGGAGAAGAGGAAATAATTTGTGTTAATGGGATTTTCTTCTTGTTTCCCTAGCCACTTTTTCCACCTGTATAGCTGTTTGGATAACAAGAGATTGGGGGCAAGAAAATGTACTCTTTTATACTTTTTTATATCACTGACTATGGCATTGCCTGGGGTGCAAATAACCTAGATTCATACTCTTTGCTAGCTCAGTTCAGCCCCTTTATTAAGTACTAATGGGGATTGCCTAATTTTAAAACTGACTGATATTTCTGTATTTGCACACAGCTGGCATCAGTGCTTCTGCTGCATTTTGAAGTTTTATAGATACTGGAATCCCTATAACAAAATACTAGTTCTTGTCTTCAACCTGAGGAAAATCCAGGGCCCGAGTAATAACCTGTCTTCTGGAGGGTTGTTTTTTGTTTTTTTGTTTTTTCATACTTGGTAGGGTTGGACCATCAAGTCCAACTCCCTGCCATGGCAGGAAAGAGTACTGGGGTCTAATGACCCCAGCAAGGTTAAGAGGAGCCTAGACAAACACCTTTGTACTTTTTCCTGCCATGGCAGGGGGTTGGACTTGATGATCAGCTCAGGTCCCTTCTGACCCTACCTACTATGAAACTAGCCACCTCTTAAAGACCTCCAGGGTAGGAGCCATCACCACTTCACTTGGAAGTTGATTCCAGATCCTAGGCGCCCTGACAGTGAAGTAGCACCTCCTGATATCTAGCCTGAATTTGCCCTCTACCAGCTTGTGACCGTTATTTCTTGTCACTCTGGTAGGGATCGGGGGAACAGGGACTTTCCCGGTGCTTGCTGGTCCCCTCTGACTAGTTTGTAAACAGCCACTAGATCCCCTTCAGCCTTCTCTTGGGGAGGCTGGACAGGTTCAGTTCCCTTAGCCTCTCCTCGTAGGGCCTGTCCTGCTACCCCTGAGCATGTGAGTTGTCCACTTCCCTCCTGAAGTGCAGCACCCAGAACTGGACGCAGTACTCCAACTGTGGCCTGATCAGTGCCGCATAGAGGGGGAGGATCACCTCCTTGGACCTGCTTGAGATGCATCTGTGGATGCATGACAAGGTACAGTTGGCCTTCTTGACCACATCCCCACACTGTCGGCCCATGTTCATTTTGGCATCAATAATGACTCCAAGATCCTTTTCTGCCTCAGCACTGATGAAAAGGGAATTCCCCAGCCTGTAGGTATGTTGCTGGTTCTTCCTTCCTAGGTGCAGTACCTTGAACTTGTCAGTGTTTATTAATAAAGAAATAGATTCTGCTGCCCTCAGTCATGTAGAGTAGGGTCTTACCCCTCAGTCTCATTTTCCTCTGGGGAATCAATTTGTAGAGTAAGTTCCACTCTGTGGGGGAAAGAGTGACAGAATCCAGCCTCTGATGTGAACTCTTTTCTCCTCCCTACATTTGCATTTTCTAGGATTTGATTAAAAACTGGACACAATTTGTCAAAGACACTTGAAATCTAGAAGTGTGCTATTGCAGAGTTTGGTATTTGTAGGGATTACTTGGGTGTATAACCTTTAAAAACGGAAAACAGCCAACATTTTCAAGTTGTTTGGAACAGAAACATACAGAGATTACATCCTCATATAACAAAAAAGGAGCTTGGTTCATTTTACATAATCAGGCACTAAAAATATTGTATAGAAACCTCTTCAGGCTGATATTGTACAGGCTTGAAAAATGACTGCAGCATGACACAAGTCGGCTAAGTACAAACAGTCAAAAATCCCAAGGCTGAATCAAATTGATCTTTGCAGATTAGTCTAAGTTGCATAGATTGAACCAATAAGCAAGTGACCAAGCATTCACTTTTGATTCCAGAAATGTAGGTACATGCCTGCTGGGACCCAGGCCAGAAGCTGGGGGGTGCTAGAGCATGCCACCCTGCTCTGCAAGAACAGACAGCTTATGCCAAGGCTAGCCTGCCCACTCTGCAAAGGGTGGGGGGGGAGGGGGAACGTGGGGGAAGTGCTGGCCCACTCTCCCACCCCAGCTCTTAAAAAAAAAAAAACACAAAACAAAACAATAAAAATCCTACTCACTGGCTGCTGCCAGGTGGGGGAGGGGGTGATCCCTGCTGACCCCATGGTCTCACACTGTATGGCAGACTTTGCCACAAGCCCCCAGCCCCCACCCGCTCTCCTAGCCCCCCCCCACCACATGGCTGCCCTGTCCAGCTCCAGCTCCAGCTCCAGCTCCAGCTCCCAGTTCTTTAAAAAAAAAAAAAAGAAAAAAGAAAAAAAGCCCCTACTCACCAGCTGCTGCTGTGGCTGTCAGGGCTTCTGGGGGCTGATGGCAGAGCTCTCCATGCAGTGTGGGGCAGCAGAGATTGCCCCTTACCTGGCAAGAGTCGGTGAGTTCAGGGCTTTTTTTTTTTTAAACACCTGGGAGCTGGGGCTGGGCAGGCCAGCCCAGCCATGGGGGGAGTGGGGGGATGGGACAGTAGGTAAGGGATGGGGTCTATCTGATTTGGAGATTCGGCTGATTCGGCAGTGAAGAATCTCCAAATCAGATTCAGCCAAATTGATTTGGGACAGTGATTCAAATCACCAAATCAAATCACTGTCCCCCAAATTGGCCAGATCTAAAGTGAATACTAGCCACTTCGCACAGGCTTAATTTAAACAACTCCTCAGTCTTACTCAGACCTGCCAGGACCTGGCCATGTCATTCACCCCTCCTCCCCTCAGCCCAGCTTCTCTGTAGAAGTGAATGGAGGGCTGCTCTAGTGCCCTCTGGCTTCTAGCCTGAGCCATTGCAGGCATGTGGCTGCATTTCTGGAATGAAAAGGGAATGTCTATCCACATGCAAAGCAGTTCAATCTCTGCAGGCTAGTCTAACCTGCAAGATTAAATCAATTCAGTCTCATTACTTTTTTAATGTCTGTCCCTAGCCCTGTTGTGTTACAGATTTAAACTGGCTTCTGATCACTTATACTGGTGTATGTGTAATTTCCGTCCTTAGCCATCATGTCAGTCTAGTCACAAATGCCTTTAGGTTCAGCACTGTCTAAGAAAAGTTAAGAAGCCATACCCTCCCCAGCAGGAGCCAAAGGAAAGAAATAATTTAAGGAGTAAAATCTCCTTGTTTATTTCCCCTTATTTCCAAGGGTTGGGGAGAGGGAGAGAGGAGGACAGTTCATTGTGTAGCCACCTAACACAGGGCTACAGTCTGGCCCTAAGGATTTGGAGTAGGGATTCCTACACTCCTACCCTACATTCCTAAAACTGTAGCCACTCAAATCAGGAGAGGCAGCCTAAGACACCACTCTCACTTGCTATGGTACTAACGCTGAGACAAGGACAACAGAATCCCTTTGGTTGTCATCTACAGTTAGTTGAATACCTTGGACACATCATTAATGACCTCCAACCCGTTCTATAAAATGATGAACATCTCAAGGTAGCCACAGGGGATGACAAACCTGTCCTGGCTTAGAGACAGCTTCCACAACCTTGAACAATGTCTCTCTAGGAACACCTACCTACTTCCTATTCTCATCAAGGCTTCAGAATTTTCTCTGGACCCAGAAGTCAGTTGTGCTCCCTCATCAACACATGCCACATAATCACTGGATCAAACAACATGGAGTATGATATCCAAGGTTCATTAATCTCTTCCTCTGCCAATGCCATATACACTATCTTCTGCTTACAGTGCCTGTCTTCTGTCTACAATAATGTCTGTATGAGAGGATAAATGAACATCAATCTAACATCAAGTTCAAAAAGACGCAATGGATTGGGACAGAACACTTTAACCTCCCTGGACGTCCTATTGCTGACCTCAGAGTAGCTGTTCTTAGCCAACAACATTTTTTGAACAGGAAATTGCAAAAAAATAACCCATCTACAGATTGAACTGTGTTAAGTATAGTCTAAACTAAGACTACAGATTATTATCACATTTCCTGGATTTTTTTTTAGTCTTTTGTCCTTCACTGAGTTAACTGCTTTGTTTTTTTCTCCCTGTCTACTTAGTCTCCAGTAGTGTCCTTTCCTTTCCTACCCTTTGTTTTCTAATCATTGCTTTCTATTTAGAAGCTCTACTTCCTGCAGCCCCTTCATAGGATAGGATAAAGTAAGCTGCTGCTTATGAAAGTTTATACATCTCTGATTTAGTTAGCCTGTAAGGTGCAAATCTGCCCTGCCTTCTGTCTGTATCAGTTCCCTTTCTGACAAGGCTTTCTGATGTCATAAAAAATTTCTCACAACTGTAGGGCATAGGCAAATACATAGATTACAGACACATAGATACAGTAGAAAAATGAGTGTTTCTTCAAGGAAGAAATTAATCAAGATCATTCTTCTTAATACTCCCCAGAGTAAATTTTCATTAAAAATAATACAGAGAGAACCTGACTAGGGTTTCATATTATAGGGCAAGGTAAGAAAAGATTGTTGATATCCAGTCAGAATATTTTAGTCCTAATCCTGCAAGAGACTAAGAACACTCAACGACAAGGCATCCAGTGTTCCATGTGACTGGGCCCATAACTAAAATCCATACCAAACCATGTTGAAACTAAATATCCGACAAATTACCCTGACATCCTCTCCCTAAAGTTTATTTTAGCAATAATGCCTAATGAGAGGACAGAGGCATGAGAAAGGATCATTTATTCAACCCCCCTCCCCCCCAAAAAAACTTGTGGAGGATTGGATATAATTTAAAACAAACTACTTCCAATTTAGCAAATCAGAGCCCAACAAGCAAAGAATTACAAGCCACCTTTGTATTTCCTGACCTCTACAGGCACATCCACACATGCAGGCACATGCACTTGCAGCAGCTCAAGTAGCAGCAGCACAAAAAGTTGTGTCTCAGCACAAATGCCTGAATATACACTTCAGTAAGAGGCAAATTATGTCACTTAGGCAAACTGACCCTGCCCAACTCCTCCCGGATCTGCAGCCAATGAGAGCTAGAGGCTGGAGCCAGCACCTGTGTTGGCCCCAGCAATATAAAAAGCTGGCCTGGCAAACAGCTCAGGGGACACTAAACCCTTGTGTCAGCTGGACTGCTGCAGCAGCCCTAACCTAGAGTGGCCCCTGCACCCTCTACCCACTGCATCAATCTGGCAGAGGGACCTGCTACCCGCCTGTGACCTGATGCCACCTGTGACAGCATCTCGCTCCTTAGACCTCTGGCCCCATGGCTGTGTGCCTGCCAGACCTGGACAGGGACCACACAGCCACCTGGGCTGTGGTATGGGCACTGCAGCAGAGCTTCCCGCACCTCAGGGCCAGCTACCAGTGGGCATGGCTGAACAGTTGGCCTTTGTGAGGCACTGCTGTCATGTCTTCCAGTGCCTCTGCTCTGCCATCTGGGTAGCTATCGCCCAGATGTGCTCATTGTGGTGGCCAGCTTTGAACTATCAAAGTATATCCTCTTGGACCCAAATGGTCAGCCACCTTGTCTGCCTGCAAGCTAGATGCTGGCCCTGGGCAGGCTCCTTTGCCTGAGTCCCAGCACTTGCCTCACCAGTAGGGATCCTGGCTTTGTCTGTTTAAGAGTTGCAAAGTCTCTGATTTAAAAAAAAACAAACAAACTCAAATTCTCTGATTAAAATACCCAAATTAATGTTTTTGTGATTAAAATGAACCACCATATATGCAGGTACCAGTTGGCCAATGTTATATTTACACATATACAATTTTAAAGCAATATAGAAGCCTGCCTCGATCATTATAATACCTTCTAAATATCCATATATTTTGGCATTTGCTTTTTTTATCATAGACAAATCAGAGCTGCTTCTGCTACCTTTACTCACCGAAATCCTGCTGGAGTGCTGGGAGCCCCACATGGAGGCAGAAGCCAGCCTAGTCCCACCTGGAGGCACACACCAGCAGGCTGGACCAGCTCCGTGTGCCATGTGCAGCACCTGGGACTTAGGCAGAGCTGCACATTCCTGGGGAGCTCTGTGTGCAGCAGGCCATGAGCACCCTGGGGGCCCACTGCTGGCTGCTGCTGCCAGTGGCAGGGGCAGTGCATTGTGGGAAATGGGGGGGGGAGGGCTCCCCCCACAGTCCTCACACCCACACAGTCCCCCATCAGGTCGAATGGGCTCCATGGCTGCTCCTAACTCACAGTTCCCTGCCTGTCTGCAAGTAGCTCTCGTGGGCTGCAACTCTGCCAGCTTGCAGAACTGTTTGTAATGGGGAAGCCTGTTTCCCCTTCAAAAGGGAAAATCTGTGTTTTTCCATGGGAAACAGAAAAGCCAGATCCCTACTTACCAGGATCACCCATGGTCCCTGCTGCAGTCTCTGGGTCCTCCTGACTATGCTGCTGGCCTGCAGCCGTGCCTCAGCCTCTGAGACATGGGCACAGGTGACCCCCGTGCATGGCTGCAAGGCAGTCTGCCTGGTCCTGCTACTGTACCTGGTTGCCAGTCAGGCTCTGGAGCAAACCAGGACAGAGCCTGGATCCCAGCAAGCTCTGGAGTCACTGCTGCCAACCATCCCCCTCTTTTTTCCTATCAGCAGGCTGGGGCAGCATGGGCATGCAGCAGGAATACAGATGTTCTGGCTGGGTGCTAGAGCATCTCCTTGGAGGACCCAGCCTCCAGTTGCTTCTGGGAATGCTCCCAGTGTGCCCCGTGCTGTTTTTTCCCATCGTGTTTTCTTTTGATACCTGGATTCCCCAGTATCAGTCTTAGAGTCTCTGCTGCAAATATGCAGCCCAGGGAATATTTTTTTTAGTTTGTGGGGTGCCTGCTGCAGCATCTCAAACTGATATGAGATACTGCAACAGACACATGCAAGCTTGTATGGATGCATCCTACTGTTTAATCAAGCTGGCCAGGGCACTCAGTGGAGATGTTCTTTTTATTTTACTCAACTCACTGTCATGGAAGGGAATATTTTGTTTTGGGTTTTGTTTAAAAAAATACATACTACATATTTTAACTTAGACTTACATGGTTTCATAATCTTCATTTATGTAATGACTATTTTGTTTACCTAGATTTTAAAATAAACCATGATACCTACTATTCTTCAACACTTTTGTACCCTACCACTGCTTGTCTTGGCAATGTCTGGGTCACAAAGGGAACTGCCTTCTACTGGTAATTCTTGGCAGAAATAAATCACTTGCTGGCTGGTTTCCTGACAAACTAGCACCTCCTGCCTGCTTCTCATATAAGTTCTTGAAAGACATGCAACATTAGCACTGGAACCAGGGAGCAAAGCGAAAAAAAGAAGAAATCTTATTGATTTCCCTAAAAGAAGACTTTCTGATTTTATTATCCACCTTTCCTAACAGGAGGCCAATGCTTCAGAAGAAAAAATAATGTGACAAGTAACTGTAGAAACAATGAAAAGTGCTGGATTGTACCATTTGGAAAATCAAGTCTCAAAGGTTTTCTGACTTTGTCTCAAAAAATGTCAACACTGTTTTCTTCCCTTTGCAGTTGGGAGTACCTTATCTCTAACAGTGGCATCTCACTCTATTTATTGTGAATATGTCCTCATCAGATTATGACTAAAAAGACTAACACCAGAAGATAAAAAGAACTATACTGGTATAACAGTTACAACTTGTTCAGCCATTCATAGATTGAGATTTGCAGGACAGATGCCCAATTCATTCACCCCTTATGAACATAACCTCAAAATATCTGCTTACAGGAAAATTGATCCACCCATAAGGACATATGAAATGTTTAGCGAAAATAATAGACAGTCACAGTTTCAATTTTGAACCTACAATCTTAGCAAAATTTATATATCTAGCCATGAACACACACACACACACACACACACACACACACACACACACGGTACTCTGGCGAAGTGCCTGAAGACTGGAAGAAGACCAATGTGGTGTCTATCGTCAAGAAAGGGAGGAGAGTAGATCTGGCAAACTACAGGCCCATCAGCCTGACCTCTATCCCGGGAAAGGTCTTAAACCAGATGGGGCAACTGACAACTGACGCCCAGGAAAAAGCCAACCTATTAAATAGGTACTTTGCGTCAGTCTTTCATCAGTCCCATGGGACGCCCATGCCTGCTATGGGACAGGGATATCCGGGTGATGGGGATCCCCTACCCTCCATCAATGCTGACCTCGTGAAGGAACACCTTGAGAAGCTGGATACCTTCAAGTCAGCCGGCCCTGACAATCTGCACCCCAGGGTACTCAAGGAGCTGGCGAGCGTCATAGCCTAGCCCCTGGCATGGATCTTTGAAAACTCCTGGCGCTCTGGTGTAGGGCCCAAAGACTGGAAGAAGGCCAGTGTGGTGCCGATCTTCAAGAAAGGGAGGAGAGTGGATCCGGCTAACTACAGGCCCATTAGCCTGACTTCTATCCTGGGGAAGATCTTAGAAAAGTATATTAAGGAGGCCATCCTTGATGGACTGGCCCAGGCTAACATTCTAAGGGATAGCCAGCACGGGTTTGTTGCGGGTAGGTCTTGTTTGACCAATCTCATTTCCTTCTATGACCAGGTGACCTATCACCTGGATGAGGGAGAAGAGATTGATGTCATATATCTTGACTTCAAAAAAGCTTTTGATCTGGTATCCCATGATCACCTCTTGGCCAAACTGCCCAGTTGTGGCCTTGGCTCCACCACGATCCGCTGGCTGGGAAATTGGCTCCGTGGTTGGACCCAGAGGGTTGTAACTGAAGGCAGTCACTCATCGTGGTGCCCTGTGACCAGTGGGGTCCCTCAAGGCTCTGTCCTGGGACCCAGCCTGTTCAACATCTTCATTAATGATGTGGACATTGGAGTCAGGAGTGGACTGGCCAAGTTCGCCGATGACACCAAACTTTGGGGCAAAGCATCCACGCCAGAAGATAGGCGGGTGATCCAGGCTGACCTGGACAAGCTCAGCAAATGGGCAGACGAGAACCTCATGGTGTTTAACACCAAAAAATGCAAGGTTCTCCACCTTGGGAGGAAAAACTGCAGCATCCTTATAGGCTCGGCAGTGCTACGTTGGATAGCACTACAGAGGAAAGAGACTTGGGGGTCATCATTGACCACAAGATGAACATGAGCCTGCAATGCGATTCTGCGGCTAATAAAGCAACCAAAATGCTGGCGTGCATCCATAGATGCTTCTCGACCAAATCTCGGGACGTCATTCTCCCCTTGTACTCGGCCTTGGTGAGGCCGCAGCTGGAGTACTGCGTCCAGTTTTGGGCTCCACAATTCAAAAAGGATGTGGAGAAGCTTGAGAGAGTCCAGAGGAGAGCCATGCACATGATCAGAGGTCAGGAAAACAGATCTTATTATGATAGGCTGAGAGCCATGGGACTCTTTAGCCTGGAAAAGCGTAGGCTCAGGGGTGATCTGATGGCCACCTATAAGTTTATCAGTGGTGACCACCAGGATCTGGGGGAACATTTGTTCACCAGAGCTCCCCAAGGGATGACTAGGTCGAACAGTCACAAACTCCTGCAAGACCGTTTCAGGCTGGACATAAGGAAGAATTTCTTTACTGTCCGAGCCCCCAAGGTCTGGAACAGTCTGCCAGCGGAGGTGGTTCAAGCACCTACATTGAACACCTTCAGGAGTAAATTGGATGCTTATCTTGCTGGGATCCTATGACCCCAGCTGACTTCCTGCCCTTTGGGCAGGGGGCTGGACTCGATGATCTCCCGAGGTCCCTTCCAGCCCTGATGTCTATGAAATCTATGAAAAGATTATCAAAGAAGCCATTATTTACAGTAATATGTATGCATCCTGAGGGATAGCCAGAATGGGTTCGTTCCAGGTAGGTCTTGCTTGACCAATCTTATTTCTTTTTATGACCAGGTGACCTATCACCTTGACAAGGGAGAGGAGATTGATGTCATAAATCTTGACTTTAAAAAAGCCTTCAATCTGGTTTCCCATGATCACCTCTTGGCAAAACTGGCCAACTGCAACCTCGGGTCCACCATGATCCGCTGGCTGGGGAATTGGCTCCATGGTAGCACCCAGAGGATGGTGGTTGACTGAAGTCAATTGTCATGTGACCAGCGGGGTCCCCAAAGGCTCTGTCCTTGGACCCATATTGTTCAAAATCTTCATTAATGATGTGGACATGGAGTCAGAAGCGGACTGGCCAGTTTCAGTGATGACACCAAACTTTGGGGTAAAGCATCCACACCCGAGGACAGGAGGATGATCCAGGCTGACCTTGACAGGCTCAGGAAATGGGCAGACAAGAACCTGATTGTGCTGGCTTCTACCCTGGGGGTCTTTAAGAGGAGGCTAGATGAACACCTTGCTGGGGTCGTTTCACCCCTCTACTCTTTCCTGCCATGGCAGGGGTTCGGACTCGATGATCTGCTGAGGTCCCTTCCGACCCTACAAACTATGAAACACTGAAAAGTGCAAGTTTCTCCACCTTGGGAAGAAAATCCTGCAGCATGCTTATAGACTCGGCTAGCACGACAGACGAAAGCGACTTGGGGGGTCATGACTGACCACGAGATGAACATGAGCCACCAGTGTGATGTTGCTGATAGTAAAGCAAGCAAAACACTGGCTTGCATTCATAGATGCTTCTCAAGCAAATCCCAGGACAACATTTTCCCCTTGTACTCGGCCTTGGTGAGGCCGCAGCTGGAGTACTGCATCCAGTTTTGGGCTCCACAATTCAAAAAGGATGTGGAGAAGCTTGAGAGAGTCCAGAGAAGGGCCATACACATGATCAGAGGTCAGGAAAATAGACCTTATGATGAGAGACTGAGAGCCTAGAAAAGCGCAGGCTCAGGTAATCTGATGGCTGCCTATAAGTTTATAAGGGGTGCTCACCAGGATCTGGGGAAACATTTGTTCACCAGAGCGCACCAAGGGATGACAAGGTTGAATGGTCATAAACTCATCCAAAACCATTTCAGGCTGGACCTAGGGAAGAACTTCTTTACTGTCTGTGCCCCCAAGATTTGGAATAGACTGCTGCTGGAGGTGGTTCAAGCACTCACTTTGAATGCCTTCAAGAGAAATGTGGATGTTTATCTTGCTGGGATCCTCTGACCCCTGTTGACTTCCTGCCCCTGGGGCAGGCGGCTGGACTTGATGATCTTCTGAGGTCCCTTCCAGCCTTAATCTCTGTGAAATCTATATACATACACATATACATACATATACACATACACATATAAAAATACATAATACATACACACACACACTCTACTCAAATCAGTTCATTATTTAAATGAGCAACATGTTGTGCATTTCTAATAAAGAGGGCAAGATCACCCTTAGACAGGTTCATCACACAGTTATAAGGACACTATGTCTGTCTATAGGAGGCTGAAATTTGACTGACAGAAGGAAGGGATCCCTCAGAATGGTAAATGCAGGGGATAGGTGTTGGATATTTGACAGCATCTCATATGGCAGAATTCTTTAAATGGTCATTTCTCTGTTTAAGAATTTAATGAATGGATTTTTCATTTAACCCACCTTAACTGCTAGACAGGTAGCAGGGTTTGTTTTTTGAATTATACGCATATATTTAATCTACCTATGGATGCGATTTTGTTGATTAAATAAAACAATTTACCAAGACGTAATTATGCAAGACATACTGGAAATATGAATGGGATTTACCCCAGAACAGTATTTGCTCAAGCGTCTTTAATGTCAGATTTCATAATATGTAATTTACCAAAAAAACTGTAGAGACTGCAACATCTGGAATTCCATAAAGAGAGGTTAAATTAATCTAATTACTAAATATCCAGAGACATGGACATGCAACACAATAATGGGAGCTCTGAAATTAAAGCTGTGTGCGACACACTAACAATTTACACTGAAATGGTCCATTTTCATACAACATACACCTAGTGCCAGGAAAAGCTTCACTTGTCTTCACTACCCAGTACGGCACCAGACAGCAAATAGTAAGATGCTGTTTTTGATTCAGTTACTGCTCAGCTGTATATCAAACATGTTATAGAAACAGGCTTTGGCTTCAATATGTTTAGTTTGGATCAGTGAATTGAGCACTTGCTGAGCTCTGGAATACAAATGATCAACCTATCTGTCTGAGCAGTTCCCCCGTTGGTGCCATCCTCTCCTTGCCTGTTGCTAATGCAGTAATATGTATGCAGCACACAGCATTCTATGTGACTGCCACTTGACAAAATGTGCCAGCTCATCATCGTCTCCAGACGAGACAGATTTATTATAATTCAATATGTTCCTTGTGAGCACTTCTTTCTGTCTTATATTACAGTCTGCACTGCATTCAGAATAATAACTACATGCTCTTATGACATTGCAGCCCTGAATTCCTGCAGCTTAAAAATCCTTTCCCTGGCTTTCAAACACAGATTCAGCTAAACATTGCTGAAAAGAAACATGGGATTCCCCCCAGAATAAGCAGTTCACTTGCTAAAGCAAAGTGTGCATTATATAGAAAATATTCCTTAATACAATCTGTTGTATGATAAAAAAAGAGATGACAACCACAATACGGGTTGTTTTAAATCTGAGAGTACTGCTGCTAAAAACCTATTGCACAAATCAGTGGAATTACAAAGATTCTTGAGGCTGTTTGATTCTCAAAGTCAAATAAAGCATAGTAAAAAGAAAAAAAAACAGCATAAACTGGGTAAAAAAAGCTGCAGCTCATGCCAAATTAAAGCTACAGTATATGTTTAGATTGTATTTGGTGATGGAATCAGCAATGTTTACAAATGTTTCCACACAATCCTCTGGATATATGCAGGATGCACACTTTCTAATTAAATTGTGGGCTTTTACAACATATCAATCACTTTAGTGACTTTAGATGCCACGCTGACCTTTTACAAAACAGTAATGGCAGCAACACTGAATATTAAATTTGCCAAACATGAATATCCATGCAGTTTGGCTCATGAATATTTACCTCTCGAAGCTGCTGTTGTTGACAGCACATCAGCAATCCTAGTTCTTCATCTATCTGGCAGTCAGCCAGTTGCTTTCACTTCCTCCATTTGTAAACAGGAAAGAACTGCAGCCCCATTGTCTAGAAGAATGTAGAGGAACAACCCAAAAATCTGAAACAGATTCCCAGAGATAAAAATAAATAAACACAATTTAAAAAACGAAACAACTATTCCTTGGATTCAGTTAGTTACCAAAAAAAGATTGCCTGGGAGGCCATGCTGGGAAGTGTATGAAGATCACCAAGTGTGGGGAAGGGAGGGACCATGGCAGGTTATCTAATCCATCGCCTCTGAGGCAAAATCAAGTACGTCTTAAACCAGCTGGTAGATATCTATCTAACCAGTTGTAAAAAATCTCCACTGATGGGGGTTCATGGGCATTAAAGAGGTCCTGGTTGTGGTCATAGTGGTCTTAGTAATTTTCCAATTTTTCTTCTGCATTGAGGCAGTTGTTCTTTTATATTGCTTCCTTTTGAAACACGCCATCCTCCTGAACTCTTTTCCCCCTTGGAATTCCTTCCCTTCTAATTCTCCTGGTTTTTTGAATCCCACTTTTCTTGAAGTATATTGTCCTGATTCTGTTGCTTTTACTTCATCAATTTTTTGAACACTTTCACTAAAATTTGCTTTCAAATTGTGTCAGGGCCTCTGGCCAATCAGGCCCAGCTAGGCCGAGCTCTTCAGCTTCCACACCTCACCTTCTTTCTGGGCTAATGCAATTGCCTCAGTTTTCTGTAACTGGACTGGCTGCTGAGAGTGCTCTCAGCCCTTTTAAGCACTTTTCCTGACCCTAATCTTAGATCTTCCCTGGAACTTGATACCGGCTCCCTGATTCTCCAGGCTCCTGATTTGGCTTCAGCTTTCCCTGGCTCTGCTCTTGGATCTTCCCTGGAACTTGGCACCCAGCTCTCTGCTTCTTCTGGCTTCTGACCTTGGCTTGCACCCTGGTCTATGTCTCAGATGTCCTGGAACCTGGTCCCACGTTCCCTGCTCCACTGATCCAAACCTGACCTGACACCCCGCACCCAGCTGACCTCCTGATGACCCTTCGGGGCCTACCCCCAGGCCAGATTGCCTACATCCCAGCCAAATCCTTACCATCAAGTTATCAACCAGTTATTCTGTATTAAGAATCAAACATAAAATACCCCATGTAACTTCCTTAATTTTCTGAAACAAGATATAATCCTAAATATCTTCAAAAAAAAAAAAAAAATCCTGGACACACTGTGTCCTGTTGTATTATCTTTCTAACAAATAACTTGGGTAGTACCACTGCCTAATTACCACCAGGTCCTATCCTTTTAGTGTTTGTTTAAAATGGAAACAATGCCTTGGACACCTGTTTATACTAATTTGATACACTATAGCAAGCCATGACTGCCCCTGTTCTTTTCCATCTTACCTTTACCCAGAGACTTTAAATGGATCTGTCCCATCTGTTCCATAACTTCAGAGTGGTCACATTTACACAAGATGCTTCTGAGCAGTGGTTACTGCACATTTATTTAGTACTTGTTCATACAACTGAGTAAGTACCTGAGTTACTGCGCAGTAGTGCTGGCATTTTTTGTGGCGTTACTGCACAGTAACTTAATAATACTGTGCAGTAGCATCACATCACAGTTGTTGCCACATTAACACTACTGTTCAGTAGTATTGGGATACTGTACAGTCAGCATCTCATGTAGGTGTGGCCAATAAGTATATATATTCTTCATATGTTCTGTCATACAGTCTCCTCTTCTCTGAACAAAATATATTCTTCTATTTCAACATTCCACTCATCATTTATTTCACCAAGTCTCTGTAATTTGGATTAAGTTGTAGTTTTCTTTCATCAAGGTCAACCACTCTCCTAGCCTTGGCTTTGAAAAACTAGGCAGCTGTGGCATTGATGCCTACACAGTCAGATGGATTGCAGACTGGCTGAAGTGTCGTACTCAGAAGGTGGCAGTGGATGGGTCATATTCGACCTAGGGGGAAGTGGGCAGTGGAGTCCCCCAGGGCTCGGTCCTTGGGCCCGCGCTGTTCAATCTCTATCAGCAATTTGGACGACGGGGTGAAAAACAACCTGCTTAAATTTGTTGATGATACCAAAATTTGGGGTGAGGTGAGCACGCTAGTAGGGAAGGAAAGACTGCAGCAAGACCTAGATAGGTTACAGGCTAACAAAAACAGGATGCATTTCAACACTGACAAGTGCAGGGTGCTGCACTTGGGCAGTAGTAACCAGCAGCACACTTATAAGATGGGGAACTCCCTTCTTGAGAGCATAGAGGCAGAAAGGGATCTTGGAGTCATTATTGACTCCAAGATAAACATGGGCCACCAATGCGAGGTCACGGTTGGCAGGGCTAACCGCACCTTGTCATGCATCCACAGGTGCATCTCGAGCAGGTCCAAGGAGGTGATCCTCCATCTCTATGCGGCACTGGTCAGGCCACAGCTAGAGTACTGCATCCAGTTCTGTGCGCCCCACTTCAGGAGGGATGTGGACAACACTGAGAGGGTCCAGAGGAGGGCCACCCGCATGATCCGGGGACAACAGGGCAAGCCCTACTATGAGAAACTGCGGGACCTAAACCTGTTCAGACTTCACAAGTGAAGGCTGAGGGGGGACCTGGTGACCGTCTATAAACTCACTAGGGGGGACCAGAAGGGTTAGGGAGAGACCTTGTTTCCCCTAGCGCCCCCTGGCATAACAAGGAATAACGGCCATAAGTTGTTGGAGAGTAGGTTTAAATTAGACATCCAGAAGAACTGCTTCACAGTTAGAGTGGCTAGGATCTGGAACCAACTTCCAAGGGAAGCGGTGCTGGCTCTTACCCTGGGGGTCTTTAAGGGGAGGCTTGATGCCTACCTGGCTGGAGTCATTTGAGCCCAGTTTTTCTCCTGCCCAGGCAGGGGGTCAGACTTGAAGATCTACAAGGTCCCTTCCGACCCTACTTCTATGATTCTATGATAGGGAAGAACGTCATTGGAGGGAACATCTTTGCACTGGTCCCTGGCCTCCCAAGATGTCTTTTTACAACCTCCAAAGGGCCTCATCTTCTCTTCACACTTTTCCCCTGTCGCACTTTCCTTGCTAGGTCTGACATAGCCCCCCCAGCCAAAATATATACCCAAGTCACAGAGAGACCTGACATCAATGACTTCACATTTGCTGGAGAGTTATGGGCAGGTTCTGAATGTCAGCTACGAAGTAGAAATTCTTGGATTTGGGGGTTGTACATTCCTAGATATTAGCAACTTTACAGTTTTGGTTCAGGGATTTAATGGCTATTTTAACATTATGTCACTCTCTTCCCCATCAACCCCCAAAAGGAGAAATCCACTTGGAAACGCTGCCAATTTCTTTCAGTTTCTGAAGATGGAGCACTCAACAAGTGTTTCCTCTTGGGAAATAACTGAGATAAAGTTCTTGGTGCCAAGAAAAAAGATAAGTAAGCCATTTCGTAACTAAAATCTTGATCCCCAACAAAGCCAATGAGAGTTTTACCACAGATTTCAATAGGCCAGAGTTTCTCTCCACATGTATAGATGTAACTCGATATATTGAGTGTCACAGAGGCAAATATTTTATGCTACAGGAAAATTCAAATTTTAGGGTAATCAATGCAGCATTTCTTTGTAGAAAAAAAATATGTTTCAGTGGAATTCTTCTTTTTTAGCTTCCAAAACAAAAATATACAATGCTTGATATCTAAATTATTACTGAATGAACAAACCAGCTCAGATTATTGTTGCCATTTTTGTTTCCAAAACAATGAAGGGAAAGAACAAGGAAAGAGTCTTTCATTTGAAGTTGCATAAATGGCAAAGATTTTTGTTTATCTTTTTCTGTTTTCTTTATCGTGAACTTGGCTTCTTTTCTAATACCGTACATGTTACAATAGCCAGTTAAACTGATATATTGTGCAAGCAGTGATTATAATATGTTCAAATTGCTTATGTTTCTCATTTCGCTTTTGCCCCGAGTCATCTACTTGTCAGAGAAGTAGGGCTGAAATATTGCCGATATACACTCAAGACATTCCAAGCAGAGGGCCATGCCCCCTGCTACAGAGGAAGGCAAAACCCTCCTCAGTCCATACCAATACAACAATGGGTTAAAATTTCTTCCTGACAACAAATATGATGATTGGTCTGATGCTGAGCAGAGGGGCAAAGCCAGGAACCTCCAGCTTTGCTCCTAATGGGAGACTCAACACACCCCAGTTGAAGTCTCGAGTCCTAGCTGTATCCAACCCCCAATGCCTCTGGGAAGGCTTAAAAACACCTTGACACTTATAGCAAAAACAAGGGAACGGGATGTTGGAGCGACTAGCAAAGGCCAGAAGCATGGGAAATACCAATGGTAGAACACAGGCATACATAGTTACACATAGATCATCCCTAACCAGTAACTGTTCACCCCCTTCTTGAACACCTCCAGTGACGGAGAATCCACAACTTCCTTAGGCAGTCTATTCACTGCCTCACTATTCTCATAGTGAAGGAGTTTTACAAGATAAAAGGCTCTCAATAGCCTTTATAAAAGTTACTCTGAGGACTTTAAAAAAAATGCCATAAGAAAATATTAATTTGGATGTGTAATAGCTTAGTAATGTCTCGTTTATAATGCTTTCCCTCCAGTGATTGCATAGCGTTATTTAAAAATGAATGAATTAAGCCTCACCTCTAAAGCAAACTTTACTTATATATTACATATTATAAATATAGATGGTTAAAGGATTTTTTTGGGGGGGGGGGGGGTCCTATGAAGTTAGGTGACAGGATCAAAAACAGAACCTAGAAAACTTTATTTCCGGTCCCATACAAATAACTAGAGCATAATTAATTCCCTGCTTATTATTATCTGGCTACACTCGGTCTTTCTCTTTTAGAGATGGATTTCCCCAGAAATTGCCTTGATACCTGAAGAGAGAGAAAGGAGTAAACAAGAAATGTTCCCCCACCAACTATATCCTCTGCATAGTGGCCAGAACCAGTTACTGTCCCACTTTGTGATTTCATTCAACACTCTTTCCAAGATGACAGAGAGAGAAAAAGGCTTTTTCTGCCTTCTCATATAACAGGGAACCTTATCCTCTTATTGGGAGAAAAAACTGGGGGTAAGCTGGGCCTGCAAGGCCCCTTTCAGAGTCAAATCTTTGTGGCTTGAAGGGAGGGGAAAACAGACAAAGAATCCAGGAAGAGGAGGCAGGGTTTCAGCAGTCCCCAACAGCCCCACTGTGGGTGCCCTGAAACAAAGTTGGACTGAACAAACCAATAAAAACTCCAGACTTGCACCGCATGGTAGGCCAGACTGGCTAGATGAGGAGGAGCATACCGGAATAAGAAACTTGCTCTCAGTCCAGCAGATTCACTCTGGCCCTGGCTGAAGAAGGATGTTGACTTCCCAGGCATGCAGCTTTGGAGCCTGGAGTGGCAGTGAAGGAAGCCCTGGCATACAGGTGGAGAAGCCTCTTCTTCATTTAAGTTTGCCCAAGATGGGGAAGACTTTGAGTTTGGCTTATATTTTGCTTTGTGAGTGCCCAGATGGGTGGTGTCTTTTGTTCTGCAGTGATAAAAAAAATAAATACTGGAGGACTGGATTGTGGCTGAAGGCATGGTTAAGATGCCACAAAGGGGTGGTTAGGATGCTACACAGGGGTGCCTAAGAAGTTCTCAGGGTTTTGAGCTCTACAAAGGAGCTGTGATAAGAGATGGGGCCAAAGCTAAGAGGACCAGAGGCCCGACAAGTGGAATTGGAGTCCACAAGGGGCTGAGGCCCCTAGGAAGGGGCCAGAGTCCCAGGGACAGGCTGAGGCTATGAAGGTCCTAGCCTGAATCCTGAGACTGAACAGGACAGAGGCAGGCTATGACCCAGAGGACCACTCTCTGAAGCCCTGAGGCTGATGCGGATAGGCTGGACTGAGAAGCCAGTCCAGATCAAATGGGCCTAGGCTTAGGAATCCACAGCTAGAGCAACCATCAGGCCAAAGCCGTGATTAGAAATACTGAAAGTCATGAATAATGACTACCAAGTTTTGAGTCATGTCTGAAAGGTGAGGGTATTTCTGACTGGGTGCAGAAGCTGCCCCCAGAAAACAGGCAAGGTCCTATTAGTGGATAGATGGGGCTAGAGACAAGAGACAGAATGACTCTGCTAGACATCAAGGAGATCACTCCGGGACTCACGGGCAGCCTCCCAATCAACATAAAAGGAACATCAAGGCATAACGGTGAAATAGAAAAGGGGGTCATGCAGAGAACTAGAGGAAGAACTAGGGTGTCCCACAGAGGGCATCATGGCAGCCCTCAGGGCCTGTCCTGCTACACCCACACCCCACAAAGCCAAGCAGAGTTAGCTACAAGGACATTCATGAGGAAGGTACTGCACAATTTTAAGGCTGGTTGTGTCAGAGAGTGATATGAAGTTTATGCTGCACAAGTTAGTATGAAAGATTATTATAAAATGTTACAATGTTATGAAAAAGATTGTCTTTGAAATCAGGCAATAGGGAGTGCTATTTCACAGTCTTGCAACATTATAGGAACTTACACATGGAAAAAGGTATCTGAGAACAGGGAGCTTTTCACAGCCCTGCTGACAGGGATATAACAAGATCCAATGGCTGAAAGTTTAAGTTAGATCAATTCAGCCTTGAAATATGATAAAGTTTCCCATTTGTAAGGATAATTATACATAAGAACAGCTTATCAGGGAGGTGGTAGACTCACCTTTGCTTGGAGTTTTACATTTACATTAGATACCTTTCAAAAGATACACCACTATCCAGCTTCTAAGAGAGTTCTTCAAGGCCTCAGGTGAGTAGGCTGGATGTTATTAAGGTCATTTTCTAGCACTGGAGTCAGTCCAGGAATGCATGAACCCCTTCTCAGTTTTTTTCTTTCATTATTCAACGATGTTCTGCATTGACCTCAACATGTTTGCAAGACAACTACTATAATCCAACATCATGCTCCCAGGGTAAATCTAGTCATATGAAAGGGTCAGTAAAGATTTTATTCCACCCAAGGAAGAACTGCTCATAGATAGTCTGTTATTTCCCTCCCATGTTTCTGTGAAGGATCAGGAAGTAGTTACAACTAGAAACAGAAGACTTGAGGAAACACACCAGGACTTCATTTTGGGGTTAAAGAATCTCCTCTTTCACAAGTCTTCATGTGCTCTTAGTCAAACTAATAACTAGACTGGGGTCAGAAGAAAATTCTCCTGAGTTAGATTTCAGAGACCTTGGAAGTTTCTGCTCTCCTGTAAAGCATTGGTAGTTACAATCATGGTATTGCTCATCTAATCAATGTCTTAGCATTACAGAGGCCTGAGAAACTGGTAACATGTCAATATCACCTGTTCCCTGTTTGTGAGACATAAGGCTGATTTCCAAAGGACTGAACTGCTCATCCCAGTGGAGTTCATGGGGTACCTGAACTACAATGTGGCACACAAGACACAAGTAAACATCAAATTGACCCAAAGGATTTTGGCTAAGTGAAATATTTTGATTAGGGCCAACCAAATCCAAAACCAAAACCAAACATTTATATTTCACTTTGATTTCCCCTCAGAAAGGCAAAATGGTTAGTTTTTCTATTAAAACATTTTATGAAAAATACCAACTGGTTCTAATGATACATTAATTTGGTTTTAAAAGTCTTTATTTTTCAAGCTTAATTGAACTGGAGGACATCTCCTCAAATGATGTAAATTGTCATGGTTACACTGACTTATATGGCACTTTGTTTTTACCCTAAGATTGCAATAAAATTGTTCTATAGTATCTTTAAAAAACACCTCTTCAGGATCCACCAGGAATTTCCTAAGTCAGTCACAACCATCAGCAAGTGTGTTTTCTAGTCAACTATGACTCATTAATTAGAATCTAAGACAGATACCTTAGGCATAAATGTTGAGCTTCCTGGTTCTAAGGGCATTTGCATCATTGAGCCCAACCCATGCAGTATCCATAGCAGAGTTTCAGTGTTCTGGCCATTGCAATTTGCTCTGGATACTAATGCACCAGTACATACAGGATGAAGAAAGACAATCCTATGGATAATAGAAAGGAGAGAGAAATTAAGGCTTTTCATTACTAAAGCTTACACACTAAAGACTGGTAACAAATCTCTCAATGAGACAAATGCTATTTTGTAATGATTTGTTGAAGGAATATTTTTAAAAATATATTTTTACAAACAACTTTTTGTCCCACTTTAAAAAGCAATCTCACACAGCACCTGTTTCATTTTCCATTAAAATGTAAGTCCCTGTGGAAAGAGATGTAGACACAACTCAAGAGCATTTGGCAAGCCACATGCCAATTCATGGCAGGGAGTAAAGAATACTGCAGGTAACAGAAATATACGGGGGATATTGCTAAATAAAATGTAATTGTATGTGCTGAAATTTAGTCAGTTCATCAGGGCTTGCATCTCACTCTTATCATAGGAAGTTTACAGAGCACAAGTGGTCAATTTGCCATTTCATTGGAGAGGTGGCAGTACCATCTAGTCTCCCAGAGGTGTCCCTAACATCAGAACAATGGAACTGATTCAACACTGAGTCAAAAGGAAAAATACCTCCTACTGAATCACCAATACCATTTCCCTGAAGCACTCTCTTTTAAAAAAAAAAAATCCTGCCATGTAGCTCCAGGCATGTGCTGCTTCACGGGATCTGACATTTAAGATCAAAAGGTGTTAGTGCTTCAAAAGTACTTTCCTCACCTTTAAAAGGGCTATGCCCATCAGAAACCACTCCAGGTCTCTGACGAGGCAAGCTTGACAGCAGCAGCTATTTTACGCAGATTACCAGAGAATATTATTTTACTTCCTTCTATATATCGAGGCTCCCAACAGTTTACCTGGTTGCTATCACAGAACTATGATCCTCAACAGTTCAAGTTCTAAAGTGTTGGGGGCCATAGTTCCTGAGCAGAGCTGACACCATAAGTATAAAGTTACATTTAACTCTCTTCTCAAATAAATCTTGAACATTTTTATTCCACAGGAAACTTGAATTTCCAATTTAATTAGATTGCAACAAAAATATTTTTCGTTGTGTGAAGCACCAAGATATGGTGGGAATTCTACTTCCTAATCAGCTCCAATATAAATGCAAGAAAGAAGGTGACCTGATGTAGGACACTTTTTGGAGCCCAAAAGCTTGCTACACTTCTCTCCTTGCCTCCTCCTTGTCTAATACCTTCCCTTGATCTAATGAAAGATATTACCAAGTCTTGCTTCTCTATCCCTAGGCCAACCCCACTACAAGAACAACCACCTAACTGTAGTGACATTTTCATTTTTATTGTATATTTTACAATCACATGTTCACTAAATGTGAAAGTCACCTCTCTGCCTATTAGTCAAAATCAGATTGCCAGGATCCTCATCCATGCTGAAAAGAAAAGACAAAATTTTGGCTAAAGGAACTGTGGAATAGAAGTGGGGAAGAGCTGATCACTATATTTAATTACATGGCATCATAAATTCAAAATATTCATTGAGTGTATATTAAAATATTAGGAAACATTTCTAATCCTGTATTTTCCCCTCCTTGCATCATTTCTTCATTCTTAGAAGCTCCTGTATCCTTGACGGTGTCCTTCCTTTAGTGGGCGTTAGGAAGCTACATTCTATCCCTTTCAGAAATGAAATATGGGCAGTGTTCAGTTCAACTATTCCACGTGAGGAACACTTGGTTAAATTGTCATTTGAGTTATTTCAGTCCAACGTGGATAAAGGCTGAGATATGGGTCTGAAGAGATCTGAAAATCTGTGATGACTCAGGCACTTCAGCAGACAGCAATGCAACACTCAGCTGATTGCTGATGGCCTGCCAGTTGTCTCTGACATGAGATTGGTCTGACAGGATAATCAGGGAGCAGGAAAAAGAGAAGAGAGTCTCTTTGAAAAGGAGAGTGACTAAAATAGTGTCAAATATGGAAACGATTAGGGTGGAAGACACTTTCTTAAGGAAGAGTTAGTGGATCTAGGGCCTACTTAGCCTTACCAGCTTATGTTTACCTTTTTCCAGTTTTTTGGCATGTGTTTCCTTGCACCCTGTAAATACAAGTTAATACTATGCTATTACACAAAATGTGTATTTCACAGAAGCATGCAACTCCAGAGTTAAAAGAGTCTGTGTAAGCCAGCTGAGCACAAGTACACTAAATGTTGACAGGATAATGCCTTCTAATAACTACTTCCTGCAGCGACTGCAAGTCACCTCGGCTTCTCTAGAAGCATTTCTAAAAGTATGAGCAAAATTTTTGCTATATTGGTTGACCAGAGTCTGTGAAAACATAAATAAGAAAATAAACAATTTAGGTTAAATTATTTCAATAATTATTGTCGTCCCTTTATTAAAGATCTGTAAATGAGCTATTGCCTCATGAATCACAACGACCTGACCACGAAAGGGAAGAGGAGGAAACCAGAAAGAATATGAATATTTTTAAGAAAAAAAATGTATTATTTAATTTGTCATCACCTACAATGACAACTTCTATGTCCATTACACTACAGTCTCTCTTTCTTCTCTAAGCACATTGCTGTCAACTCAGTAACTTTCCTAGGCAATATGTCTTTCTTCCTGCTCTATTTGGACCGGTTCTCCTCTTTGTACTCTATCAGCATGCTGGCCATCAGAAACAATGTCCACTTTTCCTCCTACCCCTACAGTGAGTTGTTTCTAACTTATATAACTCCCAGATCCTTCCCACTCTATGCAGCCTCTGGAAGATAAAAGATTAACTGGAAGGCAGGGTAGCCATCCACTGGTAAAAACTAAATAAGACGTATAGAAAAAGCACAAGCTTTTGTGGGCTGAAGCTCACGTCATCATATGCTGTGAAGTGAACTTCAGGCAACCAAAATTGTGCTCTCTCTATATATAATCTTTTTAGTCAGTCTATACAGGTGTATATCTACCCTGCCTTCTGACTAACTTCAGATGAATGGGGCTAACTACATCTCTCTGGTTAACTGGAGCCAGCTGCTTAGGTTTTCCCCTTCAGGTGACAGATTACTTTATCACACCACCCAATATATTAGTACACTGTATTGTTTTGGCACTTACAAATTAAAAGCAACAGCATGTTAGGAGAAAAAAGGCACTGGATTT
The DNA here is from genome assembly GCF_052110815.1 of Crocodylus siamensis. Classification (NCBI taxonomy): domain Eukaryota; kingdom Metazoa; phylum Chordata; order Crocodylia; family Crocodylidae; genus Crocodylus; species Crocodylus siamensis. Next base: position 37,438,183 of record NC_143398.1, read on the forward strand.
CCCATTAGTGATATGAAATGTTTGTTACTCATTAAGTTTTCTCATAACATGCTGTAAATATTACTGTTTGGTGGAGTGGGATTGGTGTTGTAGTAGGGAGAGAGACAGTACTAAACTGGGGGGTTTTCCTGAGTAAGGATCAAGGAAACAATGCGTTATTGGAACCTCTGGTTAGAATCATGGAACATTAGGGTTGCAGGATGGCATTAACAAGCTCTGTATTACATTCAGCAACACTCTCATTTCACTTGTTATCCAGAAGAAATAGTCAATGGCGAGAGCCTGAGATTCTTAAGGCACAATTCTTTGCAGTTCTGAGTGGAAACAAGTATTAATAGCACACATTAGTGTGCATGTATTATGTTACAAAAGTATTACTTCACCTTTCACCTAATATCCTGGAATTCTCTCTAATCACATATTTTATACTGTATGTATGCCATCTAATGGTAAATCAGAATAACTCATGTTTTCCTGCAGAATAGCATGCAGTTATTTCTCCTCTGTAAGAGGTATTTTTAATTCAGTGGCCCACACAATGCTTTTCGCTTTGCCTCCTAGTTACTGGACTCACTGAATTCTGTATTTAATACATGCAAAATATTGATATTCTCCTAATAACTGACATACAGTACACTAATTTCATCCTTGAGGACGGTGACAGAAGATTCAAATTGGGTGGAAGATGTCTGTAATTTCTTCCACATGGGACACATCTACACATGCCCCTGACTGCACATCTGGTACTGCACAGTCCCGGCAGTGCATGGTTATTTTTAGGTGCTACATCACCGTAGTGACAAGCTATGACAACATAGCTCCTTACTCTGGTGACATAGCATCAGCATCATGGTTTCTGCCTGCTGATGCCATAGTGACAAACTACAGCGACGCAGCAATGTAGCATCTTGTGTAGAGGCGCCCAGAGTCCTACAGGCAGTTCTTAAAAGTGACATTGGTTTGAAATAGGGTATAATTAGGGCAACCTAGTGATAATTTAGAAGAACCAGATGCTTATCATCACAATATTGTCCTCTTGTTACAGGTTTAAAGCCATCAGTTCCACTGAATTCAGTGTACTTTCTTCAGCTACATCGGAGAAAATGGTAGAAGAATAAACATGGAATTCAAATCCTTTGGTTATGTGTTTTGAGGGTGAAAACTTTTTCTCTCACTGCACTAATGCCATGACCTTGGATGCAGAAATTCTGAGTTATATCAGTTGCTTGTCCTTGCATAGATGTTTGAAAGTATGATCCATGGAAGATATTATACTTAAAACATAATTAACCAGTTAAATCACATCTTAAGTAGTAACCGGGCCACACATACATTCAGTTAATGGCATGATAGAACAGGGAATAAGCCACAAAATTATTACACAAAAAATAGGTAATAATTTTGTGGCTGGTTCCCATCATGCTATAAACTGAACAAATGGCCAGCACTTGAGTTTTGAAGGCCACTGTTTGCCTCCCAAGGCTGGGAGCACCTGTCAGCTGATCAGGGCTCCCAGACGCAGGAGCCAGGTGACTGGCACTCCCAGCCATGGGAACATCACCTGCCAGTGCAGGGACAGCCCAAGATCATGATCCCAGGCACCCCTGATAGAGATCTGATCCCCAACCCCACTACCATACCTCCTGCCAGGCAGGTGTGTCTTGCCAGGAATCACAATTTTGGGGATTGTGGATCAGATCCCATCAGGCCTGTAATTGAATGTCTGTCAGTCGCCCATGTTACACAAAGCAGAAATCCTGTAAACATTATATCTACCCTTCAAAATGAGCCTCAAGTCCTTGAATTTTCTCTCCACTATAAAAATTAGGCTAGATCCACACTAGAGCAAGTTCCACATAAGTCAAGCCAAAAAAACTCCAAATGACTATCACTACTGTGCCTCAATCCCATCTATAAAATGAGGATTATAATAATTTACTTCCCCCTCTTTTTGAAAAGTTTTGCTGAAGATGTACATATCTGGGAATACAAAGTGAAATGGTATCAGCTGGTGAGAATCTTATTATTTCAGTGACAAAAGTCATGTTATTAGATATAATAAATAAACCCCCCCATCAATCCCACAGTACGACAGCTTCCAGCCCTTGAAATAAAAAGTAAGTAATGAGAAATATGGAATTTATTTGCCCTAAGCAGCAGACCTTTGTATAAAAAAATTTAATAGCAAGATCCAGGAATGAAAAACCTTGTTACTGAGCCATCAAATGCTATTGCTGCTCTAATTCTTTGGAGAAGTTAATTTGTATTTTTCCATCATATGTGAAAGGTGTGAAAAGAACTCTGAACCAAAGGGAAAAAAATCATAAAGTACCAAACACTTTTTCTGTCATTTCACAATATAAATATCATTACTGTCAATACAACTACATCTGCTGTGAGCAATTTGCCAGAGAGCTTCACTTGGCTGAAAAAGCCAGTTCAAATTGTAAGCTTACTGTTTTAGCCTTTTGTGCCAGGGAGACCACTGCTACTCACATTCAACTTTTAGTGTTCTCTCTCTCAGTCCTCAGGTAAAAGAATCAGGACTCCACATAAAAGAACTACAGAAGGATCAGGATAAACTGGATTTTAAGTGTAATATGTCTATGAAACTGTGAAACAGAAGACTGGAACCTTGGTTTTGAGAGCAAGGAGGACAAAGAAATATCAATTTGCAATAGGAACGTGCAACATGTCATTTTATTTGTAAAATATGTCCCAAAGGAATAAGAAGATAAATTAAGGAAATGGTTTCAGGGACCGGTTTTTCTTTATTTTAAATGTGCCAACTAATAAAATTGATTCTAAGAACAAGATGTATTTAGCTGAATTGTTTTTATGATCCAATATATTTACTGGTGATTATTTTTGTCTCTTACTTTTCCCTGGAATATTTGGGTTCTTTCCTCTCTTCCTACCCTCCAAAGCCTTATTGCCCTTTTAAAAACTGTTTGTGGGCCAAAGTTCACTTTCATTATAAGAAGAAAGAGCCATATTCTAATCTCAGAGCTATAAATCTGCAGTATTTCCACTAAATTCAATAGACTAACTCCTACAGGGGAAGGTCTTCCAATAATCTCAGAGACTTTTATTTAGCAATCTAGGACAGAATAAGATCAATCTAATCGTGGGGTTATGTTTTCGTTTTCAGTCCTGGGAGCTGGGAACCAAGTTCAGAGCTACTTAGCAGTATACATTTGTTTACTCTTGTTTACTAGTCCATGTGAGCAGGTGGAGACCTTGTCCTGACTCCGAGTCTAGACAGCCCTAAATACAGTCAACAAATATTTTCTTCCAGTGTTTTATTATTATTATTATTATTATTATATCAAATAATGACAAAAAGCCTACAACTTTCTTCTATGGTTAATTATTCCTGTTATGTTTCCCTACAGGATTCCTGGGTCCCTAAGTTTTTTTTTGACCTCACAGCAAGAAGGGTATGGTTTGAGGTTTGTTGGGCTTTTTTTTAACGGGACAGTGACTGCATGCTGGAAAGTCCTAGTGAAATGTGAAATTTTTGCTGCAAGGTCAGCTGTACAAGCTTCCCTTGCTTTAGGCGAGTTCTGTATGCGTGACTTCCCTCTTATGCCATGACCCTTTTTATACCAAAAAATTGTTATATGCAAGCTAAATTCATTCTAATGCGATAGGTGGGGTGGAAGCCCACAGTCAGCGGCTTTGTGTGGTGCACTGTGGGAGTGATGTGCATCATAATAGCCTCCTGTATGGATCTGTGCTCCTTGCTCATTGTCTGCAACACGCATTTCTGTAGTTGCCCTCCCTATTATGATAGTGCTCTGTGCTTGTGCGCACTGTCCGCTGTTGGCGAGTACAAAAATTATCTTGTAAAAGAGGTAGAAATGGCTCTGGTGGGTCAGTACAGCTGAGGTCTTGGGACGTATCCCTATTTGTTACATTGTAAAGTGGGTTCCCTTTATGCGAATTTGAGTTATGAGCTGTTTTGCAGGAATGCATGTACAGCATAAAGGGAGGGAAACCTGTACTAAAGCTAACACTAACCATAACTTGTGGCAAAAACTTACAGTGCCACATCTACACCAGGCTTTTACCACAAGACAGATAACACATTGATTAAACATGCCTTATGCTGGCTATCTCTATGGTAGAGTTAATCTGAGTTAGTCACACTACATAATGGTACCAAGCAGCACAGGACGATTGGATGACTGCATATAGTGACTGAATCAGCCACACAAAGTTGTGCCAACTTGAGTGTTTCCTGCCCCATGATGGAACAGCCAATCTGAGCTAGCGGTACTATCATATACAAGTTAACAGGGTTTGTGTGTGGACAGGACTCAAGTCAGGAATAATACTTTAATTAAAACTTGAACTACTGCCACAAAGCACACACACAAAAAAAACTTGTGACTCAAAAACTCTTGCAAACTGCTGGATTGGAGTTAATAAGACTCAGCTGATATGTTATCAACGTCAATATGGATAACTGCATTCAGATACAGGGCTCTAGCAACTAAGGAAAATACTGAGGGGCAAAGGTCGGAATGGATGTGGAGACTGAACCATCCCTTTCATCTCCATACAGTTAATACACATTAGTGAGGAAAGCTGGAGTAACTTGCATAGTGAGTGCCCAGGCTGTGCCTTTTTCATGGATTAATCAACACAATCAACAGAGCTGTCGCTATTGGCATTCGTCTGGAATGGCTCACAAGTTTCCCTAGTGCATCAGTGCAAGAGGAACATATAGCTTTCCTCGAATATAGATATTCTGACTCCTCCAAAACTTTCAAGTAAATTTCAGTTTACACCTCTCTGTACCCATTTATCATTGCCTACTTCATACATGTCTTCAGATGTCCAGGATCCCTTTTTGGATCTCCTCCTGACATTTGCCATTAATCAATCCAGAAGCTGGAAGGTTAACAGTAGACAATGGTGGGGATATTCCTGGTCCTCACACATGCAGGCAACAAACAGAAGACTCTGGGCAGTGTTCATTAGCTCTCTTGGCATTGTCTCCTCATCATCCCGCTCTCTCTCTTTTTATGAGCTGCCTCACGTTGTACTAGCTTGTTCAGACATGTAGGATTGTCAAGGCAGTTCAAAGAAACTTGGGCCACATGCTGCAGCCTCTTCAAGTGGTTGAGATTCCCAAAACTAATTGCAGAGTGCTGTGTCCCACTGTCCTACTGTGACAGGAGAAACAAAACTGCCCTTTCTAGAAACAGAAGGACAAAACAGGCATGAAAACCATATAGATATCATGCCAGAAGACACAAGAGACATCCAGGCAAAGATCAACCTGAAACTCTGAAAGCAAAGAAAGATGGCTAATGCTGTCTAGCTTGGCAGGCAAATTCAGAAGTAAGTCCCATGAGCCAGTGGCAAATTATCTCTATTTCTTTCTGCCACTAATCTAAGCACAGCACACCAGCAATTTGTTTTTGGATTCTCAGCTAGGAAAACCAAGATCAGCATTTTTTATGTTTACATTCCATATTTACTTTATAATTTTATTCATCAAAATCATGTAGTCTGAATCACCAGTTACTGGATTGTTACAAGGATTATTTTAAATTTTCCATGTATTTTATTTGAATTCTCAGGTGGTGGTTTCAGCATATTTATTTTTCTGTCTGCAGTGCACTTATATTGCTAGAATTCAATCTGCCTGCCTGCTGAAAATATGCATTTCAGAATATTTTTAGGTTACTTGCATTTTTTCCCTCTATTACTGCCAGCGCTGATTGCCAGTATAGAAATAAGTTCCTTTTTTCTTTGCCCATGTGCATTCAACTGCTGTTTTGAATAAGGAATGAAGGGGAACCCATGACAAAGCAATCAAGACAAGCATTAGTACACCCTTCTCAGTGGGTTCTGTCTCTGAGCTCATGTGGGGTTGGATTCAGCTGTCTCCAAGAGTTTCTGGCTTTCTGTGGCATCTGTATTGTCTGAGTCACCTTCCTGAACAGTGAGCTCCTCAATCTTTGTAAAATTCTGGATTTTTCTTCTCTGCTGTGAAGTTCCTACTGTCACTTCAGAGGTCATTGTGGTGTCCCCGCTTTCCAGAGCAACTACAGAGCTCAAAGAAGCAGAATTTGCGTTTTGGAAGTCCCCGGCATCCAGCCCCTGCTCTCTACTTAACAAACATATTAACAGCAGCTGTGGATTTGATGGCTACTGGTAGTTTCACAGCTACTGCTTCAAAAGGGACTCCTGACCTGCTTGGGGACTATGCAGTTTTCACTGCGCTAAAACCACTGTTAGCTTTTCAAAGCAATGACATGAGTGGGGAAGCACCTTCAAATTCTGTGCTGACCTCTTTTGCTGTTTGGCAGGACTAAAACAGTTCTTTCCATTTGCCAACATTAATACTCTTTCCTGTTATCATAGAACGAAATAAGAGTAAGGTTGAAACGACCTCCAGAGGTCGTCTAGTCCAACCCCTTCCCTGAGGCAGGATCATCCCTATCCAAACCATCCCATACATAGGTGCTGACTTTTATTTTTGCTGGGGAAGCGGGGTGCTAAGATGATGGACATATGGAAAGCTTTATGCATTTCAGGTGACAGCCCTTTTCAAGGGGGGCCAGGGCCCTCAGGCCTGCATATACTTGACACCTCTGTTCCCATGAACCATAATCTAAGCTCTATATAAGCCTACTGTCAACCCGGACACAACACAGACCTAACACCCTAACCCGCCATGGGTAAAGCAGGGGAACCATTGCAGTCAATGTCCTGCTTCTATAACATTTTTTCAATATACATTCAAGAGTTCCAATGCCTCACTGCTACACAGAAAGGCAAATATACCCACAATCCATATCAATCTGACCACGGGGTAAAATTCCTTCCTGAGCCCAGATATAGTAATCATCAGGGATCCTGGTTAACTGTGATTAAAAATAAATAAATAATAAAATTAAAAAATAAATCACAAATTCTCTGATAAAAAATAGTGAATTCTCTGCCAAAAAAAATCCCAAAATCCATGGTTAAAATTAAATACCCCTCACAGCCCTGCTGGTGTCCCTCACTTCTACCCCATTACAGCCCCCCAGCCCTACTTATGCCCCTAGCCTCCCACCCGCAGCCCTTGCCCCAGCTGTGCCAGAGGGGGCCCCGGCTGCCAGGGCTATGGGGCCAGGGACCCAGGTCTGCAGCCCCCTGCTCCCAACAGAAGGCAGCAGCTACTGAAGCAGGAGCACAAGCTAGCTACCTGCCTGCTGCGGGCTTGGTTGGGGCCAGCTCCCGGCACCAGCGTGCACTCCCGGGGGGCAGGCAGGATCCACGTTCCCCAGATCTGTTGAGCAAGGCAGGTGCACGCTGAAGGCTTGTGCTCCCCACCCTGCTGCCCTCCCCCAAGCCTTCCAGAGCACAGCATGTGCAATCCAACATGGCAGCACACAGGGGAGACATGTACAAAAGCTGCCTGCTGCTGCAAACTTTGTGCTGCCCTGGTCATGCTTCCCCAGAAGGCAGGGGCAGCAGTGAGGGATGCAACCCTGTGCTGTCCCCGTGCAGACAGAGGAAGCATGACCAGGGCAGGGGTGATGGCCAGAACCAAAGAAATGAATAAGCAGTAAATATGTGCTTCTTGGAGGCATTTGGAACTTTTGTCTAATATGAAGCTTACATTTGCAGGTTACAAAAATACAACTTGTAACTGTTTGGGGAACTGACTAGGCCTCAAAGACATAGCTATAGCTGTGAAATTAGCTGACCTAATAGTTCTTTCTTGCTCAGAATTTAGCCTTGATGATGATAAAAACTGGATTCAACTGCCCAGCTTATCCAGTACATTTCAAGAAAGACCATCTCAAAAAAGCATAGTCAGAGAGTTTTGAAGGGGCTGGATTTAGGCGGGGTAATATTAATTTCAGACCTGAAAATGCTGTGTTGCAATTTGCTTATTGGATAAACCCAAGCTTGGGCAGTAACTTATTATAATAATTTCTAACACTTTTTAACCCCATAAGATAACAGCTATAAAGCAATATTATGAATGGCTACATAACTAAAAATTAGCACAATTAGAATATAAAAGAACACACACGTCATAGTAACTCTCAGGAAGGGCAGAACAGAAGGGTCATTGCTGTCTCACACCACCGTAGATCTCTCTTACTTCCTGTGAGAGCGAGGACCAGATCCTGACTGAGGGGCTTCCACTGGTTCTCCTTCAGGCAGCCCAGTGCAGAGACGTCTGACTTCGCTGATTCAACTTGACGTGTATCTTCTAACCGAGGGACTATCGATAAGTTACTAACCGAGTGGGAACTCTTGGTTAATTTCTTTATCTGTTTTATTATCACTATCAATTTCAATCTGTATTGTTATGTTGTCTGTTTATTAGCTTAACCTTTTTATTAACTATTATATATGCAAACTATATCTTTTGCTATCATAAGTAAAATTCATTCCTTTTTGTAAGTGAAACGTCATTTCTTTCCTTTCCAACATCACGTCCTCGATCCCAAACCAAAAAGCCCACTGGCTAATAAAGTTACAGTGCTCAGTCAGTCTGCAACTAAATTAATATACTCACAGTGCCCAGCTGGCCTGTGACAGGTAGGGCAAAGCTCACAGGGGCAAGCAGCTTTCCTGCATGGCCCTGCTGTGTGCTGCCATGTTGGGTTGCACGCGCTGTGTTCCGGAGGGCCTGGGCAGCAGGGCAAGGAGCACAGTGCTTGTGACCCAGGGTTTGCAGCCAGCCTGGCACACCAGCCGGGAGGGCATCAGGGGGGTTTGCAGCTTCCCCACTCCTGGCTAGAGTGCCCAGCTGAATGAAAACCCCCATCCTGGCCAGAGTGTGCCGGATCTGGCTGGGAGCTGGGGGGAAGGGGGGACTTCAGCCAGCCAGCCACTCCCCACCCTCCTTCCTCCCAGGCAGTGTGCCTGGCCAGCTGCAAACCTCCCAGTTCCCTTACACCCCAGCCCTGCCCCCAGCCCTTCTCTACCCTGCCCTACAACCCCCAAGTCCCACTACCTCCAGCAAGAAGAGTGAGCCTGAACCAGTCTCTGGTAAATGCAACCCTTCCCCCTCTTCCTCTCCCTCTGGGCAGGGTTGAGAGTTTCCCGCCCCTTTTGCAAACAGCTCTTGGAGGCTGCAACTCAACCATCCTGGAGAGCTGTTTGCAAAGGGGGGAAATCCAGGGGTTTATCTTCTAAAAGGGAAAATCCACTTCTTCTCTGATAAAACTGGGAAACCTGTGGTTTTCTCTGTTTTTCAGTGGGAAACAGAAAACCAGTATCCCTGGTAATCAGTGTGACCTCGAGTGGAGGGGCAAGAGCTAACCAGGAATCTATGGTTTTGCTCCTAGCAGGAGCACTGACACACTCCAAAGTCCCCAGCCTTGGCTGTAGCCAGCACCCAATGCCTCTGGTAAGGTTTAAAAACACATGTAGCAGAAAAGAGGGATGGGGCAAGGGCAACCAACAAAGCCCAGAAGCGTGGGAAATGCCCATGGTAGAACACAGACAGAACTACACCTAGATCCTCCCTAAGCAGTGGCTGACCAATGACTTCTTAACTGCCTCCAGCAATGAAGAATTCATAACTTCCTGAGGCAGTCTATTCCAATGCCTCACTATTCTAACAGTGAATATTTTTTTTTTCCAGATATCCAATCTAAACTTACTTTGCTGCAACTTCATGTACTCCTCTCTGCAGCAAGAGAGAAAAGGCGCTTTCCCTCTTCTTTACAGCAGCAGTCTTCAAATACTTGAAGGGCTCTCATGTCCCTTCGTAAGTGCTTTTTCTGCAAACTGAACATACCTAGCTCCTTCAGCCTCGCCTTATATGACTTGCTTGCCAAGCCCCTAATTATTTTTGTTGCCCACATTTGGAACCACTCTGACTTTTCCACATACTTTTTAATGTGTGAAGCCCAAAACTGCACACACTATCACCTCCTGTGCCTTGCACCTAATACTTCTATTGATGTATCGTAAAACCTCATTCACCTTCTGTGCAATTGCATCACACTGCAGACTTATATTGAGAATGCAAAACTCCCAAGTCCTTTTCCTTAGTGCTGCCATCCAGCCAGCTGTCCCCCATTTTGTATTTGTGTTGTTGATTATTTTTCCCAAGGTGTAGCATCTTGCATTTGTTCACATTGAACTTCATTCTGTTAGCTCTAGTCCAACTTTCCAATCTTTTGAGATCCTTCTGAACTGGCTTCACATCCTCCAACTCCATCAGTTGCATCACATTTACGAAGTCTAAATTGTGGGAAACCAACCTGTGACAAATGCCAGAAGTAGCATGGGCATCCTCCTAATGGAAGGGGCAGGCAGCACCATGGCAGATAGTCATCATCAACAATCCCTCAATTTGAGGATGGTCTCTACCACAGCTTATTGATGGGTCTTGAGCTGACTTGAGCTACAGAACCATCTACAAAAATTGCAGGTTTTTCCACAGGGTACGTCTGTCACAAGGTACCCAAAAACATTTTTGAGATACCATGCTCTATGTGCAGTCTGCCCAGGTCTCACCCACCACACCTTGAAGTTAATTGTCATTCAGAGTGTGGAAGGCTGCCCTGGTCCTATTACAATGACCACCCAGATTGTGGTCCTGGCCTTATAGGCCAATTGCATGGCTCCATACCTCCTGTACATCATGTCCCATGCCTTGCAGATGGCAACCTTACAGATGTTACACCAATTGCTAATGCATCCCCTCTCTGTGCCTTCTGATGCTTTGGCTGTTCTCAGCCCAAATTCTAAAGATCTCTCAGTCTCTACACAGCCCCTTCCTGGGCTGCCATACCCCTTGGTCTCCCTCTCAGCCCCACTAAGGCTGCCAGGAGGAGCAACACATAGGGGATGCACGCAGATGCACGTGCACCCCCTAAGCCTAATGACGCACCCCCTACAAAAAGGTGCTGCTGACACTGTCAGTGGTGCCTGTGGGCAGTCACTGCTCACCACCCCATCACCAACACTGCTGGTGGCGTCTGTAGGTAGTCCATGATCCCCACTGACTGACACCAACAGTGGCATCTACAGGTGGCTGCTGACCCCTGGTTGGCACTCACCACCCCCACCCCTTGCTGCTGACAGTGCCAGTGGCATCTGAGGGAGCTCCCCAACTTACCACTACCATGCTCCTACCTCCACACTCCCGCCACCGCCATGCCCCCCCAGCCACTGGAGGCACGTGCTGTTCATGGTTGCCAGACCCCTCCGTCTCTCCTCCAGCTGCAATCTGGGCCTTAAGACCCCTCAATCTCGCACAACCACTCTCTGAGTTACCAGGCCCCTTGATTTCCTTCTCAACCCCTCTCCAGGCTTCCAGTTCTTTTTGGTCTCTTGTCCTGGACCCTTTTAGTTCTCCACTTTCCCAGCCACTCTCCAGGACTGCATACTCATCTGCTCCTACTCTCTATTCCTAGCCCCTTGCTGAGCCACTGGACCCTTCTGGTCCCACCACACACACTGGGCCTCACTATGTCCCTCAGGCCCCTCACTGGGCCTCACTATCCAGGCCCTCAGACCCATCTGGTCCTGCACTCTATTCCCCAGCCCTTTGCTCAGCTGCTGGACCCACATGGTCCAGGCTTTCCCAGCCCCTCCCTGGGCCTCTGGACCCATGTGGTCCCAGTCTTCCATGGTCCTCTGTGGGCCACTGGATCCATGGGGTCCCAGTCATCTTTGGCCCCTCTATGGGCTGCTGGAACCATATGGTCCCACATGATCCTGGCCCCTCTGGGCCTCTGGTCCCATGTGGTCCTGGTCATCTCTGGCCAAGTGCTTTTCTGTCAGGGTGTGCTTCCCTAGCCTTCCCCCTCTATGGGGTAACCCACAAGGCAGTGGGAGCTTAGGATTTGTGGCACCCCATCTTCACCTTTCCCTGTAGTGGCCCATGCATGGAATTTTATGGAGGCTGCCCCACCACAGGCAGCCCTACCACACTAACCAGCCCCATTAGGATGCAGTTCCAGGTCTTACCTAGGACCAGTCTTCAGGCCTTTCTGACCTTACTTGTTCATCTCTGGGCTCCCCATAGATGTCCTACATGCCTCCTGGCCTGATAAACACAGGACCCCCTGGCCCTGGCTCCATCTCCCATCTGAGTCCTCCATCTCTGGCCCCAAGCTCACTCTCAGACCATTTTCCTTGATCCCTCCTCCTCAGATGGCCTAGCACCCAACCATCATCATCCCAGGCTGCATGCCCATTGACCCCTTCCTCTTGGCTGTGGCCACATAAGGACCTTTGGCCTCTCTTAAGCCCTGGCTCTGCCTCAGGCCAGTTGAGAACTCCATGTTTTCCTGATTCTGTCAGTCTCTGCTGTGGTCTATTTCAACATTTGGCCCCTCCTAGGCCCAGGCCCTGCACAGGCTATTTGAGATTCCCAGGGTCAGTCCTCCAGCTGTCAGCCCTCTCAGTCCCCTCCATAGATCACTTCCTCTCTCTGGGATCACCCACAGCCCTCCACAGCTCTTCCCTAATGCAGCGCCTTCCTTCTCTGGGTTCATCTGGACTTCTTAATAGATCCACACACTCTGCCCCACTCACTAGGTTCATCTAGACCCTTCATTAGGTCTCCCAAACACGGCCCCTCTTTCAGGGCTCATCTGGCCTCTCACTAGGCCCCAGGCACTCAGCTCCCTTCTCAGGGCTCTGGACCCACACACTAGGTCCCCAAAAACCTCCTCCATCCTCTTAGTTCCTTCCCAAACCTCCAGATATTATTCTCCTCATTGACATTCAGGAGCAACAGCCTTCCTGCTGAATGATGTTCTTCCACCAGCTGCCAGCCCTACTCTCAGGGTCTGGGCTTATACTATGTCTACACCCACCCATCTTCCAATTAGGTGACTCCCTTGATCAGGCCTAGCCTCACCTGCTGGTCCCCTGGGTCATTTGACTGCAATTAGCCCTGACCACCACCTGCCAGCTCAGCAGGCTGCCTGACCTCTTAAAGTGCCAGCCACATCAAGTGCCATGCCACAAGTTCATAGACCAGAATTTCCTTTGCTCTCTCTTCTCTACTTCAAGGGCAAGAGCTTTACCTCAAAATAGGCTGCTGCTTGGTTGAGGTTGCAGCACCATCGAAGTGTGTTAGCAAAGAGCTCCTCCCAGCTGTTGATGTCAGCATCTGTTTTCTTGAGGTATGCCTTCAAAGTGTCCTTGTGGCATTTCCTCTGGCTACTATGTGATCTCAGCCTACAAATAAACTAAGAGTAAAGCACTTATTTTGGGAGTTGAGAATCAGGCATCCACGTACAATGTCCAGACCAGTAAAGATGGTGCTTGAGGACCACTAACTCAATGCTGGTAACAGTGGCTTCAGCAAGGATGCTGGTGTTTGTGCATTTGATGTAAAGGATTTTCTGGAGGCATAACTGGCATCACCTCTTCAGGCTCTTGACAGAATATGGTAGGATATCCACCTTTTACATCTGCAGAGGAGAGCGGGGACGATGTCTGTGTTGTAGACCCAGATCTTGGTATCTTTCTGGAGATTGTAAGCAATAAAAGCATGTCCAAGCAATTTCCTGAAGGAAGTGCTTGCATACCACATCCTGTGCTGGATCTTCTCATCAATGTTTGCTCTCTGAGAGAAGTGGCTACCTCTCTCCCTGGCAGATCGAGCAGGGAGCAGAGAGCAGAGCAACAGATCAGGGAGAGGAATGGCATTTGGGAAGGGCATGCAGTTAATTTATGGCATGCCTACCAAAAAGGTGAGCCTACACTGGTCTGAACAGACATCTTTATTCATTCATCTAAGCTTTTACTGCCCCTTTTCCCTACAGGAAATGAAATTCAGAACTTCTTTCCTGTACCAGACAGCAGCAAAAGGTTTAGTATAACTTGACATTGAGTTTATCTGTATGTTCAGTAAGCTTGCATTAAGAGATGTATTTTCAAAATACAATGTGAATGTCAAAGGGTATGAGGGCTTTCAGGTACTGTGACTCCTGGGCAGCACAGTGCAAAAGCGTATCTAAAACATTGATAATCATAGGGTCTAGTGAATTGTGGGTGTCTTTTTATACCACTACAGGTAATGTAGCAACCACATGGGCACTGTATGGGCGAAACATTGCTAATACAGGAATTATGTCATTTATAAGCATTGTTTAACATGACTAAGTTAAACTCAGGGTTTTACCTGCCTCCAAAAGGAATGTAGATGTGTTGAAATAGAGAAATTTTTAGCAGGAAAACTTTTAGGCCAAGCTTATATCCCATACGTTAGACCTCTAAAAAATAGTAGTTGCTTTCCCCAGAAATGTATGCCCAGGCTAGGATCCTATTCCACCCAGGAAGATATGTAACTCTCAAAGAGCAGCTTACTGTGCCACCACGGGCCAAGTCAGTTCCACCCTGCAGAAACACATGTGCTCTCCCACCAAGGCCCATTCATTCTCTCATTGGAAACCTTATATGCATAAGGACTAAGGGAAATAACGTATAGTTGGCCAATAGGAAATGTGAACTCTCACCACAGAAGTCCGCACATTCTGCACCCTCAGTATCTTGAGATGCTGCATTTTATCCAATGACTATTTAAGGAAAATATTTAAGCAGCGCTGACAGAGCAAAGGCTTTTTCCCCACCCACTCAGTGAACTACAGCCAGGCTCTTGCTTGCTCTCCTTCTGAGCCCAGGCTCTTCCTTTCCTTTCCACAGCTCAGGAGTGTAGCAGGGTTAAAGCTGCTATAACTTTAACCCTGTTTCATTCATGATCAAAATTATGGAACTGTAACTAACTTGAATCACAAGAATATCATGCATGTGTAAGTCACAATGTAACATCTGAATCACACTCTGAAGCAATAACACACCCTCCCTTTTCAAAACAGGTAAAAAGGTACATTTGTCCATAACCAGGATTCTGGTGGCAGTGAATGCACAGGTCCTTCAGTGTTGGTATATGCTGCCACAAAAGTATTGATAAGCCTTTACAGGCAGAAAATGGTCTGGACTTTAGAGTATATCAGGCCTAAGTAAACTATGACATCTATTCATTTGAAAGGTTTTAGTAAAAGTAAAACCTACCTTTTTCTGAGGCATATTTGGTAATTTGCTTTTAGACTACTGAGCAGATGCAAAACTTTGCCTGGTTGATGGACATCAACATGGGACTCTACATTTTGGTTATTACACAGTATTTTTCCTTCAGACCAGCTTTCTAGACTAGCTACTTCCATTGCTAACTGAAGGCTGCAAATAATGTCATGACTTCAGATTTACTTGGATTGATTTGAAGTTAATGAAGCTACGACAGCTGAGGTTCCTCCCCATCATTTTTTACTTGGGGTTTTCAGCTAAGCTTTTGCTTTAAAACCTGGAGAAGTACAGAAGGCAAAATTGGATTATGAGAAGCCACTTCAGTTGAAATCACAGAAAATATTTTCATTAGACTCTGCAAAATGAAACTACTCATCTGTGTCTGGACAGATACACCCAAGTTACAAAAAGTACAATTTAGCTCCATAAAGGTGTGAAAGCTAAAGCTAGCAAAGCAGCTGTTTGTCAAGTGAAATAAGAAACAATTAAAGCTAACCTTCTCCTTCTAAGCTTCACAAAACTATACCTGAGAGCTCTGAGCTAAGGAGAATCAGCAAGGAATGCAATCTTAGGAAAAAAATTTAAAGTTTTGCTTTAATTGGGAGGAAACTTTTTGACATATGCTGAATTATCACTTCAGTTCAAAAATAAAAACTAAGCACTTATAAGAACTAAGGCCCAGGATCCCAAAGATATGTAGGAGTCTACCTTCCTCTCTTGGCACCTAAGCCTACTATTTGGACACCAGTAGCATTTTAAACACCACTGCTCGTGACCTTAAACCAGTAGTTTCCCATATTCCTAGAAGCTGGTATGCACAAAGTAAAGTACTAACACTGCCCCAAAACTAGTTTGCTGCTCAAAACTGTAGCTCAATCCTGAACCCTAAAGATTCCACTTTGGGACTCTCAAATTAGGTGTCTAATTGGACAAGCCTGTAAGTGTGCTATGAGAGCACCTAAGCCAGATGCAGCCCATACGAGAATATATATAAAGAGCTGAGGGAGAAGGGAAGGGAGAAAAAAGAAAAGGGGGAAGACAGAACATGCAGAGGCACATGCTGTGCACTTAGTGGCATTTCAATCCTTTTGAAGTTAGTCCATCCTTACATAATATTGTTGCCTGAGCACCAGAGAAGCCAGTCATCTTTCACTAGTAAAGAGACCAGTGAATACTTGGAGTGAAAAGAGAGAGAAGCAGAGCAGCTGTTCTGGGAGGGAAATCATGACCTCTCTAAACCTGTGTTCAGTCATGTTAGCATGACTGACAACTAGATCACTCAAAGGGAGAAAACTGGCACAGTGGAAGTGATGATGTCATTATAAAGGGACACATTCTCCCCTTTCCTGGCCTCATGGGGCAAGTGGAAAAAAGGCTTCATCAGCTGCTTCAGCAGGATATGTCTGAATGTGATCTGGTCTTGTGTATGTATAAAAGCAACAGGAAGAAGCACTTAATTTGATTGCACTCTAAGCCATTTGCTGATAATGTGGTTGAGAGCCACGGTGTCTGCTAATTTATGTTATTGTAGTCTTGTTTGCAATACCAAGCACATTTTAAAAGCAATGAGCAGGATTTACAGAAGAAGATAAAGGTGTGGACATTATAACTGCAAATGGACTTTATAATTGGTAAGGGAACGGTAAATAAGAAAGACTTGCATGTAAATACTTCTTTATATGCAAAAAAAAGTATGAAAACAAAAGCTTTGCTTCATATTTCATGGATATCTGTTAGTTCCAAATCACTCTCATTTTCAACTAGAACTGAAAAAAAAATAAGTGATGTTTAAATGTTTACTTGCAACGTTTACTGAAGAAACTGCCTCAACTTACGGAACTAATGGCATGAGACCAGTTTTGAAAGTGGAACAGAACCATTTTATTCTGCCCCTTCTCTATGGTCCTAGCACCAAATATATTTGTGGTATACATTTGAGAAGGATGATTCTCAAGCTTATGAATATTTAGGATCCTTATGTTTGTAATGGTTCAGTTCATACCATTTTCAAATCTTTAAAAAAATTGCTATTTTAGTTATTAAGCTCCTGTAATTAAAAAAATAAAGTCATAAATTGCATTAGACTGAAGAGGGGATTTTTAATTTTGATGTGGATAATTTAGGAAAATGAAAATATGAGGAAAAAAATTGTTTAGACATCCAGTAATTTCCTTTGATGAACCCTATAGCAGTTTTAAATATATAAGTGTTCTAACACACAACTTATTCTAGGCAGACAAGGTTCTTTGCTGTAGATGCGATATATTTTATTAGACCAATTAAATAGTTGAAAAAAGTTATTAGCAAGCTTTCAGGCACAAACACCCTTATTCAGGTATTGGGAGACTGCTGCTGTTATGAGTTCTCCAAGGTAGAACAGAAGCCTGAAAGATTGCAAAGAACTTTTTTCCAACTATTTAATAGTTGATCTAATAAAAGATATCACATCTACCCAAAGAACCTTGCCTGCCTATGTCCTTAGACCAACAGCTACAACCAACAACCCTGCAACGTATTCTGTTTTCTTTAAACAAATAAAACATTGGGTTTAGAAGTCTGAAATACAAGAAGGACACTTGCAAGATGAAATTCATTTTCACTATCTTTTATCATTCATTTTTGTTTTGTTTGTTTTAATTCAAAACAGAAAACAAGCTGGATAAGTATGGAAAGGCACATGGGATGAGACTAGCAAAGCCTGTTTAACAGTGAGCAGGGCTAGGTACAAACAGTCAAAAAGCCCAAGGCTGAATCAATTCAATCTTTGCAGGTTAGTCTAAATAGCACAGATTAAAATAAAACAGATGTGAACAGATATTTACCTTTGATTCAGGAAATGCAGCCTCATGCCTGCAGTGCCTCAGGCCAGAAGCTGGGAGGGCTCTAGAACACAGTTCTCTGGCTGTGTGTTTACTTCCTTTTCCTGCTGCCCATGAGGTCTCTGGGATTTGCATCCAGAATTACAGCAGCAGGACTCTGCAGAAATGCTCATCATTTCATCTTCCTGCTTCCAGGTGCCTCTAGAACTTGTAGTCCATAGTTACAGCCAGCAGTAAATTTGAGTGGGGAATCCCTGGCCCCAAACCACAGCCAGGGTTCACCTTGGGGGGGGGGGCAGCCCCCCACCATAGACTGGGATGAAGCCCCAGCTGGACTTGCCCCCCCAACCCCTTGTCAGCCAGCCCTCACTACTCTAGCTAAGGAGCAGAAGGGTGGGGACAGCCCTACTCTCTGGAGCAAACAGCACAGCCCAGTTCAGGGCTGGAAATCATGCCAGGATGCTAGGGGACTATGATTTAACTTGAACAGGGAAGGGGTCTTGGATAGAAGTTTCATAAACTGGTTTGACCCAAATCAGTTAAGTCTGTTACTACATTCAACCAGGTTTATCTTAAACCAATTTCAGCCATTTTGAAACTGGCTTATGTGTACTGAACTCATATTCTGTTACAGGTTTAAACCAGTTTCTGATCACTTAAACCAGTTTATGTGTAAGCTCTGTCCCTAGCCCAGGACTTTCATTTCAACACCTCGGGAACACTGAATTTATTTTTTAAAACCCCTCAAGCACAAAACACAACTTAAATTGCTTGAAAAGAAAGTAATGTTGTAAAACATTAGAAAGTGCTTTTAAAATTACCGTTCCTGAATCATGGTGTCCTATCCCAACCAGGTCTGAAAGCCTTGTGCTGTTTCTTCTCATACCATAAGTTGTTTTCCCCTACATACTGCCTATCTATTATTTGTATAATCTTTAGTCTCAAAGCCAAATACAGGGGGAGGAGGGGAGGGAATGCTACTGGGTGCAGACTACTTAGAGCCCAAGGCTTCAGTTGATTTTTTTTTGTTACTCATACAACATAAAATCTTTAGAGAACAACCAAAATACAAAAGCAAACACACTCTTTTTTGGGGGTTCCCAGTTTCAAATGACAGTGGCTTGAGAAGACAGCTCCTCTCAATTGTTCAGGTAAACTAAACCCAAGACTTCAAAAGTAGTCCAAAACCTCATCTCCATTTTAGTTTTGATGCATAGTCAGAAGTCTTTAGGAATTAATAAAGACCAAGCATAACAGCATAAAGAGGAGTGGAGTAGATTGGATTGACCACCTGTGCAGCAAAAATGCTCTATGTATGGGAAGTAGCTCCAGCTATGCAAGGTCAACCCCTAAACTGATGCCGGGTAATTGGGAAAAGTACCAATTTTGTCTTATATATTCTCACAGAGATGGATCAATGACAAGATTGAACACATATCTCTATCAGTCTTCCAGATGTTTCCTCCTATCAAAGGCATTAATCTTTGTGTTGTAATGAAGGGGGCTAACCACCTTTCCCAGCATTTGGAGGATGAAACCTATTAATTCAGACCTATTTACTTTAACCAAGGTTAAACAAAGTAGTCTTACATAAGCAATTGTTGTGAAAAACTGTTTCTACTTTTAGTGGTAATGATGCAGTTTCAGTGCTATTTGTAGCCTAAAAAATATTTCAGTGGTAAGGGATACATTGATTTAACAATACCGTATACCACAGTGATAAGGTGTATATAAATCCTTAAACAAATTATATGAAGAACCTAGTGGAAAAGGGACTATTAACAGGGGGATAAGGAGGAAGCGAATCAAGGCAAATTAAAAAAAAAAAAAGGAGAGGGGAAAATTTCAGTGGCATTTACATAATTTTTTTTCTCCTGTTTTTTGTCCAACTACATAATTAGACATCTTTGGATTTTAAATAGAAATTATTATTTTATAATCTATCCCATTTCTTTTAGTGGCCAGTTCCACTGATCCTCACATCAATTTTAGGAGAAACATCTCATTTTATCTTATTCCTTTAATCACAATGTGATAAAGTTCACGTGTATTCAGCTGTGGATATGTTATAATTTTGATAGAAGATGTTTTGTCTTTTATTCTGGAGGCAGTGGAATTTTTGACCATTCTAACATAACATAACTACTATGTGATTTTCTGAGAAAGCTAGTCTGTAGTCTTTCAGGAGTTTAAGGTCTCTTCTACATTAGGCCCATGCCCTAACAGCTCTTTGGCTAGTATAGCATACTGATGAGTATATACAAATATTCTCAATACAGATGCAGCTCCCACCAGTAAAATGATTGTTGGCTGATAAACCTTTAAAATGCAAACCAGGCCTAACCCTTTACACTGATTATTCCAAAATCTTTGTGGAACGTAGCTGTGGAGGGTGACCACTGTCTCAGAGGGAGGTGTACCTGCAAGCACTGGTGTGAACTAGACTGTTTTCGTTTAGGGAACACTTTTTGTCCTGTTCTTTGAAAAGCTAACTGTGAAACTGAAAAATTGTTACTGCTTTAAGAGTTTATCCTAAACATCTTCCTACAACTCATGACCTTCGGCAGTGCTCACTAATGTAATTTCTACCCAGGACAAGTCTTTAGCATCCATGAAAATCAGTCACGATATACTTCACTATCCTCCTGCAAATACCTCCTTGAAACTTCCTCTGTTGTTAAGCCTACAGAACAATTGATAGTGATGTACTTCAATTGCAATTTACCATGCTGACCTCTAGCCCCACAGGCAATATGCTCCCCCTCTCCTCACCCCCATATGTGGACTCTTCCTGTAGCACTCAGCCCTCACACCTCATGTCAGGATCCACTGGCAACACGCAGCCTCCCACTGGTAGCATGCAGACCCTCCCTCACCCCCGCCACATGGGCTGTGCAGATGGCACATGGATCCTTGGGCCCTCCCCTGTTGGGAAGCAGTGCAAGAGGTGGTCACCAGGGCCCAGGGGCCACATGTTAAGCACTAACAGACAGCAGACAGCCTACAAGCCACATGCTGACCCTTCACAGGCCTCAAGTTGAACAGCCCTGCTTCGAGTTAATGGACAACCAAACAAACGTATTTCTCAGGTAGAGTAAGAGTATCTTCACTGCAGGCTGTTTCCTACATTTAGTGCCTTATAGGCATCTCTTTATTATAGCTTTGTATAATGTTTCCCTGTCCTGACTGAAATCTCTATATGCAACCATAATGGAAATTACTAATAAAGATAACATTTCCTCTCGTTTACTTAGGAACATTCATATGCATGAAGAGGAACAGTGCAAAAACCTCAGACAGGAACATAAGTTTTATTTAGATGTGAAAGTGGAACTTAAGTTGAGCACTGATGTTGTTCATCTGAAAATAAATAATTTAACTTCTACATTGTATAACATTGCTTTTCCTAGTGTAAAAAAGGGAAAAACTGAAACGCATAGAGATCACAGAAAACTGCAGATTTTGTAAACTGCAGGGTAGTATAATACACTGTATATTTTAGTGTGCCTAGCACAAATAGATGCAAACTGTTTGGCATCCATGCATTGCCACATTATGCATGTTACATGACTAAATATTTATAAATGCTTTTTCTTTGTTCTCTTTCTCCCTTCAAGACCACGAGCTGATCACCTTCACCATCCGCCGTAAAACTGGCAAGTCAGTCAGCAACACAGAAGTCCTTGACTTCAGAAAAGCTGACTTTGATAAGCTCAAGAGGCTAGTCGGTCATGCCCTCAGGGACCATGACCCCAGGGAGATGGGAGTTCAAGAAGAGTGGTTGCTTCTCAAGGAAGCGATCCTCAGTGCACAAGCTAAATCTATTCCAACAGGGAGGAAAGGCAGCAAGAAGGCACAGCAGCCCCCATGGCTCTCCAGAGACCTAGCGGACCTACTGTGGCTAAAAAGGAAAGCCTACAAAGGATGGAGGACGGGATTCACCTCCAAGGAGGATTACTCCGCGCTGGTCCGGTCCTGCAGGGACCAAACCAGGAAAGCCAAGGCTGCAACTGAACTCCAACTAGCTTCAGGCATCAAGGACAACAAAAAGTCCTTTTTCAGATATGTGGGGAGCCGGAGGAAAAGCAAGGGCAATGTTGGACCCCTGCTAAACCAGATGGGCCAACTGACAACTGACGCCCAGGAAAAAGCCAACCTATTAAATAGGTACTTTGCGTCAGTCTTTCATCAGTCCCATGGGACGCCCATGCCTGCTATGGGACAGGGAAATCTGGGTGAGGGGAATCCCCTACCCTCCATCAATGCTGACCTCGTGAAGGAACACCTTGAGAAGCTGGATACCTTCAAGTCAGCTGGCCCTGACAACCTGCACCCCAGGGTACTCAAGGAGCTGGCAAGCGTCATAGCCCAGCCCCTGGCACAGATCTTTGAAAACTCCTGGCGCTCTGGTGTAGTGCCTGAAGACTGGAAGAAGGCCAATGTGGTGCTGATCTTTAAGAAAGGGAGGAGAGTGGATCCGGCTAACTACAGGCCCATTAGCCTGACTTCTATCCTGGGGAAGATCTTGGAAAAGTTTATTAAGGAGGCCATCCTTGATGGACTGGCCCAGGCTAACATCCTAAGGGATAGCCAGCATGGGTTTGTTGCGGGTAGGTCTTGTTTGACCAATCTCATTTCCTTCTATGACCAGGTGACCTATCACCTGGACAAGGGAGAAGAGATTGATGCCATATATCTTGACTTCAAAAAAGCTTTTGATCTGGTATCCCATGATCACCTCTTGGCAAAACTGCCCAGTTGTGGCCTTGGCTCCACCACGATCCGCTGGCTGGGAAATTGGCTTTGTGGTCGGACACAGAGGGTTGTGATTGATGGCAGTCACTCATCGTGGTGCCCTGTGACCAGTGGGGTCCCTCAAGGCTCTGTCCTTGGACCCATCCTGTTCAACATCTTCATTAACGATGTGGACATTGGAGTCAGGAGTGGACTGGCCAAGTTCGCCGATGACACCAAACTTTGGGGCAAAGCATCCACGCCAGAAGATAGGCGGGTGATCCAGGCTGACCTAAACAAGCTCAGCAGATGGGCAGACGAAAACATGACAGTGTTTAACACCGAAAAATGCAAGGTTCTCCACCTTGGGAGGAAAAACCTGCAGCACCCTTATAGGCTCAGCAGTGCTACGTTGGTTAGCACTACAGAAGAAAGAGACTTGGGGGTCGTCATTGACTACAAGATGAACATGAGCCTCCAATGCGATGCTGCGGCTAGTAAAGCGACCAAAATGCTGGCGTGCATCCATAGATGCTTCTCGAGCAAATCCCGGGACGTCATTCTCCCCTTGTACTCGGCCTTGGTGAGGCCGCAGCTGGAGTACTGAGTCCAGTTTTGGGCTCCACTATTCAAAAAGGATGTGGAGAAGCTTGAGAGAGTCCAGAGGAGAGCCACGCGCATGATCAGAGGTCAAGAAAACAGATCTTACGATGACAGGCTGAGAGACATGGGACTCTTTAGCCTGGAAAAGCGCAGGCTCAGGGGTGATCTGATGGCCACCTATAAGTTTATCAGGGGTGACCACCAGGATCTGGGGGAACGTCTGTTCACCAGAGCGCCCCAAGGGATGACGAGGTCGAATGGTCACAAACTCTTGCAAGACCGTTTCAGGCTGGACATAAGGAAGAATTTCTTTACTGTCCAAGCCCCCAAGGTCTGGAACAGTCTGCCAGTGGAGGTGGTTCAAGCACCTACATTGAACACCTTCAAGAGTAAATTGGATGCTTATCTGGCTGGGATCCTATGACCCCAGCTGACTTCCTGCCCTTTGGGCAGGGGGCTGGACTCGATGATCTCCCGAGGTCCCTTCCAGCCCTAATGTCTATGAAATCTATGAAGAACAGTAGTGACAGTACTAATAAGAAGACATTTATTGCAATACTAAGCATTCATTCGTAGGCCCATTCCTTCAGGCATAAACATAAATATTTTAACTACATTATAGCACTACAACCTCCAAGGGTGCATCCACACATGCAGGCACAAATTTGAGCTGGGGATTCTTGCCTCAGCACACATGCCTGGACATGCACTTTGTTGTGGCAAGTTGTGCCATTTGGGGCAAAATAACCATGCCCAGCTCCTCCCAGATCTGCAGCCAAGGGAAGCATGAGCCTGGGGACAGCAAACTCATGGTGCTCTGGTGTGGTGCCAGAGGACTGGAAGAGGGCCAACGTGGTTCCCATCTTCAAAAAAGGGAGGAAGGAGGACCCAGGAAACTATAGGTCAGTCAGTCGATCCTGGGTAAGCTTTTTGAAAGAATTCATAGAAGTAGGGTCTGAATTCATAGAAGTAGGGTTGGAAGGGACCTTGTAGATCTTTAAGTCTGACCCCTGCCTGGGCAGGAGAAAAACTGGGCTCAAATGGCTCCAGCCAGGTAGGCATCAAGCCTCCCCTTAAAGACCCCCAGGGTAGGAGCCAGCACCACTTCCCTTGGAAGTTGGTTCCAGCTCCTAGCCACCCTAACTGTGAAGTAGTTCTTGCAGATGTCTAATCTAAACCTACTCTCCAATAATTTGTGTCCATTGTTCCTTGTCATGCCAGGGGGCGCTAGGGGAAACAGTGTCTCCCCTAAACCCTTCTGGTCCCCCCTACTGAGTTTATAGACGGTCACCAGGTCCCCCCTCAGCCTTCACTTGTGAAGGCTGAACATGTTCAGGTCCCGCAGTCTTTCATTGTAGGGTCTGCCCTGTTGTCCCCCGATCATGCAGGTGGCCCTCCTCTGGACCCTTTCAATGTTGTCCACATCCCTCCTGAAGTGGGGTGCACAGAACTGGACACAGTACTCCAGCTGTGGCCTAATCAGTCTTGCATAGAAGGGGAGGATCACCTCCTTGGCCCTGCTAGAGCTGCACCTGTGGATACACGACAAGGTCCAGTTATCCCTGCCAACCATACCTCGCATTGTCAGCCCATGTTCATCTTGGAGTCAATAATGACTCCAAGACCCCTTTCTGCCTCCGTGCTCTCAAGAAGGGAGTTTCCCATCTTATAAGTGTGATGCTGGTTATTACTGCCCAAGTGCAGTATTGAAACACATCCTGTTTTTGTTAGCCCACCCCTGTAGCCTATCCAGGTCTTGCTGCAGTCTTTCCCTCCCTACTAGCATGCTCTCCTCACCCCAAATTTTGGTATCATCAGCAAATTCAAACAGGTTGCTTTTCACCCCATCGTTCATATCGCTGATAAAGAGATTGAACAGTACAGGCCCAAGGACCGAGCCCTTGGGGACTACGCTGCCCACTTCTCCCCAGGTCGAATATGACCCATCCACCACCACCCTCTGAGTACGACCCTTCAGGGGTCCATCTGACTGTGCAATCCATCTGACTGTGTAGGCATCAATGCCACAGTCACCTAGTTTTTTAATGAGGATGGGGTGGGAGACGGTGTTAAAGGCCTCGCTGAAGTCCAGAAAGACTACGTCCATGGCAACACCTGCATCCAATGCTTTTGTGACTTGATCATAAAAGACAATCAGGTTGGTCTGACATGACCTGCCCCTAATGAAACCATGCTGGTTGCCCTTGAGCATCATCCCTGAAGCTGGCTCATTGCAGATGTGCTCTTTAACAATCTTCTCAAAGAGTTTCCCTAGGATTGAGGTAAGACTGACAGGCCTATAGTTGCCCAGGTTCTGCCCCCTCCCTTTTTTAAAGATGGGGACCACGATGGCTATCTTCCAATCATCTGGCACCTGGCCTGAGTACCATGAGTGCTCAGAAAGCCGTGCCAAGGGCCCTGCAATAACTCCTGCTAGCTCCCTCAACACCCTGGGATGGACAGCATCCGGACCTGCTGATCTGAACACATCTATCCCCTCCAGAAGCTCTCTAACCCAGTCCTCCTCAACCTGAGGTCTGGAGGAACCCTCAAGTCCATCTTGCATCACAGTGGGGAAGTCCCGGTCCCTGCGCAAGGAAACAGAGGTGAAGAATTGGTTAAAGAGGTCTGCTTTCTCCTCTGGCGCAACCACCAGATTAACCAGAGAATCTTGCAGAGGCCTCACATTTCCTGGTGCCTTCTTCATCCTCCCTATATATTTGAAAAAGGACTTTTATTATCTTGGATCTTGGACGCTCTATGTCCACCTTAGCTTTCCTGACAGCCCCCCTACAGGCCCAAACAGAGGAGGTAAACTCCTCTTTGGAAATAGCACCCTCCTCCCACCAGGTGTACGCCACCTTTTTGGCAATCAGGCATTCCTGTACACCCTCGATGAGCCAGGGGGGCTTTTGGGCACTCCTGCCCCTCTTGCTTCTTGTTGGGATGGTCACCCCTTGGGCCCCAAGGATCGTCTCCTTAAGGAACAACCACTCATCTTGGGCACTGAGTCCCCCTGCTCTCAAGAACCCCAGCGCCTCTCCCATTAATCTCCTCAACTTGTTGAAGTTGGCCATCTTGAAGTCTAGAGCTACCCCCTTGCTGCAGGCCCTTGACACCCTGCACTAGATGGTGAATTCCAGCAAGTGATGATCGCTATCACCCAGGTGGTTAAGAACCTGCAGGCCCCTTAACAGGCCATCTCCTGTGGCCAGGACCAGGTCCAACAGGGCATTTCCTCTGGTGGAACTGTGCACCTCCTGAATTAAGTGGAGGTCCTGTATCTCGACCAGAAACCTCCAGGAACTGTCCAACCTGGCTGACTGTTCCTCCCAGCACGTGTCTGGGTAATTTAAATCACCCATGACAACTATATCCCTTGCCTTAAGTGCCTCTGCAAGTTGGCCCGAAAATTCCCGGTCCAGCTTCTCCCCTTGGTTGGGGGGTCTGTAGTATACCACCACAGTTAGATCCCTCTCCCCATGGTCCCCTTGTATCTTGAACCAGAGCACTTCAGCTTGCCTGTCCTCTGACCCCATTCTGCCGGCAGAGGATCTGTATTGCTCTTTGACATAGAGCACCACACCCCCACCTTTCCTTTCTTCTCTATCCTGCCTGCAAAGCCTATAGCCCCTAATGGTAACTGCCAAGTCATGGGATGAATCCCACCATGTTTCTATAAGTCCTATTATGTCTGGGGTGAGTTTCTCCTGTTTATTCCCCATACTAGGAGCATTGGTATATAGGCATTTAAGGCCTTGCCTAGCTGTGTGTGCTACCCCCTGATTTGGGAAACTGTCCGGACCCCCGTTTCTCACCTGGGCACTCCTTGCATTTGTCACCTGTCTTGCTCAGGTGGTGTCTCCTCATCTTCCTGCGGCCCCCCTTCCCCAGTGAGGCACATGTCCATAGGGGCCAGCAGGGGAGATTATGCTTAGGGGCAACCAACACGGGTTCATTAGAGGCAGGTCCTGTCAAACCAACCTGGTGGCCTTCTACTACAAGGTCACCAAATCCTTAGATGCAGGGGTAGCAGTGGACACAGTCTTTCTGGACTTTCAGAAGGCCTTTGACACTGTCTCTCACCCCCTTCTCATTAAAAAACTGGGGGACTGTGGTGTCAACACCTACACGGTCAAATGGGTCACCAACTGGCTGGAGGGCTGCACCCAGAGAGTGGTGGTGGACGGGTCATTTTCGACCTGGAGGGATATGGGCAGTGGGGTTCTGCAAGGCTCAGTCCTCGGGCTCACACTGTTCCACATCTTCATCAGTGACTTGGACGAGGGGGTAAAAAGCACCCTGTTCAAATTTGCTGATGACACTAAGATGTTGGGGGATGTAGGCATGCTAGAAAGAAGGAATAGGCTACAATTCCTACTATAGGCTAGACAGGTTACAGGGGTGGGCGGATGAGAATAGGATGGGATTCAACACTGACAAGTGCAAGGTGATGCACCTGAGAAGGAAGAACCAGCACCATAGCTACAGGCTGGGGAACTCCCTTCTCATCAGTGCAGAGGCAGAAAAGGATCTTGGAGTCATCACTGATGCCAAGATGAACATGGTCTGGCAGTGTGGGGATGCAGTCAGGAAGGCCAACCACACCTTGTCATGCATCCACAGATGCATCTCAAGCAGGTCCAAGTAGGTGATACTCCCCCTCTATGTGGCACTGGTCAGGCGTCAGCTGGAGTACTGCATCCAGTTCTGGGTGCCACACCTCAAAAAGTATGTGGCCAGCATCGAGAAGGTCCAGAGGAGGGCCACTTGCATAACCAGGGGCAGCAGGGCAGGCCCTACGAGGACAGGCTATACTACCCAAACCTGTTCAGCCTCCAGAAGAGAAGGCTGAGGGGGGATCTAGTGGCCTGTTACAAACTAGTCAGAGGGGGCCAGCAGGCATTGGAGGAGTCCCTGTTCCCCCAAGCACTACAGGAGTGACTAGAAATAACAGTCGCAAGCTGGCAGAGAGTAAATTCAGATTAGACATCAGGAGGCGCTAGGATCTGGAACCAACTTCCAAGCAAAATGGTGCTGACTCCTACCCTGGGGGTCTTTAAGACAAGGCTAGACAATCACCTTGCTGGGGTCGTTTGACCCCAGTATTCTTTCCTGCCATGGCAGGGGGTCGGACTTGATGATCTGCTCAGGTCCCTTCCAACCCTAGAAACTATGAAACTATGAAACCTGTGCTGGCCCCAGCAATATAAAAACCTACCTACCCTGTACTAGACCCAGAAGTATAAGAAGCTGCCTTGACAAGCTCTCAGCAGCTTCTGGGGGAAAGTTGGCCACACCAGTTTCTGTCCTAGGCTGTGGTGATGCTCCTAGCTTGCTCTCAGGAGCTTCTGGGGGAAGTTGACCATGCCCCTTCCTGCCTCAGGCTGCTGCTGCCATCTCCCCAGTTGGTACCTGGGGTTCAATACCCCTTGTGCCAGCTGGACTGCTGAAGCAGCCCTGAGAGTTCCCTGCACCCTTTAGCCACTGCAGCAGTCTGGCAGTGGGGGCTGCTGCCTGGCTGTGACCTGCTGGGCACCTGCCAGACCCAGATGAGGCATCATCCCCTCTGGGTTGGCTGCAGTTGGCCTTTGTGCAGCTCTACTGCCATGTGTGCCACCACCCTGCCATCTGGGCAGCTATTGCTTGGAAAATGTTCCAGTTGTGGTGGCTTTCTTTGAACTGTCCAAGCGTGTCCTCCTGGCCACTTGTGACCAGGAGATCAGCCATCTCCAACTGGGTCCCGGGTACCAGCCCTGAGCAGGCTCCTCTGCCTGAGTCCTGCCACTTGCCTCACTAGCAGGAATTCTTGTGTTCCCAACTTAAGAACTGCAAAATCTCTGATAATAAAAAGCCCAAATTCACTCTTTAAAATACCCCCAAATCCATGTTCTTCCACAATTAAAATAAAAGACTATGATATAGATATAGATATTAGTTGGGTAATGTTTTATGGATATATTTACTATTTAAAAGCCATTTGGAAGCCCACCAGTGTCCATCATCATAATAAAATACATTCTAAATATCTATATGTTTTGATGTTTGTCTTTGGTTTCTTTATTACAGAACAGTTAGAGCTCCCCTTAATGTCTTCACTAACTAGGATGTGGGGAACAACTTCCCCTGCAATCACAGCTCCTACCAGCAGGCCTCAATCTGTCTGGCAGCTGGGCATGCTGGGTGTGTGATGGGGGGATGCAGGTGGGTGTTTGTGGGGGTATGTGAGGGTCTCTGTGGGGCATGGGTACTGTAAGTAGGTGCGGGTGGATTGTGGGCAGACTGTGTGGGAGGGAAGCTGCTTAAGAGGGGTGGTGTCAGCCAGCCTGCACAGCACATGCCCTGCCCCCCCACAGGGCCCACAACCACTCTCGCAAGGCCCACATCTCCCCCCACATGCGCCCTCCCGCACCATCAGCCATCAGGGCTCAGAGCTCTCCTAGTAAAGCCCCCCCACATGGCACAGAGAAGCATGGCTTGTCCCCCGTCACCTGGCCCTGCCTAGGCCAAGTTGCACAGGCCTGGCCTGGCTCAACACAAGGCCGTGAACCTTTGGGCAACTCTGGCTGCTTGGGCTGTCACCTGGGGCCCGGCGCTGCTCACAGGGACCACATGTCATGCCAGGCCAGGTCCTGCATGCATGGGCCCGACGTGTGGTCAGACCAGGCTGGTTATGTGCATGCAGGACATGACCCAGCCCAAGATGAGGTATGAACAAGCAGAGCAGGGCCCTAGGTGACAGCCCAAGTGGCCTGAAGCTGCCTGAAGTTGCACGGCCCTGCGCCAAACTGGGGCAGGCCCATGCAATTTCACACAGGTAGTTTGGCACAGCCTGCAGCTGAGCCGTGCTTCCCCGCACCATGGTGGGGAGAGGGCTTTGCCAGGAAGGCCCCGAGCACCCCAGTTACCAGTGGGGGGGGATATCTGGGACATTCAGGGGGTAGATGGGGGACTCACCCCTCCCAAGCATCCCCACCCCCCGTTCCAGTTCCCCCCCACCCACAGTCCCTTACTTACCTCGAATGGAGCCGGGGTCCATGCAGGCTGCACCACTCCAGGCAGCCCCACACATGGAGGCAGTGTGCTTTAGCACCACGGCAAGGGGCAGCCATAGAGATGCTCTGGCCAGCTACCAGAGCGTCTCTTTGGAGGACCCGAGCTTCTGATTGCCTCCTGTCCTGCTTTCTTTTGGCGGGGGGGACGGGGTGTTGATACCTCAATATACAGGTATCATATTTTGAGCATGTGCTGTAAATATATAATATGGGGAACTTTTTTTGTTCCCAGCATGCCTCTTGCTGCATCTCAAACAGCTTTGAGACATGGCAAGAGGCACGTACAGGCTCATCTGGATGCACCCCGAGTGTTCAAATATGTTAAGTCTGACCCTCAAAATCATGAAATCAGTTTTGAAATATGAGACTTCTTTAAATTAATATATTTACCTGAGAATTTGTATTTGTCTTCTGCATTTTGAACTTTAGGATTCACTCAGTTAATGTTTTCAAACTTTTCTGTGCATCCATTAGGGCTAGAAATTGCCTTTTTTTAAAAAAGAAAATTATATAAAATTCCAACAGCTGGGCCCTAAAACATACACAACATTGAAATACACAGATATTTTCTACATCAAACTTCTTTTAACAGCTAAATTGGCCTTTTAATTTTATCCCATAGGTTTATTGGAGACTGTTATATTTGAGTAATATTACAGTTCAGACTTAGCTTTACCATGCTAACATATATATTAAAGGACACACTTAGACCATTGATCACATTAATGACAATTCATCAACTTTCATCAGTCTGTTGAATGAGAATGCTTCACCCTAGGTCACGTGTAATACCCACAGTGAACTATAAGCAAACACTTTCTGCAACCAATTGTATAATAGCATGGATATTAATCTGTTAGGTGATCTTCCATAATACTTTTATTGGCCAATGTAAGGCATTTTACTGGACTGAATCTAATAATTGTTGTGAGCAATATTAAATCAGACTCAAAGAAAATGTGGTAAATTAAATTTGATTTCTGGAGTCATCAATATCTGATAGAAATTATATGATTGGGGGGATTTTAGTTTTAAATGAAAAATCATCTGCATTACTAATTTACAAACAGAAAGTTGTACTGCCTTTGATCATTTTTCATTTTTTCTTTTTCTGTAAATAAAAAAAATCCTAAAACATATTTAATTATATATTCACAATTTAGATTCTTGAAAGCCTTTCCATTACCACAATAGACAGGAGTTTATCATCTTAAACTATGCATATGTATATGCATATATTTTGAGGATTCATATGTAAAAAGATTGTATATTTAATCATATACATCGTACAATCATGTAAGAAGCTGTGTATAGTATATTGCAGGGTATACTTTGTCTGCATAAATATTTCTCTTTCATTAATAAATCTTCTAGAAAAATAAAAGTATTGCCATAATTATATGCCATGCCTGGTGTAACTTGGATTAATATTGGCAAATATGTTCTATCAAATAACATTTACTTTATTGCATATATATTAAACACTAATCAGAATGCCTTCTGAGTGCCAGTTAGGGCCTGTACAGAAGTTACATCTATTGCGTTAAGCTCACAGAAAGGACTCTAAAGCCCTAAACAAACAGATGTTCATGGCACAAAAAGTGCTTTAAAAATGGAGGATCCCACTCTAACAGATGTGGGTGCTAACAGAAGTGGAATTTTTCACATTATTGGCCCCTTGAAAGTGGTCTACAGCTGTGCCTTGGCAGAAGTGCACAGCTGCTGAGTACTCTAAAAAGTGTCTGCTTATGCAAGGGAGAGAGAGAGATCTGTCTGTGGCATGTATAAGGGAGAAAGCGATCTGTGTGTGTGCACGTGCATGTGTGTAAGAGAGAGATCTGTGTGTGTGTGTGCATGTGTAAGGGAGAGAGAGATCTTTGTGTGTGTGTGTGTGTGTGTCATGTGCATGTAAAGCAGAGAGTTCTGTGTGTTTGTGTGTGCAAGTGTATGTGTAAGGGAGAGAAAGCTCTGTCTGTGTGTAAGGGGGAGAGAGCTTGTGTGCATGCATGCATGCACGTGTGTGTAAGAGAGATGTGTGTGTGTGTGTGTGTGTGTGTGTGTTCAGCCTGACTCTGAGTGATCCTGCCCTGCACCCCTCTCCTTCCTACCCCCAATCTGCAGTAGATCCAGGTGAGACATGCGTCCCTAGCCCCCTTGCGGCTCTGGGGCCATGCCCATGCCCCATAGCACAGACGGACTCTTCCACCTGGATCCTGGCCCTAGGCATCCCCAGCCTAGCGCAGAGGTCCCTTAAGCCCTACTTCCTGTGATTCTTGTATTCCTGTCACTGACAGAGCAGTGGGAGGGAGGACTACTCCCACACAACAGTCAGCCAGTCAGGGATGGCTTGTACTCAGGAGTCTCTGGCAGCCTAAGGAGACCACAGAGCAGGCTGAGGTGTGAGAGCACCCTAAAGCTGCTGATCTCAACCAATGCAGGAAGGCTCTGAGCATCTCGGCACCCCCCTCCCCTCCCCCACCGAACAGCACACATGTTTGGTTTGGTCCCAACCTAATCTAGAGCACTTTGAGTAAAGCACTATATATACAGCACTTCTGCCTCAGGCTTTTTGAACATCTGTGCCTAGCCTTAGTGACCTGCTGACTCTCCACAATCTTCAATCAAGCAAGTATCCAAAGGTTTTTTGAAGAGAGATGCCAAAGGGAAAAAAAACTCTGAAACCTGTTTCTAAGGGAAATAAAAACCTGTTACACCAGCACTTAACGAAAGACAAGTATATTACAATATAAGCTAAAAAAATAAAATAAAAAGGGGGGTGGGGGTCTCTACTATGATAATCTTGCTGCTAGGTGTCATAACCACTGTTGCCATAGTCATTTCAGAAAACCTGGTCCCAGAGTAAAAAGGCAAATTTTGCCTGTGCAGAATCCAGAGTACGTTTCGTGTTCTTTGCTGATCTACCGACCTTAAAAGTGAAGCAGCTTTATTCTTTCCTACCTTTAGGTGGCCTTGACATGAAAGTTGAAGTGGAATCTTGATATGATGAAGGTATAGATAATAATGCCAAGTTCCATATCTAAGCGGATCACTTCAGTCTTTAATTGATTCTTTAAGGGCATTTTTTTTGCAATTCCTGCTATCTGCAAATCCAGTAAAGTACATTTTATTAGAATCATCTCTAATGTTGGGAAACACCAGGCCAAGCAATGGACACATTCTACCACCCAAGAGTCTAATTTCAGTCTTACCAGTTCTTCAAGGTGATTCCCTTTGCCAGAAAATATCAACTTCGCTGTAAACCCAGCTGGCTTTCATCCAGGTCCCTTTCTCTGCCAGACACCTGCAAAAATCAGCATCTGGGATGGATGGCAAAAAGATGGATAGTTGAATATGGTTGGTACTGATGACCTTGGCAGTCCATATACCTCTCCTCTATCAGCAACAAAAATACAGTAGGGGACAATAAAAGAAAACTTTATTGAATTTCTAAGAAACTGGGGCGTTCAGAGGGCCTTCAGGTTCCAAACAAAATATATCTATGTACTATAAATTTTAAGTTCTTCTGAGAGTAAATGGTGTTTATGTACAATATGTGATACACATGCTGGCTCAGTTCCTCGGAAAGAAGTAAATCAAAATACAGTAAAAGCTGCATTATCCAGCACCTTACAAGCCAGCATGCTCTATTAACCAGCATGCCACCTTGTAAGGTAAAAGCAAAAGCCAAAGTGCCCACTGTGGCACTTCCAGTTTCACTGGGCCCCCATGGCCCCGGGCATAGCAGCCTGTGCGGGGCCCGCTTCCATGTCCTGCGGAGCCCATGGGGCCCACAGAAAGGACAGCGATGTGGCGGGAGAGGCGGCAGACCAAACAGGCAAAGAAGCCTGTTCAGGCCCCTCAGGTAACTGGCATATTTTGTTATCCAGTACCCCCCATTCCCCATGGGTGCCAGATAACAAAGCTTTTGCTGTAGCTCCTTTAACTTCCATGGATATATGTTGATTTATGCTAACTGAAGAGCTGGCTTGCTATAATTTACTAAGTTGACCTAATTTTCATTTCATTTAAAAATAGATTAAAGTCAGTTACATTTTTAATTCATTGAAATACCTAGAAAATACAAGGTCACATAATGATAGGTGTTATGTTATAAATACGGGAGAGATTATATTAGTAAAGAGCAGGTGGTTCCAGAAGGCTGGGCCAACTCAGACTGAGCCAAACACTCCCAAACTTATTAGAAGTGTTATACCTTCTCACAAAATCCTTTCCATTCTTCATTGCTTACCGCACATCACAATACCACATAAAAAGTGTTAAAATATTTTCAACCTTAGATATTATCCTAATATAAAAACACAGTGCACTAATGTTCACATGGACATCATCATGGATGTTTCCTAGGACCTTTGTCAGTGGAGAGCTACTGTTTTGTCCCTCATCAAAAGAAACACAAAGAGAGAAACAAAACCCACTTAGCTAAGTTTTTATACTTAAGAGAAACAGACTCAATTATTTCAGCCTTTCAGTGCTCATTAAGTGGGAAGATTACTAAACTTTACAAAACACCTTCCAAAATGTGCACATAGCAGTGAACTGACAGATATAAAAACTTAATCTCAAAGTATCATATTGTGGTTGTTAGTTGGTTTCTTTTATTATTTCAAATGAGGACACTTATGCTGATAACATTGAGCTATTATGTTTAAATACTGCTCTGGGACACATTTATGAGAACAAAAACACATATTTAATAGGTACCACTGAAATCATTAATGCTTGTAACTATTTTCCTAAACAGATTGTAGGAAGGCCTATGTTGGAACTACTATTAAGTTATACTACTAGTGGAACACTGATACTATGAGCAATGTGATGCAACATATTTTATAAGTAGCTATCAATTGCTGTTTATTTAAGATGCCTTTACCTTTATAGCAATGGCATTTTACATATTTATCTTAATTGTTTATAGGCTTCCACCCATTATTGAATCATGAGAGATAGGATGATGTATGACACCTATGCCAAAACAAAGAATGGTTATTTTATTAGCTTATTTGCCCAGATTATTTCTCCAAACTGACATTTGCCCTACTGCTTTGAAAACCTGGAGTAATTTTGTAAATTGTATTCCGCCATTTCTTTAATTAGAATGCTTCATTGAGCAGTCAGTTGTGCATTTGCTAAGAATTTGCTGCTAAAGGATTGTTCTGTCCACTGCCATCAACCCATAACTTGAAGACTTAATAACAGATGTGCTAGGAGCCAAAAGCTAGTCATGTGAAGAGAATCAAAACCATACAAAAGCACTAAGTAGTCAACACATGACAAAGAATGCAATGAGTGCCACTGGAATTGCAATCATTTCAGATGCAAACGAAAGATGCATTAAAATGTTTGAATTTGAGCATGTGAAGTGAGGCACATAAATCCATGTACAGGCATTTAAGCAAGTAGCTAATTTGGTCTTAATACTCTGAGATTTGGCAGTGGCTGGCCGGAATGTTTTAGCACCCCCCAGCTTCTGGCTTGAGTCACAGCAGGCATGTGGCAGCATTTCCTGATTTAATAGAGAATGTCTGTACAGTTATTAACCAGTTTAAGCTACACAGCTTAAACTAACCTGCAAAGAGTGAATCAATTCAGGCTTGGGCTTTTTGAAGGTCTGTCTCTAACCTAACAGACCAACTTATTTAAATAAATAATCAAGTGAAATTTGAGAAGAAAGAGATTAAACAAAAATGTAACCTCAAGAACTAGCATTACTCGTGTTAGCTTTTGTTTTCCCATGTTCCCATTCCTTTGGTCCAGGTATCAAACTTTATCTGTTTAGCCAATCCATACCAGGCACTGAAGATTTCCTTCACTAATGACAATGCCCATGACATTTTTCCCAAACTACATTTTTTGGTGCTGATAACAATACAGACATCTATGTCTCCTCCCCCATTTTTCCCCAGGAAAATCAGCTATGAAAAAACTTGAAATAAAATTTTTGAAAAGATACCTTTGAGATTTAATTCACAGAATAACAGATTGTGTTATTAGTATTCAGGAACTAGAAGGAATAGTACACTTACTTGAAAACATAGTTTATCTAAGAACTGACAGATGTGTCTTTCCAGCATCAGCTTTTTTCCTCCTTATAACTACCACATGCTGTTTCTGAGAGAGATTTCGAGTGTATCAAGTCCCTGATTTGGCCAGGCATACACCTAAGAGATCACTAAAATTCATGTTAGGGGCATGATTAAATTCCCCGCTGAATCAACACCTGAACTGAGCATGAAAGTGTAAATTCTGTGATATATAGAACAGCACAGTTACTTTTTGTTTTTAAAAATTTCTGGTTCCAGCAAAGACTGAAGTCATGAAAAAAATTAATATGGATCTTGTAGGTAAACTAAATTGTGGAGATAAACTAAATTGCGAAAATAATACAATAGTAGCACACTATTATTCTATATTACTTTTAATTAACAAATTATCATGCAGCAAAAGTGATATTTAAGCCAAAATTTTTATTTTATTTTACTCATTGTAAGCAATATAATCCTTGTCTTTTCAGCAAACTGCCTATAGTTAAATTTTAATCTAAATCCCATGATTTGAGATTACAACAAACTAAACTAAACTTGTTGACAAAAGGGGCGGGGGTGTAGCTCTCTATGTGAAGGAAAGCTACATGTCCCTGCAAGCTGATGTTGGTGACCGGCATGGACAGCTAGAGACCCTCTGGGTAAAAATTTGTGGGGAATTCAGCACAGGAGACACAACGGTGGGAGTCTACTACAGACCTCCCACTCAAAGTCCCGAGCTTGACCAGGAGTTCGCCCGGGAACTGACTGAGGCCGCTTGCTCCAGGACCTTGGTTGTCATGGGTGACTTCAATTACCCGGATATCTCGTGGGAAGATCACTCAGCTAAATCTGAGCGGGCGCAAAGCTTTCTCTCGTGTGTGGATGACCTCTACCTGACTCAAGAAGTCTATGGGCCAACGAGAGGCAAAGCGCTGCTTGACCTGGTACTGGCTATGGGGGATGACCTAATCGGCGACCTAGTGATTGATGGGAAGTTGGGTGACAGCAACCACGAGCTGATCACCTTCACCATCCGCCATAAAGCTGGCAAGTCAGTCAGCAACACAGAAGTCCTTGACTTCAGAAAAGCCGACTTTGACAAGCTCAAGAGGCTAGTCGGTCAGACCCTCAGGGACCATGACCCCAGGGAGATGGGAGTTCAAGAAGAGTGGTTGCTTCTCAAGGAAGCGATCCTCAGTGCACAAGCTAAATCTATTCCAACAGGGAGGAAAGGCAGCAAGAAGGCACAGCAGCCCCCTGGCTCTCCAGAGACCTAGCGGACCTACTGTGGCTAAAAAGGAAAGCCTACAAAGGATGGAGGACGGGATTCACCTCCAAGGAGGATTACTCCGCGCTGGTCCGGTCCTGCAGGGACCAAACCAGGAAAGCCAAGGCTGCAACTGAACTCCAACTAGCTTCAGGCATCAAGGGCAACAAAAAGTTCTTTTTCAGGTATGTGGGGAGCCAGAGGAAAAGCAAGGGCAATGTTGGACCCCTGCTAAACCAGATGGGCCAACTGACAACTGACGCCCAGGAAAAAGCCAACCTATTAAATAGGTACTTTGCGTCAGTCTTTCATCAGTCCCATGGGACGCCCATGCCTGCTATGGGACAGGGAAATCTGGGTGAGGGGAATCCCCTACCCTCCATCAATGTTGACCTCGTGAAGGAACACCTTGAGAAGCTGGATACCTTCAAGTCAGCTGGCCCTGACAACCTGCACTCCAGGGTACTCAAGGAGCTGGTGAGCGTCATAGCCCAGCCCCTGGCATGGATCTTTGAAAACTCCTGGCGCTCTGGTGTAGTGCCCGAAGACTGGAAGAAGGCCAATGTGGTGCCAATCTTCAAGAAAGGGAGGAGAGTGGATCCGGCTAACTACAGGCCCATTGGCCTGACTTCTATCCTGGGGAAGATCTTGGAAAAGTTTATTAAGGAGGCCATCCTTGAGGCACTGGCCCAGGCTAACATTCTAAGGGATAGCCAGCACAGGTTTGTTGCGGGTAGGTCTTGTTTGACCAATCTCATTTCCTTGTATGACCAGGTGACCTATCACCTGGACAAGGGAGAAGAGATTGATGTCATATATCTTGACTTCAAAAAAGCTTTTGATCTGGTATCCCATGATCACCTCTTGGCAAAACTGCCCAGTTGTGGCCTTGGCTCCACCACGATCCGCTGGCTGGGAAATTGGCTTTGTGGTCGGACCCAGAGGGTTGTGATTGATGGCAGTCACTCATCATGGTGCCCTGTAACGAGTGGGGTCCCTCAAGGCTCTGTCCTGGGACCCATACTGTTCAACATCTTCATTAACGAAGTGGACACTGGAGTCAGGAGTGGACTGGCTAAGTTCGTCGATGACACCAAACTTTGGGGCAAAGCATCCACGCCAGAAGATAGGCGGGTGATCCAGGCTGAACTGGACAAGCTCAGCAAATGGGCAGACGAGAACCTCATGGTGTTTAACACCGAAAAATGCAAGGTTCTCCACCTTGGGAGGAAAAACCTGCAGCACCCTTATAGGCTCGGCAGTGCTACGTTGGTTAGCACTACAGAAGAAAAAGACTTGGGGGTCATCATTGACCACAAGATGAACATGAGCCTCCAATGCAATGCTGCATCTAGTAAAGCGACCAAAATGCTGGCGTGCATCCATAGATGCTTCTCGAGCAAATCCCGGGACGTCATTCTCCCCTTGTACTCGGCCTTGGTGAGGCCGCAGCTGGAGTACTGTGTCCAGTTTTGGGCTCCACAATTCAAAAAGGATGTGGAGAAGCTTGAGAGAGTCCAGAGGAGAGCCACGCGCATGATCAGAGGTCAGGAAAACAGAACTTACGATGACAGGCTGAGAGCCATGGGACTCTTTAGCCTGGAAAAGCGCAGGCTCAGGGGTGATCTGATGGCCACCTATAAGTTTATCAGGGGTGACCACCAGGATCTGGGGGAACATCTGTTCACCAGAGCGCCCCAAGGGATGACGAGGTCGAATGGTCACAAACTCTTGCAAGACCGTTTCAGGCTGGACATAAGGAAGAATTTCTTTACTGTCCGAGCCCCCAAGGTCTGGAACAGTGTGCCAGCGGAGGTGGTTCAAGCACCTACATTGAACACCTTCAGGAGTAAATTGGATGCTTATCTTGCTGGGATCCTATGACCCCAGCTGACTTCCTGCCCTTTGGGCAGGGGGCTGGACTCGATGATCTCCCGAGGTCCCTTCCAGCCCTAATGTCTATGAAATCTATGAAATAAATATAAATAATTTTTTAGGAAATTCAAAACTAGATCCAAATGTGGTTCTGAACTTTGGAGCTTAAGCTAATATATCTTATTTTCACTGTTTCATTTAATTCCACTGAGGCTATTAGAAAGGGAAACAGACAATTTTGATTACTACTGTAATAAATAGTTCTGATCAAATATCTTGATATGTAATATTAAATAAATTGTAACTACAACTGTGCTGCAGAAATGAATTACCTGAAGT
Organism: Crocodylus siamensis; assembly: GCF_052110815.1. Classification (NCBI taxonomy): domain Eukaryota; kingdom Metazoa; phylum Chordata; order Crocodylia; family Crocodylidae; genus Crocodylus; species Crocodylus siamensis. The sequence goes on from NC_143398.1 coordinate 37,477,943, forward strand.
AAGGTGAAATAAAGTAATGTTCGAATATAAGTTTCTATGCCTAGGAACAATGTGCAGATACAAAATACAGATATAAAACAATATTATTGCTGATTAATTTGGTAATATTATTAATGACGCATTTAATGTATCTATGTAAATTACATTTAGTAAGTCGAAGTAAGCAGTATAAAACAATGTCTTGCAGCTTTTAAAGTAAAATATTGATATCCTCAATATATAATTCCTAGTCTTCTTGTACGATGCCTCTACATATAGATAACATTTTCAGGCTTTTCTTGATATCATTATCTTGCTTTTCAGTATGTTCTAAAAAATCAGAATGATTAAGTCAGCCTACGCTTCACATATTTAGTCAATTCCCAGTAGTATTTCAGGAAAGATTTATCGAACCAGTAGACTGTTTCCTCTTGGATACCACTGAGACTTGTTCATGGAATTCTAAGATGTTTACAGTAAATTATAAGCTAATTAGGTGAACTGAAATGCCAGCACCTGCTCCTGCATTATTTAAAGAAGAAAGAAAAACATTTAGGGTTTCACAAATGGAATTAATACTTCAGGGCCTGGATTTCTCCAAGCCTACTTAATCATATCAAAAGCTTGTCAGAATTATTGGGTTATGAAACTGAATCAGTGCATCTTATATATTTTTCCTTCCTGGAGCTTCATAGTCATTATTATATTAAGATTCTGGCAAACAAGGCCAGCAATATTTATGGCTCCTACCATAGCATTAAAAATGCATATCCCATTCAGATTTTATGAAACTTAAATTGCAGCAGGAAATGAGCAGTTTAGATGATAATTGACTTGTAAGGATTAGAAGAGTCCAGGTTTCCCCTAGTGCAAAGAAAAGGTTCATCTGAGGTCTTACAGCTACATGACAACCGTTAATTCCCACAAACATCACATCTATCATTATAAACATGTGCAACATATTTTTTTGTTCCTGCAATTTTATATTGTGTCAGGAACAACTATTACTACAACAGATGTATGAACAGCAGGCACAGTTAGCTGAATGGGGGAAGGGAAAACGGCTGAGACCTAAGTCAAGTGGTAGGTACACAGGATATTTTATACAATACATGAACAAATAAGCTGCCAATCATTTAAATCAGTATAAATGCACAAACAATTGTGATGAGAATGTGGGACTATGGTCCATGGGAAAAAAGAGGTGGGTTTGAAAAAGGTGAGAGGGGATTTGTTACCAAAGAAAAGTGAAAAGCCATTCATGCCATACAGGACTGCATGAAGAAGATAAGGAGGATTGCAAAGTCAGGACAAAAAAAGGCAGACGTGTTGTGGACCATATGAAGTATGATTAACACAATGAAAGCAAAACTACAGGCAGAAAGAGAGTCATGAACTCAAAAACTTAAATGACACAGGGAGACAGGAAGTCAGTGAAGGGATCTGGGGAGAGCATAGATGGAAAGGAAAATTTGTGTGTGTGAACTTAGCACAAATTCTGATTGAAAACCTTGCTCTATTTTTTTTATGTAAGTGCCTATTCTGCTTTCTGACTTCTGTCCCACCTAAGAAAAACCTATGGCACTAGCCACTCTGCTTCCTACCTCTACCCGCAACAGGCCACAGACCAGACACTCCACTAATAACATCTTGAACATCTTGCTGGGGTCGTTTGACCCCAGTACTCTTTCCTGCCATGGCAGGGGGTCGGACTAGATGATCTGCTCAGGTCCCTTCTGACCCTAGAAACTATGAAACTACTATGAAACTACCTACCTGACCTCTGCTAGCTGGACATCAATGGGACAAACCCATTGCTACAAATCCAACAACCACTTATTTCCCCAGACTTCCTCTTACGAGCTTTGAAGAGAGTAGATGCTGTGAAACCCTCCTTCTTTCCTTATCTATCCCTTCTGCAACTTCTTCCACAGTGCTACAACTAAGGTAGGTGGTTGTTTCACAAAATAAAGAGAAGGGAATTTAACTGGTATGACTTATCCCCAGTAGCACCTTATTACCAGCCATCCTTTCAAGGTCAGTCTAAGGTTTAGTCTATACAGCAGGACCACTGCCTCATTAACTGCAGTGGCAGCACTACAGCATCCGAGCCCCTGATGCAAACAGAGTTTTCTTGTCAACGTAATTACACCAGCTTCCCAAACATCACAAAGCTCTGTAAGCAAACCTTTTAATGTAGAAAAGACTTCTAAATTACAGTGCTTGGACTTGTACTTGTGCTTCAAAATATCATCTGTTATATAGAAAGATGTTTCCTGTATGTGTTCAAGTTCATATGGTTACAGTAAATGGGGTCTTTTTGTCCCATTTCACAGTCTCTAGAGCAAGCAAATTTATACTAACGCTCAAATACTTGGAACATTTTTTTTTTCTTTATACGAATGAGCTTTCTAAGATAAGAGAGGTGTGTGTGTTCTGAGGATAGTATAAAGACTAGCACATGGTTATGTTGAAAATCTCTGGGTAAAGGTCAGAGAAGAGAGCAGAAGTGTGGAATGTCATTCTGGGTATCTGCTACTGACCAGCAAACCAGGAGAAGGAGGTGGATGAGGCCTTTTTTAAACAGGTAATATAAGTTTACAAATGATAGATCCTGGTACTCATGGGGGAACTTTAATTGCCATTACATATCCTGGGTGGGAAACACAGCACTGCCCAAGCAGTCCAGAAAATCCCTGGAGTGTGTTGGGGATAACTTTTGGTACAGGTGGTGGAGAAGGAAGTTGTTGCGACTTGCTGCTTGCAAATAGGGAGGAATTGGTTGAGAATGTGAAGATGGAAGGTAGCTTGGGAGACAGTAACCAAAAAATGATAGTTAAAGATCTTAAGGAAAAGAAGGAAGAGCAGCAGAATAAAGACACTGGACTTCAAAAAAGCAGATTTTAACATCTCAGGAAATTGGTGGGCAGGATCTCTTGCAAGGCAAGTCAGAGGGGAAAAGGAGACCATGAGATCCTAGTCTTATCATCCCACCCTTGTAACCTGTCTAGGTCTGATTGCAGGCTATTTCTCCCTTCTAGTGTGCCCACATCCCCCCACATCTTAGTGTCATCAGCAAATTTGAATAGGGTGCTTTTTACCCCCTTGTCCAAGTCACTGATGAAGATGTTGAACCGTGCGGGCCCGAGGACCGAGCCCTGGGGGACCCCACTGCCCACATCCCTCCAGGCTGAAAATGACCCGTCCACCACCACTCTCTGGGTGCAGCCCTCCAACCAGTTGGCGACCCAATTGACTGTGTGGGTGTCAACACCACAGTCCCCCAGTTTCTTAATGATAACAGGGTGAGAGACAGAGTCGATGGCCTTCCGAAAGTCAGAAAGACTACGTCCACTGCTACCCCTGCATCTAATGATTTAGTGATCTGATCATAGAAGGCCACCAGGTTGGTCTGACAGGACCTGCCACTGATGAACCCGTGTTGGTTGCCCCTAAGCATGAAATCCCCTGCTGGCCCCTCATGGATGTGTGCCAGAATAATTTTCTCAAACAGCTTGCCTAGGATTGAGGTAAGACTAACTGACCTATAGTTTCCCAGGTCCTCTTTCTGACCCTTTTTCAAGATGGGAACCACGTTGGCCCTCTTCCAGTCCTCTGGCACCACACCAAAGTACCACGAGTGCTGGTAAAGCCATGCCAAGGGTCCTCAAATGCAAATGACCTCAGCCAATTTCTTTAGTACTCTAGGGTGGAGATCGTCTGGACTGGCTGACTTGAATACGTCCAGTGTCTCCAGAAGTTCCCTAACTAGTTCCTCACTAACCCTTGGCCTAGGTGCACCTCCCCTGGGGCCTGAGGGGGGCCCAACGGGGGGAGTGACTATTCTGGTCCCTGCTTAGGAAGATGGAGGCAAAGAAATCATTAAATATGTTGGCTTTCTCATCTGGTGTGATGACCAAATTTCCTAACGTGTCCTGCAGGGGCCCCATGTTACCCAGAACCTTCTTTTTACCCCCTATGTATTTAAAGAAGGACTTCTTATTGTCCTTAATCTGGGAAGCCAGTCCCAGTTCCATCTCTGCCTTGGCCTTCCTGACTGCTCCCCTACATCCCCGAGCAACTGCAGTATAGTCATCCCTGGTGATGTCCCCTCCTTTCCATTGGGTGTACGCTTCCCTTAAATTACATATTCAAAATGGAGTTTGAGGTCTGTTGTGTAAACCTTCATAGGAATTGTCATTATTAAATGACAAAGCTAGTAATGAACAATATTTTTATTGCTGAGCTTGGACAATAACATGAAAGATTAAACTATTCCATGCATTTATTTATATTTTATATCTGATGTAAAAAATTAGCATATTATTGTTTTCCATGCACAAATATGAATAGTATACTAAACTATGCCAAAGAACTTAAATAAATATGGAAAATCACTTTTAGAATGAGTTAGCTAACAATCCAATCAGGTAAGTCACTGTATTCTAAAGATTTTTCATCCTGGTCTGCAACCAAATTCAAAATGTGAACACCTCTTATTTATTCAAGAGGGATGTGGATAAGCTTGAGAGGAGAGCCACCCATATAATCAAAGGCCAAGAGGGCAAGCCTTAGAGGAGAGGCTGAGGGACTTGAGACTCTTCAGCCTGGAGAAGAAAAGGCTCAGGGGGGATTTGGTGGCAGCCTACAAGTATATAAGGACCTGGGAGAAGAGTTGTTCATCAGGACTTCCCAAGGGATAACAAGGTCTAATGGCCATAAACTCCTGGAAGGCCGATTTAGACTGGACATAAGAAAAAGCTTCTTTACAGTCCGTGTGCCCAGGGTCTGGAACAGACTCCTCCAGACATGGTGTAAGCACCTACTCTGGACTCATTCAAAATGTGTCCGGATGTTTATCTTGCTGGGATCATTTGACACATGAAGACTTCCTGTGCTTTGCAGGGGGGCTGGACTCGATGAACTCACAAGGTCCCTTCTAGCCTCTAATGTCTATGAAATCTATGAAACTGACAAGAGAGCAGATTTAGGTTAGACACCAGGAAGACCTTTTTTACAGTAAGGATGACCAGAATCTGGAGTGGGCTTCCAAGGTTGGTGGTGCTCTCCCCTACCTTGGAGGTCTTTAAGAGGAGACTGGACAAGCACTAGGCTGGGGTCATGTGACCCCAGCACTCTTACCTGCCCAGGCAGGGGTTCAGACTTGATGATCTACCGAGGTTCCTCCCAACCCTAAAAATCTATTAAATCTATTAAACCCATCCCAGTAAGGAAGGTCCATACCTCTGTCTGTATGCATTGATCCCAATTACTACTTTGAATTTAAGATTCTCAAGTTCAATGTATGGATATACTTTTTTCTGCTCAGTTATGACAGCAAGTATCTCTGCTTGAGAAGGGCTTAATGAAGACTGAGTTGAATCAGCTAAACTGAGCCTACATAAGGATTTTAACACTGTCAATGTAAAACTGTTGGTACTTTCTGATTCTTTTTTCCCTGTGCCTGGTGTAGGAGATAGGATGGGTAGAAATAGAGATAAACAACTAGCATAAAGCTCCCACATTATCTTGTCTAACTCCTACTCCAATACAACTAAAGCTACTTTGGGTAGCTCTGAATGCTGTCACTGATACAGGGCACATTTATAATCACCCTGACAAGGGATAGGGCAATCTAAATGCCTGGGTATGCAAGAATTTGCAGGGTTTAAAAATGGCATAACCAATCTAACGTTACCTAACTTTATATTAACCAATCAGAAATGACCTAACTTTATATTAACAAGGGGTTAATATAGTAAAGATTAACATCTTCTAGTGAACAGCGACATATATTCCCAGAATAGTCCCAGGGCTGGGAAAGCCCAGCCACTCTCTATAGCTTCAAGTTTTATCCTCATCTCTCCCAAACCAAGCAGCCCCCACCAGACCTACCTGCCCCTCTGCCCTACATTCACCCCTCAACTCCCTTGCCTCCAGCTACCTATGATTCCTCTTCGCAAGCAGTGGAGATTTGCAGGCTTCAATCTCAATTTAGGTTTAGGCATCTTAAATTAAGCCACCTAATCCTGAGCTGAGTCATAGGGTTGGAATTAGGGTTGGAAGGGACCTCAGGAGGTCATTTAATTCAACCCCCTGCTCAAGGCAGGACCACCCCCAGCTAGATCATCCCAGACAAAGCTTTGTCTAGCTGGGTCTTAAAAACCTCCAAGGATGGAGGTTCTACCACTTCTCTGGGTAACCTGTTCCAGGTTACTACCCTTCTAGTGAGCAAATTCTTCCTAATATCTGACAAACTTCCCTTGTTGCAACTTGAAACCATTTCTCTTTGTTCTGTCATCTGCCACCACTGAGAACAGTCTGGCTCCATCCACTTTCAAACCCCACTTCAGGTAGTTGAAGGTTGCTATTAATTCACCCCTCAGTTTTCTCCTCTGCAGACTAAACAAGCCAAGTTCCATCAGCCTGTCATCATAAGCCATATTCCCCAGCCCACTCATTATTTGTGTTACCCTCCGCTGGACTTTCTCCAATTTGTCCACATCCTTTCTGCAGTGGGAGGCCAAAACTGAACACAGTACTCCAGATGTGGCCTCACCAGTCCTGAATAGAGGGGAATAATCAGTTCCCTTGATCTACTGGCAATGCACCTACCAATGCAGCCCAGTACACCATTAGCCTTCTTGACAACAAGGATACACCACTAGCTCATATTCAACTTATTGTCCACTGTAACCCACAGGTCCTTTTCTGAAGAGCTGCTTCTAGTCAGCCCCCAACCTGTACTGGTCCATCAGATTGTTCCATATTAAGTACAGGCCTCTGTACTTGTCCTTGTTGAACCTCACAAGATTTCTTTTGTTCCAATCCTGCAATTTGTCTAGGTCACACTGAATCCTAGCCCTACCCTCCAGTGTATCTACTACTCCCTGCAACTTGCTGTCATCTGCAAACTTGCTGAGGGTGCATTCTATGCTATCTTCCAAGGCATTGATGAAGATATTGAACAAAAGTGGCCCCAGGACCAACCCCTGGGGCACTCCCCTTGATACCAGCTGCCAACTAGACATCGAGCCATTGATTGTTACTCTCTCAGTCTGATGCTCCAGCCACTTTTCTATCCACCTTACAGTCCATTCATCCAGCCCATACTCCCTTAGCTTGCCTGCGAGAATGTTGTGGGAGACCATATCTAAAACCTTGCTAAAGTCAAGGTACATCACATCCATCAGTCTCTTCACATCCACAGAACAAGTCACTTTGTCATAGAAGGGAATCAGGTTGATCAGGCATGATATGTCCCTGGTGCATCCATGCTGACTGTTCCTAATCACCTTTTTCTCCTCCAAGTGCTTAGAAACAGATTCCTTAAGGATCTGCTCTATGATTTTTTCCAGGGACTGAGGTGGATCTGACTAGTATGTAGTTCCCTGGATCCTCCTTCTTACCTTTCTTAAATATGGGAACTGTTTGCCCTCTTCCAATCATCTGGGACCTCTCCTGATCACCATGAGTTTTCAAAGATGGCTCTGCAATCACATCAGCAAACTCCCTCAGCACCCTCAGATGCATCCCATCAGCCCTGTGGATTTGTACACATCCAGCTTTTCTAAATAGTCCCTAACCTGTTTCACCACCATTGGCTGCTCACCTCCTCCCCAAACTGTGCTGCCCAGTGCAGTAGTTGGAGCTGACCTTGCCTGTGAAGACTAATGCAGAAAAAAGTTATTGAGCCCTTCAGCCTTTTCTGCATCCTCTGTCACAAGGTTGCCTCCCTGATTTGATAAGGGCTCACACTTTCCCTGATCCTCCTCTTGCTACCGACATACTTGTAGAAGCCCTTCTTGTTACCCTTCACATCCCTTGCTAGCTGCAACTCCAGTTGTGCTTTGGACTTCCTGACTTCATCCCTGCATGCCTGAGCAATATTATTATACTCCTCCCCTAGTTATTTTTCCAAGTTTCCACTTGTTATAACCTTCCTTTTTGTTATTAAGTTTACAGAAGAGTTCTCTGCTAAGCCAACCTGGCCTTCTGGCATACTTGCTATTTCCTGTGCATCAGAATGGTTTGTTCCTACACTCTCAGTAAGGCTTCTTCAAAGTACAGCTAGCTCTCCTGGATACCTCTCTTCCCAGACATACGTCTTAAAGGATCCTGCCCAGGAGTTCCCCAAGTTATTTGAAGTCTGCTTTTCGAAGTCCAGGGTCCTTACACTCTGCTGCTCTTGTTCCTCCCTTTCCTTCGGATCCTAAACTCAAATAATCTCGTGGACGCTGCTACCCAAGTTCCCATCCACTACTACATTCCCCACCAATTTGTTCCTGTTTCTGAGCAGCAGATCAAGCAGAACATAGGCCCTACGGCACTTGCACCAGGGAGTAGTCCCCAACACTCTCCAAAAACTTCCTGGATTGCCTGTGTACTGATGTATTGCCCTCCCAGCAGATGTCAGGGTAATTGAAATCCCCCCATGAGAACCAGAGCCTGAGATCAGAAAAATTCCACTAGCTGTTTGAAGAAAGCCTCACTTACCACTTCCTTCTGGCATGCTGGTCTATAACAGACCCCCACCATGATATCACCCTTGTTGCTTTCCCCTCTTCCCCTAACCCAGAGACTCTCAACAGGCCTACCTCCAGTTTTATACTGGAGCTCTGAGCAATCATATGACTCTTTTACATAAAGTGCAACTCTTCCTCTTCTCCCCTGCCTTTCCTTTCTGAACAGGTTGTGCCAATCCATAATAGTACTCCAAGTCATGTGAGCAATCCCACCAAGTCTGTTATTCCAATCATATCATAGTTCTGTGACTGTGCAAAGCCTTCCAATTCTTTCTGCTTGTCCTGTGAATACGTGTTTGCCCCCTTAGTCATATCATTGGCATTTTGGTCCATCTAGGTGGATTTTAGAGTCTAGCCTACATAAAACTTACTTTGCTCTTCCAAGCATGTTTAGGAAGCATACGCTGTAGCTACTTGCAATCTCTTGTGATCCTGTTCCACAGAAATGTATGCATTAAAAGTTAGTTGCAGAAAAACACAACTAACAACTTCTACCTCCCAATCAAACTAACTTTGGAATACTCCACCCAGCAAATTCATTTCTTAGATACCACCGTGAAAGTTTGCAATGGCCACATCACAACCAGGTTGTATTAGAAACTAACCAACTCCTACAGCTACCTCCACATTACCATCCTAATTACTCTAGGTAAGTCACTACAGCCAAGCTCTAAATTACACTGTATATGGTCTGATTCCTCTGATTAGGATGCACACCTTAAGGATACAGAGCAGGGATTCTTACACTATTATCCTAAAACCACTCAAATCAACAGAACCAGACTCAGAGATTTCACTTCAACCTGCTACAATACCAACCCACAGACAAGGAAAAGAGAATCCTTTTGATTGTAATCTACAGCCCTCAGCTTGAACACATCATTAATGACCTCCAATCCCTCCTGGGAAATGATGACCATTTCAAGGTAACTATGAGAGGAGGAAGGGGAGAACAAATCTGTCCTGGCTTACAGACAGCCCCCCCTCAACCTCAAACAACATCTCTCCAATAAGAAACTGCCTTTTTTCACCAAAACACCAGGCCTTTCAACAGACCCAGATGCAAGCTGTAGCTCTTCATCAACACAGATGATATTATCACTGGACCATAAAACATGGATTATAACAACCATGGTGCATTTATCTGCTCCTCTACCTATGTCATATATGCCAACACCTCAGTGCAGCTTTGCTATTTACATAGAACAGATGGGGTAATCCCTACGTGAAAGAGTAATGGTGCAATAATCTGACTTCAAGTCCAGGAAGACGCAGTAGCCTGTTGAAGAACACGTTACACACACTGGACATTCCAACACTGACCTCAGAGTAGCTCTTCTTAAACAAGTATACTTTAAAAACAAACCAGAATATGAAATTGCAGAACAGGAAATCATCCACAGACTAGATTGTGTTAAGTATGGTCTAAACAGAGACTACATATTCTTATCCTATTACATAGATTTGTTTTTATTACTCCTTTGAGTTATAAAACCCATATCAGTTTACTGCTTTGCTCTTCTTTTCAACCCAGCTTTGCCTCTGGCAGCAACTACCCCTCTCTCTTTCCTCCAACCTTTTGTATTTAAATCATTCTTTTTATTTGAATGCCTGATCCATGCAAGTTATTTCATAGTACCTGATGAAGTGGACTGGTGCTTATGAAAGCTTATGCATCTCTGAATTAGTCTATAAGGTGCAAGCCCACCGTTTCTTCTGCCCAATTTAAGACTAACACAGCATTATTCCATGTAAATACTACTTACCTATCTACTGTATTTACTTGAATATAATACAAGATTCCCACCCCCCCAAGTCAGCATGGGAGAAAAGCACCACATCATACATTTGCATACAAGGAAATCTCATTCAATACATTGTCTATCAATGGCCTTTTAAGTATGGCTATTTGCAGGAACCTAGAGAAGGAAAGTCTTATAGCAAGCAGCCAGCATAGATTTATAAAAAAAACAAATTGTATCAAAAAACTTTATCTCCTTCTTTGACAAAGTAACTACTTAGTTTGAGGAAGGAATACAATGTATCTGGACTTCAGCAAAGCTTTTGACAAGGTCCACATGACCCTCACATAAACAAACTGGAGAAATGTGGGCTAGAAAAACTACTGTATAAGGCAGATAGATAACTGGCTTGATAGCCACAAGCAAACCTGAAACCTACCATTCTGACAGGTCCATGTCAGAATGGTAGGTTTTGCGTCCCACAAAGGTCTGTCCTGGGCTTGATGCTGTTCAACATAGAATCATGGAAAATTAAATCATAGAAAATTGGGGTTGTAAGGGACCTCAGGAAGTCATGCAGTCCAACCTCCAATATGTTTATTAATGATTTGGATGGTGGCATAGAAAGCTTCTTGAGCAATTTTGTAGATGACAAAATTGGGAAGGACTGCAAACACATTGGAGGATGCAAGTGCAATTCAGAGAATCTCAACAAAGTTGGGTGAGAACTAATAGGATGAAGTTCAATGAGGACAAATGCATAGTGCTAAACTTTAGGAGGAAAAATTAAAAACACAAATATAAAATTATTGATTCCTGGATGGATGGCAGCACTATGGAAAAGACTTGGAAGTCTTGGTAGATCAGACTCAATATGAGCCTACAGTGTGATATAGCCACACAGAAGTCAAATGCTATTTTGAGATGCATCAATAGAAACATTAGGTGCAAGACATGGGAGGTGATCATGCCTCTACTCAGCACTGGTTAAGCCTCACCTGTGGTAGTAGTGATATGTAGATTATAGTTTGAATAGGCATGATCCTGCTTTGGGCAAGGAATTGGACTAGATGACCTCTGCAGGTCCCTTCCAGCTCTACTTCTGTATGATTTTATGAAACTGCTGCCAAAACCAGAATGTGCTCAGTAATGTAAATGAATCATGAAGCTGATGAAATACAGATGAAATTTAGAATTACTAGAAAAAACAAAGGCCATTTTGGGCAAAAATACTGATGGGAACCTACCACAAAGATAGGTTATTGTAGCCCACCATCTGAATAAGATATATGGTCATGCCCCTTACCACCAACTCTTTTTCGAGTCATGGTGAACTACTACCTTGCATACATTTTTACTTCCACTTCAGTCTCACAGCTGAGCTTCACCTTTCATTTCCAATGATTCCCATTTCTTCACCAGCCTTAAATGTCTGGAAAACATCACCAATTGGTACCCCAAACAGTTCATCCAGAATCTTTCTGTCCTTTGTAGGAACTAGATGGGGTATATGCATATTCTGAACAGTACTGAGCTGTGGGGTCACCATAGCTTGAAATTCTGTTGACTCTACTGGGGCCTAGCCCAATGACCTATGATAAGGCTGTGCAAAGCTTCAGGTTGTGATTCAGATTCAGAGATGATTCAGACAATTCGGAGGCAGAATCTACAAATCCAGATTGAATCACTAGAAGCTTTAGGCTTTCTGAATTGATTCAGAGCTTCTGAATTGATTTAGAAAACATTTGGAAAAGATTCAGTGATTCAACCATAGGGTATAATGGAAAATCAATGAAATATCTATAATGAAAATTGCAGGGATTGTAGCACTTGCACAGGTAAAAGTGCAGAGGTACCTGAGGAGTCAGATGTATGAGTTTTCCCTGCCTGCGGTCAGAGGTGCAAGGCCCCAGAACCCACACTCCTCCTGCAGTTTTCACCCCCCTGCGCCTTAACACACACACAGTGTCACCTATGTCATGCATTTTGCTTGTCAGCAGCTTGAGGTGCCATTTCTGAGAAACCCCTACATCTATCTCCTTGGAGCTTGGCAGACTTTGTGGACTCAGCAAGTGCTACCGTCCCTGCAATTTTCACCCAACTGTAGCTTAACACATACATGTGACATGAGTTTTGCTTTCAGGGGTGCAGTTTCCCAAAAGCCCCTTCACCTATCACCTTGACACTTGCCAAGCTTCATGCTCCCAGCAGTGGCCACCACTCCTACAAGTTTCATCTGAATCAGCCAAAAAACACAAAGTTATAGATATTTTATTGATTCCCCATTATACCCTATGGCTGAATCTCCAAATCTCCAAATCTTTTCTGAAGCATTCGGCCAAATCGAATCAGAAAAGCAATTCAGATCACCAAATCAAATCAGACAAATCCAAATCAGACAAATCTGAATCTGAATCGAATAGTTGCCCATTTGCACAGGCGTACTATATGATAAATATCACGAGCCTTTTGACTTCGGACTAATATCATGAATAATTTCTACTATATATAAGTAGGTAAAAAAGTGTTGCTTAAAATTATATTTATGGCATACTTATGCTAAAACTTTCAGCAGTCAGGGTTGGGGCCAGAGTCAAACCCACAGCAATTTCATGCTTGCTCTTTTCTTTCCATTCTCCTCCTCCTCCCCATCCCAGTAGTGTCACATGCAGCTCACTTCCACATTATGCTTGGGGAGGGAACAGAGCCTGAGCAGGGTTTGATAGTAAGTGGGGCCAGGAAGACTTACAGAGGGAAGAAGTTGGGGGTGAGGGGCAGGAGGCAAGGGCCCTCCCCAGAATTATGTTCCCTGTTAGAGCATTGGGAGAGGGACAAATTCAGCGCAAAACTCCAATAATTAGATTCTATACCTGGAAAATTGTACAAGTGTATAAATTTTCCATATACAGGATCTAATTATTGGGGGATCATCTTATATTCAAGTAAATAGGGTAATTGTAGAGCTGGACTTGGGACTTTGTGTCAACTCTGAAATGCTTAAAGGTGTTGTAATATATCAACGGATTGCAGCTCAAAATGCTTCATATCCTCATTTTCTCCTCTTTGGCTAGACTACTTCTCCCATGATACACTAAAGTATTCCCTCTGACTAAGCTTTATAGTGCATTATGGGACTCATAGTGTGCCAACCCAACAGTCCCAGGAACTAACACAAAAAATGAGGGAGTTCCCATTGTTATATAGCAAATCATGGAGTTTATGATCACAAGCCAGTAGGACAAAGGGAGAGAACAGGTAAAAGATAAAGAACTACCAACAACCCTGGTTATATATATTCAGTACCTTAATTTGACACCTCCACAGGTATCCCCAAACAAGTCAGTCATGGAGGTCGGAACAGGCAGACAGGCTGTGAGGCTGGGGTTATCTAGGGTTTTTGCCCATGTTTGAATGAGCTATAGGACGACATTACTTGTACTCTGGTTAACTATAGTTAAGAGGGTGATAAGGAAGAAGTAAGTTGTTACTCTCATTCTTTTAGCTGTGCCTGTGCGCCTCATTAAATGGGGTATTATAAACACAATTGTTGCTAGCATTAAGAATAGGTAAATGAGGACAGCTTGCGGGGTCACCATCTGTAGTTTAGGAGGCGTCTAACGGGCCTTTAACATGCCATATGTCTCCTACAGTCCTTGTAAGTCTTATGGGTGGAACAGCTTGCTTCTCTGGCAGTACTGGCGACACTGGCTCTTCTCCGGGTTTCAGGTGGCTATGGTGGAGCCAGGATTTGACTGCAATGTGAGTCATCAGCAGGACTTGAAAGGGTCCTTCCCACCGTGGTGCTAAACAGTTCTGTCATTGATGCTTTTTGATCCACACCCAATTGCTGAGTTGGTACAGATGGAGGTTGGTGTCAAGGGGTACTGGTTGTACCAATGCTGTGGACCTGTGAAGAGAACTGAGAGAATGCTGTAATGACAAGACATAATCAGTTAATTTTTCATCTCCCCCAAACAGACTTACATATGGACTTTGCCAGTCTTTGTACAAAGGTGGAGGATGACCAAACAACAACCCGTAGGATGACAGATTTAGGGGTTTGTGTGGCTTAGTTCTAAGAGCAAACAACACAATGGGTAAGGCTTCAGGCTATTTTAATTTGGTTTCGGCACAGGTCTTTCCTAAAAGGGTTTTCAGGGATAGATTTAACCTTTCTACTTGACCTGAGGATTGCGGGTGGTAAGGGGTATGAAACTGTGCTTGAATCCCTAAGGCTTTATACACTTCTTGCAATATTTTTTCAGTAAAGTGTGAACCTCGATCTGATTCAATAACTTCGGGGAGTCCGAATCTTTGTACAAAGAGGGCTTTGACTACAGTTGAGGCATCTGCTCGTGAAGCAGGGAAAGCTTCTGGCCATCTGGTGAGCTGGTCAATTACCACTAGACAATGCTTATAGTGGAAGGCTTTTGGTAAGGCTATATAATCAACCTGGAGTCTTCAAAATGGTAGATAGGCCCATGGCCTCCCCCCTTTGTGAAAATTTGTTTTTGTCTTGTGATTAAATGCTTGGCATGCAGGGCAGGAGTTGACAACCCTGGTGGCTTCTACATAAATGCCAGGCACGAACCAGTCGCAGAGAACACTGTGCGCTAGACTTTCTTTACCAGAGTGGTTTAGACAATGGGCTTCTTGGGCAAGCGTGCAAAGAACAGCTCTGGGGGCGATGTGATGCCCATCAGGTACTCGCCAGATGCCATCTGTCCCTTTAATGCCTTCATATTTAGTCTTCCAGTCCTGGACTTCTGTCAGTTGCAGGTGTTGGTATATGGGGGTTGGGCTGGATAATGCAATGCATAAGAGGCGAGAGTTAGGGTTGTCAGAAACGGGTTGAATGGCTGCTGCGACTTCAGTACTGTCCTTGGAATGACCTGGACAGTGGACAACTGCTATTTCTTTGGGTAATAGGATAGCATTCAGAAGATTGTTGACTTCCAAGGCATTAGCAATTGAGTGTCCATTTGAGGTGAGGAATCCTCGTTGCTTCCACAGTTGGCCAGTTGCATGACAAATACCAAACGCATAGCGGGAGTCAGTAAAAATGGTCACTGAACAGTTTGTAGTAAGCTCACATGCTCACATGCTCTCTGCAAGGCAATAAGTTCTGCAGCTTGGGCACTGGTACCTGGTGCAAGGGGCTTGCCTTCCCAAACCCACTGCACTGTGGTTACCACGTACCCTGCATGTCTTGTACCTTTAATGACTGATGATGATCCATCAGTAAAGAGAACATAGTCTGGGTTATGCAAAGGTTGATCTTTAAGGTCACTCCAGGGTTTTTCCACATACTCAACTAATTTACAGCAATCATGATGTGGTTGTCCTTCATCTGCCTTTGGCAGAAGGGTGGCTGGGTTGACTTGTGCACATCGCTGTATGGTGATGTTTTCAGATGTTAGCAAAAGGACTTCGTATCGGTTGAGTCTTTGGTTTGAGAAATGCTGAGTGTTATTCTGGAGGAGGAGAGCCTTGACTGAATGTGGCACTCTCACGATAAGCGGGTGGCCCAAGACCAGCTCTTGGGCTCGCTGTACCAGCGTTGCAGTGGCAGCGATGGAGTGAAGGCATGCAACAGCTCCTTGGGCGACCACGTCCAGTTGGACTGAGTAGTATGCGACTGGTCGAGGCTGATCTCCCCAGAGTTGTGTCAGTACTCCAGAAGCAACTCCTCTGTTTTCATGAACATATAAGATAAAAGGTTTAGTATAGTCAGGAAGGCCCAAGGCTGGTGCAGTCATGAGGGCATGTTTTATTTGGTGAAATGCTTGTTCTTTATCTTTAGACCAGTGAACGGGATTCTCGGTTTCTTTAGCGGTAGCTTGAACTAAAGGACGGACTATTTCTCTGAAGGCCGGGATCCAGGGTCTGCAGAATCCTACCATGCCTAACAGTGCACAGATTTGCCTCTTATTCTGGGGCTGTGGAAGATCTTGGATGGCTGTAAGCATCTGGGCAATAATTTCCTGGTGCCTGCTTTGAGTATGTAGCCTAGATATTCAACTTCAGGCTGGCAGTATTGTAGCTTTGAGGGAGACACTTTATGTCCTTGTTCTGCAAGGGCAGAGAGTAACCTTGCAGTGTCTCCTCAACAGCTCTCTGTGCTGTTTGAAGCTAGCAAGAGGTCATCTACATAAACAATCAAAGCAGTCTCTGAGGATAGAGTGACTGCAGATAAATCTTTATGCAGGATTTGTGAAAACAATGTGGGGGATTCCACATACCCTTGGGGTAATTGAGTCCAGGTTAACTGTCTCCTTTTCCAAGTGAAAGCAAACAAGTACTGTGAATCTGGGTGTATGGGAATACTGAAGAAAGCTGCACACAGGTCGACAACAGCGTAGCAAATTGCTGTGGCTGGGATGGTTGTAACAACAGTAGCCAGATTTGGAACTATGGGGTGTCGTGGAATAACATAACTGTTAATTGCCCAAAGGTCTTGTACGAACCAGTACATGGGTTTACCATCAGGACCGGGTTTAGGTTTTTTGACTGGAAGGATGGGGGTGTTACAGAGTAAGAGACACTCCTTCAGTATTCCCTGTTCTAAATAGCTAGTCACCAGTGGTTCTAAACATTCTTCCGCCTCTTTGGCCAGGGGATACTGGGGTACCGACAGGAGTTGACCTGGTTTTGTTTGGATACTGACTGCAGTAGCAGATTTAAGGAGCCCTACTGCCATGGGGGTCCATCCCCACAGTGATTCGGGCAAAGTTTGGAGATCTTCGGGGAGAGAAGGGCACCCAGACTCATTAAGCATGGCCTGAAAGGCCAAGAGGTTAGTACTGGGGACAGTAATTCGTATTCTGTTTGGGCTACATTGCAAGGTGGCATGCAGCTTGCAGAGTAGATCTCTCCCCAATAAGTTAACAGGTGATCCACTTGAGAGTAAGAAGGCATGCTCAGTTGTTAAGGGTCCAATGGTGACTTTCGTAGGAACACTATAAGGGACGCTAAAGAGCTTTCCTGAGACTCCTACCACCCATTCAGTTTTTGCTACCCTTAATTTGGCCTGACTTGGGGAGACACCCAGTGAAGAAAGATCTGCGCCAGTATCAATTAAACATTTGTATATCTGACCTTGGACTTCTAGGTTAATATATGGTTCAGAGGATGGACATTCTAATTTGTGTGAAGTTTCATTAAAATCCCCAAGGTTCATCTCGTGGAAGAGCCCCCCCTTATGTCAATCCTCAAGTTCAGGCGACTCCTCCGGGTATTGTTGGTAGTGGTCAACTTCGGGTGGGGCAGGCGTGCAGGGAGTGTTAAATGGTGCAGGGGTCCCTCGTGGGTGGACCAGGCAATCTCATTTCCAGTGCCCTCTTTTTTTGCAATAATTGCAGGTATCATCTGATTGAGGCCTCCTTGTTGGTTGGTTGAAGGGTTGGGAAGACCAAGTACGGGGTCTGTCTTCTTCCTGCCCTCTCCCTCTGCCTCGGCTGTACCCTTGCCAGGGGGGTGCTTGGAAGTGTTGAGTGAGGGCAGCTGCTAACATATTCACTTCCTTTTGCTTCAGTTTTAATTTTTCTTGCTTCTGGACCTCAGGGCATCAGTCAAAGACATAGGAAGCCAGATCAACTATCTGGGGAAGCGTTTTGGTGGTCCAATCAGGGTGGTGCTTAGTGATGTATTTTTTTTTATATCATCAGTTGCTTGACCAACAAATGCAGAATTTACTATCATTTGATTGGTAAGGCTGCTGGGGTCGAAATCACCAACATGTCTATTCATAGTACTCAGGAGCTTTTGACAGTAATCACTCGGGTGTTCATTTGGTCCTTGTTTAATAGCCTGGACTTTGATCCAGTCTGCTCTTTTTTTGCCCGCTCTTTTTAGCCCTTCTAAAAGAGATTGTCGGGCATGTTGCAAGTGCAACAGATTATTGCTGCCCTCAGCATTTGGATCCCATCCAGGATCTTGGACAGGCCAATTAGTTCTATTCTGCGCGTCTTCTGACACCCACTGATTTCCTTGATTTATAATTTCTCCTCTTTGCTGAAAAGAGCATCTAAAAGCTGATTCATATCCGTCCATGTAGGGTTGTGGGTATTGATTATGGTTTCTATTCTGCATCTCACTGACTCCTGGTCGTCTCTAAACTTGGGGGTGTTAGTTTGCCACAGGACAAGGTCTTGAGAATTAAACGGGACATTGTTGAGAAGGGTCCGGGCAGCTGGCTGAGCCAAGGTCACGGTCTTCTCGGTCATGATGGGTTGGCCGGGTGGGGGCAAATTGGATGCGAACAGGTTAGGATTAGCAGCAGTTGAATCGGGTGGCACAAAAGCTTGATGGTTGTAAACAAGCAGATTTATTGACTTACGCTTTGGTGGCACAGGTACAGATGCTTCTTCTTGTTACAGTTATACAACAAACAAGGGGGTCTGTCCACTCACAAGGTTCGACAAACAAGCCCTTGCTCTCTACCCCTGGGACTTGCCCAGGAATAGATGCGACTGCCTGATGCCTAGTCCCGGAGTTGGGAGACAGCTCATGAAAAGGGATAACGAACAAACAAAACTGTAACTGAACACAGAGAGAGTTGGTGTTCTAGTGGGTAGCCGAAGTCGGTAGCCGGTCGAGAGATAGCGGGAGTCCGATGAGGTGATCCAAAGTCGTAACCAGGTCGAGTGGGCCGAAGGTTGAATGCCAATGGGTTGAAATGGAGAAACGGTATCGATGCGAAGCGAGAAGCAGGCGAGGAGGAGACCGGTAGGCCTAAGGGCCTAGCTAAGAGACAGCACTGTGACGAGCAGTCACTATCTCTAGCCACGCAGGTTGTCTCTGAGACAGTCTCTGAGACAGTCTCTGGCAAGCCAGTCTCTGTCACAGAGTTCCGGGGTCTCCCCCCCCAGGGAGGGGCTCAACAACTTTTAAAGCAATCCTGTGGCCAATCAGGCTGCTTGACTGAGTGAATTTTCCAGAACGGTGACCTCATTCCAGTTAGTCTCTGAGCATGCCCGGCTGCAAGCTCTGTGAGGCAACTGAGTCTGCACCAGAGAAAAACTAGGTCAGGCCTAGTGACAGGCTGACAGGTCATGAACAGGGCACCTGCAAGGCCTGTCGCCATGGTGCATGCCTGGTAGCTTCTATCTTGGCAGCACACACAGAGCAAATTTCTCTGACAGACGTGTGTATGGATATTGGATTCCTTATGGTTGTCTGGAAGAGAACATATAGCTCTAAGTTCTTCTGTCATGTGTTTAAAGAGCCCCATTTATTATGTGTAAAGGCAGTATTTTAGCATGAAATATGTTCCACTGGCTTTCTGACCCTTTCCTCTGCCTCTCTCAGGCTAAAACAGCTTTTACCCTTCCCCAGCAGGCCTAAGCCTCGTGCACACCTCAAACACCAATGGGACCTCTACATCTCCTTTTTAGTTCCACCTGGTCCACTAGTTTAAACCACAAACTGAAATATAAGCCTTCTAGCTGTAATAAAACTCTACACTCACCGGCTATACCAAACTCTGTTTATCCTACATGTCCCTGCAAGCCTTCTGCTACTTGCCTGTAGTCCCACATGGTAGCAGTCTCCCTGGCCTTAGGGCTCCCATGAACTTCTGGCTGCAGAGCTCTTTACCCTTCAGCCTCCCAGGGCAGACTGTCCTCTTGACTCAGGTTCTGGGCTTATATGACTCCCAATCCCTGTCCCCTTCCAGTCAGGTGACCTATTGACTGGCCTGACCACAGGGCTCTTTATTAACCCCAGTGTTGTTGGGTGCCTTTGTCTAGTTTACAAAAACTCTTCCTTTAAAGGGCCAATCCCACTTTTCTATAACAAAGTAAGAATTCCCTATTACAGGCACAAAGACTTGGAACATATTTCATGCTAAAATACTGCCTTTACACATAATAAATGGGCCTCTTTAAACACATGACAGAAGAACTTAGAGCTATATGTTCTCTTCCAGACAACCATAAACTTACTAGTCTAGTACTAGTTGTTCTATGTAAAAAAAAATAAGGAATCCATAAAGAAAGAACCAACAATGACATCAAGGCAAAGTACATGATAGAAAAGGAAAAGTAAACAGACAAGGTCAATTTTTTTTTTAAATTTAAAGTATTATTGCAAATTGTCCCAAATTATGCTATGTAAGTAACTTCTAACATTCTGTGCAGGCTTGATTGAAACCAGTAATGGATCCACTAAGAAATTAAAATTACTGCAGGAGCAGAAAATTAGGGCCAAAAATCTTAACAGAGCTATTTGTAGAACTAAATGTATTAACTGATCCCTTAGTCAAGTTTACAAATGCAAATACAAAAATACTCTCTCTCTCAACTGGTTACTGTAACAATTTCTTTTCTCTTAGCCTCTTTGTATATCTCAGATATTATAGTTTTCTGTCAATCCTTCTAGAAATACATGTTCCTCTAGAGGAAAGAAAGCTAATCCTTTGCTTTTATGCCCTACAAGCAAGATAAATTCTTCTCTTTGATTGGGGAACAAATGACTTCAGAGCATAGATTTTAAAATATAGATTTGACAAGCTATTATATTTATGTGGGTTATGAAATATAGCATTAATCTCTTCCTTTAAGAATCCTATTAATAGGAATGCTTTTGTACTTATTATTAGATTAAACAGGCAGAGTTTTAGAGAACTTATTACTTCATTACACCTGATTTGTTAGTTTCTCTGCTATTTTTTTATTTGTTACATTTTATTCTTCTGTTATTTTATTGTCCATGTTTCTGGTTCATTCACTGATTTTTTATAAAATGTTGTAAAAGTCTGATTGTACCATTTTGTTGTTATTTTATTTTTGAGGATTTGTAAAACAGAAAACATTTTTAAAATAAATATTTTGAAAGACAGTCACATTCAGTAATTAGCTTTATAGGAAATTTATAGGGGATATATAATAAATGATTACTAACATAGCACTTTTCAATAAATCACTGTTATTTGCTTGTGCAAGTGCACCAAGGCTAGGCATGCAATTAGGTACCTAATTACATTGAAAAATAAATGTGAAAGCTTAAATAAATAACCACACTAACAAGACTGCCTATATAATAGTCTAAGGGTATCTACTTTTACTGCTACCTGATAAAAAGATTAAGCATGTGCAGGTGCAACTGCATTCCCAATTAGATATGTAATTACTGTTTTAATACATGTAACACATGTATACATTTATTTGAAACTGTAACCCTGAGTGTGCAAACATTAAATTGTTTTGCCACTGAGTATCTGACCAGATAAATCTGGTTCATTCTCTTCATGGTACTGATTCTGACCATAACAGCAAGCTCTGCAGTTTCTGAAAACCTAAACTCCATAAATTCTCAACTACACCACTAAGTTGACAAATACATACAATACATTTACATTCAAAACTGGCATGCCTTCTCTGATCTTTTTTCCCCAGACATGAGGCTATAATATGATTTATTCTACTCTATTATAGCTTTCTATGGCCCAGTCCATGTTTGTGCTTAGGGATGCATGATGAATCAACTGCCAGGGGCCAGCACACTGGATAAGTGAGAATATGAAGACATGATCAGGTGAAGATCTACAGGAACTTCGCCCTAGGGTTCTACAGGAACTGGCCGAGGTCATTGCGGGACCCCTGGCGCGGCTCTATGAGCACTCGTGGTGCTCTGGTGAGGTGCCGGAGGACTGGAAGAGGGCCAATGTGGTCCCTATCTTCAAAAAGGGAAAAAAAGAGGACCCGGGAAATTACAGGCCAGTTAGTCTTACCTCAATCCCGGGTAAGCTCTTTGAAAAAATTATCCTGGCACACATCCAGGAGGGCCTTGCGGGGGAATGCATGCTCAGGGGGAACCAACATGGGTTCATCAGTGGCAGGTCTTGTCTTGACCTGGTGGCCTTTTACGATCAGGTCACCAAATCATTAGACGCAGGGGTTGCTGTGGATGTAGTCTTTCTGGACTTCCGGAAGGCTTTCGACACTGTCTCTCACCCTGTCCTCATCAAAAAGCTGGGAGACTGTGGTGTCGATGCCCACACAGTCAAATGGGTCGCCAACTGGTTGGAGGGCCGCACCCAGAGGGTGGTAGTGGATGGGTTCTTCTTGACCTGGAAGGACGTGGGCAGTGGGGTTCCGCAGGGCTCGGTCCTCGGGCCCGCACTGTTCAACATCTTCATCAGTGACTTGGATGAGGGGGTAGAAAGCACCCTGTTCAAGTTTGCTGATGACACTAAGATGTGGGGGGATGTGGGTGCACTAGAAGGGTGCAATAGGCTACAAGCTGACCTTGACAGGTTGCAACGGTGGGCGGATGAGAATAGGATGGGGTTTAACACTGATAAGTGCAAGGTGTTGCACATGGGGAGGAAGAACCGGCACCACACTTACAGGTTGGGGAACTCCCCTCTTGCCAGCATGGAGATGGAAAAGGATCTTGGAGTCGTCATTGACTCCACGATGAACATGGGCCGGCAGTGTGGGGAGGCAGTCAAGAAGGCCAACTGTACCCTGTCATGCATCCACAGATGCATCTCGAGCAGGTTCAGGGAGGTGATCCTCCCCCTCTATGCGGCACTGGTCAGGCCGCAGCTGGAGTACTGCGTCCAGTTCTGGGCGCCACACTTTAAGAGGGACGTGGACGATATGGAAAGAGTTCAGAGGAGGGCCACTCGTATGATCAGGGGTCAGCAGGGCAGGCCTTATGAGGAGAGGCTACGGGACCTGAACCTGTTTAGCCTCCACAAGAGAAGGTTAAGGGGGGACCTTGTGGCCTGCTACAAACTGGTCAGGGGGGATCAGCAGGTATTGGGGGAGTCCCTGTTCCCCCATGCGCTGCCAGGAGTGACCAGGAATAACGGTCACAAGCTGGCGGAGGGTAAGTTTAGATTAGATATTAGGAGGCGCTACTTCACAGTCAGGGAGGCTAGGGCCTGGAACCAGCTTCCAGGGGAAGTGGTGCAGGCTCCTAGCCTGGGGATTTTTAAAAGTAAGTTAGATGAGCACCTTGCCAGGGTCATCTGACCCCGGTGCTCTTTCCTGCCAAGGCAGGGGGTCGGACTAGATGATCTACCTAGGTCCCTTCCGACTCTAGCTACTATGAAACTATGAAACTATGAAAATGTGATTACAGTTCTAAACATGACTCAAAAGACAATCCCCACCAACAACAACTTGAATGCTACAATACAGAAGACTAATGAGAACCAAGCTCAACATTCAACATGAAATTCTCAAGCTGATTATTAAAATGAAAGAACATTTTTATATTGAAGAAAAGAGCCTGAAAGAAAGGGCAAATGGCAAGTTACTCTCTCATAGTTTATTTGATGATAGAGAGAAGCCTATAATTTACAGAAATGCATTCATTGTCTTCGATAAAATTGCTCCAAAAGTATTCTATTTGATTTCAGTAGAATGGGCATTAAAATAATAGTGAAATAAAGTTTTTAAAAGCAGATGGTGGGCACATGTACACATGAATATTAATATGACGGATAAACTCTGGCACTTATTCCACTGGAGTTTATTGCTACCAGGTGCTGCGTTTACACATGTGCCTGGAACTGCAGCACATTGATCTGAGTCAGAACAGCCCTGGTTGGTAGGGCTCAGGGGTCAGTCTACCAACCCGAGGCTGCTTTGATGCAATTCAACATGCTGCAGAGGGGCTGGCTGTGGTATGAGGGTGCTCCAGTGTGGAACTAGCTGGCAGGCAGTTCCTGCACTGAAGCACCCTCATGTCCCAGCCAGCTGGGTATTTACAGGTACTATCCTACTGCGGAGTTTATTAGTTTACTCCAACCTAATAGCCCTGCATGTGTAGACACTGAGACATTTACTGCAGAGTTAATTAGTCTACTCTACAGTAAACATATGTGTAGATGTGCCCAGTTTTATTTAGCACCTTTACTCCCATTGGACTGCTATGTGCCTTACAAAACCAGATAAAAAGATAGCTTCACCCATCAATGAAAACTAGCCACATTTTAGAACACAGCAGCTGACTAATAGTGATGGCTACAAAATGATATTTGGAGGTTTCTTTTTAGGAACTGGCTTATAGGTAAAGTAGATGTTTTGGATGGGGAATCCAGAAAAAAGATGTCAAAGTTGCATTGGAACAATGGTCCAGAAAAATGGCCAGAGTTAATTGGTTTCTAAAAGCCTGTTTGTGACAAAGTTTACTTCAAAGCCCTCTGTGTCTGGAACCAGCAGACACCATGTCTGAGGCCAATAGACAAGCAGGCATATCAGGCTGGGAAACTGAAAACATGTATCACACTGTTCCATAGCATGAGATAAGGGACTCTGCTGTGGTGACCAAGTCACAGTGACCAGCTGCAGAGCCCTTGGGATTTCTGGTTTTGGTGGACAGACCAAATTAAAATGTATTTACTTGATGGGTTTGGGAAACAAAGGAATATGCTGACAGGACATAATGTGGACAATATGATGACCACAGGGAAACCAGTCAATGCCTGGGAATGAAGAGTCAATAGAGGGGAGAAAGAATACAAAAGGAGGGATTTCAGAGCAGCAAAGGGGTCTACAAGGTGGGAACCCAAGGGCACCATGGACAGAGGGCACACCACCAGCCTGTCTCACGCACCCCACTCAAGGGGTCTTGGGCCTCAAACCTCAACCTCCAGGCAGCTAACATCTGAAATTCAAGATAAAAGCACAGGGTGAAGCTTGCAGGGTGAACTGGCCAGATATACCTTCCCTCTATGACAGCCCTAGTACTGGTGGATAAAGAACTGGGGGGCATTATTTTGTTTGCCTTGCCTGCATTTTTCTTATCTACTATCACTGTGTATCAACAAAATTTGCCTATTATAGAATACAGAAGTTATGATCGGTCTGAGGGTTTGGGTCTGCCTGGAACAAGGTATCTGGGTCAAAAATCCAGTGCCAACAAATGGCAAGTATCAAAACCACACAACAGGTCAGCCAGAAAATTATTATAAACAACCAACCTATCCAATTAAAAATTCAGTGCAATATCAGTTAAAAAGTAGTAGTAACCAGTACTTTTCTGGTAATACCATTATTCTTATAAAAAATATCATGGAATCTACCTTACCTCTGAAAAATAGTATCACAATCAGCATAGTGCCCCCTAGAATTTACAAAAAGCTCTGGTCCCTGTAGCGGGAACTGGGTGGAGTTGTAATATAGGAGCCAAGTATGCCATCACTGTCCTAGAGATGCCATTCTGATTAGGAAAGCCCTAGCTAAAGTCCTTCAGCAACATTTTAGCCCCTTTGTATTGCCAGAATGACAGCTATAAAAGGCTTGGCCATAGAAAGGAATTTGGCCCAGTAAGTATCGTACCATACTATACCATACCATATTTGTGGGGGACTGGTTCTCTATTAGCAGGATAATTTCACTGTAGTGTCCGGTCACCAGCTACCAACTCAGAACAAACCAGTTCAGACATTTAGGTTATAATCATTTGTAGACAGGTGGAAGTTAATGATAAAAATCCAAGCAGCCAATAAATGGTGCCTTGGTGCTTACCTTTAAGCATGATGGCTGCTTTCATCTTCTTTATTTCCCCTTGGTGTGTGGATCTTCATCAGCTGGGTCTGGCTGGCCCATCACCCTTGCCCTTTCCGTGACCCCTCCCCCCACACTGCAGTGACCAAAGTCCCATGGTCTTTCCTTCAGACCCTAAGTAAGAGTTTCTGTCTTAACACCTGTTACATACCTCCCCCCTTAGTTCAGCAAAATTTAAAGTTGTAGGGTCATCCAGGCCACTTTATTTGATGGGCTGATCAAACAGAAAATGAATGCTGAGTGCTCAGCCTTCTATCTAGGACAGAAAGTCAATGTTGCTGCTCCTCTTCCCTGCCCAGTGCCTTACTGTAAAATAAAAGGATTGTAAGGCAAGAGACTACCTCATCAATCAAGCATTTTCCAACTGGGCAGTCTGTAGCCAGTGCAGTGGTGCGTGGTCTGTGATCAACACGAAATCATGTCCTATTAAATAATAAAATAATTCCACCCCCCACACACACAGAATAGCCAGGCATTCTCTCTGTATTGTGGAGTAGCAAGTCTCAAATATCATCAGATTCTTCCTGGCGAAGGCTATAGGTCTCTCCTCCCTCTCCTTTTGGAAGAGGCTTGCACCCAGTGCTGTACCTGAAACATCTGTCTGTAAGAAAAAAAAAATTTTGAATTCTGGGGTGTATAGGACAGGATACTGGCACAGGGCTATCTTTACTTGCTCAAATGCTTGAATAGTCCCTGGGTTCCACCACATCAGATTCTTTCATCCCTTCATCAGCTCCATCAACGGGGTCATTTTCTCCGAAAAGTCTTAGGGGCAACAACCACCAGACTTCTCCAGGGGCTCTTAGATTCTTCAGTGATACCCAATCCCCTCCTCTGGTCAATTTCTTGTTTGACCTTCTCCATTGATTGCATATGATGCATTCCGGAATGCAATGTCTCAATGTATGTTTCAATGCAATGCTTTACTCCACGAGCCTCACCTGGTGGCTCGTTAAAGCCATCCTGGAATTCAGTTATTAACCCTTTTAGGTCTTCCTGCTGCTTGGGGCTCAACAGGTTATTGACCTCTGGTTTGGCTGGGGGAGTTTCCATTTCCCTAAGTTCCCTAGTCCCTTCCAATTCTTCCAACTCCACCTTTCCCTTCATCATCCACCCCTCCTACTGGTTCCATTTTTTTTAACAAATTTATGTGATAGATTTGTTTCTGCAGGTGGGTTCAGTTCAAAGAACTTCATAATAAACCAGTCCCATGCATTTTATGACCCAGAAGGGTCCTTGCCACTGGGTTAATAGCTTGTGGGAGTTATCCGGGAGGCGTACCAATACCCAAACTCCAACCCGTAACTCCCTCTCCAAGGTGTGAGCATCATAGAGTTGTTTCTGCCTTGCCTGTCTTTTACCCAGGTTCTCCTGTGCTATATCTCAGGCTTTCTTATAGTTTCATAGTTTCTAGGGTCAGAAGGAATCTGAACAGACCATCAAGTCTGGCCCCTGCCCTGGGCAGGAACGAGTGCTGAGATCATAATATCCCAGCCAGATATCTATCCAACCACCTCCCTTGATAGCCCATTCCAGAGCCTGGCAGCCCTAACCATAAAGTAATGCCTCCTGATATCAAGCCTGAACCTGCTCTCAATCAATTTGTGGCCATTATTCCTTGTTATCTTAGGTGGTGCCAGGGAGAACAGAGCCTTGCCTATTTTCTGCTGAACCCACCCTGGTGAGTTTATAGACAGCCACCAGATCCCCTCTCAGTCTTTTCTTGTGAAGGCTGAATAGATCCAGGCCCCTTAGTCTATCTTCATAGGCCTGGCCTGTTGTCCCCTGACCATGAGAGTGGCCCTTCTCTGGACCATCTCAATGTTAGCCACATCCCTCTTGAAGTGCAGCACCCAGAAATGAATCCAGTAGTCCAAGTTCGGCCTGACTGGTGCCACAGAGAGGGGAAGGATCACCTCCCTGGACCTGCTTGCATCTGTAGATCAATGACAGGGTGTGTTTAGCCTTACTGACCACTTCCTAGCATTGGTGGCTCATGTCCATCCTGAAGTCAAGAAATACTCCAAGATCCCTTTCAGCCACTGTGTTGTTGAGTATCCCACCTCTCACCGGTTGGCCATTTGAACCATGGATCCCTGGGGCTTACGTGTTCTGCCTGCCTTGTCATCTGCTGATGACTCCTTCCATTCTTCTAGTGCCCTGAGGGCAAGGCTCTTCCCCTTGGTGCCCACCTTTAAGTATGACAGCTGCTTTCATCTTCCTTACTTCCCCCTTCATGTGTGGATCTTCATCAGCTGGGTCCAGCTGGCTATCGCCCTTGCCCTTACTGTGATCCTTTCCCCTCCCCACCTGCAGTGACCAAATTCCCAGGGTCTTCCCTTCAGAACTTAAGTAACAGGGTTTATATCTTAACACCCTGTTACAAAAGGCATAAAAGAAATTGAAGGAGGGGAGCATCTATATGTCCGTGCTGTCTCCTGAAGTAAACATCTGCAGGGAATCAGGTACCCTATTCTGATCCCCCTGATTATCATGCCCCTTCAGACCCTTTCAGTGTTGGTGCATGTAGATTTTTGTTTACTATTTAGACTGGCAAGGTGTGTATAGCCCTTAATGGCCATAAAAAGAAACCTTGACTGATGGGATTTCTGGGCTATGTAGCATGAGGATGTGTACATGGTAGTGATACCTCTAACACTGTTGACAGTACCAAGCTTTTGCTTGACGTCATAGTACTAATAGCATTAATTTTAAAATAGCCTCTTACCAACTAGTTATCCTTAAATCAGCTTAATTTCTAGAGCAGTTTAAACATTTTCCATTGCTATGCATTTTAAAATAAATGGTGGGTTTTTCAACCATCCAAAAATCTTCTATTCCCCTAAATTACTTTTTGTTGAAGAACTGTTTGACAAAGCATTTTTGTTGCCTATCACTTTAAGGGCTAGGCCTGGGGGAAGGCAGGTGCCTGGCCATTTAATCCCCAGCTCTCTGGGCTGAGGGGAGTAGTTTTGTGACCAGCCAGCAGGGGAGAAACATCTTCCTGCTGAGCTCCTACCCCAGGAACAATGTGGATGTAAAGGGAAGGCTATGAGGGAGGAGGAGGCCTCATTGGTCCTGGGTACAACCTAAAACTGCATCCTGCTGGGGAAGGATGGCCTGGTGGGGCTCCTGGTGGTGTGGGAGTCCTCAAGAAATGCCAGGCCAGTTGCTTCCCCAGTGAAAGGCAGGAAAGGGTGACTAAACCCTAGCCTCCACCTTGGGTGGGTTTTTAATTAGAACTGGTAGGCCAGGCACATCTAGGCAAGCACCTGAGCCTATGGGGACAGTGGGGATAGAGGATCCTAGACAGTCCTGGCCCAGACAAGGGGGTCAGTGTGGATTCCCAACGAAAGGGCAGCGTGGAGCCCCAGCCAAGGAGCGGTGTGGAGCCCTGGTGAAGGGGGAGTGGTGGACCCCCAATGAGGGGGCGGTGTGGAGCCCTGATAAGGAAGCAAGGAATGAAGGCCCCCGAGAGAGAGAGGGCAGAGAATGAGGCCCCAGAGTTACAGGGGTGGAGAAGTGGCCCGGAAAAGGGCATGGGATGAAGTCAGCCTCAGTTCTTCGAATTGCCTAGCATCCATTCAGATGAGGGCACGAGAGTCCCAAAAGGGAGCTGGCTGAGGAGAGCAGGGGATTAAGCCTGATGGCCGTAAGGGTCATTCAGGGAGCAAGGGTGAAGCATGTGTGGCCCAAGAGGGGCAGTATGAGAAAGAGACCCTACTGAGAGCAGAGTGAGTGCAAGAGGCCTCTGTGAGAGGAGGGCTGTATGCATGAGGCCCGTAACCAGGTGGAATAAAAACGGCTTATCAGTGGGTGAATTTAGCCTGAACTTCACCTGGAGCCATTAAGAACTTATGATGCCATCTGCAAGACATGGGCCACAGCGTAGGGCAGGTATGGAGGCATGGATAGCTCCCCCTATCATTGGAGCACATAAAGGGTAGCTTCCTGTTTAATAAATAATGTAAACATTCAAGTCATGGCAGATGAGTCAGAGCAGACTGCCCTAGGCAGGTGAGCAAGCCAACTTGCAACCCAGCCCCGAGTGTACCCCCGTCACAAACTCAAAATCCAAATCCCTAGACAATTGAAAAAATCATTCCAAAAGAAAAGATTTCATGAACATGAAAAATAAACTGTTTCCCTCACTTCCCACAAAATAATTGTTGGACCTGTTCTGTTCATATTTTAGCATGTCAGAATCTTAATAAAAAGGGTTCCTTTCAATAAATTGTGGACCTCAGTCAGTGAAGTGCAGTATTCTATTTGGAAATGTATCAAAATACTTATATAAATGCAGACTGCTTAAATATTTATGCAGTTCTGTGCACTATACTGAGGTATTTGATAGTAATGTGTCAAACAACTGAAGGAGAGAAAATTAAGTGAAGAAAATAGAAAAGTAAAAGCAAAAGTAAGAATGAAGGAAGAAAAAAAAGAGCAATACATCACCATGTAAGGAGAAGTCTGTAATGATCTATTGCAAAATTTTGTTGTACTTTAGATGTGAAGAGTTAAAAACTTTACCTTCTACAGCACAGTACCTCTCACACTTTGAGACTGAAGATAGAAACTGGAAATTAAGCAAAGAATAAAACATGCAGAGAGCCTTATATATAA
Source organism: Crocodylus siamensis (assembly GCF_052110815.1). Taxonomy (NCBI): domain Eukaryota; kingdom Metazoa; phylum Chordata; order Crocodylia; family Crocodylidae; genus Crocodylus; species Crocodylus siamensis. Next base: position 37,508,336 of record NC_143398.1, read on the forward strand.
TGCAAATGTAAGGCTTCCATCCATGGGATGGATAAAACTGTATAAAAATATCAGCAAGATTCTCAGAAGTGTAAGCCTAGTGTTGCTCTATGGAAAACAGTATTGTTTAAATCATCAAAAATTAGAGGAGAACAAATGCACTCCACACTCATTTATTAAATAATATACAGCCATAGCAAAATCTTGCCTTGGCTTTAAATCACTTCCAATAGGCATCAGCATAAAGATTTAGAGAAGTAAACCTAAGGTCTCTCTCTTGTTCAGCTTCAGAGTAAATCCACTAAAGCTTGAATGGCTGCTAAATTTTTAATGAAATAATAGGCTACTTGAATTTTTTTAATGTAACATTTATTTTCATCCATTGTGCCTGCAAAAGAATTTCATATATCAAAATGCATGATGCAACTTAAAGCAATTTTCAAATGTCACATACATTTAAAATGTTTCTTCTCACAAGATGCATTCCTTAAATTGTCGTGATTAAACAATAACTGGAAGATGCTCTTTATTTAAGTCTTATTTTTAGAGTGAAATACATTATGATTTATATAAATTATTAGAAACATTTAATAGTATATGCTTTTGTGAAATTAATCATGGGATATGTGTGTTGGAAGATTCTTTGTGTGTAATTTCTGATCTAGCAAAGAACAAATCCTTAAAACTACTGTCTTCAACTTAGTGTCACAAAGTGTTTGTCTGTTTTAATAAAAATAAGGAATAATGATTTTAAAAACCTAGTAGATAACAAAGAATGAGGTAAGGTATGCATTCATGAGTTCTTGGGAAAGGCAGGGTGGGGGAAACATTGGTGAAACCTTTCTTCCAGAAATGTTCTAGTCTTGTACTTAATTTCTGACCTGCCCTTAATTTCAGTTTAATTTTTTTTTAGCTTAAATTCCTGCTTTTATTTGACTTGAGGCTTAATACCTTATTTAGACAGGTAGGGAATATGCTTTTATCCATGGGTTTAAAAGTGCAATTCTTCAATTTGGAGGGGGGTTTTTAACAACTGTTACAGTAAATTCTAATAGGATATGTTAAAGCCATCTGTGCTCATAATAAATTCTACAAAGCTGTGGGAAGCTTGCCAAACCCACTTGGCTGGCATATCGGTTAATGACCAGGCTTCTGTCTCTGACTTTATGCCAATCATTCATCATGTCAAAATTAACCAGGAAGTGAAATTCTATAGAATCATCTACTCTCCCATCTTATTAAACTACTATAAGGATTATTAAACAACAAATAGAGGAAGTAAAAATAGGAAGATTATAAAGTGAGAGGAATAGAGAAGGCCACATCGTCTTGGCTGGTCTCTACAGCATCAACACGTGAAACAGCTATTAAGTTGACAGACCCGGCCAATGGAAAATCTTCTGCTTAGGAGAATCTTCAGGTTATACAGTATTACCTCAGTGACTTCTATATCACTACCCTACTCAGCCATAAATTTACAAGGCTCTTATAGTAAAAAGGAAGCTCAGCCGGGGAGAGACCACAAAGTTCTCCCGTCACTGGAATTCACCTAAGGTATGCTGTGGACCATATGTAGTGTGGCATAAAAGCATCTTTGCACGAGTACCTTATTATGAGCTATATCAAACACATCACCCATTCCCAATTTTCAAGATCCAAGGTTTTATAACAGCCCACTCCAGTAAATTTGAAAAAAAACAACTTTCAAAGCACCAACTATTTTAACAGAGAGATCTCTAGTATATCCCTCCCCTGGACAAAAGTTTTAGCCTACTTTCTCAGAATCTCTAGACACTTAGAATCCCATAAAACTTCAGTCTGGTGTCTTAAATGTAGACACTAGGTTGTTCATGAATACATTGCTATAATACAAATGGAAACTCAGAAATATGAGTTTTCCAGTGACGTAGACCATAGCTTTTAAGTAGACTGTGGCCCGAGCAGGGTAGATCAACAAATTCTCCCCCTCAGGGACTCTTCTGCCATGCCTTTGTTATTGAGATAATGGAAAAAGATGTTAAGCTCTGAGAGGTCATGCAATCAACCACACTGATAGTAAGCAAAACAAAAATTGGTTTTATTAAGCTTCTTCATTACAGTCATGGTCCATGGCCGCTTTTCTCCCAGTCTGCAGCTTTACTTTCACTTTTACCACTTGGTTGCAAACAAAACCAGAGAGATTAGGTCCTAACCTCTCCTTTTCTTTTCCTCTCTTTGCAGGTCCCCACTTCCTACCTCAGGAAATTAGTAGTGTGAGGAATACCTGCATGTGCAGTGTGTATGGCATGTGGTATGACAGGTCTGTGGTGCCAAATACCGCTTATCTGGACAAGCCCCTGGTGAGGAAGTTTTTCCTGATATCTAACCTAAACTCTCCTTTCTGCAACTTGAGACCATTGCTCCATGTTCTGTCTCTTGTCACCACTGAAAACAGTCTAGCTCCATCCTCTTTGGAAGTGCCCTTCAGGTAGCTGAAGGTTGCTATTAAATCCCTCCTCAGTCTCCTCTTCTCCAGACTAAATGGGTGTCCATACATGTGCTCTGAGGTCTGGACCATGGGGCAAATTTTATTCAGAACATCTCCTAGAGAGCTGCTCTAATTAAAACATTGTAGCATTGCATGTATTCAGCCTCCCACATTTCAAAATGGTCACAGGGGTGCTTTAACTAATCTCATTTGATGAGCTTTAGCTAAAGCACCCCTGCAACCATTTTGAAACATCGGACACTGAACATGTGATGCTGCAGCATGCAGATCAGTCGATTCTGCTGCAACGCATTCTAATTGGAATGTACGGAGCACGTGTATAGGTACCCAGTAAGCCCAGGTCCCTCAGTCTCTCCTCTTAAATCAAGCACCCCAGCCCACTTTCATTGCCCTGGCCCATTTTTGTTGCCCTCCATTGGATGATCTCCAATTTGTCCACATCCTTGCTGTAGTGGGGGGGGGGGGCCCAAAACTGGACACAGTACTCCAGCTGTGACCTCACCAGTGCCAAATAAAGTGGAAGAATCACTTCCCTCAATCTGCTGCTAACACTCCAACTGCTAACACTCCAGGATGCCATAAGCCTTCTTTGCAACAAGGCTAAGCTCATATTCAGCTTATTGTTCACTGTAACACCCAAGTTCTTTTCTGAAGAGCTGCTGCTTAGCCAGTCAGTCCCTAGCCTGTCCTGGTGCGTGAGATTGCTCCATCCTAAGTGCAGGACTTGGCACTTGTCCTTATTGAACTTCATGAGATTTATTTTGGTCCAATCCTGCAATTTGTCAAGGTCTCTCTGAATCCTAGCCCTACCCTCCAGCATATCTACTATTCCACCAGCTTGGTGACATATGCAAACTTGCTGAGGGTGCACTCCATCCCATCTTCCAGATAACTAATGAACTACTGAACAAAACCAGCCCCAGGACTCAACCCTGGGGCACTTCACTTCATACCAGCTGTCAGCTAGACATCAAGCCATTAACTTATACACTCTAAGCCCAATGATCCATCCAGTTTTCTATCCACCTTGCAGACCATTCATCCAACCCGTACTTCCTCAGCTTGCTTGCAAAAATGTTGTCAGAGACCAGATCAAAAGCCTTCCTAAAGTCAAAGTATATAACATTCACTGGTCTTCCCTCATCCTCAAAGGTAGCCATCTCATCACAGATGACAATCCGGTTGTCAGGCCTGACTTGCCCTTGGTGAATCCATGTTGACTATTCCTAATCACCTTCTCCTCCAAGTGCTTAGAAATTAACTCCTTGAGAACCTACTCCATGATTTTTCCAGGGACTGAAGTGAGGCCGACTGGTCTGTAGTTTATCTTCCTTCTTCCCATCCTTAAAGATGGGTACTATATTTTCCCTTTTCCAATCATCCAGGACCTGCCCTGATCACCATGAGTTTTCAAGGATGATGGCCAGTGACTCTTCCCTCACATCAGCCAACTCCCTCAGCACCCTTAAGTATATCCCATTCAGTACCATGGACTTGTGCCCATCCAGCTTTTCCAAATAGTCCCTAACCTGTTCTTTTGCCAGTGTTGGCTGATCAACCCCTCCCCAAACTGTGCTGCTAGGTGCAGTGGTTTGGGAGCTGACTTTGCCTGTGAAGACTGGAGTAAAAGAGGCATTGTGTACTTTAGCCTTTTCTGTATCCTCTGGTACTAGATTGCCTCCTCCATTTAGTACCAAGTCCACATTTTCCCTGATCTTTCTCTTTTTGCTCATATGCTTGTAGAAACCTTCTTGTTACCCTGGCTAGCTGCAACTCCAATTGCACTTTGGCCTTCCTGATTTCATCCCTGCATGCCCAAGCAATACTCTTATACTCCTACCTAGTTGTTTGTTCAAGTTTCCACTTCTTATAAGCTTCCTTTTTGTGTTTTAGCTCACTGAAGAGTTCCCTACTAGGCCAAGCAGGTCTTCTGCCATGCTTCCTAGTCTTCCTCCACATCTGGATGTTTTTTTCCTGCACTCTCAGTAAGGCTTCTTTAAGTACGGCCAGCTCTTCTGGACTCCTCTCTCCCCTCAGACTAGCTGTCCATGCGTCCGTTGATGAGTACGCTCGCTAGGGCGCCTACGGATGATTGTCCACTAATCTCCAGTTGTGGCCCCTGCTCCGGGGATGTTCACGCCAGGTCCGCCTGCCACGACTTCGATGTTCCCTTGGTTCAGTGTGTATATGGTGGCGCGTCCACGTCCGGAAGTGGGACCTCCCGTCGATCCAGGTCCAAGATCCTTGAGGGCTCCTTCCTCCCCTACACCCTCGCCCGGGCCTCCATGACCAAGTCCGGGTTGCCCACCTAGCCTCCCATCTGGTGGCGGGGGGGGAGGGGACAACGCCTCAAATGTCAAACATAAAGTTAGTAACCCGTAAGCCAACAGTCAGTTCCCGTATGGGTGTCTGCCTCCGGGTCCCCGCAAGTCCCGCTCGCCTCTTTCGGGAGGCTTTCGTCTCTCTATTGGGGTCCGCCGTCTGTCACCGGAGCGTCCCTGCCCCGCCTGGGTGGCTCTGCCTCCTGCCCCCAATGCACTGTGGCTGAGTCCCGTAGCCTGCTTCTTCCGGCTGCCGGCCAAACAGCCTTCAGCTGGGGCGGGGTGCCCCCCCCCAGCCTTCACAACCGCCTCAACTGGCTTCGGGGCTTGTCACTCCTAGTGCCTTGCCCCTCCGGGGCCTTACCCTTTCCCCAAAACACGCGTGCTGGGGGTGTGTCAGCAAGCCTCCACCACTCCAAGCTTCCACCGGGGATCCGCTCCTCTCCCGGCCCTTCTGGTCTGCTGCTTCTCCGCGCTGGTGCTGCTTTTGTGCCTGCTGGCACCGCCGCACACCTGGGGGAGGTAATTAAGCCTCGTGCCTTGGGGCCTGCGGGAAGCTCGCCTTCGGAGTCAGGCCTGCTCGGTGGCCTGCAGGCAATCTCGCCCCCACCACAGCTGCACCGCCTATCGCGCACCCCACGCCCCGCCGACGACGACAATTTACCAGTGTGGTGGGACCCGCCTTGCTTCTCCCGAGGCTGCTTGGGGCTGGGGCTCTTTCACACACCCCGCCCCTCAAGATGCCATTAGGCTTTCTTCCTCCTTTTCCTTTCTCGCATGTCTGCTCCCGACCTTCTCTCTCCACTTCTCCTTCGCATTGGGATAGAAAGTCTGCCACCGTATTCGCCCTACCTGGTCTGTAGGTCACCGAGAAGCAGTACGGTTGGAGGGCTAAACCCCAACGCATGATGCGTGCATTGTCAGTTTTAGTGGTATGCAGCCACCTCAGGGGCGCGTGATCCGTAATCAATTTGAACTCGCGGCCTAGAAGGTAATATCAAAAATACTCCACCCCCCACTTTATCGCCAGACATTCCCACTCTATAGTGAAGTACCTGGTCTCTGGGTCATTTAGTTTTTGGCCGGCGTAGGCAACGGGCCGCTCCACCCCATCCGTTTCTTGTGAAAGGACCGCCCCCAAAGCGGTTGCTGAGGCATCAGTCTGTAAAGTGAACGGGATAGCGAAGTTGGGGGTATGCAGGACCACCTCCTGACACAGGGCTTTTCTTATCTCTTCAAAGGCCTCTTGTTGTTCTTGGGTCCATTCAATTACTCCGAACCAATGGCTTTTAGTGGTTTCCACCAGAGACGGCGCAATTTCCGTGAACCGAGGAATAAAGTGCCGGTAGTAGCTAGCCAACCCCAAGAATGCTCTCATCTGTTTTTTTGTGGTCGGCGCTTTGTAGTCTCTGATGGTCGCCACCTTGTCTGTCAGCAGCCGGACACAGCCTTGCCCTACTAGAAAACCTAGGTACTTGGTTTTGCGCTTTCCTAATGCGCATTTTTTTGGGTTGGCAGTCAGCCCGACCTGCCTCAGTTCTAGTAGGACAGCTCACAGGGCCCGCAAATGTTGCTCCCAGGTGTCCGTGTATATGATAATATCATCAATATAGGCCGCTGCATACCTTTGGTGGGGCGCCAAGACCCAATCCATTAATCTCTGGAAGGTAGCAGCGGCTCCGTTGAGCCCAAAGGGCATACGCTTAAATTCAAAGAGACCCCACAGCATGCCAAACGCCGTTTTGCACTGGTCCTCTTCCCGGAGCAGGATTTGCCAATATCCCTTCGACAAATCGAGGGTTGAGATGTATTTGGCTTGACCGATGCACTCCACTAGCTCATTTATATGTGGCATCGGGAATGCATCGAACTGTGTCAATTCGTTTAATCTTCGGAAATCTATGCACAACCTCAGGCTCCCATCTGGTTTTTCTACCAGTACTATTGGGCTGTGCCATGGGCTCCGGGAGGGAGTTATGATCCCCTGCTCTAGCATCATCTTGATTTCCTTTTCTACTAGCGCACGCTTATGGTATGGGATGCGTTGCCACCATTCCCTCACTATTCGCCCTTCCTTGGTGATAATCTGATGCTTCACATCGCGCGCCTTTCTGGGATGCTCTGTGAAGATGTCATGGAACTCATAGACTAGCCCCATTAACTGCCGTTCCTGGGACAGGCTGAGGTGCACCCCTATGGGTACCTCCCCTCGACCTCGCCCTGGTGAGATCAGGAGTCCCTCCGGTTCCTGCCACTCTTTAAGCAGGTTAACATGAAATATCTGGCATTCCCGTTTGGCCCCAGGGCGCAGGATCTCATAATCAACCGGCCCCACCTTCCTTACAACCAAGAAGGGGCCTTGCCACTGCTTTGAGAACTTGCTAGTGGCATTGGGTAACATCAGCAGCACTTTCTGCCCTATCTTAAGCTCCCGGGGCTGTGCCCTGCTATCATAGCTCCCTTTCTGGCGCACCTGGGCCTGTTCTAAGTTAGCCAATGCGATATCATGGGCTGCTTGCAGCTGGTCTCACATTTCTTGTACGTATTCCCTCATCCTTCCCCCGTGCTCGGGCCCAGCCTCCCATTCTTCTCATTTAATATCCAACAGACTACGGGGCCAATGCCCAAACGTTAACTCAAAGGGGGAAAAGCCTAGAGAGGCTTGAGGGGCGTCCCTCACTGCAAATAGCAAGGGTGGGATCATTAGGCTCCACCTGCAGGGCTCCTCTTGGGTGCACCGCTCAGCATCCCCTTTAGGGTCCCATTAAACCGCTCCACCAGCCCATTGGTCTGCAGATGATATACAGTAGTCCGAAGGTGCTTAATCTGGAGTACTTTGCAAAAAGCTTTTAGGACTGTGGACATAAAGTTGGACCCCTGGTCCATAACTATTTCCCATGGAATCCCAAACATAGAGACCCAATGCATTAATGAATCGGCCACCTTAGTGGCAGTCACCACCCTCAGAGGGATAGCCTCAGGGAACCTGGTGGTGTAATCTATTAACACCAAAATGTACTGGTGCCCAGCTACACTTTTAGGGAGTGGGCCCACTACATCTAGCGCTACCCAAGAGAAAGCCTCCCATACCACTGGCATGGGCTGCAGTGGGGCCTTCTGCGGCCTGTGCGAGCTAACTTTTTGGCAGGCGTGACATGAGCGACAATACTTATCCACATCTTCATAAAGATGGGGCCAGAAACAGCAGTGAATCAGCCGTGCCTCCGTTTTATCCCTTCCCAGGTGCCCTCCAAGGGGGTGTTTGTGGGCCAGCCATAATAGCTGGTCCCGGAAAGTACGTGGGATTATTAACTGCGCTACCTCTTCACCCTCGCACCTTCCCCGCTTCACCCTATAAAGCAGTCCATTCCTTATTTCTATATGCGGGGTGCACTTGGTGCAACTCGTGGGGCTTACCTGGGGGGTATCTTCCCGAGCACCTATCTCCCAGAAGGCGCGCAGTTCGGGGTCTGTCTCCTGTTCCTGCCAGAACGGCTCTGACTGGGTCAGCTCGCCAATCTATAAGGCGTCGACCTCCCGACCTTCTTCCCCCACCAGGCCTCCACCTTTGCTCCGGCACTTTCTCCCCAACGCGAGGATATCGAAGATCTCGGGCCAATCACGGCCCAGGATCATAGGGTACAATATTCCTTCTCTTAGCCCGACCGGGATCCTGTGCTGGGTTTCCCCTACACGGACGGTCAGCACCCGCCGTTCAGTGTAGCTTCTCTCCTTATGGAGGCACACCAGGTTGATGCCCTCACATTGGGGGGCCTGTTCCCACCTAATGAGTGAGGGCCTAACCAGGGACTGGGTACATCCAGTGTCCACCACTGCCTGAATGGGGGCTCCTTCCACCCACGCTTGCACCTTAGGCAAAGGTTGGATGTGGGCCAGGTGATGGCTGCCCACCCCACAGTCCATTGCCTCCACCTCTGGCATTACTTCGGGGGCCTGGTGGTCATCCTGATGGTACCTTTCTCTAAGGGAACTCCCTCGTATCCCCTGCGGGCAGCTTCTCGCGAAATGCCCCTTCCTTCCGCACGTAAAGCAGGCGGGACCTTGTCCTCCCCCTTTCTTGATCCCTTTACTGTCAGCAGTTCGCCTAGCCGTAAGATCTGCCCCTTTTGGGCCACTCGTCCAGTGTCATTCTCCCTGGGCGGCGTCAAACTGCTCAGCCCACTGCAGTGCCTCCCGAGAGGAGGTGGGGCAGTGGCACCTTACCCAGTTTTGGGTCTCCTCCTCGAGGTCATTAATGAACTGCTCCATCAGGACCAGATCTATTATCTGTTCTTTGGAGGCAATTTCTGGCCTGAGCCATTTGCCCAGTAGGTCCGCTAGAGTCTGCCATAAGATACGGGGAGTCCTTACCTCCGCCGCCTTCCTCTCCCTAAAGGCCTGTCTGCGCCTCTCTGGTGTCATGTCTAGTCGGCAGAGGATCTCCCCCTTTACCTTCTCGTAGTCCACAGTGTCGCTCCTCGACATGGCCCTGTACGCCGCCTGTGCCTGCCCGATAAGCAGGATGCCCAGCTGGCCGGCCCATTTCGCCTTGTCGACTCCTGCCGCTATGGCCGCTCTCTCAAAAATTTCGAGAAAGGCCTCTGGGTCGTCCTCCAGCGTCATCTTTGGCATGCGCCACTCTCCACCGCCCCTGGGTATCCACGTTTGTTGCTGCATCCAGTGCTCCTGCAAGGTCGTCTGCCTTACGGACTGTTGTTGTTGTTGAAGCAGCTGTACTACCATGCTTAGTAGCTGGTGCATAGGGTCCACAATCTGTCCAGCCTCCTGGTGCTCCATTGCAGTGGTAACGTGTGCTCAGAAGGCCATCGTCGCTTCCCGGCCAATGCACCAAAAATGTCCATGCGTCCGTTGACGAGTACGCTCGCTAGGGTGCCTACGGATGATTGTCCACTAATCTCCAGTTGTGGCCCCTGCTCCGGGGATGCTCGTGCTAGGTCCACCTGCCACGACTTCGATGTTCCCTTGGTTCAGTGTGTATATGGTGGCATGTGCACGTCTGGAAGTGGGACCTCCCATTGATCCAAGTCCAAGATCCTTGAGGGCTCCTTCCTCCCCTACACCCTCGCCCGGGCCTCCATGACCAAGTCCGGGTTGCCCACCTAGCCTCCCATCTGGTGGGGGGGTGGGATAATGCCTCAAATGTCAAACGCAAAGTTAGTAACCCGTAAGCCAACAGTCAGTTCCTGTACGGGTGTCTGCCTCTGGGCCCCCGCAAGTCCCGCTCGCCTCTTTTGGGAGGCTTTCGTCTCTCTATTGGGGTCCACCGTCTGTCACTGGAGCGTCCCTGCCCCACCTGGGTGGCTCTGCCTCCTGCCCCCAATGCACTGTGGCCGAGTCCCGTAGCCTACTTCTTCCGGCTGCCGGCCAAACAGCCTTCAGCTGGGGCAGGGTGCCCCCCCCCAGCCTTCACAACCACCTCAACTGGCTTCGGGCCTTGTCACCCCTAGTGCCTTTCCCCTGCGGGGCCTTACCCTTTCCCCAAAACACGCGTGCCGGGGGCGTGTCAGCAAGCCTCCGCCGCTCCGAGCTTCTGCTGGGGATCCACTCCTCTCCCGGCCCTTCCGGTCTGCCTCTTCTCCGCGCCGGTGCTGCTTTTGTGCCCGCCGGCACCGCCACACACCTGAAGGAGGTAATTAAGCCTCATGCCTTGGGGCCCTGCAGGAAGCTTGCCTTCAGAGTCAGGCCTGCTCGGTGGCCTGCAGGCAATCTCGCCCCGACCATGGCTGCACCGCCTATTGCGCACCCCACGCCCCACCGCCACCGACAATTTACCGGTGCGGCGGGACCTGCCTCACTTCTCCTGAGGCTGCTCAGGGCTGGGGCTCTTTCACACTGGCCTCCCAGGAGATCCTGCCCTTCAGTTCCCAGAGTGAAGCAGTCTGCTTTTCTGAAACCCAGGAAGCTCTCCTTCCTTCCTTTCCTCAGGATCCTAAACTAAATCCTCTTGTGGTCACTGCTGCCCAAGTTCCCATCCAGTACTACATTCCCCACCAATTCTTCCCTGCTTGTGAGTAGCAGGTCAAGAAAACCATGGACCATAACTGGTCTCTCTACCACTCACACTAGGAAGTTGTCCCCAACATTGTCAGAAAGCTTTCTGGATTGCCTGTGTACTGCTGTATTGCTCTTTCAGCAGATATCAAGGTCACTGAAGTCCCCCATAAGAATCAGGGCCTGCGATTGGGAAACTTCTGCTAGCCATTTGAAGAAAGCCTCATCCACGTCATTCTCCTGGTCTGGTGGTCTATAGCAGACACCCACTACAACAGCACCCTTGTTGTTCTCCCCTCTGACACTAACCCAGAGATTTTCAACAGGCTACCTCTAGTTACATATTGGAGCTCTGAGTAATCATACAGCTCTTTTATATAAAGCACAGCTCATGCTCCCCTTCTCTCCTGCCTGTCCTTCAGAACCGTTATACCCAGTTTACAATTGTACTACGAATGTTGGGCCAGTTCTTCACTAGCCAAAGTCAAACAGGAAAAATAAATGGAAGATTTATCTCTCTTTAGCATTGTCTTTATTGTTTTTCTGTTACAAACTAATAAACTGAATTATTCTCTATTTATTCCAAATGATCTTACCCAGCTCATAGGCAAGACCTTTTTTCTTGAACAAAGGGCAGAGAGCAGCAACATTTTAATACCAAGAGGGACAAGCAAAAAACATTTTCCTGATTTATAATCAGATCATCTTTTTTGTAACAAGCATTCCGTCATTGATGAACTATAAATGTACCAATACCATTCATCACCCATGAGAAACTAGCTTTCATTCCTGATAGTTTAAGCCATACATTGGAAAACAGGGAAGTTCCCTCTCTTCACTGCAATAAACCATTAAGTAACTGTACTAGGTTTGTGCATGCTATCACAAATCCATTAGATTTAATATGTAATAGCAGGAAATATGCTGTTATCTGCATGAATGCACTACACTGCTCCTTTGAAAATGGTAAGGATGTAACATGGTATTATGGTTAAAGTACTGGAGTGGATTTCAGGAAACGTAAGATCACTCTCTGTCTGGGGAAACAGGCCTCTTGAATAATAGTTCTTCTATGCCTTTGTTCTCTATTTCTAAAATAGGGTAAACTTACAGGAACATTTTGAGAATAAAATCACAGTTTCCATTATTATGGCAATAGACTGTATATAATTAGTCCCCAACTACTTAGTGGCCTCTCTTGATAAAACATTTTATAGTCCCAATTCAGCAAAGTGACCATGAAATGAGAGTTCAAGATCCTTGGGAAAGGAAGCAAGGACAGCAGAAGAAAAAAGAAATTGGACTTCAGAAAAACAGACTTTAATAAAATCAGAGAACTAGTAGGGAGGATTCTATGGGAAGCAAATCTGAGGAGAAAAGGGGACCAGGAGAGCAGACTATCCTGATAAAAAGGAAGGAAAGAAAGTGCAGCAAGGAATCTTGAACAAAATGTTATTAAACTTGCACACGACATACAAGTGTTACATTTCTACCGACTGAATCCAAGGAAGGCGACATGGGTGACTGCCCAGGGCGGCACCCTACACCTACACATACACACACACACACACACACACACACACACACACGAGCAGCCCGTGGTCCAGCAGCACTCTCCACCCCTCCCCCCCCAGGCTGGAGGAGCAGGGCCCAGTCCAGCCCAGCCTCAGGAGAAGCTAAGCCAGGCATGTGCAGGCAGGTTATCTTGCTCCCACACAGCAGCAGTGGTGCCTGCCTGCTCACATGCCTGGCACACCATGCCACTCCATGTCCCCGCCAGACTGCACTTTCTGCCCCTACCTGCCTGCCTCTCCTCTGCCTGCAGCAGTGCTTCGGGGGTGAAGTAGGGGGAACAGGAGCAGGAATGAAAAGAGTGCCAAAATACAAGTTTGCCCAGGGTGTTATTTTCCCCAAGGCTGGCCGTGATTGAATCACAGTTCCTCACTTAGTGGAATCACAGTTCCTCACAGTTCCGCCTTACTTTTACAAGCTTTAAGACAGTTTCTGCTAGACCAAAGATGGTGGGTCTGGTATAAAAATCTACTGACTCCAATGAGATAGAACTGACCCTGGGACATGAATGCTTGTACATTTACCCTACCAACAGAAGCTGCCACAATGTCCTCCAGTATCCCAGTATCCCTTATTCCTCCAACTTACCCTTCTCCAGGGTATCAATCATAGAGAAATAGGACTAGAAGGGATATCCAGAGGTCATCTAGTCCAACATCCTGCCTAAGTCAGGATCTTCTCTATCCAAACCATCCCATTCAAGCCCATAATTTAAACTCTACACAAGACCGCCATCAACCCTGAGACGTATAGACCAACCACCCTAATCTGCCACAGGTAAAACAGGGGAACCGTGGCAGCTGTCTTGCCTCTATGAAAGGTTGTAAATATATATTAAAGAGGTCCCAGGTACAGGGCCACACCACCAGCTACAGGGGAAGATGAAAACCCCAACAGCCCATACCAATCTGACCATGGGGTAAAATTCCTTCCTGACCTCAAATATAGCAATCTCTCTGACCCTGGGCAGAAGGGCAGGACCCTCTAGCCAGGAAACTCTGACTTTGGTCCCAGTAGAATCACTGGCACACCCCAGTTAAAGTCCCCAGCCCCAGCTGCAGCCAACACCCAGTGCCTCTGGGAAGGCTTAAAAACACCCTGACATGTATAGCAGAAAAGGGGGGGAGAAGCAAGGTCAAGCAGCCCAGAAGCATGGAAAATAGACATAGCTATATTAGATCATCCCTGACCAGTGGCTGTACAACCATTTCTTGAACACCTCCAGTGATGGAGAGTCCGTAACTTCCCTAGGCAGTCTATTCCACTGCCACATTATTCTAACAGTGAAGAAGTTTTTTCCAGATATCTGTGACTCAGGATAGACTTCACTACTCCAGCTTAGCACAGAGCAAACTTCTCCCTGGATGCCTCGGGGACAAGGAAACCCAGCCCCCTTCACATCTCTGCACTGTGCTCCAGGGAGACACAGGGGGTCAAGGCACCCAAAGTCCCCGTTCCAGACCCAAGGACCTCCAAACCCAGGTGCCTCCATGTGTTGGCTGACCCAAGCATAGTTGGCCTCACCCTCAGCATTCATGAGCCAGTTCTGGCATATCAGGTTCAATGGAAGTGGACAGACTGGTTTTGACCAGCAAGTAGGTGATCCTGAAAAGTTTAAAACTTGGGTGGGCATGGCCAGCCTGGTTTAGGCAAGCAGGGAGGTGACCAGGAAGTTCGTGCCTTGGGTGGATGTGGGCAGGTGAGCTTGGGTCACTCGGGAGCAGGGAACACACCCAACCAGGTCCAAACCTACTCAGAGGGAAAGAGACCCAAGTGTCAGACCTAGATCTATGCGCCGTCATAGACACTCAGATACCCAGGCTCACACCCACCTATGGGCAAACACATACCACATGGCAGAGCTTAGACCTTCTTTCTCCGCTATCTACAGATGGTCCAGTAACTGGGCCCAGCCAGGGGTCAGGGACCTCCTCTCTCTCTCAGGTGACAAGGACATTCAGGAGCACTTCTGCACTGTGCACTGCAACAAGGTGGTATGTCAGTAGATTGCCAAAGAGATGAAAACATAGGGCCAAGTCCAGGACTGGTGAAGATCAAGTAGATACACACCTGCTACAAAGATCTGGGGGTTAAGGAAGAGGGTGCTCCTAAGCTTCCACACTGGGTGGATGTCACAGATCTCTCAGGTGCCCTGCGACTGAGAGCAGAAACAGCTCGGGAGGGACCCCTAGTGGCAGGGAGGGGGAAGCCCAGCTGCCAGTCACCAGGACTGCGCAGGTGCTGGTTGCCCTAGCAACCAGGGAAACCTAGAGCCAGGAAGGGGCGGAGCTTAGCCCTTTTTAAGCCCAGGCAGAAGGCCAGGAGGGCAGTTCCCCTCCAGCAGGTGAGGGAGGAGGAACTCAGCCAGAACAAGGGGAGAACTCTGACAGTCGGAACATCCCCTGGTTCCTGCTGGGGGTCAATGCACGCTCTCTCTCTCTCTCTCTCTCTGGTAGGGAGAGATTCATAGTTTGACCAGAATGGTCTAGCTTTTATGTTGTAGCCCAGGGGCTTTGCATTTTGTGTTTTCTGTTTCACCGGAGGACCAGGTGAGGCTATAAGGGGTTGGAAGAGGCCTCATAGGAGCTCCATGATAGCATGGGGTCTCCTGGTGCCGGAGAGGGTGCAGCTTTGTTTGGGGGCACATTGGACCAGCCCCGGAGCTATGGGGCAGCAAGGAGCCCCAGAGCTAAGGGGGCAGCAAGGAGCCCCAACTAGGGGGGGGCAGTGAGGAGCCCTGAGTTAGGGGACGGCGAGGGGCCTGAGAGTGAGGAGGGGCAGCAAGGAGCCCCAAGAGCAAACGAAGGGCCGAGACATAATAACAAGGCCCAAGTCAGATCATACCAACACCATCTATGAGGCTTGGGCTGCGGTGTAGGGGAGGAAAAGGAGCCGCAGACAGCACCCCCTGTCATCAGGGCGCATAAAAATGGCCAGCCTCACGCTGAGTCCAATCATCTATTAATCAAAAGTAAGATCAAGGCATGGCAGGCGAGTAAGCAGGCGGTAGGCCCATTGCAGGAGGGCGGAGCCACACGTCCAGAGGGGCTCTGAGAGGGACTCCTGCTACAGTGGACAATGAACATGGTTCAGGGTGCTAATGGCTGTGCATTCAATCAATCAATCTCTGTATGATCACACCCAACATCCCCTTTTCTTCAAGGTGGCCCAGATGCAGCTAACCTAGGTCCTTGACACCCCTTTAGCCACCAAAGGAGAAAATAACTTATGCTTATGATGGTACCCTGATTAGCCCCCAGGGCCAACCTCTGTTGGTGGGAAAAACAACCAGTCCCTTCCCCAAAACTAGAATTACACTCTCTCCACCACACATCCTTCTGCAGTGTATCAAGAAGCACAATCCCTCCTCCCTCCAAATTCCATCAATATTTCCACTCCCACCCACGGTCTGTGTGCCCCACTGACGGGTGGTCCCCAGCCAGACCCTGATTAAAAAGTTGTTTACCTGGGACCAGCCAGGTATGCCCATGAACATGCAGCCCCTCTCCAAGCTTCAAGTAACTAGCAAAGACCTTATTTTATCAGTATTTAAAAGCCAGTAACAGAAACTGGCATTGGAGTTCCATGTGCCAAGTCTCACCAAGGGCACAGAAGGCAGATAGGAAGATAAGGTCAGGGACAAATTAAAAAGCAGTTACAGTAAGTGCAGGCAGATTAATACCTCAGGGAAAATAAAGGGTTTCCCCTCTCCACATTGTTGAGAAGGAAGGGGTCCCAGAGGAGCAGCCAGTTGGTAGCACTGGATAAATCCTCCTGCAAATTCTGTCTGTGAAACAGTTCTTATACTCACAGTCAGACCCAATGTCTTCCCCGAAAAGGGGATCCAGAGCTCATGGGCAAAGGACATCAGGGTCCCTTGGCTGCCCACAAGGAGGCTGAAGACCTAGCAGTGAAGCAGGCTCCTCCTGCACCATCACAGCTCTTTCAGAGGCTCACTGCCCTGCATTACCTGTCTGTTCAGCACATATACTGAGACATCCCTAGACTTTCCTGCAGAGCCAGGGACTACGGGCATGGGACTTGTACCCTCTCCTTCCCACCCCATCCCCCTCCCAAATTGCCTCCCAGTCACCATGGAGGCTGCTTCTCTAATGGGAAATCCCAAGTCAGCACTCCTAGTTATCTCAACCTCCTTCACTCCCTGCCCCCCCACCCACCCCTGCATCATTTTATAGTTGGATGCAAGAGAAAGAGGAACTGTTTTTGAGAAAAAGTATGTCCTTTGTTAAAGCACGTTACATTTTACTACTGAAAAACAGGAATCTGAAGCAGACCTCTTTCCAATGCCATAGTCTCTCTGATCAGTCAGCCAGGGCTTCCACCATCCTACCCCTTTCAAGTTGTTTCAAGGAGAAAAATAATTCCATAAACCCCATAGATGGGGAAACTTACACAGAAGTTGCTTGGTGCACAAGTTACCTACCCAAGGGAAGTGTGAAACTAGCCAGGGCTTCTAGCCCTCTGAACCCCTCCCACCCTATTCCTGTACATCTAGGTGCTGCCTTGCATTCTGGTGTGCCAAAAAATAATCTTCCAGGGCTTCCCCAACCATGAATCCCCACAACTTGCTGTACTTTAGGTGCTGATGCACTGAAAAGGGTGTACCATAGTTTGCCTCTGCATGCCAAACTTCCTCCATGAGGCACACTTCCTCTGCCCAGGTGTTGTAGAAGACCTTCCCCTGGCTTCATATATGGTATGAAGGATGCAGGCAAGGGAAACATGGTATGGCAAATGCTCCTTAGCCATATCCAGGTAAAAACCTGAACCCTCCAGCATGTCTTGAAGTGGATGACGGTATACTCAACGGTCATCTAGCATCTGTTGAGGTAAAGGTTGATGTGTTCTTTCTTGCTGTCCAGGTGTCCCATATAGGGCTTCATGATCTAAGGAAGAAAAGGATAGGCCAGATCCTCAGTGATGAGAGGTAGAATGAGGACTCTGCTGACCCCGATGCTGGAGACGCATCATATGATCCATTCTCCACCATTTTGGTGAGAATGGAGTTGCAAAAGACCCAGGCACTCCCTGCCCAGCTGTTCAAGATATGGATAAAGTAGTCATAGTGATCCACAATGCTCTGCAGCAATACAGAGAAGAAACCCTTGTGACTAATGAACATCATGGAGCCTTAACGAGTGCAAAAGATGGGGATATTGGTGCTGTTGACAACCAATGCAGCTGGGGAAGCCCAGTTGATAGAATCTGGCAATGAGTTCAAGTATGTTGCCAAGATGAATGACATGGTTCACCAGCACATCCTGAACAACCAGGCATACCTCCTGGACTGCCGTTCTGGCCATGGACTTGCATACTCTTAACTGGTTGGTGATGGAGCAAAGGCTATTGGGGTTTCCAAGTTTCCAGATGGTGATGACAATGGACTATGCCAGAGTCAGGGCTGGCTTTATGCTGATGTTCTGTTGCTCAATCACAGAATCATAGAAAGTAGCACTGGAGGTCATCTAGTCCAACCCCCAACTTGGGGTAGGATCATACGTGTATAAATCATCCCAAGCAAATCCTTGTCTAACCTATCACTAAAACTAAACAGGCAACCTGTCACACAACCAGGCAAAAACTGGAATATTTAAAACTGTGGTTTTCACTTCCTGGCCATCAAGGGTGAGCAGCAAGTGATGGGTCCAATGAGGCCTTTCCATCAATCTGTGGCAGGGAGGAGGGAGGGAGCGGGGGGCACAGGTGGAAATCCAAGATTAAAGGAGCTGCAGTTTCTTGAGCTGGGCCCACAATTTAAACCAGGCCATATTTATAGGGGATTTGATAACAGTCTTCAAATACATGAAGGGGGGTGGTGTGTAAGAGGCAAACATTTTGATGGGTGATATTTTTATTGGACTAGCTGCACAGTTGGGATAGACTTACACCAGCTTTTGAATACAATACCTTCTTCTTTACAGAGGTTGGCAATAGACCATTCCCTCTACTAAACTGCAACAGTGGAAATTTAGGTTTGATACTAGGAAGAACTGTCTATCTATCAAGATACTTAAGTATTGGTACTGATTACCTAGAGAGCTTGGAATGTCCTAAGAGCAGATTAGACAAACACTTGGCCGTGATGATTTACAGGGATTATTCTGCCCTGAGCCAGAAGCTGAACAAGATGACCTCCTGAGGCCCTGTCCAGACCTATTTTTCTATGACTTGATTAAATTACTTGAGCATGAACACTCTGAAAAACCCATGACTAAAACTACTGTTAAGTTCTTAAGCATATGTTTTAATTTAATTGATAACAGTGAAATGAAAATACGTTGGAATTAGTACCTCTCAAACAAAATAGGTGACCTATGACCTGGACAAGGCAGAACAGCATGATGTTCAATTTAAAACTCGATGATCTCCCAAGGTCCCTTCCAGCCCTAATGTCTATGAAAAAAGCCTTCAATCTGGTATCCCATGATCACTTCTTGGCAAAACTGCCTAACTGTGGCCTCGACCTCACCATGATCTGCTGGCTGGGGAATTGGCTCTGTGGTAGGACCCAGAGGGTGGTGGCTGTCAGAAGTTAATCATCGTGGTGTGCTGTGACCAGTGGCTCTGTCCTTGGGCCTATACTATTCAACATCTTCATTAATGATGTGGACATTGGTATCAGAAGCAGACTGGCCAAGTTCACCAACGACACCAAACTCTGGGGTAAAGCATCCACACCTGAGGACAGGAGGGTGATCCAGGATGACTTGACAGGCTCAGGAAATGGATGGATGAGAACCTGATGGTGTTTAACACTGAAAAATGCAAGGTTCTCCACCTTAGAAAGACAAACCTGCAGCATGCTTATAGACTCAGCAGTGCTACGCTGGTTAGCAGTACAGAAGAAAGGAACTGGGGGTCATGATTGACCACAAGATGAATATGAGCCTTCAACGTGATGCTGCAGCTAGTAAAGTGAGCAAAATGCTGGCTTGCATCCATAGATCCTTCTCAAGCAAATCCCAGGACGTCATTCTCCCCTTGTACTCGGCCTTGGTGAGGCCATAGTTGGAGTACTGCATCCAGTTTTGGGCTCCACAATTCAAAAAGGATGTGGAGAAGCTTGAGAGAGTCCAGAGGAGAGCCACGCACATGATCAGAGGTCAGGAAAACAGACCTTATGAAGAAAGGCTGAGAGCCATGGGACTCTTTAGCCTGGAAAAGCGCAGGCTAAGGGGTGATCTGGTGGCCACCTATAAGTTTATCAGGGGTGACCACCAGGATCTGGGGGAACATCTGTTCACCAGAGCGTCCCAAGGAATGACAAGATCAAGCGGTCACAAACTCCTCCAGGACTGTTTTAGGCTGGACATAAGGAAGAACTTCTTCACTGTCCGAGCCCCCAAGGTTTGGAATAGACTGCTGCCAGAGGTGGTTCAAGCACCCACTTTGAACGCCTTCAAGAGACATTTAGATTTTTATCTTGCTGGGATCCTATGATCCCTGCTGACTTCCTGCCCCTGGGGCAGGGGGCTGAACTCAATGATCTTCCAAGGTCCCTTCTAGCCCTAATGTCTATGAATCTACGAAAATGCATAATGGTACATCTTAAAACAAGTGATACATTTCTATTGTGTTCTCTTTTACCATGAATGGTCACCAAGAACTCAATTCTGTGATATTTTAAAGAAGTAAAATTTTACTCAAGCATTTATGTAAATCCAAGATCAGTCTCCCACCCCCACCTCACCATTTTACATGGGAAAAAAGTCCCTCAGCTTGGAGTTGAGTATGAGGTGGCAGGAGGACAGGGCAGCTACAGTGGTTCCAGCTCCAGCTTCCCCAGCTTCGGCTCCAACTCCGGCATGGGGTTAGGGCCATGGCCCACCTCACTTGCTGCCTCTATTTCCCCCATCTACCCACTATCTCCCCCTTCCACAGAGTCTTTCCCACTAACCCCCCACTGCCTCTGCCCTCTCACCTCCCTTATCCATCACTTACCCTACAGCTCTAACCCACCCTATCCCAAGGATCAAAACACATGCTTGCTCTGGCCTCAGCTCAGACCAGTAACAACAGCTGTGGTGGCAGCAGCTCTGGCCAGGCCCCAGAGGCAGAGGATGCAGGAGGGAAGAGATGCAGGGGGAAGGCAGAAGGGAGTGCAGGATTGGGGGCAGGGGACAGGCAGAGGGAGCATATGTCATGGGGGAGGCAAAGGGAAGTGGTCAGGCCACTTGATCCCCCTGAAAGCCTATCCCCCATAGCCTGCCACTGCTTTCCCCACTGCAGGGAGGGGGAAATTAAGGCAGCTCTCCAATAATTAGATTGCTATACATAGAATATTATAATAAATTCATATATTATCCATGTATATAATCTAATTATTGTGGGGTCATAATAGCTTTGGAGTCATCTTGGACTCAGCTATATATGGTACTGATCACCTGACATCAGTAGCCCATAAGATTCGTGATGCCAAAAGAAATTACATTTTGAGAAAGACCTCAAAAATGTTCTTAAATAATTACTAAAGCTTTATCAACAATCCCCTCCAATCGTGTGCAGTGTTACATAATCATTTTCTCAGTTCTCCTTCTGTACCAACTCTCTTAATTCTACTGTGTACATATGGTTGCAGGGTTTTACTTGTCGTTGTGTAATCGTCTTCCTGTAACACACAAATAAATAGACAAATGTTATAAATAAAGGTCAACTGGAAAGAGTGCTGCAGTGGTCTAGCTGGGATTTTATAAAACTCTCTCCCAATTTCCCCTCCAGGAACCTTTCTAGGAGAGAGTTAAAAAGATCACATGGCTTCTCAGCAGGCTTGAGATCTTGACATTTTTTTCCAGCATTGACATGTAAGAGTCCAAACATTCTAGGGACTTGGACATTTAAACAGGTTACCAAGGGAGAAAAGAAAGCAAGAGATGTAATACCTGTAGTAACTTAAACACAAGACTTAATTTTTTTTACCAGCATTTAGTACTTTGAGCAGAGACATATAGCTATGGCAATAACACAGACAGTTCTTGCATTGGTGATAGTTTCTCATATGGTTTTCAGATAGCCAACTAACTGTTGGCACTGAATTTATGACCCAGATACCTTGTTCCAGGCAGACCTTCTCCTAATTCAGACCAAGCACAAGTTCTCCATTTGATAATAGGCATATTATATTGATACACAGTTATAGCCGGGGTCCTGGTTTTCTCTGATAAAAATTGCAAATTATCTGATAAAACCACCAAAATCCATAATTAAAGCCCCCCCCCAGCCCCCTTGACCCTGCTGGTGCCTCTCACTCCCCCCTACAGTCTCCCCAGCCCTCCTGGTGCTCTCTTTCATGTGTGCATCTGTGTATGTGCATGTGTTCACATGTGTATGTGTGCACCTGTGCATGTATACATGTGTATGCATACCCCTGCGCACATCTATGGGTTTACATGTGTGTATGAATCTGTACATGTATGTGTGCATGCATGTGTGTGTGTGGATGCTGGACACACTCCCATGGGGAACTGGCTGGGGGCTATGGGAGTGTAGACATGTTGGAGGAAGATGTGGGGTGGCCACTGGGTTGGCTGCACATGGACTGTGAGTTAGCTATTGACCCTTAAGGGAAGCCACATTTTGAGGAGCCAAGTTCCTGCAAAAAATCCCCAACTGGCTGCAAAACCTCCCAACTCCTGCAAACCCATCAACCCCCAGATGGATTCAAAACCCCCTAGGTCTTGCAAACCTCCCAGAAACCCCCCATTTCCCAGCCAGCTGCTGCAAAAAAACCCAGCTCCCAGCTGGCTGCAAAACTCCCCAGCTCCTGCAAATCCCTCAGCTCGCAGCCAGCTGCAAAATGTCCCCAACTGCCAGCAAACCTCCACACCCTCTCAGTCCCCAGCCAGCTTCCCCCCCAACCCTACCCAGCAATCCCTCAGCCCCTGCAAGGCCCACTTACCACTTCACAGGCTCCAGAAGGAAAGTAAGCCTGACCCAAGACTTGGGACTGACTAAAAGCCTCAGACCCCACCCTTCCCCCTCTCCCTCCAGGCAGGGTTGGGGTTTTCCCACCCTTTTTGTAATCAACTCTTGCAGCCTGCAGAGCTCTTTGCAAAAGGGGGAAATCCAGAGTTTTCTCTGCTAAAAGGGAAAATCTGCATTTTCTCTGATAAAACTGGGAAATCCGTGGTTTTCTCCATTTTTCCATGGGACATGGAAAACCTGGATCCCCGGTGATACCATATAAGAATAATGCAGGCAAGGCAAACAAAATAATCTCCCCAGTTCTATATCTACCAGTCCTAGGACTGCCACAGAGGAAAGGTACATCTGACCAGTATGCAAGCTTCATTCACCCTGTGCTTCTTTCTTGAATGTCAGATATCAGTAACCTGGAGGTCAAGGGTAGAGACCCACCCCACCTCAGCGGTGTGGGTAAGATGGGCTGGTGGTGTGCTCTTTGTCCATGGTAGCATCAGGTTCACACCTCGAGGGCCTTTTGTTGCTCTGAAATCCATCTTTCTGTATTCTCTCTCTCCTGATGACTCTTCATTCTCAAACTTCGTTGATTGGTCTCCCTCTGTTCGCCACACTGTCCATGTTCTGTTCTGCCAGCATATTCCTTTGTTTCCCAAACCCATCACATGCACATATCTTAATTTGATTATTTACCGGTATCTTAATTTGGTTTGTCCACCAAATCCAGATATCCCAAGGGCTCTGCGGCCAGGTCACCATGACCAGCTACATGGCAGAGTCCCATATCTCATGTTATGGAACAGTGTGGTCCATATCTTCAATTTCCCAGCCTGTATGTCTGCTGGTTTCAGACACGGTGGGTCTTGAAGAAAACTTCATCACAAACAGGCTTTTAGAACTCAATGAACCCTTGCCACCCCCCTGAACCATTATTCTAATATATATCTGCTTTACCTACAAGCCAATTCCCAAAAGCAAACCTCTAAATACCATTTTCTAGCCACCTCAGGTAACTTACACTGAAACCCTAACCCCAGTAAAGTTAATGGGAATTTTCCAGCAATTTCAATGGAGCAAAAATTTCACTCTTAGTCTTTTGTAACAGCTGACTTAAGGTCACCAGACTGACTAATATTTTTCTACGAGGACTAACTCAAGTAACTTGTATTTGACTCTCCTTGTCAGCCCCTGCCCCCCATAAGAGAGTTCAGAAGTTACATAGTTTCTCTGTAGCTACAAATATCATATTAATCCACCCAGAAGAAATGGTTTATCCATTCCTGACAGCCTGGCATGTCCTTATCTGACCTCATCAATTGCTGTTGCAAGGAACTGCCAGAGAAATCTGTCAGTGTGTTGCTGATTGATTAGAACATCGATTCATTCTTTTTTTTTTTAAACAAATTATCATTCTTGTCAACTACAAAAACCTTTAAGAAGTTTGCAATAGGAAAGACTATAAGTTTTTAATAAAACTATATAGCACTAGACACCTAAAAAGGTCACAGGACTTCGGAGTTTTTGCTCAGTTTTGAATTTGGATAAACTTGCCATAGGGCAAGTTCAGGCAAGATGGCAGAGACTTTGCTTCACCATGGTGCCAAATCCATAATGCCATACAGCACCTCAGGAAGCATGTCAGATGCTGCTGGACATGGCGTGAGGAGCACAAAAAGCTAGGCGTCTTACTGCTCCTAACCCCAAGCACCAACTACATCACCATCACCCCCCCAATGTATCCTCCCCCCACCTCAGGACTTTCGTGGAGAGGTTCTTGAAGGAAAGAATGCAGGTCAAATCTCCCCCTGCCCACCCATCCCAAACACACACACACACACACACACACACACACACACACACACACTTTAGACCTACAAAGACTGTTAATGCCTTTGAACATTCTCCACTGCAGCAATTGCACAGTGCATGCTAAAAATATTGTCTAAGAATGCCTTACTGTGTACCAATGTGGTTATGTGTATGGTTTTACCGCTCTTCCTTTCAGCATCATATTAGAACTTCTTAACTCCTCTACCACCAGCTAACATGGGCTGCATGACTAACTGAGGCAGATAAAACTAAGTTCTTGCTGGTGTCACCCAGACTGTCTCTGGGGTGCCACACTTCCTGGGCACTACACATTACCATAACTTACTCTATGCCACTTATTCTCCATTTAATAAAATTCCTAACTAGACAAATATTGCTAATTCAGACTAACATCTTTGGCCATTTCAGCAGTTTTCCAGCTTTACTATATCAATGTATAGGCCCTCTTTACCTACATCTTCGTCAGTATTTGAATGTTCAGACTCCTAGTCACATGCTGGGTCAGCCTGTAAATGCCAAGCACTCTGGCCATGAGCAGAACAGTTTGGATTGGGGATAAACTGCTCTATCTAAAGTTGTGTGTAGTTTTGGGCTCCACATTTTTAAATTTTGTGGAGAAGTTACAGAGGGTCAAAAGGCAGGCAACCGAAATAATAAAGGGTTTGGAAAGGAAGGCAGACTAAGGAAGGAAATATGTATGTTTAGCTTACAGAAAACATGCTTAAGAGGGGACATGATAGCAGTCTTCAAATATCTGTAGGGGTGCCAATATATACAATGATGTGTATCCACTGGACCCTCTCTAACTTCTCCACCGATGTATACAAACTATGTACCCATGTAACTACCATCCT
Organism: Crocodylus siamensis; assembly: GCF_052110815.1. NCBI lineage: Eukaryota > Metazoa > Chordata > Crocodylia > Crocodylidae > Crocodylus > Crocodylus siamensis. The sequence continues at coordinate 37,533,328 of NC_143398.1, forward strand.
ATATTGTTTTCCAACTCTACAACGCAAGGTGACAACTATAATTTTTAACATTCTCTAATAAAGTTTTAAACCTGTTCTTGTTGTCTAATGTCCATTCTATTTCACTCTCTCCCCTTTCACTGAAATCTGACAAAATTGTTGCTACAATAACATTTTAAAATTGATACTAAATTATACTATGATTCTATAAAATGTTTATATGATTAGATTGAAAACTAGTGTCCCACACTTTCATTTTCTTAAACTAACTTAATAGTTAAAGACCACCATTGGCAACAAAAGCTCCCAAAGCACTTTACAATTATACACAGGTCCAATTTGAGAAAAATAACTTTCTAATGAAAAATACATAAAGATGAAGCTATCTCTGTAGACTCTTGGTTATGACATTCTCCTGGGATTGGGGAAGGAAGAGAAGGGCCTCTATGGTACCAGTCCCCACTCCTAGAATTATTTAGATACTTCATATTTAATTTTAACAAACTTGAAAAATCAGAAATAAGCCTAACAGCAGGACTCCTCACTCATACTGGATGGAGTGCCAGAACCACTGTAGGCTCTAGTATAGACACAGCCAAACTATAGCTCATGAGATGCATGTAACTCATGGATAGTTCAAATGCAGCTCCTGAAAAAGTGCAGTAGTAGGGAGTCCTGTACATCTCACAAGTTTTGGGTTCTTATGACACAAATGTTAAGAAATCTGGCCACTCCTCCTATATAACCAACAAAATGAGAGATATGGAATCAAATCCACTCCAGCTGAGGCTGATATATATCACAAATGCCCCACATATGGAACAAGTGCTCCAGCTAGCAAGCTATTGGACACAATTTGCATGCTATCGCTACTATAGTCCAGGGAATTACACATTTAGGCACCAGCATAATTTTGCGTATAAACATATGACCATGTACAAGTGCATAATATCGCCTAATTTAACCCAGGAGGGCTCTGTGCTTCCACCTCTGGAGGGCTCTCAGCACTCAAGCTGGAAGTCCCATGTGGAGGCACTGACCATGGTGGTGTGCGATTGGACAACTGGTGAGTGGGAAGAGGATCTCCTGCCTGCTGTGGGAGGTGGGTGTGAGATTTGTGGGTAGATGTGGGCCTGCCCATCACATGCCCTCCCCCCATGGTGCACAGCCCCCACCACTAGCAGCAGCAGCAGCAGCTTCAAGCAACAGACTCCAAGGTACTCATGGCCATGGCAGGCAAAGCCCCCTTGCAGCATGCAGCTCTGGCTGAGTCCCAGGGCTTGTACATGCTGGCACAGAGCCAGCCCAGTCTCGATGTGCTCCAGCAGGCCAGGCCAGGGTGGCTCTGTGCCAGCATGTGTGGTCCCTGGGACTAAGAGAATAACTTTGATTTTTTCTGCACCTAATTCCCTGGAGTGTAACTAGTGGTTTTGGACTGAATCCAAGCTGTGAGTGTACAGTAGATACGCAATGGGGATTTAGGCCCCTTGCCTCAAACTGGAAGGAAGTGGAGCTTACGCAAGACTTAGGTACCCATGTGATCAAACTCAGTTGCTTCTGAACATGCCCAGAAGCTCAAGTCCAGGGAACTAGGGCACTTCACAGTCTGAACCAGAGATACCACCTGCCCCCTTGCACCCTGAAGCCTTGCAACTTTGGAGTCATTTACAAATGTGAAAATGCTATTATCCTGATATATGCGCAGTTTTCACAGTATGTAACTATGAATAATGTGAAACTGAACAATTAGATCATTAAAATTAAATGGTGTCTTTGAAAACCCCCTGAACTGTTGCACATGAGCTAGTACAGGTACATGCTGCCAACATAGCTAGCATGGAGTTCAGTTTCCACAACAGTTATGTTCTAACATCACCATTTTTGTTAAATCCCTCATCATTACATGTTTACTGGGCCAGTTCCACCAGCTGTAGTTTCATAGTTTTACAATTGGTAGGGTCGAAAGGGACCTGAGCAGATCACAAGTCCAACCCCCTGCCATGGGCAGGAAAGAGTGCTGGGATCAAACGATCCCATCTAGGAGCCCCAGGGTAGGAGTGAGCACCACTTCCCTTGGAAATTGGTTACAGTTACAGTTCCTAGCCATCCTGACTGTGAAGTAGCGCCTCCTGATGTCTAGCCTGAATCTACTCTTAGTCAACTTATGGCCGTTATTCTTTGTTACTCTCAGTAGTGCTTGTGGGAACAGGGACTCTCCCATTGCCTGCTGGTCCCCCTTGGCCAGTTTATAGAATCCCCTCCTCAGCCTTCTCTTGTGGAGGCTGAACAGGTTCAGGTCCTGTAGCCTCTCCTCATAGGGCCTGCCCTGCTGCCTCCTGATCATGTGAGTGGCCCTCCTCTGGACTCTCTCAATGCTTGCCACGTCCCTCCTGAAGTGCAGGGCCTAGAACTGGATGCAGTACTCCAACTGTGGCCTGGCCAATGTCACACAGAGGGGGAGAATCACCTCCTTGGACCTGCTCATGATGCATCTGTGGATGCATGAGAAGGCGCAGTTAGCCTTCCTTACTGGGTCCTCACATTAGTGGCCCGTGTTCATCTTGGAATCAATAGCAACTCCAAGATCCTTTTCTGACTCTGTGCTGATGAGAAGGGAGTTCCCCAGCCTATAGGTATGCTGCTGGTTCTTCCTCCCCAGCTGCAGTACCTTGCACTTGTCAGTACTGAAACCCATCCTATTCTCATCTGCCCATCCCTGTAACCTGTTCAGATCTTGTTGTAACCTGTCCCTCCCTTCTAGTGCGCCCACTTCTCCCCACATCTTAGTGTCATCCGTGAATTTGAACAAGGTGCTTTTCACCCCCTCATCCAAGTTGCTGATAAAAATGTTAAACAGTGCAGGCCTGAGGACAGAGCCCTGGGGAAACCCACTTCCCACATCCCTCCAGCTCAAAAATAACCCATCCACCAACACTCTCTGGGTGCAGCCCTCCAGCCAGTTTGCGACCCATCTGACTGTGTAGACATCGACACCACAGTCACCTAATTTTTTAATGAGAATGGGGTGAGATATAGTGTCAAAGGCCTTCCTAAAGTCCAGAAAGACTACGTCCACTGCAACACCTGCATTCAAGGATTTTGTGACCTAGTCATAGAAGGCCCCCAGGTTGGTCTGACAGGACCTGCCTCTAATAAACCCATGTTGATTGCCCCTAAACATAATCTCCCCTGCTGGTCCCTGCAAGATGTGCTCCTGGATAATTTTCTCAAAGAGCTTTCCCAGGACTGAGGTAAGACTAATGGGCCTATAGTTTCCTCCCTTTTTTGAAAATGGGGACCACATTGGCCCTTTTTCAGTCCTCTGGCAACTCATCAGAGCACCACAAGTGCTCATACTGCTGTGCCAGGGGTCCCGCAATGACCTCTGCCAATTCTCTCAGCACTCTGGGATGGAGATTGTCAGAACCTGCTGATTTTAGGTCCTCACTGCCCCTGGGCCTGGCTGTGCCTCCCCTGTAGCAAGAGTAGGAATATTAAATACTATAGCCTAAGTTAAAAGTGAAATATTAACTTGAAGTTTTAAATATTATGATACAATTAATAAATCCTTATGGCACCAGATATCCTACTGGCTAAAAAAAAAACTCTAAACCAAACAGGAAGAGATAAACTTAAAGTCTGGTCTTCATTCAGAATGTCTTACTGAACCATCAGTATTTTAAGATTGCTCGTAGTCTTATTAAGAAGTGGCACAAACCATTTTAATGTAGTATGCTTAAAAATTGTGTGGGTCATGATTCAGCTCTGAACAGTTCTATATGAGAACTTTATTACTGGAATATGAAAGGTTTAAATATTGCCAAACCAGTAAGTACTGCAATACTGGTGGTCACTCCATAATACAAACCAAAGCAAGGAGCAGTTCAAAACAGGACCTTCTGATCATCAGCTTTCATTGATATTAATGATGCATTCTTATTACAGTGGCAGTTGTGTCAAATAAGGCAGATTAGATTCATTGACAAAATGGATGTTTCTCGTTTTCAGCAGGGAATTAATATTGATTTTTCCTTTGAAGTCTTAAAAGCTTGTGATAAACTCTCCATGTCATTCAGAAGTAAGGGGTGGGGGAATCATCTTCTGCAAAGCGCTTATTTTTGTTGATAGACATGCATGCACTTTTTTAAACCACTGAGCTATTAATTTCCCCAGAGGTGTATATCACAACCTTTACAAAGTAGCCAGTAATTCTTCTACATGAAACATTAATAGAAAGCAATACATGGATGGAATGAAAACAAACCCCCATTCTAAATGATAGAACCATACAAAATACAAATGGCATACCTCAGACAAGTCTTATACAAAAAGAAACAAAAAACCTCTTACACATACATGCACCAGACTGCTTTCTAAGGCACCTTCACCCTTATGCACAGCAGCAGATATTGGTGTTGTTTGCCTTTCTCTGAATTTCCACCAGCAATGCCAATTTTAGCTTTTTTGCCTGGGTCTGGACATGTTACAGCATCCTCTTTTTACTGTAAGTTAATAGCTAACTACTATTATCATCCCACTAGGCACAAGACTGGAGGAAAAATTTAGGCCTGACTCATATAAATCCAAAATACTTTTTACCTGCTAAATATGCATATGCAAGCAAATATTTAGGTCCCTTTCCAAGTTTCTGAAGCTGAATTGAGCCCATCTGCTTTCTCCATTCATCTTCCAGTAATTATTTTGCATCAGTTTATATTTTTCAAGGATATTTTTAAAAGAAAGGGATAGAAATATATATTGGTGTGATTTTTTTTTTTTTTTTTTTTTAAAGAAAGCCTTCATTCTCCTTCAAACATGTAGTTCCCTGAACTTTAATTTCTCAACTGAGTTTCTGGAAGATTTTCATTAGTGGGTGTTATATTGGTTTGGCCCTCACCTTTACCAAGGCAATACACATTACAGGGTACCTTATAAATGTCAAAAGAAGAATGAGTAACTGGAGAAGGAAACACCTCAAGAGGGGAGACTGAAGTTGCTATTCATTAGGGCGGTGTGAAATTTGGATGTTTCAGTGGCCGAAACATCAAATCCAAAATGAAACACAAGGCTCTGAAACAGGTATGAAATGAAACGGATCCATCCAAACATTTCAGAAATGTTTTGGATGTTTTGGACTGTTTTGGAGGCAGGCTTGCATGGAAAGAGGAACTAAGAAGAGGGAAGGGAAGGAGGAGGGAGGAAGGACTCCTCTGATATTGACATCTGTAGCTGGCCAGTGACAACGATCTGTCCCTGTAGGTGGCCATGAGATCATCTCTCATCCTCCTCTTGAGGAGGCTGAAGAGGTTCAGGTCTCCCAATTGGTCCACATAAAGTTTTTTTTTCTGTAGGCCTTTAACCAGATGAGAGGCTGTCCTCTGAACTCTCTCCAAGGCCATTCACATCCCTCCTGAAGTGCGGCACCCAAAACTAGACTCAGTACTCCAGTTTCAGCCTAACCAATGCCACACAGAGGGGAAGTATCACCTCCCCAGACCTGTTTGTGATGCACCTACTTATTCAAGGTGCATAAGTAAGTGCATGTTGGTGTGCCTCTGCCTGCTGACAAGGGGAATCAGGCAGGATTCGCACCCACACCCCAGAAGCAAGCAGGTATTGTGGAGTGGGATCATTTTGAGGTGACAGATGATCCTACATATGCTATCTTCCTGCACTGCTGATATAAGACCAGCCAGGGCAAGGAGGTGAAACTCTTCAGCACCATGGGGGTAGCAGGAGGCACCACCCTCTTGCCCTTTTCCTCCTTAGCCTGGAACCAGTGGAAGTGTGCCCAAAAAAGAAGTCCGCCTCTCACTTCAAAGTCCCCATCCCCAAGAAGCAGAGACAGGCCACCCTGAAACAATGGGGCAAAGGCAGACAGAAAGGGAGGCACATTGCAAAGGTGAGCAAGATCACCCACAGCATCGGGGAGATGCTTGCTGTGGATTGCCAGCCCTTCTCCCTAGTTTAGCAGCCAGGGTTCAGGTGGTTCATGGTGCTCATGACCCCATCCTACCAAGTGTCCACATGCACCACCTTCAGCAGGATGGTGGTGCCCTCCCTGTGAGGCATACAGGGAGTACTTGAGGGAGGAGCTGTGCAATACAGGTCCACAGCTGGCCTTGCACTTCACCTCTGACATCTGGAGCAGCCAGGGTGGAGATCATGCTGACCTCTCCCTCACAGGGCACTGGTGCGATCGGTCAGGCCATCAGCGGGCTCTCCTTCAAGCCAAGGTAATGGATGAGTCCCACATGGTGTCCCAGGGGGATGAACCAAGCCCCAGTGTCACGATGGGCCGGGGTGGCAATTAAACACAAAAACAGGCCGGGTTTTCTGTCAAGGAGAACTGAGGCACAGAAGCATAGCGGTTTCTTGAACAAGGTGAAATTTATTTAACTTACGCTTAGATGCGTAGGAAACAATGTCTTCAGTTACAGTAACAATGAATATAACAGAGGGGTCTGTTGACCCACAAGGTTCACAGTGAGCCCCTGCTTTCTACCTGCCAGGGATAGGTGCAGCTGCCCACTGTTAGTCCCAGGGCTGGTCAACAGCTCATGAATTGGGAAACAAACGAACAAAGCTGTAACACGTAGAACGATGTGACGTGACGCCAGTCCCAGATGATGAACAATCAGGTAGTCAGAGAATAATGCCAAGGTCAGGATGCCGAGATGACGAGGTGAGGTCGGAGTGAGATAGTCCAAATCGTAGTCGGTAATTGGTGAAAATCAGTCGGAGACCAGGAAATCAAAACCGCAATCAACTCAAGTAGCACAAAGTGCCAATCGGGGGAGGAGATCAATAGGCCCTAAAGCCTGACTGAGAGACAGTCCCTGAAACACCAGCCTCTGCCTCCAGCTAGCGTGATCTCCCCCCCAAAGGAGGGGCTCATTAGCCTTAAATATGAATTTATTAGCCAATCAAATCATTCTTCAAACAGAAAGTTCTAGCCAGATTACCTCATGCTACAGAAAGACTGAGCATGCGTCAGATCAGGGCTTGGTTGTTACTGCACATGAGCAACACAGAAAACTGGGTCATGGTTGATTGACAAGCCCAAAAGTCATAGAAAGGGCAGTTCTGATCCTGTATGGCGTTTTCCACTCTCAGTCAAACTGAGTTCAGGCATTGGCAGCACCCATATTCAAAATTTTGCTTCAACACATGGCAACAGAAATCTTGGTGTCCACGGTGCAGGGGTGGCTCGTTGGGCAGGGTGAGCTCACCTGTGGGTTCATGGTCACTGACAACAGGGCCAATATGGTAAAGGCAGTCCATGATGCCAACTTTGTTGGCATCTGCTGTGTGGCACACAAGTTCCACCTCATTGTCAGGGATGCCTTGGAGGAGGACAGTGCTGCCAGTGATGGTGCTGTCACAACTGGCCTGAACATTCCAAAATGCAAGAAGATGGTGGACTACTTCCACTGGAGCATCAAGGGGGCAAGATGCTGTGGGACAAACAGGCAGAGCTGCGCATCCTGCAGCACAAAATCATCCAGGATGCAGAGACTCGGTGGAACTTCACATACCTCATGCTGGAAAGGCTGGAGGAACAACAGAATGAGATGACCATGCTCAGAGAGAATGGGATCAGTGTCCCACTTAACAAAACAGAGTGAGATACCATCTCCCAAATCTTGGTGTTACTTAAGCCATTCCTCAAGGCCACCAAGACCATCAGTGCCAGTAATGCCATCCTTGGAGGTATGGACAGGGTCTGTGGGGAAAGAGGAGGCCCCAGGTCCTGGGCATGACCTAAAACTGCACCCTGCCAGGGTTCAGAGGTCTAGTGGGACTGCCGGTGATGTGGCAGCCCCCAAGAAATGCCAGAACCAAGGACCACCCCAGTGAAAGGTGGGTAGGAGGCACCCTATAACCTGCAGCCACCACATACACACACACAGTCCTGGCTAGGGAAAGCCCAGACCTGTAAGATCTTTGAAAGGCCTCAGGCTTGCTGGTTGTAGTGGAGCTGTGAGGCTCCAGGTGAGTTTAACTGCCTGGGCTGCTATCTGAGAGGCATGGGCATGCGGATTAAAAACTCTTCATCAGGCTGAGGAAGCATCTGCATTTTCTGTGTGTACTCTTCCTGGATGGAAGGAATAATAAAGAAGCCAGAGGCAGGCATGCAATGCAGGCAAGACAGCCAGTCAGTGAAAATTTTAATGGAGGCATCAGGGGGTGAGAGACAGGCTTGGGGTGGGAGGGGGAGGATATAGGAGGTAAAAGTGGAGAGGTAACTGCAACCTGGGGAGTCAGATGTCAGGCAGGTTGTAGTGTGTGTCAGAAATCAAATGTCTATATTGAGTCCATGAGTTTCTATCCTAGATGGAGGTTGAAGAAATGAAGTTCATAGGCCCATCTGTGAAAAGTGGTTTGTAATTTCCCTTTGAGGATCAGGACTGAGAGACTGGAGACAGAGTGGTTTTCTTCTAAGAAATGTGCCCCCACAGGTAGTTGGCTATTCTTGTCTGTAATAAATTCTGGTGCGCAGTTTGCGGAGGTACTGGAGATATGTTGGCAGGTCTTGCATTTGTTATCATGGCATAGTCTAGATCCATTCAATAGGTTTTGGGCTGTAGGAAGTTGGCGTCTGGTGATAAGGCTAGCGAGGTTCGGTGCTTGTTTGAATTTACAAACCACTTTTCACCCACGGGCCTATGAACTTCACTTCATCAACCTCCTAGATACAGAAACTCATGGACTCAATATAGACATTAGATTTATGACACACTACAACCTTCCTGACATCTGACTCCCCAGGTAGCAGGTACCTCTCTACTTTTACCTGCTACATCCCCCTTCCACCCCCACCCCAGTCTGTCTCTCACCCACTGATGCCTCAATTTCCATTTTCACTGACTAGCTTTCTTGCCTGCATTATACACCAGCCTCTGACTTCTTTACTATTCATTCCATCCAGGAAGAGCACACACACACCAACTAGATGCTTCCTCAGCCTGACAAAGGGTTTTTAAACCTGAAAGCTTACAAAGAAGAATTTCTCCAACTATTCAATTAGTCTAATAAAAGATATCAGATTAACCCTAAGAACCTTGTCTGGGCTGTGTCCTTAGACCAACATGGCTATAATCTACACCCTTTAACACACACAGGTGACACGAGTTTTGCTTTCAGCAGTCTGATGCGCAATTTCACAGAAACCCTGTACCACTCTGCCTGAAACCTGGCAGGCCTCCCTCATGCCTGCATGAGGGGCTACTTATGTGGAAGGACAGGTGCTAATGATGGCAGCCATTTAATACCCCCCCCCCAGAGCTGGAGGCAGCAGTTTAGTTTCTCACCAGCCAGCAGGGGAAGAACATCTCCCTGCTGAGCTTCCGTCCCAGGAAAAACTTGGAAGTATAAGGGCTGGGGCTATATGGGGAAGAGGAGGCCCCACATCATCCTGGGCATGACCTAAAACTGTACCCTACCTGGGTAGGGAGGCCTGGGTGGGACTGCCAGTGGCGCAGGAGCTCCAGGAAATACCAAGACCACAAACCTCCCTGGTGAAAGGCAGGTAGGAGCAGGAGACACCATAACCTCCAGCTACTGCACAGTCCTGCATGGGGAAAGCCCAGACCTGTAAGATCTTTGAAAGCCCTGTGGCTTACTGCTTGCAGTGGAGTTGTGAGGGTGAGAATAGGTGCTACCATCCCAGCAGTTTTCATCCTGCTGCACCTTAACACACACACAAAGTCACGTCAGAAGTTTTGCTCATCAGCACCTTGAGGTACAGATTCCCAGAAATCCCTGCACCTACGTCCTTTAAACCTGGCAGGCTTCAGGGCCTCAGCAGGGGCTACCATCCCTGCAAGTTTCATCCAAATCAGACAAGATATGACTAAGATATACACAGTTTTGTGACTCCCCATTATAGCCTATGGCCAAAGCACTGAAACAGCACTGAAATTCCAAAACAGTTTTGAAACAGTTTCAGCCAAAACGAACCTGGACAGTGATCCGAAACAATGAAGTGAATCACTGCCCCTCCGAAATGATGAACCAAAATGAAAGACAGACATTTCGCACCGCCCTATGAAACACGTAAATGAAACACTGTCCCTCTGAATCATTGAGTCCGAAACTGAAACAAAACACAGCTGTTTCACAGAGCCCTACTAGTCATTCCCTCGGCCCTAACCTCTCACAATCTACCTATGTTCCATTAACAGGATACATTATTTTGAAAACTGGGCTGATTTTGAGCTTAATATTTGGAGATTATTCAATCTTTTACCAGCGAAGTATAACTAAATGAATAATAATTGCCAACATCACTTTGTTTTTATTTTTTTTAAAGTGATACAAAAGCCTACATTAAAATGAAAGATACAAAAAAACCTACATTAAGAATCAAGATTTTTTTTAAGTTGTGAAGTCGAGCACTAAAAATTTAAGAAGCATCAACTTTATGACTGCCTATGCAACCTTAATCTTGCTTTGTTATATATGTTTGATAATACAGTTATTAATCACATGATTGCATACTCTTTCATCCAAAGACCAGAGCTGAACTACTTACTGAGGTTTAAAACAAACAAACAAGACCAAGGAAAACCCACTCAATGGACTAATGAAAAATATGAAATGTGAAAAGAATGTTAATCACTATTACTAAATACTTATCATGAGTGGCCATTTTCCATGCAATACTGTCATTTTACATACTGAAAGATTTAGCAAAACAGTTCTACATTGTCAAGCATATGGGTAGACTTCTATGCCAATGCAAAACCTCACTGACTTCTGTGAAACTCAGTATAAATTCAGTTTGCCTGAATGGATTCTAAAGCAAGAATGTTGCTTTGCTCAGTTTCCCTGTTTCTTCAAATTAGTGTTAGGTTTTTTTTAAGAAAGAAAAATCCTTACATATTTTGACAATGTAAAATGTTTGCACTTAAATAATTACTTCAAATCAGAAACAAGGGATAAAATAATTCTACTGCTGATATGCAGAATGTTTACAAAGACTCGTGCACAACTAATAACTAGTATTTTTTCCAGCAGCTAAAAATCTGTACTTTCAGTTAAGCAAATTCATAGAACTCTCTCTTGTGCTGCCATCTGGTCACCTCCAAGTAAATTGAAAACCCCTTGGGTGCCTACTTCACAAATATAACAGTAAGGAAACTTGTCTAACAAATCTACAATGGAATAGATGTTGAGAATGAAGATGACAGATTTTTGAGCAGGCTCTTCATGACTGATTTGTCAGGAAAATTGACTGCACAGAGGCCTGGAGAGATTTTGTTACAGATATTTAGATGAAATAATAAAATACAAACATGCTGGATGGGAGATTTAGAGAAATAAATGACTTTTGTCACACATTCACTTGCAAAGGCTGCAAATCATTGGAATGTTTTGATGTATTAAAGCCAGTATGTATTAGGGAGGTGTCACCCATTCATTTCCAACAGTTGCAAATCATTGAAATGTAATGACCTATTAAAGATAGTCATATGTCAGGAAATAACCCTCACTGAAAGGGAACTTTGCACTGCCATGAGTGCACTTAACATGTGATAAACAGCTTGAACGTGAGTCTGCTTGCGTTTTACCTGCATTTAGAAAGCATTAAGTTGAACATGTAAAACCACTCTAGAGGGTAGTACAAATGCGAGTTTTCACACACCTAACTAACAGACCTAAAGAAAAAAAAATCATGCATGCAGATTGCTAAATTCCCCTTGTCTTATCTCAAAACAGATCCCAGATTTACAACTGGAAATTACAAGCTGCAGATTCATGTGTGATAAAACACTTAAAATTATGCAAACATCTTTAAGTGGATTACTATAACAACATCAAAATAATGTTACAGAAAATATTTCTCAACTGCCAGCTGTTCTTTGCACAGATAGACCCCACCATGCTGGCTGACCCCCCCCTCCCGAAAAAGAAAACCCTTCTGTACAATAATGTCTACATAGATATATTGACAAGCAGGAAAAAGTGGCTTCACATAATAATATTAGCAGCTGGAACGAAACATCTACTGTAAAGTACCATAAACTTGACAACTCTATACCATCTGGCATCGAAAGCAATTAAATCTGATGCCGTTTCTAAACTGTCATTTTTATTTGTCTTTACAAAAAAAAAGATCTTTTCCCATATAATCTGAAAAAAATGCTCAACTCTAAAAATAAATAAATAAAGTACAGTTTTTTTTAAAAAAAAAGAAGTATAATTGTATCCTGCAACATGTGAGTTTTGTTCCTAGCATGCAATAAATAAGCATCTACTATTGCTGCTCTTTATTTGTAGGTAAGGTGCTCCCAAAGTTCCTATCCAAAATTAGGTCCTTACTACTGCAATGTAGAAAATCAAAGAAGGCAGGCAATCCTCACTTAAAAGAGTTTAAAACATGTAAGTTAAAGCAAATGGTTTTAGTGATGTTAATTATTTAATTCCTTTTTCAGACTATTCAGAAGATAGACTGACCAAAATTTAAGGAGCCAGAAACAGGCATTTCATTAATAGTTTGGAACTATGAATATCTGCAGACTGCCCACAACAACAGGAGCATAAAGAGCCAAATTCTTGCTCTTGCTTATACTTGGCAGCTCCACTGATGTTGATACTCTCATTTAAGTCACTGTTAAACCAGTTAAAGCATAGACTCTAGCTCAGAAATTCGGTTCTTAGTTGTAGACAGAATCTTGGCCTGATCTATATAACTTCGTTGGCTTCTGATCTGAATTACACATAAAGCTACACATGTGCCGAATTTAGCTTCCTAACAGATTTGTTTCCTTTTACCATTACCCATAAATGCCATTATCTTCCATTACCCTCTAAGTGTTCAAGTCAAGAACAACTAAAGGGGTTTTTTTTGTCTCTTCAAATATAGCTAGCAAACGATTAGTATGGACTGAAACTGGAAAAAAAATCATCTTTTTAATGTAATTAACGTCTCAAAATTTACTTCCTTCCAACGATGAATGCATTGGAAAAGCAGCTGTCTTCTTACAATTAGAGCCTACTCACTAAGTTTTCTAAAACATTTGTACAGGAGATCTAGTTTTAAAATTGTTTAAAATGTTTTTCTGTGGGCTGAAAATGAATGACTCAGATTATTATGGATATATAAAGCTTAGTTTGTGACTGTTACAAAACTGCAATTTACATGAAGTTGTCATTCTCACACTATTCCTTTACAAAAGGAAAGCCCTTGTTAAACTCTCTTCTAAAATTTGTAAACTACAAGGGGAAAAAGAGGGCGGGGGAGGATCCATGTACAATGTGACGCATGAATTAAATGAACAGATACAACAGCTGCGGCCTTAAGTTTGTACTAGCAATACAGTAACAACATAGCCCAGTTATTAACATAACACATTTTCTTCTTGAAATATTTTCTTCTTCTAATTATATTGTTTAACCACTAATATCACCTTTAGTGACAAAAATTCCAACTAGATATAATAATCTGAGGGTCTCCCATCTGCCTCTGACACAGGCCCTGTTGTTGAGTTTAACACACTGAAATTAATTTAAAAACCAGTTTAGCAAAAACGGTCCATTTAAAAACCAGTTTAGCAAAAATGGTCCAGGCTTCCTGGAGACTAATCTACTCTAAGGACCTTGTGACACATTAATTTTAGGCAGCTCCTAGAGCTTTTAGCCCCTGGATTGTACATACATTAAACCTAAAACTAATTTTAAGTATGCTTTAGGTGGTTTAGTTAAGCCACTCCAGGGCAGGTTTATCTCTGGTCCATGTTACCAACTCATGTTCTGTTACTGTATGGCCACTCCCCACAGATGAGCTGCCCAAGTTGCAGTTCTCCAGCATCCCAGGATGCAGTGTCCAGTCCTCCACCCTCCTGTTCAGTGTGGACAAACTTTCCACCCCCTGAACTCTACTACCCAGCTGTTGGTTCTGGCACCAAGCCAACTCTCCCTCCTTCTCCCATCCCCCAAGGATGCAAATTGTGTGAACAGCCTGCAGAGCACATGCAGTCAGGGGGTGAAGGGAGGAACAAGGTAGGGGACTGAATTGAGTCCCATGAACTGGGGCATCCTTCCTAGGACAGAGGAAGTACCTTCCCCAAAAGCATCTTCCCTCACTCTTCCCACCTCCCAGACACCCCAAGGACCACAATCAGCTTGACCCACACCCTAATCCCAGTTTATTAAAATAAGACCTTCTTTAATATACTTCCTCTTTATTTCTTTTTAAAGTCTTTCTGACTTCCTTCATTCACCACCCATTCCCCATCCCCATTTCTTTTCCACCTCCCATTTCATTACCTACCCCCATCCCAGTTTCATGTTCCTGCTCCCCCAACCTCTCTCACCCAGAGCAGGGAAAGAAGCCTAGCCTGGCTCACCAGTGCCCTAGTGGCAATTTACAGCTGTAACTCCTAGTCTGGCCCCTGCTCCCCAGCCCTCTAGTGGCAATTCACAGTTATGTGGATTGGGAACAGTCAAGAGAGGGTTTTTAGCCTTAAGGTACAACTAATCTAAACTCAAGCTAGCACTAACACCAATCAGCATTTGAGCAGCTCAAAGTGCAATATGTAACAAGGCCCAAAATGTGTAATAACTTTGTGGCTGATTCCTATCACACCACTAACTAAATGTGTGACCAGGCTACCCTGACTCCCAGCCATGGCGGAACTTGCTACTTGCCAATGCAGAGGGACCCCCAGATAGTGATCCCAGGCTCCACCTGCACCAGCAATAACGCATGATGGGATCTGATGTTGGATCCCACAGTTGCACCTCCTACCACATGCATGTGGCATGGCAGGAACCATGATTGTGAAGATCCCACATCAGATCCCACTTTAATAGTCGAGTAGGCACAAATCATGACTCTTGGCTAACCTGCCTGGGACATTATGGCATCAAGAAAATGAATGAAAATGGCCAACGTCTTCTCAAACTCTGCACCTTAAACCACCTGTATGTCACTAACACCTACCTGGTGGGCAAGAACATCATAAAGTATCACGGAGACACCCACAATCTGGCCACGGGCATCAATTAGACCTATGATCATCAGAAGGAAAGACCTGCTCAGTGTACTGCACCCCTGCACTTATCACAGTGCAGATTGTGACCTAGACCACAACCTTATTATCCGCAAAGTGAAAGTGATACCAAAGAAGCTGCATAGAGACAAGCATAAGAGTCAGCCAGAATGAACATACACTGCACAAAAAACCGAAGCAAGTATCTCAACTTTCAAAGGACCTTTGAGCTAGCTATGCCTATGAAAGCAATAACTACAACTGCTGAAGGAACTTGGATTGGACTAAGAGCAGTCATCCAGGAAACAGCCACAGAAGTATTTGGGGAAAAGAAAATGTCAAACAAAGACTGGTTTAAGGCATACTCAGAAGAGATGGTACCACTTGTTGAAGCCAAGAGTGCAACTTACTTGAAATACAACCAGAATCCAACAGAAAGTTCCAGGGCAAAGCTGAAGCATGCCAGAGCAATGGTACAGAAAACAGCCAGATGCTGTGCAAGCCAGTACTGAACTAACCCGTGTCAAGAGATACATTTTGCCTCAGACACAGGAAACCTGTGAGTTACGTATGACAGTCTGAAGAAAGCCCCTGGCCCATCACTAAAGTAACCCCTTTGGCCATGTCCAGACAAGCATGGCCATGTGGTATGTGGTGCTTCAGACACATCTGTGATGCCACATACCACATATTCATCTGTTCTCTGCACTGCAAGGGAGCATGGCAGGGGGTGGAGTTTGACCCCTGGATATCCAGGAGTCAGAAAAAACCATGCAAAAGTAAAACAGAGTGGCACACACAGGGGCAGCATGTGCAACTCAAAACTAGAGCCTGGATGCATGGAGCCAGGTTCTGGCTGCTGGTCTGGCTCCAAGTAGCATGATCGCTGCCTGCTGCAGCCTCAGGAGGTCTCAGGTAAAGCTGCTGGGGCCAGCCTAATGCTGGCTCCAGCCTCCCCTATCCCACCCAGGGTAACCTGACACACACCAGAGGGAGCATGGCACAGGTCTTCCTGGGGGACAAGCAGCGGTAGCACAAGGTGTCCTGCCACTAGTTGTCCCTGGGGACCCAAACATAGATGCTCATGTGGACCCAGCCTTTCAGTCTCAAGATGGCAAAGTAAAAATCACTGATAAGAACAAACAGATGTCACTGGGTTGAACATTACTTAGAGCCTTATTCCCATGAAACAGGCATTTCAGAAGAGGCACTGGATCAACTTCCAACTCTAAGTATACTGGCACAGCTAGACAAAGAATGTCCAGCCAAAAAACTTAGAAAAGCCATAGACTCTCTAGCAAGTGGAAACGCACCATAGGAGGATGGCACCCCAGCCCAGGTTCTCAAGTACCCTGCTACCACATCTTCAACAACTCCTAGTATGCTGCTGGAAGGAAGATCAAGTACCCCAGGACATGCATGACGCTAATATCATCACTCTCTACAAAAACAAGGGAGACAAGGGTGACTGCAACAACTATAGGGTCATCTCTCTCCTCAGCATCCCAGGCAAGGCTTTTTCCAGTCATCTTGAAATGCTCACAACAACTTGCTGACTGCATCTACCTGGATCACAGTGACCTACCTGGAATCACAGTGTGGATTCAGAGCAGGGAAATCAACAGTGGACATGATATTCTCCTTATGCCAGCTTCAAGAAAAATGCAGAGAACAAAATAAGCCACTGTACATAGCATTTGTCAACCTGATGAAAGCCTTCAACGCTGTCAGCAAAGCACGTTCGTTCAAAGTCTTGGTAAAGATTGGATGCCACACAACATTACTACTCGGTATGATATGCTCCTTCGCTGAAAACATGAAGATCGCAGTTCAGTTTGATGGATCAACTTCCGACAGGTTTGCGATGAAGAGTGGAGTGAAGCAGGGTTGTGTTCTGGCATCCACACTCTGAGATCTTCTTTTCTCTACTGCTGCACTATTCTTTTGAAGGCTTGGAGGAAGGCATATATGTTCACAAAAGACCAAATGGAAAGCTCTACAATCTATTAAAACAAAAATGACGAAGGGTTTTTGAACCTGAAAGCTTGCTTAATTATTGTTTTCCAACTATTTAAGTTGGTCTAATAAAAGATATCAGATTCACCCAAAGAACCTTGTCTGCCTAAGACAAAAATGAGGCACATACATATAAGGGAGCTCCTTTTTGCTGATAATGCTGCACTCACTGCCCATGAAGGCGGTCAAGGACAAATACTCATGAGTCATCTCTCCCATGCTTGCAGGATGTTTTCTTTGGCCATCAGCATCAAGAAGAATGTGGTCCTAGGACAGGGTGATCACCAGTTACCATCTACCAGCTTTGACAACACGCCTCTCAAGGCAGTGAACAAGTTCTGCTACCTTGGATCCCCAGTGAGCGACAACCTATCACTGGATGAAGAGCTAAATGTGTGCATTGGAAAGGCAGCTCTCTCTTTCAGTAAGCTCTCCAAATGAGTCTAGAGCAATGAAAAACTCACAATCAAAACTAAGCTGCTTCTGTATAAAGCCTGCATCCTCAGTGTCCTTATGTATAGCAGTGAGAAATGGTCAACATATGCATATCAAGAAAAGAAGCTAAACAGCTTCCACCTACACTGTTTATGGTGCATCCTTGACACGAAGTGGCAAGACAGAATCACCAACACAGAGGTCATTGCCAAAGCCTATGTTGGCTTAGCCATCTCTGTAAGATGAAAGATGGGCACATCCCAAAGGACATCCTGTATGGGCAAATTGCAGGTAGGGAGAGAATAGAAGGTCACCTGAAATTGTGCTTCAGAGACATCTGCAAGCAGGATATGAAGGCTTCTGGAATTAACCCAAACCTTTGGGAGGCCTTAACAGGAGACAGGACAAAGTGGTACTCCCTTCTCAATCATGGAGTCCAACATCATGATGAGAAATGGTCATTCAAATTACAACAGAAACATAACTTCAAGAGATCAGTTTTCCCTCGCTGTAGTCTTCTTGGCAGTTCCTGCATAATGTTGATCAAAACAATTAGAGCCAGATTCCATTTCACCTATTATTCATGTAAGTGGACATAGGCACCTAAATGCAATTATATTCCATCCTGCTTGAGTTTCTGAAAAACCCTAATAATGCATCTATTTTTGCAACAACCACTATCATAACCTTATGGCTAGGGACAGACTTTCAAAAAGCCTAAGCCTGAATTGATTCTATCTTTAAAGATTAGCCTAGCCAGGCTAGGCTGAATCAGTTTTTAACTTCAGAGAGATCCCAGAAATGCAGGCACATGCCTGCAGTGGCTCAGGCTAGAAGCCTTCTCTTCGCTGCCATAGTGCTGAGCTGAGGGGTGTGGCCAGGCTAGCAGGATGCTCTGATTAGAGAGATGTCCCCCTCCCTTCTTCTGACCAGCCCAGCAGGAAATTAATAACACAGTGTTTATCACCTCTAATTCAGTGTTTATCACCCCATTAAGAAAACAACAGAAGGACATTCCCAGCTACCTGTCGATTCTGCCCTTGTGCTGTCTGCCACAAGGCAGACCATAGCCACCATGTGGTCTGCTAGCTAATGCTGGGGGCTATCTGTGTAAGGCAGAGTGGGCAGGGGACCCCTGCTTAGCAGGGAGTGGGGTGGAGCAGGGGGAATCCAGGCAGACACTTTCAGTCTCTGCTAAGCTCCAGCCAGGGAGCGGAGGGGAGGGGCCAGCCCTGCTGTGGAACAGTGAGCCCTGCCCTGCCCAAAGAATATGCCAGGATTCTGGGGGAGTCTGGTTTAACTTAAACTGGGAAAGGATCTGGGGCAGACATTGCATAAACCAGTTTGAGACAAATCAGTTAAATCTGATAATATGGTCAACTAAGTTTATCTCAAACTGGTTTCAGCCATTTTCAAACTGGTTTATGTGCACTAAACATCTGTTCTGTTACAGGTTTAAACCAGTTTATGTGTAATGTGTGTCCCTAGCCTAAGACTGAATCACAAAAGCAGCAAGGAGGAGGAGGAGGAGGAGGAGGAGCTATCAATCTTTTGCACTGACTGTTTCAGGGATTTGAGCAGGGTGGAACAAGGTCACATTAAGCACCTAAATCTATTTACAAGCCTAAGATGTGAAACAGAACCAGGCCTTAATCTTTTCCCAGATTTCCAACATGACTAATCAGCCTGGAATTCTACTTGATCAACACATCAAAGAGCTACTCAACACAGCTTTCACACTCACATGGACCCAGAGGGACAGCTTTCCATCTTCAGCTCCCTGTGTGCAAAAATGAGGTTTACTTCCTACCTATGAGGACATTTTACCATCTTGTACCATCTATACTTTTCCCAGAGCCTGACAAAGGAACTTTGATCCTGAAAGCTTGCAGAAAAGGACAATTTTCTTGCCATTTTCCAGTTGGTCTAATAAAAGGTATCATTTTGGAACTAAGAGTTCTAGTTTTTTGTATGTCTTTTTGTCTCAGACCAACACAGTTACCAAATACATCCCTGAATAATTAAAACTTTTATTTCCTAAAATTAGAGTATGAGTTAACCCATAATTCAGGGATTCCAAGGTTATGTAGGAAAACCATCAAGCTGTTTGATGTTTCCACTGCTAATGTAGAGATGTTTATTTTATTTTTTGTCATCATCAGTAGAGTGAATGTGTTCTATTCATGACTGTATAGGAACTCTGTGGTAACATTTTTCTTTCCTTTTGGATAAAAATATCATAAAATTGAAGGATAAGTTGTTTAGGTAGAACAATAGGGCATTTGATATTTAATCTGCAAGCAATTCATAAGAATATTCCAAGTAATGGCACAGCATTATTATCATATCACTTAGAAAAATGGCAGCAAATTATTGCATTATTCACATCTCATTGGGTCCATGCTGAATTATCACAGAGATTCCTTTAAAGATGACATTTAACATACTCTTTTTACATAGTAAAGTGGTTAAAAGCACATTCAAATTTTAAAATGTTTCTGATCTCTTGACAGCTCACCAGTGCATTCTATGGGCCCCCTGCCTCTCAAGTTGTTAACTACAGCTCTAAATTTTCTTATAATTATGAATATTGCAGTCACACTAAATTAGACTGACAGATGAAATACTGATTACTAAGGACTTATTAAGGACTACTTTGCAACCAATTATGCTGACATTTGACTTGATTTGACAGTTGAATTGAGTGGAAGATTCCTCCAAACAGTAGAGAAGAATTTAATTTATATCTTCATCGTTTTAAAATAATTGTTCGGGACAGATTCATTAATATACCACTACAAAATTTATTTTTATCCCAGCAAGGAGCACCCATGATTCAAATGATAGGCAAATAGAAAGAGCATGGTGTCTTACCCACACTTGCATTCTCATACGGTGTAAGGTTCGAGGACCACTAGGCTACATTTTGGGGGGATCTTTGGCACAAGAAAAACCAGTTTACAGCCACCTCCCTGGAATCTTCATGAATGATCGAAGTGGGACAAAAAATAATTTTCAGGTTATGAGATTTTTTCTACCAGAGGATGAAAAACATTTTATGAGTCACACCCCATTTTCACTGGTGTATCTGTACTGTACCATTTTATGAAAATATGCTGTCATTACATTGTTATCTGGTAATTGTGAAGAACACCCCTTCTCTCTGTCCCTCCCTTGGGTCATTCCAGCTAGACCCCTCTCTCCCTCTCTTGCTTTCTATTTGGTTCAAACTGGTCAACCAGGTGACCTGGCTGGATCAATTCCTGAGGGGAGGGAAAAATGCTGTCTTCTCTCCGGTGGGCATTTTGAAAAGCCATAAGCAGACTGCCTCTAGGCTACAGCCTGGATAAATTCCTGTAAATAAAAACTCAGATACTACCCAGGATTTAGGATTTATATATAGGCAGATGTGTTTTAAAAGAATTCTTATGTCCAAGACTGTATAAGACTCTGGTTGCTTATGTTTGCTCAAAGTGTATTCTGACTTCCTTGTTCTACCGCCCACCCTCCTCCTGATCAATAAAGGTAACAGGTTACAGCATGCCTTGCTGTATTGTTGTGGAGGGGGCAAAGGAAACCCTTTTTGTTCCCACCAGAGCCAGTACAGCTTGTCTGTTTAATGTTCCCTCAGTCCTACCTGAGGTTATCCTGGGATGCTTCGGGCTGAAAGAGGCACCCATAAATATTACCAGTGGGCAAAGCACTTTCAGGGTCTGTATACCCTGGGCTGCACAGAGACCTAACTGAGACCAGTGCCTGGGTGGTGGCAGCTTTACCTCAGGCTTGTGGGTGTTCTCCAGGAAGCGGGACAGCTGGTGGTAGGCACCCTTTGTGAGACTCTTGAAGTAAGGTTTTTTTGGCCTGGCACAGTGAGATAGGTGGCTCTACGTAGTATTGCCCCCTACTGTGCCACCACAGGAATTTCTCAAATTTGCAGCAATTCACTGAATTTCAGAGGGACACTCCCTCACTAGCAGAATGACTCACATTCTTAGGACTTTGTCACACATTTTGCTTACCACACATTAAAATTCTAGCGTCCAAGCATTCAAGTAGTGAAGCACATGCTAAGTGCCATCTTAGCATATCAAAGTTACTCTGGTGAGGTGAGAAGGCTGGGATCAATAAACAGTTGATTGTTGGTCCAAGTCGTCCCACTACACTAGAGTCATGAATTAACTCCGCTACACTGGGGGAGGGGAAGAAGATGGGTCCCGCCCTCACAGATAGAGGAGTCTTTGGCCAACTCCAGTGTACTGGAATGGCTTCAGTGTTCAGGATATGTTTTATTTAGCTCACAGTGCATTACCATGTGACTGCCCAGAAAACATTCTAACTAATAGTAATTGTTACTACAGTCTACAAGAAACATGTTCTAAGTGTAACATTTGATTAGGCCCTTAATCCTTAATGGGGCTGGCTGCCCTTTCTTAAGGAAACAAACCACCCTATTAGAACTCCTAACAAAGAGTTCTCTCTAAAGGAGAATGATATTGAGAATCTCTCGATATGAGGAGGATGTCTGCTAGGGAGGTTGATAACTGGTGAGTTTTAAGGTGGCTGAGGAGTCCAATTCATGCTCTGCAAGTTTTTCCACAGATATGACTGGTGGTGCCGGGGGGGGGGGGGGGGGGGGGGGGGGAAGAGAGTCAGGGAAAGACAACACAACTGTTTGCCAGAATGTTGTGCACTTTTTTCCCTCCTATTCCATTTCTCAGTTTCCTGATCCAAACTGTTCTCTTCAAAGTGGGCTGTAACTTGATGTATGGCGCAGTGCCACTGAGACCTGGTACTAGCGAGTACTTCCCAATTTGTAGGGTTGATGCCACACTTCAAGGTATGCTTTCAGGGTGTCCTTGTAGCACTTCCTCTTACCATGACTAAGAGGAAATAAGAGGACTTGCTTCAGGAGACAAGTGTCAGCCATCTTCACATGGTGGCCAGCCCAGTGGAGTTGATATTTCATGATCTTTGCCTCAATTTTAGTTATGTTAGCTGCAGGGAGGATGCTGACATTGATGCAGTGGTCTTCCCATCTGAAGTGAAGGATCTTCCTGAGGTAATGCTGATAGAACCATTCCAAGCACTTAGGATGGCTTTGATATGTCACCCACATCTCACACCCATAGAAGAGTATAGACATAACCACTGCATAGGAGGCCAGAATCTTAGCTTCTATCTGCAGCTCTCAGTTAGCAAACACATGGTGAAACAGCTTTCTGAAGTATATGCTGGCACAGTGAATCTTATGTTTGAGTGACTGGCTGGGAGAAATGATACCACTACAGATGGTAAATGGGTCTGTCTCTGATCCACTGCAAAGGACTGTGGAGAAGCCTGAAGACACCAATGGACAACCAACCCTAGCCAGTGCCTTCCATAAGGCTTCATGACTGATAAAGTCGAAGGCCTCGGTTAGGTCAATGAATGCCAATGAATGCCTGGTGTTGCTCTGTAAACTCTAGGGTCTGTTGTACAACAAAAATCATGTCAAGGGTACTCTGAGATGGTCTGAAGCCACACTGGGATTCTAGAAGGACATCTTCAGCAAGGGAGAAGAGACAATTCAAAAGGATTCAAGTAAGAATCTTCCTGGCACAGATGAGGGCAATGCCTCAGTAGTTCCCACATGCTGACCTGTCCCCTTTCTTGGAGATGGCATTCTTTAAGTTACGTGGAACTTCCTCATTAACCCATATTTTGATGAGAAGTTGGTGAAATTTTTTCACTAGTTCTGTTCCACCAGCTTTAAAGACCTCTGTGGGGATGCCATCTGGGCTTGGTGGCTTATTGTTCTTGGTCTGAGTGATGGCACGCCAAACTTCCTTGAAGGATGGGGAATCAGCAAGAGGGTCTATTCCTGGGTGTCGGGAGATGGACTCAATAGTGGCAGCTGAAACCTCTGATTTACAGTTGAGTGGAGTCTTGAAGTGCTCCTTCCAACATTGCCAGATGGATACATTATCCATGAGAACAGTGGAGCTATTCTGGGATTGAAAAGGGGTTGAGCCATTGGAACATGGCCCATGGATGGATTTTATTGCTTGAAAGAAGCTTCTTATGTCACATTGGTCAGTGAAACTCTGGATCTCCATGGCCTTCACTTGCCAGCATTGGTTCTTGATACCTGTGAAGGAGCAAACATGGCAACAGTGAAAAGACCCAGAGAATGCCACTTCCATATAAGGATAGAAGCTCCAAGATTGGAGTGCAGCGGTGAAAGGGGAGCCTCAAAAGGAGAAAAAGGGGGGGAAAGGAGAGAAATGGGAGAAGCAAGAGGATTCCCAGGGAATCAGTAACTTACCTGAAGACTTCTTACAGCAACAAGAGGAAGAATGGAGCTCCAAGATTGAGGGGCGGGTCCAGGAAGAGATAAACCCCATGGGACGCATATTGCACTGCAGACCTGGAAAGAAGGAAAAGGAAAAGAAAAGACTGAAATTAACACATTATTATTCAGCCTTGGAGACAACATCTGAGTACCCATCGAAAGGACTTGAGGCATCAGACACACACACAAAAGAAAAGGATAGACTTATCTGCCAACAAAATAAAGAGAGTATATACAATGGGGTTTGAAGATAAGAGCCCACGATAAGAATAGAAACACAAATGGATAAATACGAAAGAGACTTTGTTTATTAATACTAGGTTCCATACATTCAAGTCGATAGTAATAGTATAAGAAAAGTTTATAAATAGAATTACCAAGTTGATATTATAGAAAGAAAAAAAAAGTTTCTGTTGGAAAGTAAAGGAATGGCGTACAGCGTGATAAAAGATTAAAATAAACACAAGTTTTGTTCTGAATCAAACTATGATTATTTATACTGTCAAGTGCATGTGAACATACAGAGAAATGAGTGAGATAATTTACCGATAGTAACCATGAAACCCTAATAGAGACCTAATAAGAACAAAAAAAAATATTCTTTTTGAACATCCCTCCCATCTAGTGACATCAAAAAATCGAGCACGGAATAATAACATCCAAGACGTGGCAGGCAGGAAAGTCAGGGTACCGACGGTTCTTTGGGTGACTATAGAGTGGTAAAAGGAGACATCCTAAGCATATCCTCACAACATCCCATAGCCTCCTCTGAACTACAGCTTTGAGCCATTGGTAAGTTTTTCATTTTTGCTGGTTGGAGGGTTCATTTTGCCAACTGCAGAGCATGGCTGTCATCTGATGGACAAATACTAGGATTTCCTCATTGCTCTCATTAAACCAATCTTGTTTACAGTAAGTGGAGTATCCAAATAATTCAACACGTACCTTGTGAATGCCTCTCCTTGGACTGTAACCTTATTGTAATGGAGAAGCCTGTGTGTTCCAATGACTCTCAGAGCTATGTCACCTGGAGTCTTGTACTCCTAGTAGGATCTCCCCTGGTGAGCAGATCTGAGGTGAGGTCCCAGACTAAGCATGGTCCAAACTCCTCAAGACCTCAATAGTGGAACAGGTGTACTTGAGGACCTGCTGTTTCTCTGTGGTTGTGAAGGTGAACAAGGGCTGCAGCAGGATGGAGGTGTCCAGTTGTCTTGGACATCCTTGCCACTGAGTTCAGGGCTCTCTCCTGTCAAGGTTGTGTGGTTGTCGCTTGCACATCAGCTTCTCCATGTTAAAAGATGTTGCGTGAAGGCCTCTGCCAGGGATGTTAGCATTTCCCACAAACCAAGTCCTGCAGTGATGGATGAGTGGCAGTGGGGGCAGGAACAGTGATCTCTAGGAATCCCTAGTTTCAAATCTGCACATAGGCAGTAGTCATGTAATGGTCATTTTGCACCTACCAAGATAGAATACAATTTGGCAGCTGCAGCCATGACTGAGAAGTCCTCTTTAGGATCCCCTTTGCTCACCCTGACTGGGGAAGGGACTAGAAAAGGTGCCCTAAGCATATGCTGTCTCAACCCCCCTGGCTGGACTGCCTGATCTAGTGTGATCACTCTACTTGTTGCTGAAACCAACAAAATAAAGTACTGAAGTTCACCACATATCCTCACTCTCATGGATTCCCCAAACAGTGAGCATCCTGAAAGAAGAACAATCACAGTAGCTAGAGAACTTACAAGACATGACATCAATATCACTGCCATAAATGAGACCCGTTGGGCAGATGAAGACCAACTGAAAGAAGAAGGAGGTGGCTACACCTTTTCTTGGAAAGGAACATCACCTGAAGAGAGGCACATTCACAGGGTAGGCTTTACCATCAAGAACAAGATTGTCATCCAGCTTTCAGAAGTCCCTGTGGGCATTAATGAATGCCTTATGACTCTCCACCTCAAGCTCAGTAACAATCAATATGCTACGGTCATCAGTACATACACCTCCATACTTGATGAAGAAGTCAACAAGAAACAGTTCAGCTGTGCTCTTGACAGTCCTGACTGCCAGTGCCAAGGAAGACAAGCTCATCCTCATGGGTGATTTAAATGTAGGAGCTGGGTGACATTCTGAACTCTGTAGTGGCACCAAGGGGAAAGAGAGAGTGGGGAAGTCAACTCCAGTGATATCCTCCTCCTCAGCAAATGCACAGAGCATGACTTGGTCATCATGAATACCATCTTCAGACAGTGACAAATATGACCACTTGAAAACATCCATGCTCCAGTCACTGGCACCTTCTTGCCTATATATACTATTGTCAGAGCCTGTGATTATACTGATGTCCATATCACCCAAGTCCTGAGAGGTGCAGATGACTGCTGGATGGATCACTGTTTAGTCAGATCAATCATGGACATGCAGCTCGCACTGCAACACCATAAACAACTGAAAGGAATGTGGAAGAGATTTAACATCAAGGCACTCTAAGACCAAGCTAGGTGTAAGCATCACCTTACCAAGAGGCTTTCTGACCTACCTCATGACATCAAGGACATCCAGGCACATTGGGAGGACCTTAAGAACATTATTCACAAAGCATACATTGAATCAAAGGAGGATGAACAGGGTGACACACATGATGAAAAAGGAAGAAAGTGGTCTTGGTCATGTCTTTCACAACAGAAACAAACCTGCACCAGTTGAAAAGAGAAAAACACGGCCAATTGGCAGAGAGTTAATTAATCAGTAAGGTAAGGTAAGATAGAGATAAACTTAACATAAATATAACAACTGGTAAAAACCTTTGAAATAATTATACCACTTTCAGGCCCTGATATGCATATGGATAATGAGATGTATATAAGTTTGGCAGAATTCAGTTCTTATTGTTCAGTGTCAATAAATGTTGATATCACCTCATACCCTCACATGGACAACAAAATAATTTCCAGTATTACAATCAAAACGTATAGTAAGGAGGCACAAGGAAAACAAATTCTGGGATGGGGGTAAGAAAATCTGGGACAGGAGCCCCAGATGTGCTGCCCACACACTGATCCTCTGCCAGTGGCTCAGGCAGCAGCTGCAGGAGCTGGGAGTCACGCTGGGAAAGCCGCGCTGGGATGAGGGGAGGGCCGCTGCTGCAGGGTCTCATCACTGAGGGACAGGGCTGCTGGAAGCCAAGATCCTGGTGCTGCCGGGCGCTCACTCTGCCCAGGTCCCAGCCAGGCCCTCGTAAGTATATAGAAGCAAGGCAGAGGTCAAGGAGCCAAAAGGTCAAGCATTCCAGCACTGGCTTCCCATAATGCCCCCACCAGTTTTCTGGTGGGAAGCTAGTTCTTGCTTTGGTCTTTCTACACGTCTTTCCGGGTGCCTTTTAAAAGTTAAAGTCCTGCCTAAAGTCCACACCAAGTTCATGCCAAAGGTCCACCCAGCCTGATACTAACCTCTAGCAATGGCTATTCTTAGACATGTTATGAGAAACAAATGCCCAGCTGTATCCCCATTACTTTGCTCTCATAAGCCCTGTGCCTAAATGATACATAACTCATTTCTAGCATATAAATTTACCATGCTTTCCCCCTTGAACACAGCACAGTTTTCACTAAATGTGAAACCCTTTCTAACTGTAAATGCAAAAAATAAGGAAAAGCTTTATTTTCAATCCACAGTATCATGTAAATAATACATGAAACCCTGACATACTGGCAGAGTTTGCACCTTCGTCTATATTGAAGGTTACTTACCCTTTCCCATTACATGAACCTGTCTTCAGGTGCGTATAACTTTTACAGCTTTGAGCATTCAGACTATACCTTTCCATGCTAAGGTTCTGCCTCAAGCTGAATTTTCCTGAAATGTTTCAGCCGAAACTGTTTGGGCATTTCTCAGAATGCTGTTAAGAAAAATGCACTGTTTAACCTATGTTAAAAATTTCTGTTTAACCATTTCATTGGGCAGCCTTTACCTTAATAGGTTATCTGTTCCAGTCCTTAACTACCCTCAGAGTTAAAAATTCTTCCTAATGCCTAACCTAAATGTCCTTTGTTGTAATTTAATCCCATTACCTCCTGTCCTATCCCCATTAGACACAAAGAATAATTGACTGCCATGCACTTTGTAACACTAATTTTTTGTATTTAAAATATTAAAGAGTTGCTTATTCTGTAAACACCATCCATTCAGTGCATTAAGGCAAAGATCCTGTGAAAAAACAGCATATGATCATATTATTAGCACACATACACAAGCTGCATTAAGATTGCACATATCTCCTTAATTCTGGCATTTCATAAATTTGAGTGGTCGACTTTATAACCTTAACTTCTTTTAACATTTTTTTCTATGTGTAATAATTTCTTCTAAGTTCTGTTCAACTCAAAGAGCCAAAGTAACAGCTCTCTCAACTAACCATACATGGGTTTAGAGCCACTCGATCTTTGTTGAACTGGATCCTATACCACTACACTGCATCAGCCTCATGGTTGGATGACTCTAAAAGGACTGATGTCTCACTTAACCAATAACACTCAATGCTACTTCCAAGGAGATTATCTCCCCATTTGCATCCATCTACCACAATAAGCAAAACTGAGTACACTTATTAACATTAAGTCTCACTTCATGTTTTATACCCACTTAGAGTATAAAGGAGCTTAGGGTACAAGAAAACCAGGTAGGCTCCAAGCCACAAAAGAGATGGAAAGGCACTCCAGGAGGAGGATCTAAAGCAGAAGTGGCCAACCTGCATCATGTGTTCCACAAGTAGCGAGGGCAGTTGCTGTGCATGGTACATGGCAGATTGGGGAGGGCAGAGGCTGCGCTGCGGCAGATCAGACAAGGAGCAAAAAACAGAGCAGCAGATTGGGCAGGGAAAGGGATTAGACTTGCACTCAGAGTTGGGTGTCTACACACGCCTATTAATGAGCAGCAATAAGCTCTACATCTGCATATGCATCCTGGGCTGCAGCATGTTAAGCCAGGTCAGAGTAGCCCCAGCTGCTGGGGCTGGCTGGCACAAGAGGGCACTCCAGTGTGGAGCTAGCCAGCAGAAAGCCCCTGCACTGAAGCACCTTCATGCTGCAGACAGCCCCTCCATTGTCACCGCGTTCACTGCTGAAGGTAAATTAGTTTACTCCACCCGATTGGGAGCATGAGGCTAAGACATATACTGCTTAGCTAATTAGTCTACTGTGTAATAAATGTGTCATATAGATGTGCCCAGATAGGATGTGGGGCTAATTTGTGGCACACCTGACAGTTTACCCCCACTGATCCAAATCTAAATGGTAAAAGAGCTGCCCCCCACAAATCTGAAGCCTGAAGGGATGGGCACTGTGCTCTCTGCAGCATCACACAAAGCCTAAGCACTCAGCTTCATAACCTTCCTATCTCTGAAAGGGAGCTACCAGTGACAGTCCATAAATTCTAAAAGATTTGAGTCCATGTTGTACTCTCTTTGTATTTATCTATAGGAAAGTAGCATATATCCCAAAGTCTATAAGCATAGGAAAGATACTCTTTAAAAAATGCGCATATTTTTTCCCCAAGTACATTCAGTACATTCACAATATTCCATTTAAAGCCAGAATGTAGACCACATTAAAAATGGAATGTGGCTATTATATAACATGACTAATGCAAATCTTTGGATTAAACTTCAGTCTCTAGAGAGCTTAGTAAAACACATGAGTAAGAAATATAATTTGCATAGAATCTGGCATCACTGATAAATGACTGTTGTAATACAAAATGCATGCAGCATGACAATACTAAGGTATATACAGTACTTTAACAAGGTGTACTGCAGCATTTTGCAGCAAGGCTTGGCAATTCAATTGACACAATTTAATGGTATGGATATTACTGAAGTAAAAGGCATAAGAAATCTTTTCAGTTGTAATATTGTACCTGAAACATAGACTGTTCTAGCTGATAGTAAGTGCCTTGAGAGGCATGTTACACATCCCCTTTCACATGTTCATTTGAACTTTCTAATCAGCTGTGTTCTTCTTAGGAATAACAGTGAAGTACAATGGTGCTGGTTGTGGCCGTGTTGGTATAAGGACATAAGCAGACAAGGTTCTTTGGGTAAATCTGATATCTTTTATTCGACCAACTCAAGTAATTGGAAAAATTCTTCTTAGCAAGCTTTTGGGTGTAAGTACTATTCACCAGGCTGAGGAAGCATCTGCAGTTGGTGTGTACTCTTCCTGGGTGGAATGAATAGTAAAGAAGCCAGAGGCTGGTATGCCTGCAAGAAATCCAGTTCGTGAAGATGTTAATTGAGGAGTCAATGGGTAAGAGACAGGCTGGGGGGGTAGGACAAGGGAAGAGAGATGAATGTAGCAGGTAAATAGTGGAGAGGTACCTGGGGAGTCAGATGTCAAGCAGGTTATAATGTGTGTCATAAATCCAATGTCTATATTTAGTCCATGGTTTTTTGTATCCAGGAGGTTGATGAAGTGAAGTTCAAAGGTTCATCTGTGTTTTGTAAATTCCCTTTGAGGATTAGAACTGAGAGACCGGAGAGACAGTGGTTTCCTTGTAAGAAATGTGCCCCCACAGGTAATTGGGTATTCTTGTCTTTAATAGATTTCCGGTGTCCATTCATTCTGGTGTGCAGCTGTTATTTGGTCTCTCCTACGTATTTTCCATCAGGGAATTTGGTGCATTGGATAAGATCTATTACATTTCTGGAGGCGCAGCTGTAAGATCCAGGAATGGTGATGGTTCTGTTATGGGGTGTAGTAATTGTGGGGGGTGATGGAGATGTGTTGGCAGGTTTTGCATTGTTTGTCACAGTATGCTCTGGATCCATTCCATGTGTTTTGGGCCATAGGAGTTTGCTTCTGGTGATGAGGTTAGCGAGATTCAGTGCTTGTTTGAAGGCTAGGATGGTGGTTCTGGGAAATCTCTTTAAGAAACGGGTCTCCCCTTCTAGTATGGGTTGCAGTTGTTTGAGGATTTTCTGTACAGGTTCGAGGGAGAGGTGAAGTCCAATGACATTTATAACTTGTAAATAAAGTTACTACCAGTAAATGTGAACAATAAAATGAAGAGAATATCTATTATGGCAGACGCATACCAACTACGTCCATAAATGAGTGCAGAACACAAAAAACCCTCCAGATTCTGTCTCAGACCATAGACTGATGCTCTTGATTTAAGTGTTTTGTACTGAGGTATCTCAACTAATAAAATTGCTTTTTTATATGCCAAAATAATCTCAGCTGACTGAACAGTGTAACAACCTATTTGTGAAGAATGAACTGAATTACAAATCAAGTTTGTTCTTGCCTGTTTGTATCCCTTTATTGCTCATTTTTCCACACATTTTTACTTGCAAAATGTTGTTAGTAATGAAGTTTAGGAACAGTAAATGGGTGATTTCTTAGCCAAGATCCAGTTAATAAGAAACACTGTTTTAGGCAGAAGTACAAAATTGTCCTAGGGTATCCAGAGATGGGAAAATTTTGTGTGAGACTGTCCCAAAGCTGGGATATCAAATACATCTACCTACAGAGCCATCAACTTTTTACTGTAGTTAGCTAAATGAAGTACCAAAAAAAAAAGTCACAAGAGCTTCCTATATCCAGGGAACTACATGTTATGTAGCCACTCTCATGGACTTCACTATTCTTGTACAGAATGTTTTTCTTGGCAGTGTTCTCATGCTAGACGGAAGTAAGGAAATTGCTGACAGGCATTATGCTCACTTTACCTACGCTGAAGCAGCCTAAGAAAGAAGGCACAGCCTCCAAGAGAAGAAAACATGGAAATGAAGCTGCTAGGGTTTAAAATATCACGTTTACAAAATGGGTCTATCTTTTTTTGTCCCCAGTGAGAGGCAAAAGGCAATCTAAGGTGGCACCCTCCTTATCATGGAGGACGGGATACAGGAGATGCTCCACACTTGAAGTGGGTTTTTGTCACTAGAAATTACTCCTGCCCTCATGAAGGCAGTGGAAGGTGTTTTTTCAGTCCCCTGCCTACATCAAAACTGCCCTTATACCTGTGTCTGCTACACCAGAGTACTGTTTAGGGGCTTTATCAAAATTACAAATACTCAGTGCAGTCCTTTTTTAACAAGGCATTTCCAATTTGGCCAGAGCATTTTTAACCAGACATTCCTGCTGCACTCTTGTCTGGTTTGTGTTTCTTCTACAGACTAGAAATAAGGTTGCCAATCTCACTGGGCCCTTTCATAAACCAACTGGCCATCCCTCCAAAGGAATGAATTGCTTTTCAATCCTGAGTACTGGCCAATCTAAACTGGTTTGTACTCCTAAACCTAATATAAAAGGTTTCATTTGGTCCCTTATAACCTAGTGACCCAAACCTTGTAACTTAGTCGCCCTCAAATTATGCTCAAACATTTTAACATTAGAACACGCATTCAAAATAATTTTAAACATTTTGACAAAGAAACTGAATCCTCTCCCCCCCACCAAGCCATTTTGTACCTCTGCCAAGTGACTCGGGTGTGCTTCCCAGCCACTGCTGTAGATGGTGCTATTTCTGATGTAAGCAAAGGCAAAATGACACAGTTCAAACATTTGACTGACAGGTATTTGGAAAGTTCTGTCAACAAATTCAGGTTCAGCCATGAACATCTTGAACTTCCAGGCCCAACTCCACACTGCGAACAGACTTCTCCTTGATCCTTTCAAGCAGATAAGTTTTCTAAAACCTTTGGTCCAAGTCATAGAATAATAGAAAATTAGGCTTGGATGGGACCTCAGATGGTCATCTAGTCCAACCCCCTACTCAAAACAGGACCATCCTCAACTAGAGTATCCCAGCCAAGGCTTTGTCTGGCCAGGTCTTAGAAACCTCTCAGGATGGAGATTTTTACCTGTACTTGCTCCTTTCTGTCCCTCTCTAACCATGCCACCAAAACATGGAGCCAAGCTGGAGCAGCTGTGCAGTCCTGGCACCACAACTACCCATGCAAAGTAACTATCCCAGCCAGCTATAAAGTCAGAGATGGAAAATGTGTAATAATTTTATAACTGGTTTCTATCCAGCTTTGAATTGGCCATGTAGCAGGGTCTCCCCTGTGGCTGACACCCCCACCAGCTGACGGGTGGGGGACCATGCACAGCCAGGGTTAGGAGTTGTGCAGCTGAGGGAACTCTTCATCCGGACAGCACCCCACAGCTGCAGGACTCTGTCACAGGGTGCTACTGGGATAGAGTCCGCAGCTGCAGAACTCTTCATGCTGGCAGCCATGGGGCGCTGCCACAGCTGCAAGTCCAGTCATCTACCAGATTGACAGCTGCAAGATCTTGTTACTTGCTTGGAGGAACCCAGGATGGTGATCCCAGGTTCCCCCTCCATAAACAGTAAGCTGTGATAGATCTGATGTTGGATCCCAGTCACATATGTGATTGTATGCATTACACATCAAATCCTATCATGTCTTTACCTGAATATCTAGAGAAGAAGTGGGCAATTATTTGGACTAGAGCTGGTCTCAGCAGGTAGTAATCAATGGCTCAATATCTAGTTGGAAACAGGTATCAAATGAAGTGCCCGAGGGGTCGGTCTGGGGCCGGCTTTTTTCAATATCTCCATTAACGGTCTGGAAGATGAGATGGATTGTACCCTCAGCAAGTTCACAGATTACACCAAGCTAGGGAGTATAGTAAATACACTGGATGGTAGGGCTAGGATTCAGAATGACCTAGGCAAACTGGAGGATTGGGCCAAAAAAAATCTCATGAGGTTCAACACAGTCCTGCACTAAGGCTGGAACAATCCTACGCAGTGCTACAGCCTGGCGACTGACTGGCTAAGCAGAAAAGGACCCGGGGGTTACAATAGACAATAGCTGAATATGAGTTACCAGTATGCCCTTGTGGCCAAGAAAGTTAATGATATACTGGGCTGCATTAGTAGGAGCGTTGCCAACAGATTAAGGAAAGTAATTATTCCCCTCTGTTCTGCACTGGTGGGGTCACATCTAGAGTACTGTGTCCAGTTTTGGGCCCTCCAAGAAAAAATGTGGATAAGTTGGAGAGAGTCCACTGGAGGGCAATAAAAATGGTTCAGGGGGTGGGCCACATGACTTCTGAGGAGAGGCTGAAGGAGCTGGGTTTATTTAGTCTAAAGAAGAGAAGACTGAGAGGGGATTTGATAGCAGCCTTTAACTACCTTAAGTGTGGTTCCACAGATGATAGAGCTAGACTGTTCTCAATGGTGACAGAACAAGGAGCAATGGTCTCAAGTTGCAGCAAGGGAGGTTTAGGTTGGATATTAGGAAAAACTCTCTCACTAGGAGGGTAGTAAAGCACTGGTACTGGTTACCTATGGAGGTGGTAGAATCTCCATCTTCAGAGGTTTTTTTAAGGTCCAGCTCAAGAAACCTGAGCTGGAATAATGAATTTGGACATCATCCTGCTTTGAGCAGGGGGTTGGACTAGATGACCTCCTGAGGTCCCTTCCAACCCTAATTTTCTATGATTCTATGGAGGGCCACTTAATGAGTTTTGATGAGCTGTTGAGGGCCATGGAGATGCCAACTGATCCTATCCAGCCCACCAGCTACAATTGGGAGCCTGAGGAGGCAGGGCTGCACCCTAGGCTGCTCTGCTCTGCTACAGCCAGGGCTGAGCTGGGCAGTGTGCAGACTCCTCAACCCCTTCCCCCCCTCCCCCACTCCACTGCATCCATCCCCCATATCTAGGTTCCTGTTAGCACTGCAGCTGTGCAGTCCTGGCACCACAGCCACCAGCAGCTGTGCCCGCACAAGATGGGGCACAATGCAGAATGCTAAGTAGCCAGCCTACCCATCCACCCACTGCAATGAGCCAGAGCTGCTGCTCCAGACCGGGAAAGTCAGCTGAGCACCAACGCCCACCGCCAAAGCTGTTTTGGACTCAGTTCCTAGCAGCACCACTGCAGAAGCAGCTCATCACAGTGGTGGATGGGTGAGATGGCATGGTTTTACATGTGTTTTGATGAAGTCCACAGGAGTGTACTTCATCTTTTAGGGAACCATGCTTCTTTTGGGCTACAGGAATACAGGAGCATTAGGTGTCTTATTACACCTCCAGGAGAAAAGGCGGTCCTGGCAGAACTACCTTGTTCAAACAAAGATATAACAGCTAGTCCTTCAAAATGAATTATTGTTGTTCCTCCTCACATATACGGGGTGAGGGTTTCAAAGCTTCCCATCCAACTGAGCCCCCAGCATTTCACAGTATGATCAGCCATCCAGGGGAGTTCTATGACTATTTTGCTCTTTGGATACAATGAGCCTTATAAGCCTCGTTCTGTGGATTCACTTAGAAATGATTTTGAAAACTTTTTCATTCCCTCAACATGAAAAAAGGCCAAATAAAATATGAGTGTTTCAGTTAATAATCTTAAATTACAGAAGAGTCATAACAGACCCAAAAAACCAGTGTGAGTTCTTCATTCAAGTAAAACAGTTACATGGTGACCTTATTAACAACAAATCCTGGTTTTCTCAGAGCAGAGGAATATATAATTATAAAAAAGCCTGGAAGTACCAAGGATTAAATTACATTGCCAAGGCAGCTTGTTTCTGAAGGGCCTATTACAGCCATGAACCGCAAACCTGTTATTTTTTTTAAACATGAATTGATGTCATAATGAGGTTTAAACGGAGACTCAGTGTCTACATTGCCTCCCTAAGGAGAGGGGTTCCCCTTCTATCCTGGGCATAGTGCCTCCTTCTGCTGTGCTGCTTAATGCAAATGTAAACAAAAAGGAGAGTCAAACCATGAATTCATTTCCAAGTGGCTGTCATGGATTTTCACTTTAGTCTTTTCATGGTTCACAAGGGCACCTTTCAAATCTGGTTTATACAGAAGATGCTTATATGATAAAAGGGCACAACCTACAGGAGCAACAGAGTGCTGATTGTGAGTCAGGACACAAAGCTGCTTACAGAAGTGATCCTTGCGGACCCTTAATTATGGAAATCTTTAACACTACTGTTATTGGAGCAACTGAAAATAAAAAAGAGGAAATCTCAAATGAACAGCTGTTTTTTCTACCTGTTCTAAGAACTAATGATTTTATAATAAATATATGCCTTGTAACATATCTCCTGCAGGGCTAGCCCACTGTGTAAACAGATTACATGGCTAAACAGAGCAACAAAATGTTAAGGATGGCAAAATGTTTAATGACTACTTATGGTGTGACCAGAGACAGGGACAGGCGGGTATTTTTCAGTTTCCTAAGAGTAACAAAAACCCTAAAGACAATCCTTGGTTTCCCCTATTTTTGTACATACAAGTGAGTGATAATCTTTTTTTCAAATACCAGTTGAATTAGAAGGAATCGTGGAAGTGTGTACCTTAAAATAAGCAACACAAATACTCCTGTTGATTGCACCATTGTATTTATGTACCCCTGCTCTCCAACTGCTGAGCTGTGCCATTCTATTAAAAGCTAAGAAGCCATTCTTGTCAACTTTTATTCATTGACTACCTAGCCACTGCATATTTGAGGAAGAGCTTGCAAATCCTGAAAGTGACAAATTGAGAGCAAATTAAGTGTGAATTTTTGCACAAATAAACATTCATACCAGGAGGACATTATTCACTATTCTCATTTATCAAAAAGAGTCATGTATTAGGGATGTAGATAGAAATCTGATGCAACTTAGATAATCGATTGTACAGAAAGGCAAAACATACACTTTTCTAACAATCTATAATCTGAGAAATATTTCCCAAGCTATTTGGTTAATAGTTATCAACAAAAATCAAATTCAGAAAGCAAAGATATGAACTTTCATATTAAATTTATGAACTTTCAACAAAAAGGCTAAAATTGTAGCCAATAATATTCACAAAAAAATTAGTCATCTTTAGGGGGTAACACTACTATCTTTTTTATGAAAGCAAGATACTATTATGGTGTGAAGCATTATTGGCAGGTATCAACCTATCAAGCAAGTCTTTAGCATTGTACGCAGAATATTCACTACTGTAACTGCAAGTCACTAGGCACGTCTACACATGCTTTTGCTCCAGCCACATTTACACTGGTGTAAACTAATCTGGTATAAGCCTTTTGGGGCTTATACATGCGGGGATTTGGGAGCAGATTTGCACCATTTCCTGCAGCCCTGCAATGGGTCCCTGCCACTCCTGGAGGGAGTTTGAAGGTTCCTCCTGGGTGCTAATTCAAGGGCTGGCAGGGAGCACTGGGCCAGCAAACAGCAGTCTCCTGGACCCAGATTGTTGCCTACAGCTGGGACAGGGACAATTTCCCCCTGCCCTGGCTCCTGGTCCTGGCTCCCAGCTGAGAGGCATGGGACTTGGAAAGAGCTGCAGGGGAAGGGCAGATTCCATCCCCCTGCCCTGATCCACCAGTGGGGCAACTGTCAGCTAGCTCACTGCTAGCTGCCCCACCTGGCTGGGACCTACCCCACCCCTACAGCTCTTTTGAAGCCCCATGCCTAGATCACTGGATCAGGGCATGGGGCTGGGACCTGCCCCAGACAGGGACAGTTCTCAGCCAGTCCCAGGTTGCATGGGGAAAGCCTGCATGTGCAGCTCAGAGCTGGCTGGGGACTGCCCAAAATAGGATAGTCCCTAGCCACCTTCAGGCTGCACATGCTTTCCCACACAGCCTGGGGGTGGCTGAGAACTGTCCCAGCTCCAGGCTGGGCAGGAACCTGTCCACATGCAGGAAGCTCCCAGCCCACAATTGCAAGTGTGATCACAGAGTGAAAGCTGAGAAGCTTTTTCCTACCCCCTCCTCTGCAATTGCAGAGCTGGGCTGGGAACAACCAATTGCAAACAGGGACCAGGGATTAGAAGCTCCCTGCTTCCATGACATTTTCCCCACCCAGGCACGCAAGGTAGGAGCTAGTGAGCCTGTTCCCCACCCAGTCCCATGAGTGCAGAGATGGAGGGGAAAAAGGCCAGGAAGTTTGTTTCCCTCCTAACTCTGCACTTGTAGAGCCAGGCAGGGAACAAGTTCCCCAGCCCTTGCCAGCATGGAGCTCACATCACCAGCTCTGTGACTGCAGGGCTGCTGCTGAGAGACCCATATCTCCCAGCCTGAGCTCTGTGGTCATGGGGCTCGGGCTAGGAGATTGTTTTCTCCCAGCCCAAACTCCGTGGTTCCGGGGCTCAGGCTTGAAGACCCTTATCTCCCAGCCTGAGCTTCATGGTCATGGGGAGATAAGGGTCTCCCAGCCTGCTCACTGCAGCCATGGAGCTTGGGCTGGGAGATAAGGGTCTCCCAGACCCCCACTCCCTGATCACAATGATAGAGTGGAAGCTGGAAGATCAGGATCTCCCAGACCCCACTCCCTGATTGTGATCTGGAAACAGGGGGCTTGGATCTCCCAGCTGCTGAAGCAAGAGGTCATATTTCCCACCTAGGCTCCTGTGATGGAGTCCACCCTGGCAGCAGGCAGCTCACTAACTGCCAACCCCTGGTGGATGGCGGACCAGGACTAGACATTGCTCCCAGTCAAGTGTCTACATGAGCACTAAAGTGCTGTTACCAGTCCCAAATAAATTTGCTACTTGTATTGGCAGGTAGCAAATTTACTCAGGATTAGAGAAGTTCACTGTGAAATAAGCATGTGCATGTGAAGATGCACATGCTTGTTTTGCAGTAAATTATGTTAATGCAAAGTTCAGCATCTCATGCAGATGCACCCACTGGGCATGTCCACACATGCAAGCATGTACACTTGCAGCAGCTCAAATAGAAGTGGTGCAAATTTGAGCCAGGGCTTTTTCCTCAGCGTACATGCTCAGGCATGCACTTTGTTGTGGAGCAAATTGTGCCACTTTGGGGCAAAATAACCCTGCCTGGCTCCCCCCAGATCTGTAGCCAGGTGGAGCTAGAGCCCAGCAGTGTAAAAAGCTTCCCTATCCTGGCCCCATCAGTACAAAAAGCCACCTTGTCAAGTAGCTCAGGGCTACTTGCTCTCAGGAGCTTTTGAGGCCTAGCCAATTGGTACCTGGGGACACTACCCCTTTTCACAGCTGGACTGCTGAATCAGCCTGGAGAGTTCCCTGCACACTTTACCCACTGCACCAGTCTGGCAGTGGGGGCTGCTGCCTGGCTGTGACCTGCTGCACAACTGCTAGACCCAAATGATGCATTTGCCCCTCTGGGCCAGCTGCCAGTGGGCTGTGGCTGCAGAGTTGGCCTTTACGCAGCACTACTGCAATGTGTGCCCCCTGCCCAGCCATCTGGGCATCTATCACCTGGAAGATGTTCCAGATGTGGTGGCCTGCTTTGAACTGTCAAAGCATGTCCTCCTGGCTCCTACTGGCCATGAGGTCAGCCACAGCCAGCTGGCAGGCAGGGTCCAGCCACTGGCCTTCCTAGCAGGAATTCTGGTGTTCCCTATTGGAAAACTGAAAAATCCCTCATAAAATATCCCAAAGTCACTCTGTAAAATACCCCAAAATCCATGTTACTCCACAATTAAAACAAAAGACCACTATAAAGAGAGAGACAGAGAGACAGAAAGACAGTGATCAGTTGGGCAATGTTTTATTGATATATCTGTAGCGTTAAAGCAATTAGGAAGACTACCAGTGTCTCTATCATAATAAAGTGAACTCTAAAGACATGTTTCATGAATTCATGAATATATGAATATATATTTTGCTGCCCCCCACAGGGGCTACATCCCTGAGGAGGTTCCCTCAGGGGTTACAGCACCGCCCCCCCACAGGAGCTACGGCCCCCCAGTGGTAAATGGGGACCACATTGACCTTTTTCCAATCCTCTGGTACCTGGCCAGTGCCCCACAAGCACTCATAGAGCCATGCCAGGGGCCCTGCTATGACCCCCACCAATTCCCTCAGCACCCTCGGGTGAAGAGCATCTGGACCTACTGATCTAAACATGTCCAACCCCTCCAAAAGTTCCCTAACTAAGTCATCCCTGAACCTAGGCATGGTGGTGCCTCCCTTGGGTCCTTCTGCAATTCTAGTGGGGGAGATGTCCCAGTCCCTGTTCAGGAATATGGAGACAAAGAATTTGTCAAAGAGGTCAGCTTTTTCATTTGCTGCAATCACCAGGTGGCCAAGCCTATCCTATAGGGGCCCCACATTACCCGGTGCCTTCTTTCTTACTCCCTATGCATTTGAAAAAGGACTTTTTATTATCCTTACTTCTGGTCACTACCCCTAACTCCATCTCTGCCTTGGCCTTCCTGATAGCCTCCCTGAAGTCCCAAACAATGGAGATGTAATCCTCCTTGCTGATAGCCCCTTGCTTCCACTGTTTGTACACCTCCTTTTTTGTCCTCAGGCATCCCTGGATGCCTTTGCTGATTCATGGGGGCTTCCTAGCACTCCTGCCCCCCTTGGTGCACATTGAGACTGACTCTCTTTGAGCTCAGAGGATTGGCTCCTTGAGGAACAACCACCCGTCTTGGACTTCCATCTCATTGAAGCTCTAAGACCCCAATGCCTCTTCTACTAATCTTCTTAGCTTACAAAAGTCAGCCCTCCTGAAGTCGACGACCTCTGCCTTGCTGCTTGCTTTCACCACCCTGCACTGGATAGTAAATTTCAGCAGGTGCTGATCACTGTTGCCCAGGTGGTCGAGTACCTGCAAACTCCTCACCAGGTCGTCGCCTGTGGCAAGGACCGAGTGCAGCAAGGCATTTCCCCTAGTGGACTATGTACCTCCTGGGTTAGGTGGAGGTCCTGTATCCCAGCTAGGAACCTACATAAGCAGTTGGACCTGGCTGGCTGCTCTTCCCAGAAGATGTCTGAGTAGTTTAGGTCACCCATGACAACCACATCCCTTGACTTTACAGCCTCTGTGAGCTGACCTGAGAATTCCAGGTCCAGCTCACCTCCCTGGACCTTTATCACTGATAAAATATATGATGAACCAGAGAATGGAAATTGGCTAGTATAACAGGATGCCATCCCCAGGGGCATTTGAGAATGCCTGGAGACACTCCAGAGTCCCTTTTCCATGTTTGACTTGGCTTCTGAGAACAGACTCCCCTTCACTCTCCTGCCACATCTTGGTGTTTCTTTGGGTTCTCAAAAGGGAGGCTGCCCCAGGGCTTCCTAGATCTGGTCTTTGCTCTCCAACCTCTGGAGGTGAGGAGCTCTTGCCTTAAGGACTAATTACATGACTCTGACCTTCCCTTATTGTGGCCCATGCCTCACAGGTGTGATCCGCA
This sequence comes from Crocodylus siamensis, assembly GCF_052110815.1. Classification (NCBI taxonomy): domain Eukaryota; kingdom Metazoa; phylum Chordata; order Crocodylia; family Crocodylidae; genus Crocodylus; species Crocodylus siamensis. The sequence continues at coordinate 37,574,255 of NC_143398.1, forward strand.
TCTTCTGTTCACTCTTTTGGGGTCTCAGCCAATGCACCTTCTGCCCCTTTTAATGTAGCTAAGCCATCCAGAATAGACCCACTGTGTTGAGCCGGGCTCGGAAGCAGTAGCTTCAATCAATCTGAACTGCACCCCCAGTGGCACTGGGCTCTCTGGCCCCTGTGGGTGCTAATGAGGTCTCCATCTCCCCTACAGCCTCAGCCACAAACCACTGGAATAACCTACAACATAAACTGTAAGCCCCTGGGCTATAACAAAGAAAAGTTAATGGAGGCAGTTAGCCTGCTTACCCATGGGCTCCACATCTCTGAGTCCTGCTGCCTGTTGGCCTCACTTGTAGGGCTGCTCCAGCTTTGCTTGGAGCCTTCAGGAGTCCACACTCTGTCCTAGCCCAGACCCCTCTGGCTAGCTAAGACAAGAGCTGGCCTGAGCCCTCTTGAAGTCACTGAACAGCTCCAGTCAACTGACTAGCCTGCGGGGCTTGGCGTTTAACCTCTGCTTCCTAATAACATGGCTAGGGTTCCCTGTTACAGATAGCTAAACAGTTTTCTAAACACACCAGTAAAAGTATTGTTTTCAGTTCACTGAAATCCAGTGCTAATAGTAGACCAGCCAATCACCTAGTCCAACAATGTATTTTCAAAGGTGTTTCTGGAGAAACACACTTTATTATTATCTTTTTTGTCATCACATCCATAGTGATACCTACCATGGTTTAAAATAAAGATATGCTTTATTTTTCAAAAAGAAGTAAGATCACCAAAAATTAGTTTCATGTGGACCATATATCACTGTAGATTCATAGATGTTAGGGTCAAAAGGGACCTCAGGAGGTTATCAAGTCCAATCCCTGCCCTGGGCAGAAAACAGTTCTGGGGTCAGACAGTCCCACCAAGGTGCCTGTCCAGTCTTCTCTTGAAGAACCCCAAGGTAGGGGAGAGCACCACCTCCCTTGGAAGCCCATTCCAGATTCAACCCTTACAGTGAAGAAGTTCTTTCTAATGTCCAATCTAAATCTGCTCTCTGTCAGTTTGTGGTCACTGTTCCTAGTTACTCCAGGGGGTGCCCTAGTAAATAGAGCATCTCTTATTCCATGTTGCCCTCCCATGATGAATTTATAGGTGGCCACAAGATCACCTCCCAGCGTTCTCTTCCTTAGGCTGAAAAGATCTAGGTCTCTCCTCATAAGGCCTTGCCTGCAGGCTTCTGAGTGGCCCTCCTCTGAACCCTCTCAAGATTCTCCACATCCCTCTTGAAGTGCAGTGCCCAAAACTGGGTGCAGTACACTCCAACTGTGGCCTGACCAGTGCTGCATAGAGGAGAAGCATCAGCTCCCTGGACCTGTTCATCATTCATCTGCTAATGCATGATAAAGTGCAATTAGCCTTGTTGATCACTTCATCTTATTGATGACTTGTGTTTGACTTGGAGTCAACTATGTCTCCAAGATCCCTTTCCGCTGCTGTGCTGCTGAGAAGGCCATCTCCCAGCCTGTAAGTGTGTCAGTGGTTCTTTTTGTCCAGATGCAGCACTTTGCACTTGTCTTTCATAGTTTCATAGTTTGTAGGGTCGGAAGGGACCTGAGCAGATCATCCAGTCCGACCCCCTGCCATGGCAGGAAAGAGTACTGGGGTCAAATGACCCCAACTAGATGTTCATCTAACCTCCTCTTAAACACCCCCAGGGTAGGAGCCAGCACCACTTCTCTTGGAAGCTGTTCCAGACCCTAGCCACCCTGACCGTGAAGTAGCGCCTCCTGATATCTAACCTAAACCTACCCTCTGCAAGCTTGTGACCATTATTCCTGGTCACTCCTGGCAGTGCTCGGGGAAACAGTGACTTCCCCAGTGCCTCCTGATCCCCCCTGACTAGTTTATAACAGGCCACAAGATCCCCCCTCAGCCTTCTCTTTTGGAGGCTGAACAGGTTCAGGTCCCGCAGCCTGTCCTCATAGGGCCTGCCCTGTTGTCCCCTGATCATACGAGTGGCCCTCCTCTGGACCCTCTCAATGCTGTTGACATCCCTCTTGAAGTGTGGCGCCCAGAACTGGACGCAGTACTCCAGCTGCGGCATGACCAATGCCGCATAGAGGGGAAGGATCACCTCCTTGGACCTGCTCGAGATGCATCTGTGGATGCATGCCAAGGTTCGGTTGGCCTTCCTTACTGCCTCTCCACACTGCCGGCCCATGTTCATCTTGGAGTCAATGATCACTCCCAGATCCCTCTCCGCCTCCGTGCTGACAAGAGGGGACTTCCCCAACCTGTAGGTATGGCGCCGGTTGTTCCTCCTGAGGTGCATCACCTTGCACTTGTCTGTGTTGAAGCCCATCCTATTCTCATCCTCCCACCCTTGTAACCTTTGTTGAACTTCATCCTATTTCATTCTGCCCATTTTTCCAATCTGTCCAGATCCACCTGGATCCATTTCCTACCCTCTGGTGTGTTAACTTTGCCCCAGAATTTGGTATTATCTGTGAACTTAGACAGGGTGCTCTCTATGTGCTTGTCCACTGATGAAGACATTGAATAGCACCAGTCCAAAGACCGAGCCTTGCAGGACTCCACTGCCACATCTTTCACTGCCACAGATTGATATCGACCCATCCACCACCACTCTCTGGGTGCAACCCTTAAGCCAGTTTGTCACCCACCTGACCGTGTAATCATCTACATCACAGCCTGTCGGTTTATTTACGAGAACAATAAAATTTAAGTTAAACTTGCTAAATGGCTTTGTCTGGAAATACAAGGGAAAATAATATTAAAAGATGTAAGACATTCTATTTTGACATTTGAAAAATTCAAGGTTTGGTTTTGAAAATACTGGAAAATCTCATATTAGCATTTCCAAATTAGTTTCACGTAAAAGTTGAGCTAAATCAAAAAAATAAGTATAAAATAAAAGGGAAAAAATAACCCCAAAATGGAATCAAACATTTCAATTTGAATTATTTTGGGATGAGTGCTTCCACCAAAAAATATGCGGCTCAAATCAGTTTGAGCCAGGTATTTTCTAATTCTTTGGATCAGCCAACAAACCTTAAATCCCTATTTCTGGAGGGATAAAAGTGCCATTTTAGCTATTTTGGATCTCTTAATCCCTATGTATATTTTTGGATGCCTAGAAGATTTTCTCAGAGTGAATACACTTATTCATAAGCATTGCTTCATGGAAAGTTTGACTAAAGAAATATTGGATGAAGGGTATTATTATGGATCAACTTTTAAGCTAAGTACAAGTATTCAAGAAACCCATAGCAGAAGTGCTCTAACTTTTGAACTTTACTCCAAGCACCCCCATTTAGGTTCAGATGAAGCAGAATATGCTACCCTTTATGGGGGGCAAGGACTTCAAACCCTGCCTGCACGGCATGAGCACATCAGGTAAGGAAGGCTCTTGCATACCTCTCAGTATGCTCTGTTGTGCTTCCAAAGACTCCCAAGCAGAGCTGCCTCTGAATGGGTGGCAGGGACATCATGGCCACCTGGATGCCCCACACACACAAATACAACCCAAGCATCCAGGACACTCATGCAAACACACACACAACTCAGGCATCTGCTGCACAACTGGGTCATCAACTTCCATGCAGCTGATGAAGACAATGCCCACATTTTCTGTAATTCCCTGTTACCCAGGGCGATAAAGAGCAGGCACTACATTCCTTGGGTCTCCAATTTAGTCATCAGCAATGCCATCAACCCCCATAATCCTTGTCAGGGTTCTTGCCTTGGCTCATGAGGCCCTATGAAGTGCAGCTGAACTACCAGAAGGAGCACTTCAACTATGGAGCAGGCCTGGCACTGGAAGCACATGCAGTGCAGGGAAAAGTGAAAAGGCACACCTCACGCCAAAGTGTGTGGTCCTGGGCCCCACACCATGGCAAGCTGTCCAGATCCATGAAGCCATGGCCAACTGCTTCCTCCCCCATGTGGACTGGGATCCCTTCCTGGATGAGAGGGCTATAGGGCTTTGACTTTCCATGCCTTGGCACTGGGCTATGGGTCTCCTGCCATAGGCTCCTCTGGCCCTGTGTCATTGGCACTGCTGTCCACAACCCAGTCTGCCCAGGCACCATCCCCCTCCCTTCTCCTTGCCCAACACCTTGCCACCAGAGGCACACACCAGGGTGTGGGGGAAATCAACATAAGGAAGAGTCATGCCTTGTTTTAACCAAATGTTGAAGCTGCCAAACAGTCTGTTTATTAAACAAACCCTGCAATGTTGCCCACTCTGGAACTTGGAATGTTCTAATCAGTTAACAATGAGAGAGTGGGGAAAAACCCTACCTGCACCAGGCAGTTATGCCACTGAGGGGGAAAATGGGGGAGGGGAGGCATCCTCAACTTAACAAACATGAAACCTTGGGGTGGCAGGGAGTATGCTGCATGTGAAACTGCTGACCCACAGTTTAATTCAAATGTTGCAACTACCAAACTTTTCATGTACATAATAAATAAAATGTGCAATGTTGCCCACTCTGGAACTTGGACCACAGCCCAGGGCACTGAAGTTCCCTCCAGTGGGACCCAGACCTATAGTGGCCTAGCACGGTGGGCTGGTAGAATGCCCCACCATGTTCTCTTTGGGGCCCTGCGCCATGCCAGCAACTGCCAGTGGCCAGGCATAGTGAGCTGAGCTTGGAAGGCAGGTGGAGTCAATGCTAGCCCTGGCATCAGGTCTCAGGCAGCCTATTTCCCCTCCCCTCCCTTCCCCTCCCCTCAAATTGCTGCTTTCCCAAGGGGGCCCTATCAGATGCCTTCCTGGCTCCTTGAGCCATGGGTCAGTGGCTCCCATGCACCATATTTCCTCTTCTGGGGCTCCCCTGCCCTCCAGCATCCCTCAATCAATGCACAATATGGAGTTTTCCCTCACAGCCACCATCCAGGGTGCCCCCCCATGGGACTCTTCGGCATGTCACCTTAGAGAGAAATCCCTGGAGTGGGGCTCTCCATGATGACAGGGGAAATGAGTGGCTAGAAGTCTGCCCCACCACTCTGGCCTGGGAGAGAAATGGTCTCCCCATTGGAGGTGGCACTGATGCCACTTAGGGGTAGTATAGCTGAATCTCAAGTGGTTTTTTACTCTGTGTCTAAATTCCCATGTGCTGCAACTCTCTCAGATCTGAAGTGCATGTGACCTCCCTCAGAGCAGCTGGTCCTCATAAACCTTGTTCTTGGACTTTCGCAGTGCAGTCCTGCTCCTGGACAGCTCGTTCAAGTGTCATGGCACCACGGTGCAAGCAGTCATCAACCTTTCCATTCCAACCCACCACATTGATAGTTCCCTTCAGCCCTCATGTCCCTGGTGCCATCTACATGCTTTCAGCATCTCAGCTCCATAACTGGCATTCCACACACAAATGCAGAGCCTGCAGGCAAGGGAGACACTGAGGGACATCTGGTGAGTCCCCTATCCAGACTCTTTCCTTTGCCTGGAACTAGAATCCACACAGCTGCTCACAACCTGGCACTGACCAAATTGTGCCTGGAGGATCATTAGCAAAGACACGTTGATTCGCTTGTTGGTTACACTTCAGCTATGGAGCTCAAAAAAGCTGTCAATGCATATCAGGGTCTGTTTGGGTTACGGTTTGTGTCAGGTGAATCTGGGTAAACACATTGGTCTCTAACACAGACTGATAAGCTCCCAACAACAGTAAGAGGTACCAGCCCTGATGCCTCTGCTTCATTCCAGCAGGGGTGGTGCAGGGGTTGAGGGAGGGGAGCTTTTTGAAGGCACAAGGTCAGTGAGGAGCATCAATAAATCAGTATCACCAGTCTTCCACATGAACAATCATCGAGCTAAGAGCACACTGAATATCAGAGTAGGCAACCCCAGCTTTCCCTATGAGCACATCACAAACTACCAAGGGCCGCTTTTGTTTTTAATCCCCTAACAGTGCTGAAAACACCCCCTAAAAAACTCACATTGCTCCCTTGCAGTGCAGTGAACAGCTGAACATGCCATATGCAGTGCTGCAGACATGTCTGAGGCACCACATACTGCACGGTCATGCTTGTCTGGATGCAGCCAAGAAGTCACTGTCAGCATGTCTGTGGAGTACCCCCTCTATCCTCATGTTTCCCGCCTGCCACGACTTGGATCTTAAAGAAATAAAAATAGGGAGGAAGGGATTGTTACCCAAGAAAGTACCTTTAGGAAGAACCACGCTGGAATAACTTGGTTTTCTCCTTTAAGATTTTATTCAGTGGTTTGCAAGTTTAACAGGAAATTCTCCTTTAAGGGGGGAAGTGAATCACAGTCCGAAGGGTTAATCCTGAATCCCAGCTGGGTCACTCTCTGTTATCAGTAGAGGACCTCCAGCCCCTTACTTGGAACAGTAAGTGCAATAGTGTGCCTACTTGCTTGTCAGCACTGAAGAATCAAGGTCCTCAGCCCAGCAAAGGGAGTCTCTGGGCTTCTCTGTCTTTCCTGAGTCCTAGTCCGCTTCCCCTCCCCATAATTGAAAGAAAGTAAAAAAGAGAGAGAGAAAAAAAGAAAAGTTTCCTTTTGTTCAATTCTGGCCACTAATTGACCAATTAGCGGCTTGTTACACACATGCTGATTATTTTCTTTTGTAGTGCGGCTTCAGCATGCAGGCTCCGCGGCTCTCCCACGGTCAGGGCTCGCTTGCTCCGCCCTCGGTAACCCTTTTCCCTCGGGGTCCTGGAGTCACCTGGTCTGGGTGGGGGTAATCCCTCCCACTGCCCATCTGACTCAACGTCGTCCCTGATCCTGAATGCCAGCTGCAGCTCCAGCCCGTGGCATGGCCCCACTTCTCCCTGCACTCACCGCTGCTCTGGTAGAGTCAAGGTAAGATAAGGCGAAGTCTGGGTTCTGCAATCCCTCTGATCCTGCGCCGGGGCCTCTCTTCCCAGATCCTTCTCTCTGGGGGGGGATCTCTCTCACAGCTCCTCCTCTCTCTCTCTCACTCTCTGGGGTGCCCAAAGGCACCTTTCCTCTTCTTCCTCTCCTTTTTATCCTCCAGGGTTTAGTCACCATTGGCTTCTTAGGGCCAGGGACCCGCTCTCCTCATGGTGTAATTATTTCCAGCTGCCCCTCTTTTCCTTAACAACAGGGTTTCAATAAGAACCCTGTTACAGTCACATCAGATCATTCCCTCACCTATAAACATCACATCCAGAAGGTCAGCAGTAAAGTCTCTGAACAGGTAGCTGTCTTAAGAAATTTAGGCAGCACAACATGGGGATCCAACTTCAAAGTGTTCAGAACCACTGCAGTTGCAATAGTATATGCCCCAGAAGATTATTGTGCTCCTGTATGGTTCAGAAGTTGTCACACTAAAAAGCTGAACACTGTACTTAACAGTATGCAGAGGCTCAAAACAAGCTGAACAACTTGCGCGTGTGTGCACGCACACACACTCTCTCAGACATGAGACCAAGTAACATAAGAAGACAGAACCTAGCCATTCCCCTGCTGCTAGGTTTCTGGGCCCACAGAGAGCTCAGTAGGCTGGGTACTGCGGCCAGCATTGCATTAAATTTAGATAAGGGGTGGGGTGAATGGAAGTGTGTCCCGGGGGAGGATGGGGGAAAGAACCCCAAAACAATAAACAGGGACCCCCTGGAGTGGGGAGCACATGAGGAAAAGGGAAAAGATATAAAAATAACTCAAAGGGATTACTTACCAGCAGCAGCAGGACCCACGACACAGCTGGAGGGAGAGAGGAAATTTGCACGGGTCATAAGCCACACCTTTATCCAGCTGAAACTGGCCAGTGACGTCACTGGCAATCACCAGCCAGCAGGGATAAAGTGAACTGGCAGGGAAGACGGTGGGGAAAGCGGAGCAGAGACAGGGAAGTCTCTGACACTGGGCACTGCCCAGAATACCTGGAGGGTGAGAGAGCCAGCAGGGGCTCTCTGCTGCAACAAAATACAAAGTGCTGAAGAGACTGAGGAGCCAGAAGAGGCTCCCAGTACTGACAGAGGCAGTGTCGACGGAGGGACGACAGAGCCGGAGGAGGCTCTCCTCACTAACAGAGGTGGGAGCATCGGAGGAGCACAGGAGACAATGGAGGCTTCCACTCTGGGTGGAGATGAAAAGGGCAGTGAGGGAAGCTGAGGTACAGGCCATCCAGAGGCTGGGTGTCAGCCCACAACTCGAGGGGTGGGCAGATATGTGGGGAGACACCCCAGGATAGCAGAAATAGGGAGCTCCCTACAGTGGAGAAGGATGACAATGGCCCATGTCATACACGGCAGAGGGAGAGCCGTGACAACCTGGGTCAAAGAACCACTGTCTACACTGACCATGACGGCCCAGACTTCAGCAGCATCAGAGGGCGCAAAGGGTTGACCATCACCCTGGCATAAGGGTAGGGGAAAAGGACTGATCAGGCCCTCCCATGCTTGATTTCATTAGTCCTTCCTTTCTTTAGTTGAGAGATAGGGTGAGATGATATAGCCAGAATGGCACTGTATCATATTTTTCTTTGATCCTCCATCTTTTGTTGGAGCGTAGAGCGAATTTTGGAGTCCTGGGTAGGGACTGTGCGAGCCAGAAGGGTGCAATTTTCTGTAGCCCTACTTCTGATTGAGTTAGGTGCCTCGGGAGGCAGGTCCTACAGTGTGGTAGGGACACATGAGCCAACAGGGCCCAGGGAAGATAAACATCATCGGGGATACGGCCAAGAAGAACTGATGACCCACCAGAGGTTAGCGTGAGGTTGGGGTGTAGGGGAGGTGGAGCCCCATGGACTACCGCCAGGCAGTCTCTGCGCTGCAGCCAAACCCTGGGTGGCTGGCCCCCCTACTGGTGTAACATTCGAATTCATGGCAGGTGAGATTGGGGGAAGCCACTCAGGGGATAGACAGCAGCCCACAGCCCTACAGGAGATCATAGGATGCCCTCTATCAGCAACCCGGACCAAGGCCACACGAGACAGGGTGTTTGAGGCCAAACGGGTACAAAGTGAAATGATTAGTCAGAGTAATCCAGTCCAAAATCTATTCCTACAATGTTTCATACCAACACCAAATGAGTCCACCATTGAGCATGATCTCGACAGAGAAGCATGGGTCAAGCTGAACCAACCATGATCAGGCTACAGACACTTCAAAACACTGCACAGAATAAACAACTTAGACAGCCTCCTGTACAAATGCAGTGCCCAACATACAGCACAGCACTTAATCAAAAGCTGCAATCTTTACAAATGCCCAGATGGGGTATATGGAATATGCACACTGAGTGATAATACCAGACAGTGGCTCATAGCTATCCAGGGGGAATAGAAGGACTGGGAGGAAGGGGTTGAAACACGGACTTTGCTGACTTGTCAGTGACAGCCTGGGGGAAGGGCCAGCCTGATGCTAGGGCAGAGGAGACTAGCCCTGGCCTAGGCTAGACTCCCGACCCATGAGGGAGGGGTAAATGGGGTGATGTAATCCTTCATGGGTCAGCAGAATGTGACCTAATGTGATTCATGATGGGATATGGCATAGATGTTCATCATGGCACTCTAACCTAATGTACTGAAGTCTGATATCACATCCATCCAGGGTTATCTTAGGGTGGGATATACCATTTTACAGCATTCTATTGCAGTGTTTCCCAACCAGTGTGCCGCAGCACAAAAGTGTGTTATCAGAAATGAACAGGTGTGCCATGGAATTTTGCCATGGCAATGAGCTACAATAAGTATTAGGATGGCGATTGCCTCAACAGGTATGATGCAGAAAATTTATATTAATATAAGTGTGCCTTGGGCTGGAAAAGGTTGGGAAACACTGCTCTATGGGCCTTAAAAGCTTGGTTGGTTACAGCTAGAGCGCTTTCTATGCACCTACCACCCAATAACTATAACTTATATCTGGTCTTAGATAAGAGGTATAAAAATACAGAATGGGTTTACTTGTATGAGATGGACAAATATATATTCTAGCCATTTCAGAAGGGGAGAGGGAGGGCACAGCAGCTATTATGATCTGCCACAATTGCATGACCTTGTGGTGTGTCACGGAGTCACGTAAGTGCCTCGTGACTGTGAGGGTGATTGGCAGAGCTGCCAATCACCCAGGCAGCTCAGGTGCTGGTTACCAGGGCGACCCAGCGGGTCACGTGGCCAGAAGGGGGCAGGGCCAGGCCTTTATAAACAGCTTAGGCCGGAGCCTGCCTCACAGTTCCCTTCTGGCTGCCGCAGGAGCAGGAGCTCTGCGGCTGAGCTGAGTGGCCCGAGTTAGTGGTCGCAGCCGTACCACACTAACTGGCTGCAATGATGCAGGGAACAAGATCGCCCTGAAGGGAGGTAGGATTGAGAGCCCTGGCGGGGCTTGGAGTTATGGTTAGGCGTACGGAGCCTCTGTGTTTATGTTGCAGCCAGATGGCTTGAGCTTATGTTACAGTTTGGACCGGAGGACTGGGTGAGGCTGTAGCGGAGCGAGGAGGCCTCATGGGGGCTCCCCAGCAGCTTGGGGGGTTCCCGGTGCCCTGTAGGGGCACAGTGCCAGCAGGGCACTATTGTCGGTGCCAGAGAGACACCGTATTGTGCCAGGGAGGCGCGGTGTGCGGGGTTGCAGAACCCAGCCCATAAGGGCGGTGTTTTGCCCAGTCGGGCAACCGGACCCAGAGAGGGGTCAAGGGGACAGGCACGGCAGCGAGCACCTGTGCCCCTAGCGCGAGGCGCATGGTGTGGGCCCCGGAGAGGGCAAGGCCCCAGAGTGGGGCAGAAACAGAGCGCGAGGCGCGCGGTGTCAGTCCTAGAGAGGGCAAGGCCCCAGAGTGGGGCAGAGACGGAGCGCGAGGCGCACGGTGTCAGCCCTAGAGAGGGCAAGGCCCCAGAGTGGGGCAGAGAAAGAGAGCGTGAGGTGCTAGGCATCGGCCCTAGAGAGGGCAAGGCCCCAGAGCGGGGCAGAACAGGCAGCAGTAGCGAGCCAACCCAAGGGCGCCGGCATTAGGGCGGCGGTAGCGAGCCGACCCAAGGGCGCCAGCATTAGGGTGGCGGTAGCGAGCCAGACCCAGGGGGCGCCAGCGAATAGCCGGACGCCGGCGAGAACCCGGCCCAAGGGCGCTGGCAGCCGGACGCCGGCGAGAACCCGGCCCAAGGGCGCCGGCAGCCGGACGCCGGCGAGAACCCGGCCCAAGGGCGCCGGCAGCCGGACGCCGGCGAGAACCCGGCCCAAGGGCGCCGGCAGCCGGACGCCGGCGAGAACCCGGCCCAAGGGCGCCGGCAGCCGGACGCCGGCGAGAACCCGGCCCAAGGGCGCCGGTATTGGGGCGGTGGTAGCGAGCCGGACCCAGGGGGCGCCAGCAATTAGCTGAACACCGACGAGACAGGCCCAGGGAGTGGGCTGGAGATAGGAGCCCACCCCAAGGGGGCGCCAGGTGGGTGAGGAGCCCAGGGTGCCCGAGAGAGAGAACAAGGGCACCTGAGGGGCGAGGGACTATACAAACGTCCCCCAGAACAGCTGAGAGGCTTGGGGCGTGCTAAAGCGGAGGTTTGGAGGCACGCATAGCCCTTAAGGCAGGGCGCATATAGATACCCCATTTAGGAGTAGGGACAGGAACACCAGTACCGTCAACTGGGGAACAAAGGCAGCCTCCCATACAACTTATTGGTCATCAAAGTCGTGGCGGGCGAGATTCTGAGGGTGCTACGTTCACCCTAACGTGACGGTAGGGGGCGCTAGGGAGTTCACGGCCACCCCTAGTCCCCGCTCCCTCACATGGTGATACAAGTTAGCTAAATTGCTCTAACTTTGACCATGAATGAAGTAGATTTAAAATTGGAGCCACTGTGTTCCACCTATAATCACTGCCAAATTTAGAAGGCATAACAGTTGCATTGTAACAACTGGTACTGGAATTCTTTCATATCAATACTACGGTTGCATCTGTCTATACTCTTGCTCTCTCTCTTCCCCACCTCCCTTCTCACATGAATAGAAAGTGTAGCCCAGGTGTACACAGGTTTCTACTTCCCTCTCCAATTGAGGGAATTATTGGCAGGGCAGTGTACTGTGAAGGGCCACAACAGCCCAACAGCCACCTCTGTCCCCTATAGAGTCAGGTCCAGTCAATCAATTATTTAACTATACACAGATTTATTATTACAACAAAACCATTAAAGGGTAAGGACATAAATTTTATATATGTACAAATTTACAAAACAATAAACCCTATAATATATATATTCAACACCGACAAGTGCAAGGTGATGCACCTGGGGAGGAAGAACCAGCATCATACCTACAGGCTGGGGAACTCCCTTCTCATCAGTGCAAATGCCGAAAAGGATCTTGGAGTCATCATTGATACCAAGATGAATATGGACAGGCAGTGTGGCGATGCAGTTAGGAAGGCCAACTGCACCTTGTCATGCATCCACAGATGCATCTCAAGCAGGTTCAGGGAGGTAATACTCCCCCTCTATGCAGCACTGGTAAGGCTGCAGCTGGAGTACTGCATCCAGTTCTGAGCACCGCACTTCAAGAGGGATGTGGACAGCATTGAGAGGGTCCAGAGGAGGGCCACTCACATGATCGGGGGCAGCAGGGCAGGCCCTACAAGGACAGGCTACGGGACCTGAACCTGTTCAGCCTCCACAAGAGAAGGCTGAGGGGGGATCTAGTGGCCTGTTACAAACTAGTCAGAGGGGACCAGCAGGCATTGGAGGAGTCCCTGTTCCCCCAAGCACTGCCAGGAGTGACTCGAAATAATGGTCAGAAGCTGGCAGAGGGTAAATTCAGATTAGACATCAGGAGGCGCTACTTCACTGTCAGGTTGGCTAGGATCTGGAACCAACTTCCAAGCAAAGTGGTGCTGGCTCAACAATCACCTTGCTGGGGTCGTTTGACCCCAGGACTCTTTCCTGCCATGGCAGGGGGTTGGACTTGATGATCTGCTCAGATTCCTTCTGACCCTACTAACTATGAAGCTATATATATATATATATATATATATATATATATATATCCACATATACATATATATATATACACACACACACACACACACATATATACACACACACACACACACACACACACATATATATACAAACACCCAGTTACCATTTAAAATGCAGATAAACAATAGAACAAACCAGACCAAAAGATATTGATTGGGCAACCTTATAACGCTATTCACATACAAACTATTACTTCAAATTATTCACATAAACAGTAAGGCACAGTCCAGAAATATAATCAGCAGTCCTTAGACTACCTGGGTTCCTTCCAGGGCAGGAGCCCCACTCCCAACAAACTACTACAGGAAAGGAGGTGGGGGGAAAGAAAAAGGAGAAGACAACCCCAAAGACTCCTAAGCTCCCCCACTATCACTCAGGAGTGGCCCACGTGGTGCCTCTTCTCAACCCTCCCCTGTGAGGACCCTCTCTCCTGGGTAACTTACTACTACTCCACAGTCCCAGAGGGTTACCTCTTGTTCTCCAGGTCAACCTCTGTCCCTGCTGGGTTTTCCTGCAACCTGGCTCTGCTGCCGCCATCCTGACTTAAGGCCACATGCACCCTGTGTGTACTGGGCACTTCACCTTGTGCTAGGGGTTATAGGCCTGGACAGGCTTGTGCAGCAGCAGGGCTTGGTCTGTTTCCTGGACCCTCTGGGAAGCATTGTCTGCACTGAGCTGCTGCCCCGTGTCAGCAGCTATAGACCCGTGCCACCTCAAGTAGCTCCCAGGGTATCTCACCCTCTATGTGTCGCCTCCTGCACCAAGCTCCCAGCCTCGTTCTGGGGGTTGAGGACCTCAGCCACCAAGGGCTCCAAAGATCCTGCTCTGTGCACTGCATCTCTGACCACACGCCAGAGGTTGCAGACCCAAGCCACTTCACGCAGCTCCCAGGATCTGGACACCATGCGCTGTGCTGTGCACTGACAGCCTAACTGCTGGAACTGTCCCCCGCACCCCACTGATAGAAGTCTTCAGGGGCTCTTCCTGGGATACTGCTTCACCCTGTGGAGAAGCTCTCCTCAGCTCTTCTAAGCCCCACTCTTCTCCCTTCTCAGTCCCCAATGCATTTGCCCCTTGTGCTGGGCACGCAACTCCTTTTATATGCTCCAGGGCTCTGCCCCTGAAGTCTTCTGGACCTGACAGTTTGCAGTCTTCAATCAGGTTCAAAGGAACTCTTCTCCCCCTTCCCTCAGGAAAGGGGTGTGATATTATTTCTCTTGCTGCCTCATGATTGGTGGATGGGCTCCACCAATCAAAACAGCTGTATCTCAAGCCTGGGACTCAACCCAACCTCTGAAAGGTAAACCTGCTATGAAAGAATATGTTGGGTACATTAATTTCTCTCCCCTCTCAACAACTTAAAAAGCCATGGTTTGACATAGCTTCCAGCACTCGGGAGGTAGGAGCAGTGGGGAGACGAAGGACACAGGCACATGTGTCTTACACACACGTGTGCCCCCTTACCTGACCCGGAGCGGAGGTGAGAGCAGCAGAAGCGAACAGAGCAGCAGTGAGGGCAGCAGCAGTTGATCCCCCTAAGGTAAGTGGGGCACAGGGACCAACACAGCTGAGCCAGATCCAGAGGGGAAGCCCCCCGGATCCCTCTTAGCTGAGCCAGTAGGGAGCCACGCTCCCGAGCCACGCGAACAGAGTGCGCAAACAGGGGCTGTCTGTAAGAGCGCATTGGTGTTTGCACCAGCATTCACACCGGAGGGGGAGCAGGAGGGGCCCAGAAGCTGACTCCTGTTAGCGTGGGCCAGAGGACCTGAACTCACCTAGAAACTCAGCAACTCCTATGATGGTGTCGACACAGAGTGCTGCCAGGGCCCCTGCCCGGGGGCGCGGCCCTCCCAGGGCTTGTCTGAAGCCTCCACCCAGACAGAGCCCATGGCGGGGCTTGCGTCCCCCAATCCCCTGGCCTGCGGGAGCTGCCCAGCAAGGCCTGGGGGGGCAGGGACTGGAGACCCCTAAACCTGACCTGCAGGCGCCCGCCTTAGGGACCTGGAGGCGCAGGTGAGGGAGCTCCAGGAGGAGGTTAGCAGACTGAGGGGAATCCGAGAGGCAGATGAGGAAATTGACAAATATTTTCCTTCCCTGCAGGGTCGTACGACCAAGGAGGATGCACCTCAAGATGAGCCCTCCACTGCAAAGTGGCAGATGGTCACCTCCCATGCCAGGACTGCTTGAAACACGGCAGCACCAGTTCCTCCAGTCCAGCTGGAGAACAGGTATGAAGCCCTGGCAGCCCAGGAGGAGGAGGAAGGAGAGGACGAACCGCATCCCGTGCAAGCCAAAGGAGGCAAGAAGGCCAGGAGGAAGAAGCATCGCGTGATCGTCATTGGTGACTCCATCCTGAGAGGTACGGAGGGCCCCATCTGTCGCCAGGACCCCTCTGCACACGAGGTATACTGCCTACCTGGAGCGAGGATTCAGGACGTGAAAGGGATGCTCCAAACCATAATCCAGCCCACCGATTATTACCCCATGGTCCTAGTCCATGTGGGCACTAACAATGCGGCCAGGAGGAGCCCTGATTGCCCGATGGAGGACCACCACACTCTGGGGTGAGTGCTGAAGGAGATGGGCGCACAGGTGGTTTTCTCTTCTATCCTGCCAGTGAGTCAATGAGGCAGACGGCATGAAAAATGCATCACAGAGACCAACTGGTGGCTACAGGAATGGTGCTTCGAGGAGGGCTTTGGCTTCCTCAGCCATGATCGGCACATCACGACAAGAGACATGCTGGGATGGGATGGGCTCCACCTTTCCCCTAAAGGTAAGCATGTGTTCTCTTCTAGGTTGGCAGACCTCCTCCGGCAGGCTTGAAACTAGGCTCGTCGGGGGAAGGGGAAGATGACAGTGGAAAAAACATCAGACTGCCAGACCAAGCAGCACCCACAACTACAACCCAGCCCAGACCAACAAGCGAAGCAAATAAGCAGGTAAGAGATAGGGGCCAGGGTAATGCTGGGACTAGGGGGTCAATACACACATCCACAGGAGGCCTCAAATGCCTCTACACAAACGCTTGTAGTATGGGTAACAAGCAGGAGGAACTCACCCTCCTGCTGGCTGACACCAGCTCGGACATAGTGGGGATTACAGAAACGTGGTGGGATGAAACGCATGATTGGGCGGTGAATGTCAAGGGCTATAGGCTGTACAGGAGGGACAGGATAGGAAAGAAAGGTGGGGGTGTGGCAATCTATATTAAGGAGGAATACACATCCTCGTCAATAAGCAAGGAGTCAGGGGGAGGCGCACTCTGAAATGCTTTGGCTTAGAGTACAAGGCAGTCGAGGGGAAAGAGACTTAACGGTGGAAGTCTACTACAGACCTCCCAACCAGGGAGAAGAGCTTGACCAGGAATTCTTGGGTCAGCTCACAGAGGTAGTGAAGGCTAAGGATGTGGTAGTCATGGGGGACCTGAACTTCCCAGACATCTGCTGGGAAGAGCAGTCAGCCAGGTCTGACCGCTCACGTAGGTTCTTGGACAGAATGCAGGACCTCCATCTAACCCAGGAGGTGCACAGCCCCCTCGGGAAGATGCCCTGTTGGACCTAGTGCTGGCCACGGGTGATGACCTGGTGAGGGGAATGCGGGTGCTTGACCACCTGGGCTACAGCGATCATCGCCTGCTGGAATTCACCATCCAGCGCAAGGTGGCAAAGGCATGCAGTAAGGCAGCGGCCCTAGATTTTAGGAGGGCAAACTTCAATGAGCTAAGGAGGATAGTTGGAGAAGCACCGAGGTCCCGGAGAGGAGGGGAGCCAGGCGTCCAAGGAGAGTGGTTGCTCCTTAAGGAGACAATCCTCCAAGCCCAAAGGAAGGTAATCCCAACGAGGATCAAAGGGAGCAGGAGAGCACACAAGCCTCCATGGCTCACCAAAAGCATCCGGGAATGTCTCCTTGCCAAAAAGGAGGCTTACACCCAATGGAAAGAAGGGGTCATCACCAGGGAGGACTATTCTGGGTCTGGAACCAACTTCCAAGAGAAGTGGTGCAGACTTCTACCCTGGGGGTTTTTAAGAGGAGGTTAGATGAACATCTTGCTGGGATCGTTTGACCCCAGTATTCTTTTCTGCCATGGCAGGGGGTCAGAGTAGATGATCTGCTCAGGTCCCTTCTGACCCTATGAAACTATGAAACTGAAACCCCACAGGAACAATTTCTCTGAACTCATTATGCACCTCCAGCATAATATAACTCAAACAAGTGCTACCTTGTGGTAACTGAGTATTGCTTTGCTTATTTTTATTAAAGCAAAGAGACTGCTCTGCAGTGAGAAATATTCTGTACTTCTTAATACACACACATATACATATATAGATATATACACACACACAAATATATAGATCTATCTATATATAGGTATATATATCTATACCTATCTATGTAGAGATCTATATATATAGATAGATACGTCTATATATGCTATATTCAGCATTATTTTACTGATGCTGGATTATTGCAGATTTTTATAATATGTATTTTAATATTTCTAAGATGTCATTCATTTACAAAAATAACTATACATTCCTTTTTAATGTAAAAATGTAATAGCTCTCACACAGCTATTTCAAGGACTGTACCTTGAACCCAAATCCTATACAGACTTAGTATATGCATAGTAAGTCACCAGGTATGCATGTGTTTAGAGTTAAGCACATGAGTGCTTGAAGAAATGCAAGCTCTCTGGGGTTGGGATCATGGCTCCTTACAACTTCTGACAAGCATCTGGGACACACCAAGACACTGTATAATAGTTAAAAACAGCTCTTTCACCATGCAGTATTTCATTCTGCAAGTAGCTTAAGGAAAGCTACATGTCCCTGCAAGCTGATATTGGCGACCAGGGTGGATGGCTAGAGACCCTCTGGGTTAAAATTTGTGGGGAACACGGCACAGGGGACACAACGGTGGGAATCTACTACAGACCTCCCACCCAAAGTCCTGAGCTTGACCAGGAGTTCACCCAGGAGCTGGCTGAGGCCGCATGCTCCAGGACCATGGTTGTCATGGGTGACTTCAATTACCCGGACATCTCGTGGGAGGATCACTCAGCAAAATCTGAGCGGTCCTCTCATGCGTGGATGACCTCTACGTGACTCAAGAAGTCTATGGGCCAACAAAAGGTAAAGCACTGCTCGACCTGCTACTGGCTACAGGGGATGACCTAATCGGTGACCTAGTGATCGATGGGAAGCTGGGTGACAGCGACCATGAGCTGATCACCTTCACCATCCGCCGTAAAGCTGGCAAGTCAATCAGCAACATGGAAGTCCTTACCTTCAGAAAAGCCAACTTTGACAAGCTCAGGAGGCTGGTCAGTCAGGCCGTAAGGGACCATGACCCCACGGAGAGGAGCATTCAAGAAGAGTGGTTGCTTCTCAAGGGAGCAATCCTCAATGCACAAGCTAAGTCTATTCCATCTCGAAAGAAAGGCAGAAAGAGGGCCTGGCTCTCCAGGGACCCAGCAGACCTCCTAAGGTTAAAAAGAAAAGCCTACAAAGGATGGAGGATGGGATTCATTTCCAAGGAGGATTATTCTGCACTGGTCCGGTCCTGCAGGGAGCATACGAGGAAAGCCAAAGCTGCAACTGAACTCCAACTAGCTTCGAGCATCAAGGACAACAAAAAGTCCTTTTTCAGATATGTGGGGAGCCGAAGGAAAAGCAAGGGCAACGTTGGACCCCTGCTGAACCAGATGGGGCAACTGACAACTGATGCCCAGGAAAAAGCCAACCTATTAAATGGGTACTCTGTGTCAGTCTTTCATCAGTCCCATGGGACGCCCAGGCCCACTGCAAGACAGGGAGGTCCGAGTGGGGGAGATCCCCTGCCCTCCATGCTGACCTCATGAAGGAACATCTCGAGAAGCTGGATACCTTCAAGTCAGCTGGCTCTGACAATCTACACCCCAGGGTACTCAACAAGCTGGCGAGCGTCATAGCCCAGCCCCTGGCACAGATCTTTGAAAACTCCAGGCACTCCGATGTAGTGCCCAAAGACTGGAAGAAGGCCAATGTAGTGCTTATCTTCAAGAAAGGGGGGAAAGTGGATCTGGCTAACTATAGGCCCTTCTATCCTGGGAAAGATCTTAGAAAAGTTTATTAAAGAGGTCATCCTTAATGGACTGGCAGACGCCAACATCCTAAGGGATAGCCAGCATGGCTTTGTTGTGGGTAGGTCTTGCTTGACCAATCTCATTTCCTTCTACAACCAGGTGACCTATCACCTGGACAAGGGAGAAGAGATTGATGTCATGTATCTTGACTTCAAAAAAGCCTTCGATCTGGTATCCCATGATCACCTCTTGGCAAAACTGGCCAATTGTGGCCTTGGGTCCACCATGATCTGCTGGCTGGGAAATTGGCTCTGTGGTAAGACCCAGAGGGTTGTAATTGATGGCAGTCACTCATCGTGGTGTCCTGTGACCAGTGGGGTCCCCCAAGGCTCTGTCCTTGGACCAATATTGTTCAACATCTTTACTAATGATGTGGACATTGGAGTCAGGAGCGGACTGGCCAAATTCACCAAAGACACCGAACTTCGGGGCAAAGCATCCACGACAGAAGACAGGCGGGTGATCCAGGCTGACCTGGACAGGCTCAGCAAATGGGCAGATGAGAACCTGATGGTGTTTAACACCAAAAAATGCAAGGTTCTCCACCTTGGGAGGAAAAACCGGCAGCATCCTTATAGGCTCGGCAGTGCTACGCTGGCTAGCACTACAGAATAAAGAGACTTGGAGGTCATCACTGACCACAAGATGAACATGAGCCTGCAATGTGATGCTGCAGCTACTAAAGCGATCAAAATGCTGGCTTGCATCCATAGATGTTTCTCAAGCAAATCCCTGGACATCATTCTCCCCTTGTACTCAGCCTTAGTGAGGCCACAGCTGGAGCACTGCATCCAGTTCTGGGCTCCATAATTCAAAAAGGATGTGGAGAATCTTGAGAGAATCCAGAAAAGAGCCATGCGCATGATCTGAGGTCAGGAAAACAGACTTACGACAACAGGCTGAGAGCCATGGGACTCTTTATCCTGGAAAAGCGCAGGCTCAGTGGTGATCTGATGGCCACCTATAAGTTTACTGAGGTGACCACCAGGATCTGGGGGAACATTTGTTCACCAGAGTGCCCCAAGGGATGACAAGGTTGAATGGTCGTAAACTACTGCGAGACTGTTTCAGACTGGACATAAGGAAGAATTTCTTTACTGTCTGAGCCCCCAAGGTCTGGAACAGTCTGCCAGTGGAGGTGGTTCAAGCACCTACATTGAACACCTTCAAGAGCAAACTGGATTCTCATCTTGCTGGGATCCTATAACCCCAGCTGACTTCCTGCCCTTTGGGTAGGGGGCTGGACTCGATGATCTTCTGAGGTCCCTTCCAGCCCCAATGTCTATGAAATTCATTTGTGCCATGTCAAATGTGTAGCCTCTTAACTTATTATTTTTTTGTTTAAGAGAGATTTCTTCATAGTTGAAAAGTGTTATTGAACATTTCATTTTTTTAAAAACGTCTCAAGTTAACCTCCAACTTTTGCACCCTGAAACTGCTGTTACCACTCAACCATTTTTCAAATTTTCAGGAAGTTACCATAATCAAAAAATTACACCTGCAGTGTGAGGGATTTTGTAGTTCCCTAAAATGACTAACAAACAATTATGATCAAGCACAGACATTTTCCTCATGTTCTCTGCTCCCCTTGTATTGATTTCTTTCTGTCATAAGCTGTTGAAAGGAAGACAGGAAACCCAAACTCAGGGCTTGGCAAATGAAAACAAAATCTAATCTAAAATATATTAGTTTCACATGCATAGATAATGACTTATCTTTGGCATACCACAATTTCTGTTCACACGAAATGAAAAAAAAAATACTATAGTAGAACTGTATTGAGCCAATTCCAGTGTTAAAGTACCTGTATCTCAGAAATATTAATCATGTGCATTTCTGCCTCAAGTAATATTTACCTTGCATATCTTCCTTGTTACTGAGTAATAAAAATAGCAAAAAGCCTGTCAGTGTCAGCTGGACTACTGAGTGATCAAGGAGTAAAAGGAGAGCTAAAAGCAGACAGGGCAGACTGCCCTAGACAGGTGGGTGGGCCACCATTGTGACCGACCTCAGGGATGGCTCCCATCACACAGTTCAAAAGGGGATTGGACATATTCTTGGAGGAAAGTTCTACCAGCAGCTTTGAACATGGTAGATGGGGTAAAGTTTTAGTCAGAACTTCCTAAACCTCTGAATGCTGAAAGTTTCTATTGGAATAAAGCCCATTGCTGGAAAGCTAAATGAGATTTGTGCAGTTTTTACTATGGAACATGTTTGGGAGAGTCCTTCACCAGAGCCATTCCTCCCAGAGGACAGGGCAGTAGAACTGACCCAAACTGAGGTACCAGTAAATGAGGTTTTAGATGACAGTGATAAACTAAACAGCAGCAAATTATCAGAATCTAATGACATTCAACCTAGGGTCTTGAAAGAGCTCAAATCTGGAATTGTAGAATTACTTACTGTAGTACAGGGGTGGAAAAAATGCAGCCCGTGAGCCAGATGCAGCCCACCAAGCCATTCTATCCAGCCCGCAGGGGCCCTAAAAAGTTTAGAAAATTAATATTTATCTGCCCCTGGCTGTCAGTCATGTGGCCCTCGATGGCTTGCCAAAACTCAGTAAGCAGCCCTCCATCTAAAATAATTGCCCCCCCACACACTGTAGTAATTACTATCACTAAGAACAGCCTCAATACTGGAAAGTTTCTGATGTGACACTAATCTTTTAAGATTCAGAATGGACCCAGGGAACTACAGGCTAATGGGTCTAACCTCTGCCCCTAGCAAATTGGTGGAAGTAATCATTTTTAAGAGGATTGTTCAATATGTGGGTGAACACAACAACTTGTGGGGGGGAGGGTGGAATCTGTGTAGCTATTCTAAAAGAAGGTCACTTAACTAACTTTTCCAGTATTTGAGGACATCTACAGGGATGTTGTTCAGGGTGATCCATTTGATATACATCTTAACTTCCAAGCCTTTGACAAAGTCCCACAAAGGCTATTACTGAAATTGGGTCTCATGAAATTAGAGGCAAAGTCCACTTATAGATCAAACACTAGCTTGAAGACAGAAAAACAGGAATAGGCGTATGTGGTCATTTCTCAGAATGGAATGTAAATAGTAGGGTCCCTCAGGGATCTGTCTTGGGAAAAGTGATAAATCATGTGGAAAGGGGGTGAAAAGTAAGGTGGCTAAATTATTCCAACTGGTAAAGAACAAGGCTGACTGAAGAATTAGAGAGGGATCTCATAAAAAGTGAGAGAACGGGCAACAAAATGACAGATGAAATTCAGTGTTGATAAGCATAAAATGATGCACAGAAAAAATAATCCAAACAATATACATATGCAATGATGAGCTCTCATTTAACTGTTGCCTTACAAATGAAGGGAAGCCCTTTATTCCACACAGGGCCCTGGAATCAAGAGAGGGCATGCCTCTCAACGCAAGAGAATCTCTTTCATAGATTTCATTTCATAGACATCAGGGCTGGAAGGGACCTCGGGAGATCATCGAGTCCAGCCCCCTGCCCAAAGGGCAGGAAGTCAGCTGGGGTCATAGGATCCCAGCAAGATAAGCATCCAATTTACTCTTCAAGGTGTTCAATGTAGGTGCTTGAACCACCTCCGCTGGCAGACTGTTCCAGACCTTGGGGGCTCGGACAGTAAAGAAATTCTTCCTTACGTCCAGCCTGAAACGGTCTTGCAGGAGTTTGTGACCGTTCGACCTAGTCATCCCTTGGGGCGCTCTGGTGAACAGACGTTCCCCCAGATCCTGGTGGTCACCCCGATAAACTTATAGGTGGCCATCAGATCACCACTGAGCCTGCGCTTTTCCAGGCTAAAGAGTCCCATGTCTCTCAGCCTATCATCGTAAGATCTGTTTTCCTGACCTCTGATCATGCGCATGGCTCTCCTCTGGACTCTCTCAAGCTTCTCCACATCCTTTTTGAATTGTGGAGCCCAAAACTGGATGCAGTACTCCAGCTGTGGCCTCACCAAGGCTGAGTACAAGGGGAGAATGACGTCCCAGGATTTGCTTAAGAAGCATCTATGGATGCAAGCCAGCGTTTTGATCGCTTTATTAGCCGCAGCATCGCGTGTTTAAATGGAGATTTAAACATAACTTTGAACAGCATTCAGACCAGGCACCAGATCCCAGGATCTGAGCTCCTGTTAGTTTACTAGTTCCCCCAGCCACTCAGGCCTGCTGTTCTCCCCTTCCCCCAGGTTTACAATCGGGGGCAGGCACCTATACACATGCAGAGAGGCTGCTGTGGCACACTGTAATTACAACGCATCGGAGCAGACTCAATTAATTAAGATGGCTGGAATTTTGTAATTATCACACTCCAGCAGAATCCAGCATCATGTGTATCACCATCCCTGTACTGAAAAATGGTGGTGGGGGCACTTTAACTAAAGCTTGTTCAACAAGCTTTAATTAAAGCACCTCTGCTGCCATTTTTCAATGCAGGGATGCTGATATACATGACACTCCAGGCATTCTTATTACAGCAGCTCTCAAAGCCTCTTTAATTAAAGCACTCCCCCTCAGCCCACTCCTAGAGCATGTATATAAATGCACATAGATATAAAATGGCATGTATCTATCTACAACCTCACTGGGTATATGTTAATGAAAGGGTGTGATATAAAAAACCCCTCCCCAGCTAAGTGAAGCATTTATGATAAATACTTAACAACTGTTTAACTAGGATGAACTTTCATATGTTAATAGGTAGGTTTCAACTCTTGACAGTGAATGTTATTCCTTATGATAATGGGCTTCAGTTGTTTTGTTTGTGTTCCTATGGTCAAACACAAGTTAGTGCTTTTCTGTTTACATCGGGGACAAAATAGTATCTGGCATTACAAGCCTGTCTCTGTACAAGGTTATCCAAAGTTTGTTCCAATCAATATATAATGGAGGATGTATACAAGAGGTAGACACTTGTGCCAAGGCCACTAATGTGCTCCTTACAACAGGAGAAAAATATCTTGGAGTAATTTTGGATTCCAAGTTCACCAGAAAGCATTAGCTTTGTGTTCAGTAGCAGTCAAAGTGGCAAATAAAGCATTAGAAATTAATTAGGAAATTATAAACAACAAAAAGTATCATTGTGCCTCTTTATAAATCTATGATAAATCCACATTTACATTCAGCTCTGGTCCCTCCACTTCAAAAAGTATATGGAAGACCCTAAAAATCTAGAAAAAAAAGCAACCAGAATAATAAGGGATATAGAGGATGTTCTGTAAGAAGGGAAACTAAATAAGCTAGGACTTCTTAGTTTAGAAAAAAAAAGACACTTCCAGAGAACGAAAAGGGATGGACATTATAGAAGTCTACAGATATTAAATGGTGCTGACAAAGTAAATAGGAATTTATTGCTTGCTAACTCACAATACCAGAACAAGGAGACACAAAATGTAACTATTAGGTTGGAAGTTTAGAAGTATCGAGAAAACTTTTTTTTTTTTAACATTAAATTAATTTGTAGAACTCTTTGCCACAAAATGTTGTGGAGGCTGGTGGATTAAACCCAGTTTGTGACAGAGCACCTTTGGGTGCCTGCCACTTTAAGGGCTTATGCAGGCCCAAAACAAGCATTCAGGAGAGAGAGGCAGAAATCCCCCTCCCCCCAAAGGATTTTAAGGAGGGAGGTGTGTGGTGGTGCACCTTTGGGTGTTTGCCACTTTAAGCGCTTGAGCAGGCTTTACAGAAACTTGCCGTGACTGCAGAACCAAGCAGGTGATCACATGACAGCCACGAGACTGCTTGATTGGATCAGGGTGGAGCAGCCACAGTATAAGAGCAGGCCCTGAGGAGCAGGACAGGCAGTTGCTGCAGGGATGCTGCCAGAGTAACATCACCCAGCCACAGCTCCTCTTCTCCCAGGAACACTCTGGGGAAGGTAGAGGTTTCTAGGGACCCAGGATGGTCCCAAGCACCAAAGAAGTTGCTGTAGGCCTGGGGCAGAGGAGAAGCTATGTACACCTAGGCCTAAACAAAGCACAGGCCAGCCTAGCAAGGGGCTTAGAACTTGTGGGCCTACTGAGGAGCTAGGCATGCCCTGATCGGAACTGGTGGTGGGGCCAGGGGCTCAAATGTAAGATCTCTGAGGCTCTAGGTAAGCCTGGCATGAGTTGCTGGCTTTATAGTGGGCCCCGGAGGAGACGCCTATTGAGGAAAGGAGTCAGCTGCTTTTCGAGTGACCCAGGACTCTTGATTGGTCAATGCAAACGGGCCAGGGCTGACAGGCCAAAAGGCAAGTAAGCCCACTACAAGAGGCAGGCCAGGGCTGTGGAGAGCTACTGGCACCCCAACTGGCCTAGAGGTGGGGCCAGAGCCTAAAAGATATTGAAAATCCCCTTGATGTGGGGGAGGGCATTACTGCCAAGAGAGGATAGGCAGTCAGTCAGCAAGCAGGCAAAGTGACGGAGGATGAAGCACAGCCTGATGGGAGAAATCAGTGATACCATAAATAATGTGGTACGAGACAGTTGGAACCAGGATGAGAAACGGGTTGAGGTGGAGGCTGCATCAGAGTGCCTAGGAATAAGCATCCCAGAGAGAACATCCAGCACCCCAGTGAGAGGAAGTAAGACCAGGGCAGGTAGGCCTGCAGCCGTCCTGGGGAATGACCTAAAATTACACCCTGCTGGGAAGGGTGGTATGGCAGGGCTGCTTGTGGTGGGGCACTCTCCAGGAAATGCCACACCTGTGCTTCCCTAGTGCAAGGTGAGTATGGAGTACCAGAAAGCCTCAGCCCCCATGCCTCGTGGGTGACCCTGTGGAGAGGAAAGCTAAGGGAACACACCCTGACAGAAAAGCATCAGGCTTGGACAACAGCATAGGGGCCAGGAGGGCCTGAGGCCCAAAGCCTGAATGAGAGTGAGGCTTGGGTGACAACACAAGGGCCAGGGGGACCCAAGGCCTAAATGAGCAGGGCCTAGTGGGAGGCTTGTATGAGCGAGGCCCAGGTATGTTGACTGAGGCCTGAGTAGGCTGTAGGCCAAGAGTGGGGTCCACGTACATTGACAGCTCAGTAGGCAGTGAGATGGATCCATCTGTTACTCCTGCTAGAGCTGATCAAGACTAAAGCCAGGAGATGCTGGCAATCACCAGCAAGCACCAGAAGTGACAGAAGCAGTAACTGGCAATGAGGGAATAGTAACAGACAGAATTACATTACTGCCCCTACACTCTCACCTAACCAGACAACCACCTCTCAGTTGGTTCCAGTTTCCACCCAGCTACTCAGATACTTCCATCTTTTTCCCCTGACAGTGTCACTGACTTCCTCAAAACATCCCCCCAGAATTCAGTGGTTTCTTGTCTCCCCCAAACTATCCAACCTAGACACCTCCACAAATACACACATGTAGTTTTCATTAACTATTAATAATCCTTTCAGCCTTCTAATCTCACTCACTGCTCCCCAAAACTTAAAAACCCAAGTACTGCAAACAACCTAGGCAACCCTCACTCAGCACTTAAATACATTTTTCAGATGCCCTTTAGCCCACCCCCTACCACAGCTATCATGTGGCCATATCTGAGGCTAGTGCTGCTTGAGGCTGAGCACATCACCTTAGGCTCAACTTTATGGTCATATAAAATTATTAGTAAAGGTGCAAATGTAATGAAATATTTTTCATAGTAGTAAATGTGATGTCATGCATGAAGCTACACAAAATGAGACACCTTGTATAATGACTACAGTTTCAAGCATTCTAAACTAATGTGGGTCTTCAATACTTTAGACTTGATTTGCACTAAGGCTTTCCCACTACACTAGGAGTATAAAGAGAGCTTAAAGTGTCAGTAAATGTACATTTCCAAGATGAGATAAACAGGACCTAGTGAGGGTAAGAATCAGGCCCTTTAACTTTTCAGTTTCTCATCACAACTTTGCAGTTTATCATTCAAGGGTTTTTTTCTGTAAGAGTCAAGCATATGTTCAAAATACTTTCCACCAAAACGGTCATTATTATATAATCACTATCTCTTTCACTGAGTGCTACATCAAGCGTAAAACCGCTACTCTGCTAAAACCCTAGGTTCTGAGCATATGGAAAATGTCTTTGTGTAGAGTATTCAAAGAATACAAATATCTAATTCAGATCTATTTTTCAGGAACACCTAAAGAAATCATCAGCTGTACCCAAATTCTTGAAAGTGATGAAAAACATGTAGATCACTCAAATTCAGAATAGGGACAGAGAAAATTCAGTATCCTGACTTACACTATTTTTTTTGTTTGTTTTACCTCTTCATGGGCCAAAACCTTCTGGTAAGGAGGAGGTTTGTGTATGCAATGATTCTCTGAGCTATGTTGCCCAGTGTCGCACGTTCCAGGCAGTCACCCATGGTGAACAGGCCTGAGGGGAGGTTTCAGACAAACCATGGTCCAACCAAGTCCTTAGCAGCAGATCAGGTACAATAAGATGTCAGAACTGCAACATCTGTAAATACTGAAGAAAGCTGCAGCAAGATGGAGGTCTCTTGCTGTCTAGCGTTCTCCCTTGCCATTGGGCTCAGATTTCCAAGATCCTATGGTTGCTGCTTCTATGTACCAGCTTCCTCACATTAAACCAAATCATGCACAGGCTCCTACCACAGGAAACAATATGCTCTCCTGTACAAACAACCAAAAGCCCTGCAGCAATGGACCAGTGGTGATGCAGACTAGACCAGTAAATCTGACAGTCTCCAGCCACAAATCTGCACACAGGCAGCAGCAGTCTGATGGCTGTCTTGCACCTAGGTTAGAGACAGGGGTGCAATTCAGCAGCTGTTACTGTGACTGAGCAGTCTGATTCAGGCTCATTCCATGTGGGGAATGGGCTAAAAAAAGGTACCCTAAACATAGGATCATTTCTACTTCTGGAATCACTCCCTCTCTAGTCAAAAACATCACTCGATAATGATTTTCATAACATGGAATATTCACACCCCAATGAATAACCAAAATGGTGAACAACAAGAAAGAAGAACTGCCATTAGAGCAAGGATGTCTCCAGGTCATCTTGTACTTGTAGCTCTATCTGAAGATGGAGTTCACAAATACAAGACTGTGCTCCACCCATTTGCTCAGGAGAAGGATGCTGTACTGGCCAGATTCAGATATCCTGAAAAGTACATCAAGATCCTGAGGCTCCTCCATGACCAGATGACTGCAATCGTTCAATGCAGCAGATCAGAGATAGAGCCATTGGTCATCTGAACCAGGATCAAGCAAGGGTATGTCATTGCCCTGACTCTGTTCTCCATTTTTTTAAGTCATCTTCGTTCTCATTAAGAACTGCCTTTTCTGTGGAATTGACATTGAGTATGAAGAACTCTTCAAACCTGAGATTTTTTGACTGAAGACCAAAGTTCTCAAGACAACCATCTTTGATCTTCAATATATGAACAACTATGCCATCCTTATGTACACTGAAGAAAACCTCCAGATGAGTAAGCTTCTCTAAAAAGATCCAGCACAAACGTTGGGTCTCTTAACACTGAGAAGGCTGAAGTTTTCTATCAGCCTTCCTGGGCTATGAATGTGAGCCTCTTCCCAAATTACCATCAAGAGATAGTACCTTGGGGTAGCTGAGCACTTCCCCTACCGCAATAGCCACCTGTCTCAGAGACTAAACATTGATGAGATCCAGCACAGATCTGGTGTGCAAGTACCTCCTTTGGGAAACTGCTTTGGCATGTCTTTATTCATTGCTAGCTCCAAAAAGACATCAAGATCCAGGTCTACAATGCAGACATCCCTACCCTCCTCTATGGATGTGCAATATGGGTGACTGACAGTTGTTATGTCAAGAATCTGGAGAGGTCTCACCAATGATACCTCCAGAAAATCTTCATCAAATGGGAAACTCACTGTCTCAGGGGGTTAGATGAGCCTCTCCCCATCTCACTCTGGAACTCACCTGCCATGACTTTAGATGGGAGAAATTAGAATGATTATCTCAGAAACAAAATATATGCTTGGTGACCACCAGTAGGTTTTATTTGAAGAAAATTCATTTACTGAGTTTTCTCTATGCCAGTCAGTTAAAGCCCAGCAGATGTGCAATTGAAACCCCACCGCTTTTCCTGATGCCAGTGTCCCATTCATCCTTCTCAACCTTCCCTTACTCAGTTAATAAATCTTTCCTTCTCTTATTTCAAGGTAGTTTCTGTCACTACCGGGATTGTCCTTGAAGTTGCTATTTGGCCTGGTAAGCAATATTTCTTATCTCACCTTTTCCATGTGGCAGGTTGCTACCATGGTTGCTTTCACTCAGCAGCCTGTGAGTTTGGAACTCTCCTTGTCCCTCATTGTCTCTCTGCCTCAACCTTCTTTTGTAGTGCCCGGAGGGAAACTTTCTCTCCATGGGTGGCTGTCTTTTATCGTAGTCATTCTCCACTTTTGTTTTCATTCACCTAACCCACTCCTGGTGCTAAACTCATCCCCAGCTGTTCTGGCTTAATCATTGTTCTTGCCCCATCTGTGATCCCCCTGGGTCCCAAAGTAACAGGGTTTGGTCTTCACCCTGTTACAATCACCACACAAATACCAGCTTCCTTGCTGAAGCCAATGTTACCAGCATTGAGACAGTGATCCTCAAACATTAACTATGCTGGACCAGACATTTTGCACAACTCCCCAACTCTCAATACAAGTAGTTTCGTCACATCTAATAATGGCTTGAGATCTTGCAGTGGAAAGAAGAAATGATACAAGGACACATTAAAGACACACCTCAAGAAAATGGATTCCGACATCAAGATCTGAAGCGGGGTGGCTGCTGACTGACTCCAATGGCACTACAACCTCAACTAAGCAGCTGCCCATTTTGAGGTAAAGTATCATGCCCTCAAAACAGAGAAGAGAAAGAAAGAAAAAAAAGGGAAGGAGTCCTAGCCTATGACCTACTCTCCCCTGTAGAAAAAGACCTGCAACATCTGCAGATGGGTCTGTGGCTCAAGAATTGGTTTGGCTCGAGCCCCATCAATAAGTCATGATACTGAGGGACTGCTGCAGACAACAACTTTTAAAAAATATTTTATGTTTCCCATAAAACAATATAAAACCTGCATATTTTAAGACTACCTGCCACATATGTAATAGTTCTTTGAAGAAATTAGAAAAAAATAAACTATAGAATAATTATAAAAGAAAAATAGTTCAGAAAAGATTAAGTAAATTCAATACAAGTCAATGCTGTAACTTCACTCTCTTCTGGCCCTTGCAAAATATACATATTGTTGCAAGTTTAAATTATGATCAAATACTCATGGATTCTGAAATTTTATGATCACACAAGAATATTTTCAGGTGTTAAGAAAAAACATTTCTAGCTTTCATGGTACTGAAAAAGTTTGAAAACATGATCCCTAAAATATACAGCAAACAAAAAAATGACCTGATATTTATTTGTTTTTAACATCTCATGATTTAGAACACATAAAGCAGGCCATACTTTACACATTATTAGGGACCTACCAAATTCAGGGCACCTGCTCCTGATTTCATGGGCAGAACACAGAGCCTGGCACCCATTTCGTGACATGCCCCTCAACACATCTGATTGGCCAAGGTCCCCAGTGACCCCACGCCTCACTGCTGATTGTCTGTTAGGGCTGTCCATCATACAGCCCGAACCCTCATCGCCAAAGGGTGGAGGGAGTGGGGCCACATGACAACAGCACTTGCAGTAAGGGGCAGTAGCCATCCTGCCAGCAGTCCTTTGAACAAGGAGCCCCCCTTCCCCACTCCAATGAGCTGCTGCAGTGCCCCAAGGACTTCTGGCTTTCTCTGGGGAGCCAGCATTTTATTTCTCTAAAATGAAATGCTGTATTTCATGGGCACTGCCCACTCTCACAAATTTTGGTAGGTTCCTACACACTACATATCTACTGGTGTAACCCCATGCCAGAAAATACAATATTTGGTAGAACTATTATACCTACACAAAGGGCTACAAGACAGGAATGCAAAAAAAGAAAAGCAACAGTAGGGTGCTATTCTTCCCTTTCTTTCACAAAAATATTTCTTATTACACTACTTCCCCATCACTGATTACCAAAGTATTAAAGGGACACTTCTCACCTCTGCTTTTATTTATATATTGTGTTCTTAGTGTTTTGGATACTTTTCCTTGCATTGGTAGACCAACATTCTAAGTGGTGATTCTGGGGATTTCTTGACTTAATGACTCAATGACCCTGGATGTTCTCTTCAGTTTCATGATCCTCAAACATGGAGTCACAAAACATTTTAAGTCATCCTGACATGACTCTCTTACAATCTCTTACACCTTATACCTATTTACTAACACATGACTTGCATTACATTAACAGTATCTCTGCCTCTGGCCTGGAATCAGAGCTCCCAGTCCAGCTTGGGTGCACTGGTGTTCCAATACAATTCTCAAAAGAGGACTGGGATCTCCATGTGTTACTGTCTATAATGATCTATTTTGTTAAATCTCATATTCATACTTCAAGTCACTACACCAAGAAATTAATCAAAAGTATGCAGCACAGAATGAGATACCGTTGCCAGAATGCATTTTCTATTTTGATAAACACTTCTGATGCTCCTCCTGCTTTGGTTGTCTTTCCCCCTCACCCCCACTTATGAAAGAGTATTGTACATGAAGTCAATTTACAATGTGAACTACTGTCTCTGGTCTCTTCTTACTAAATAAAGTAGAAAAGATGCCTGGATCAAACACTTTAAAATAAAGCTCATGCCTTTAGACTAGGGACAGAAATTACACATAAACCAGTTTAAGTGATCAGAAACTGATTTAAACTTGTAACAACGTAAATTCAGTGCACATAAATCAGTTTCAAAATGGCCAAAACTGGTTTAAGATAAACCTGGTTGAATGTAGTATCAGACTTAACTGATTGATGTTAAACCAGTTTATGGAACTTCTGTCCCAGACCCCTTCCTGGTTTAAATTAAATCACAGGCCCCCAGCATACCAGAATGTGTGGCAGCCCTGGGTTGGACAGTTCTGCCTGCTTCAGAGAGCAGCATTGCCCCCCCGCCACCCCAGCCAGAGCAGTGATGGCTGGCTGACAAGGGGATGGGGGTGGGAAACCTGGCTGGGGACTGCAGCCAGGTTTGCCATGGGAGGGGCAGCCCCTGCCAGACCTTGGAGTGGAGTGGAGTGGAGGGGGCAGGAGCATGGGGTCTGGGAGAGGCTTTAATTCCCCCCTTCCACAGATGAGTGTGCTGGCACCCAACCCTGCAGAACCAGACTGAGAGGTGGGAAGTGTTGGCAAAGACCTGACACAATCATCACATGCATGTCCTAGAGATGGAACTAAGGGAATAGGAGAATGACTACTTGGGCTGGAGTGACCAAAGAAAGCAGAGAACTACATTTAAAATGGCAGGAGACCAGCAGATTCTACACCTTCTCACCTCTGGTAGAGACTAAATCAAGCAGTTGATAACGAGCAAGGGAGGTGTAATTCCCCTCAGCTCCCCCAGGCCATGGGGAAAGGGGAAGAAGCTGGGGAGTGAGGCTGGTCCCCTGCCACCTGTGAGCACAGAGCCAAGACCTACAAGACCAGACTGAGAAGTAGGAGATGTTGGCAAAGACCTGGCACAAGCACATATATGTGCTGGAAACCAAGGAACAGGAGAGGGTTGCAGACATCTTGAGCTACTGTGACTAAAGAAAGCAGAGAACTACATAAAGCAGAACCTGTAAAAGGTGGGAGACTGGAATATTGTAACAGGGAATCCTAGCCCTGTTACCAGAAGGCAGGTCAGCCCCTTTAAAACCAGAACTTTCTGGCCACAGCATAGTGGTTAGCGGGGTGTTAAAAGCTGACCCTGGCCAGCTAGTCAGCTCACCAGAAGGGCGCAGGCCAGGACTATAAAAACCCTGGGCTGGGCAGTAGTAGAGTCTGGCAACCAAAAGGGGAAGGAGTGTGTCCCAGAGCTCCCTGGAGAAGCTTGGAGAGCAGTCCAGTGGCTGCAGGAGGGAAACTACTGAGGACTCCCGGAGAAGCGGCAGCAACCCCAGAAGGACTGTAGCAGACGGTGGGGGAGCAGAAGCACAAACCCCTGAGAAACTGTAAGCTGGCATGCTGCCACCTTTAATCATATTTTGTTAGTGGTGGTTATAGCCCATGGACAGGATGGTTCATATTTTCTTTTTTTGTTATTGAACAACACTGGTAGTTTGGGTGAGGCTATTAGGGAAGGAGTAGGCCTCATTGGAGCCCCACTATAGCATGGGAACTGTGGCGCAGTAGGCACAGTGTTCGGGGTGCACAGGCCCAGTGCCAGACAGGGCAAGCCTAAAAAGCCAGGGTGGCGTGGGTGGCCCAGGGTGCAACTGTGTGTGGTTTTTTTGTTTGTTTGTTTCCTTTTTAACTGGGACATTGGAGGTCCGGGGCTTTTGCCCAGCTTTGGGCTTGTGACCCGCTGGCTGTGGGGTGGTGGACAGGCCTCTGGGCCAGGGAGGCTGTATTCCAGATTGAAGCAAAAAGAAGGGCCACAAGCCCCAAAACTAAAGAGCTAGAGCCTTGGAGTCAAACCCTATCTGGTGGGCTTAGATGGGGAGGCCTAGCTAGAGAGAGACTGGGGTCAAGGCCAGTGGTGGCAGAGGACCCCAACATACAAAAAAAATTGTCAGTCTCTCGCTTATAATACTTCCATCAAGATGTGGCAGGCATGTAGAGAGCGGGAAACCTTAAGGGGATTTCAAGGGTGCCCCCCATAGGGCACAGATAACACAAAAGATGGCACTGGGGAGGGCAACCTGTTACAAATACCTAAGCAAAAACTTTGACTCCCTGGCTGCAGTGGTGATGTGTAAGGGGTGCACGTGCACCCCCCTGAGAGTACCAGTGCAACCCCTGTCAGGCCACACTCCCCGTTTAGGCAACAGGCAGTAGGCAGGTGGGAGTGCCAGTGCCTCCCCTGCGAGCACTGACTGAGGAGTGATGCCATCAGGAAGTGGCCATGACAGCTATGGGACTTCCAGAAGTGATGCAGCTGGCTTTTGGTGAGTGAGATCAGCCGCAGGGAGACCCTCTCCCCCGGTCAGTGAGATCTGCCACTGGGAGACCCCTCCCCTCATCAGCATGATCACGTGCTGGGGGACCCCCTCCCCCAGTCACTGACTGATTGGGGGGGGGGGGCACGTGCCCCCCTCCCCTACTCAGGAGGCACCAGTCACACATACTTGGCTATAAGGAGATACTCTGCCCTCAGGATTATGTAAGACTTATGCGAGGCTTTCTCTTTTCTTTTTGGGTTATTACATTCCATTGTAAGTTAAAGTAAGCTATGTGTGCTCTTACTGTTTTACTGGGTTGCATCTTAGCTTAGGCGAAGGTTTTTAGTTGTTCTGTCATGTGCTTAAGGTTGTATTGAACAGCACTTTGCATGCTTGCTTCAGAGAGAGGACTATTCTTGTTCAAGTTTTCAATGTCCCTACCTTCCCCTTCCCCTTTCCCTTCCCCCCCCCTCCCCCAGTCTGGCAGTGGCTGCCCTCCCACAAGCTGGGAGCAGGTGGGTGGAGAGGGTGGAACAGAAGCTTGGCAGGCACTATCTCCCCCCCCCCCCACACACACACAGGCAGATCTAGGCTGGGCTCCCCACCCTCCAGTGGGCTAGCCCTGGGCTGGTTCCCTCTGGAGCAGGGAGTAGAGGAAAGCCTTGCAGGACTTGTTCCTTCCCTTCTATTTGGCAGTGGCCAGCAGGTGTGCTCTAGCAACCCCTGGCTTATGGCTGGAGCCACTGCAGGCATGTGGCTGCATTTACTAAATCAAAAGAGAATGTCTGTTCACTTGCTTATCTGCACAATCTGCACAACTTAGACTAACCTGCAAAGACTGAATCAATTCAGCCTTTGGCTTTTTGACTGTCTGTACTTAGCCTTAAAGATCTTTTTCGAGCTTGCTTGTGTGCTTTAAGAGAGTCATACTGAGGGTTACAAGTCCTACAGAGTATTCAGCAGAGTTTATTCATTTATTTTTTTGTTAGAAACAAAACTGCTCGAGTCCTCCACAACAAATCACTATAAATGTGGGATTCACAAGAAATTGTTTGTTTATTACTTCATTATAGTTGGAGACATTAATAGCTAGATTTAAACAACACAGTCCATAAGAAAAATATACTTGCATCTTTTGTATGAAACCTGTAACAAGACTATTTCAGAATGAGGAAAAAAAACCCTGTATTTTGGATAAAATCCTATTTGTGAAGAAATACTTAATTTGATGTGTTGATTAAGTCATGGCAACCCCCTCTATGCTAGCAAAGATTCTTTGAAGATTGTTGCAACACCTTGATTTAAAACATCCCTCTCTCTCTTTTCTTTGGGTGCCACTGTGCCTGAAGAAGCGTGTTTGTGCCCAAAAGCTTACAAAGAACATTTTTTCTAACTATTCAGTTGGTCTAATAAAAGACATCTACTCAAAGAACCTTGCCTGCCTAAATTAACTTTGCATATGTCAAATGAGAAGATGTCACCCATTCAGAAGAAACCTAGTGATAATTTTCCTTTATTGTGCACTTTTAGTTACCTCACCTCCAATATATCTACAAATTGTATTATCCTTTAAATTCCTCGGGACAAGGGCTATTACAATCTATAATATTCCTCCTCGCTCTAGTCCCCTTAGCTTATTACTCTCTTCACTAATGTTCACACTGTTATCCAATTTATGTCACCTGTGAATTTTCTCACAAGTGCCAGTTACTCCATATCCCAGATTGCTAATGTAAATAGTCCTCACACAGACTCTTCTAGTAGACCACCATGTACTTCTCCTTCTTCAATTCCTTCCTGTCTATCATTGCCTTTTATTGGCAGTGTTTTATTAAATAAAGTATTTTAGGAACTGGGAGAAAAAACAAGTATTGTTTTTAAACTACTGCAATGATTGTTTTAAAGACCGAATATTAGGCTAATAGAATAACTAGCATATATAACAACATTTTTCAATTAAATGCTCTGCTGCTTTCCTTGTGGACGTTTGATATGGGATTATTGTTACACTCAAACACTTCAAATCCTCATTATGATTTAGCAGTTGGGGTGGGCGGGAAGGGGGGTGGTTTGAAGTCCAGCACTGAAGTCTCAAGTGACTTGGTCACAAGCAACTGATGATGACAGCAATCAAGTCTCTGTGCTATAATTTGCAACTATTTGTGGAGCTCAAAATACTTCAATCAGACAAACAAACTGAAACTATTTCTATATAAACAAACAAAAAGAGAGACAGCTGTAGCACTATAAATACATGACAAGCAGGCAAAGCAGCCATTTTAAAATGCAGTGCAAGTAACATCAATTTGTAAGTTATCCGAAATTCAAATCATTGTTAAAAGCTTGCTGATTCCAAAAAAAGACATTTGGCATTTTGATTACAACATCTTCATTTATGGGTTTAATACTGTATATAACCCATCTAAAGCAAATACAGCAAATTATTAATTACACAAACTGCTGCAATGCTCCAAACCATAGTGCTCACTACTGCAGCTCAGCTTTGTGTGTGTATTTTTTTTCTAAGTAATTAAACTGTATCTCTTAAGAGCATTAAATCTCAGAGTCAGAACAGGCTTTATTCTTTTAAGCAGATGTTTGGGGAGATCCTGGATGCCCTTTTTTATCACCTCCTGCTAATTACTATCTGCCTATTTTCTCCTCTCCCTGGCTTTCAAGAGGCCAGTGGGCCCCTGTATACCATCTGTTCAAAATTCTGGTCCCTGCATTCTGTTAGACCTTACTAGACCTTAATGTTTTTTTTCTCCATTATGGAGATCATGCATGCATTTGGTGGGTCATGTTCCTTTTTCTATACAGTGGCACGAGCCAATGCCCTTGAGGAATCAGCTGCAGAGCTAAATTTACAATTGCCTTGATTCTCTCAAAACATTATACTTTATTAAGCTTTTGTTCCCTGATACAAAAGTTTGTACAACTACAGAGCTGTTGCTAATTGTCTATTTTGGACTGCATACTGAAATTGAAAGTATCTTTTTAAGCCAATAACAGTAATTCAATGGAGAAAGCTATCTACAAGCCAAAAAAGTCAAAGGTTAATTATGTATTTTGAATCTCTAGGCTTAGGATATAGTTCTCCTCTGTATCTGATCAGAAGTCGTGGTGTGTTGCTCACTTCAGAACCAAATTTAGCTGTCTACAATAGTACCTATTTGGTTCTAATTCCCACTTATTATTTTAAATGTATTTATATTAGAAATATTGAATTGTTAAACGGAGGTTCTAGGAAATTTATTTCATGTTAAAAAATCCAATGGCATAAACAGCTTCTGACTTCCTCTTCTAAGAAGTAAACAGAATTCCTTCTCTACTCTTCTAGTTTTGTGACTAACATAAAATGAGTTCTGTACTTTTAAACACCTTTTGAAAGAGATTTAAGGAGCTCTGCAAAAAACAAAACAGTCTCCTCATACACAGGCAGAAAACTATTATGATTAAGCTCCTAAAACCATTTTAAGATTATGTTATAATTTGCACGTTTTGTATAACATGCAAGCCTTCAGAATATCCAATAGCTTCACAGTTAACTGACTCTACTGGCTAATCAACTATAAAAGGGCACCCTCTCGCACTGAAGAGATGCAGCTGGAAAGGCATGGATTAAGCTTCCACACCCAGCTGAGAGATCACTTGTCAGGGTCACAGACCCAGTGCTCTGACATTCTGAGTACTCTTTAGGATTTGTATGTGGAAAACGATGTTATATATTTAAATTAATCTGTCTCAACTAGATTATTCTTTTATCAGCAGCCATTTAATTGTTCTTGGCTAGAAAAACGTCGCCTTGAATTTTACAGGGATACACATCCACAGAGGAGATATTGTTAGAATAAATTGAGTGGGCATGTTATACTTTGCACAAATGTGATACAGTTTTATCATTCACCTCCAACCACTTCACCTGTTTTGTGTCTTCTAATACATCTCCATAGGACCAGTAGAATATTCCCAACAGTTGCTTTTTCAAAAAGTTATCCCCCAAAGAAATGATTATCTTTCACATTTGACTGCATAGCTGACTAGTTAGCTCCACAGTAAAACATCAACATGTACACATGTGCCTGTACTAGGGCACAGTAAATTAATTAACTCTGCTGTGGGATAGTGCTGTCCATGACAAATACTATCCCACAGCAGAGTCGTTACATGCGCCAAAAGGCATGTGTACACGGTGAGTAGGACTGGCTTGGGCATGAGGGTACAGTGCAGGGGCTGCCTACCAGTTAGCCCTGTACTGGACCACCCCAGTGCCCCAGCCAGTCCCTTCACAGCATGTCTAACCCAGGGGAGCGGGCTGGCAAGCTGACCCCGCTCTACCCTGGCTCAACATGCTGCAGTCCCAGGTGCACATGTAAATGCTGCACCTGGGAGCAATAAACTTTAGTGCAAACTGCACTGAGTTTATCACTACATGCTAATTACACACGTAGATGCACCAACTAGGTAAAATTCATTCCAAAATATGACCCCTCTCAAAATACCAAGACATGCAAAATTCAGTTCTAAGCTAGTGCCAGTTTCAGAGGTGTGGCATTTTATGTCCAGGGAAGCCATTTTAAATCACTTTAGAATGCATTTTACAATGCTAAACTTTAAATGTTGTCTGCAGAGCCTTCAAGAGGGATCCAAAAACCTAGTCCATGCCCACTGAAATCTTTCAGAGACTTGCATCAACTAAAATCAGGCCCTCAGCCAGGGCCATCCCTGGGGAGGGGGGTACAAACCAGGGTGACTGCCCTGGGCCCTGCACTCTGGGGGTGGGGGAGGCCTGGAGCCAGGTGGAGTGGCCGTGGTGACTCTGTGCCACTGCCACTGGCTTCACATCTGGCCACTTACTACCCTCCCCTCCGCTCCCCACTGCTGGCTTCTTCACATCCAGGGCACATGGGATTGGGGGCAGGGCTCTGCACAAGCTGATTTGCCCCAGGCTCCACACCTTGCTCAGGTCAGCTCTGCCCTCAGTATCAGGCTTTTCACATTTACAACTTAGAGATGCACACATCTTTGTGCATACATATATTATACATCTCCATCTGATTTTGTCAGTTTGGGAACTCCAGAGCCATCCTGCTTAGGGGAGAAGGTTCTTAGGAAAAGAGTCAGGGCTCCATATTTGAATCACAGGAAGTCTCCATCTACTTAACATCTGGATGCCCCATAAGTAGTTAGCTGGTTGGTTTAATTTTAATCATAGAGATTGGGTCCCAGTGATAAATTTAGCAGAAAAGTGCTGCAACATTCCCCTATTTCAATTAGCAAGTTTCCTTTGTGATCCTGTTCTTATTTAGGAAACTATTGAGCTATTAAGGGTTGTAGGAGAAGATCTATGAATACCCCTTGTAACCTGGTGAAAGAGCTGAATGCAGCTTGTGCTGGATTTCACAAAAAGGTCTCCCTGATGCCTAACACAAAAGCATTACACTTTGAGTCACTTTTGACACAGTTAATATTCTTGTGAATCTTCTTGGGTATTCAAAGTTACCAAACAATTCTTTTACATATAGAGTGACTGAAAAAGGGGCAAGATTTTCAAGTCAAATGTGACTTAAGAATTTGGGAGTATAACTTCCATTAACTTTCTATGAGACTTAAGCTCCTTTGGGATTTTGAAAAGTACTCAAGTTAAGCACCAAAATCCTATAGATTTCAATGGGACTTCAGCACATAAGCTAAGCAGGTAGTTCTGTAATTCCCCTTCAAAGCAGCAGAGACCTAAAGAAATTGGACCTGTGCCAGAAGGCCACAAAATGGATTTGGTGCCTCATTAGGTATCACCATTTTAAAACATTAGGTTTTCTTGGTGTTTACAAATCAGGCTTCTGTACATGATCAGAACTGATCTGGTCGGGGGACCCATATGCCTGTTAGCTTTGTTCTGCTGCAATTCAGATGATATTATATACTACAATTAGACCATGTAAACAATCGCACATTAAAGCTCATTAACTAGCGCTAAGTGCCCTCTAGTCATTCTTAAGTTATGTTACTTAAGGCAAGGATCATCTTTGGGCTGTGCTATCCATCTCAAGTTAACTTCTGGCTACTCAACTGAGATAAAACCACCAATTCATCTTCCAGTATCCAAGGAGGCACTGTTCCCGAGTGACTACCTATCATCCAGGACTCTAGGACCCTAGACTGACAGCTGGGGACCTCTAGGGAGTAGGTGAGTGGAGAGGAAACAGAAAAAGGCAAAAGAGAACAGGTGAAAGAAGGGAGAGAAGCCCCTTCCAAGCCCTGATTGTCCCCTGTCATTTCTTCTTCCCACTGCCTAGGTCACTGCCCTGGTGCCCCACTTCCCCCATGACTCCCCATCCATGAGCTGTATGCAGCCTGCAAAGGGTTAATCTGTGGTCCCCATGCTTCCCTCCAGCCACTGTTCTCCCCATCAGTTCAATTGCAGAAGTTCATCAACCTTCCTCCAGCTTTTGCTTCTCCTGGCCCCACCCCAGGTAGCAGAACAGTGCAGCAATGGCCCATCCTTTACCACACTGCTCAAAAAACTTTAATATATTTGAAAATTTAAAACAGAGAGACATCCTATTAGCTTCAAATTTGCAAACTCCTTCCCCTTTCCTTATTTCTAAGAAACACAGAATGAATTCCAAATAAAAGGACACTCATACAGGATTTTCTGTCCATCTCTTCCCCACCTCTCACCAAACTGAAGAGACTTCAGTCTAACACCTCTGCTGACTGCAGGTATGGCAAAAACATACAGAATACAGAACTGTCTGTCAAAGGAGGTAAATCAAGCAACTAATTACTTTGCAGGCTAAAAGCAACATCCTAAAATCTACTTCTATGAGTAGAGAGG
Source organism: Crocodylus siamensis (assembly GCF_052110815.1). Lineage (NCBI taxonomy): Eukaryota > Metazoa > Chordata > Crocodylia > Crocodylidae > Crocodylus > Crocodylus siamensis. Next base: position 37,615,123 of record NC_143398.1, read on the forward strand.
GATCCAGATCTGGACAAAGGCCAAGAAAGTGGGGAATTTTGGCTCTGTGGCCAGATTCACTGTTCTCTGTTTTCATAGTAGTACCTTCCCCTAATGAAAATGGGCTGTGTGCAAAGATGAGCTTCTGAAGCCCTTTTCACACACTGAATTCTAGTGCTAATTATACTGATTTCCCTTCCGTGGGATGGCTTTCCACTCAGTGCAGTGGAAACTCTTTGGGGTGGGAGCGGGGAGAAGAGAGGAAGTAGTCTCCCCACTTCAGGACACTAAGACTATGCCTAGACTGACTTACTGCTCCCTCAGCAGCCCAAACAGGTGTTGTTGGTGAGGGCCCTGTATTAAGATTCAGTATCTGACCCCTAGTCTTTAACTGACAATCATACTAAGAGCCACCATGAAGTTGATGATTTCCAGTCAGATTCACAGCTGGCAAGTCAGTTCTCAATGTCCTTGTGTCAGTCCTACCCAGCAGCACACCTCAAGCATACCATGTTGTCTGTGGGTGCTAACTAGCCAAATGGAAGCAGTATAGCTTTATCCGGGTGGCACAGGAGAACACTACCACTCATCAGTATTAATTACCTCTTAGCAGCTGATGCAGCTACTCCACTTCCAGTTGGGGAGGGATCACATCAGTGCTTCATGTTTGAAGGTGTGACTGCCAAGCACATTAGGGCCTACAGTATAAACGTAGTCTACGCAAGCACCAGAGAATTTGAATCTCCTCATCCCTTGGTGAGTGGGTAGGCCCAGAAACTTCAGGTTGACACAGGGTTTCTATAAATTTCAAAAGATAAATGGGTTTGAGACATCCCCACGCATTGTTGCAATGAGATGGCAAGAACCTTACTACCCAAAACAACCGCCTCCTTCTAAAGGGTGCTCAAAGCAAAGCTCTGTAAATTGACTTCAGTGTGTTGGGTTTTTTATCTCCAATTTATTTCTAAGTTAAATACAGATGGGGAGGGCAGGGGAAAATATGACCTAATCCTATTCTCTACAGTCTTGACTGTAATGCCTGTGGAGTCAGAATGAACACACAAAATGATTTAGAATTAATTCCTCTGACATCTGTTTAGGAAGACTGAACAATATACTCCTAGTATCCTGGTGGACTGTGCATTTCTGTTCCTGTGGGAGAAGCACTTTGACACACTATTCGTATTCTGTGTAACATTTCTTGTTTAGCCTTACTTGGCACTTTCCACCAAAAAAGAAAATCACATTGATTTTTATGGCAATAAATGGAACTTTAGAAAACATATGGTTAAAGGATAACATCAGTTGGGTTCCCTGTAGTGTAGTAATACAAATTCTGGACACACGGGTTGTTCTTTGATAGCATACTTTATTAGGTTTCCAAATCATGCTGATGCCCAGAGGGTGTGAATGGAATTGAAATAACTTCATGTTGCCACAAGAGAGTAGGGAAGCCCCCATTTTATGAGGCAGAGGTTAACACTAAAATAATGTATGACAGATGGTCACTTTGCTACCCATCTAACTTGAACAGTGTTTTTATATTGGGTACTGATAATACCTTTTCTCTTTTTTTACTAAACAATAAATCTGTAATTTTTTTTCTTTTTAACTGCATGTCTCATTCCAATTCTCCTGAGATAAAGCTAAAAAATATACTAGCATCTCAACAACTTTTTATCAAATTTCCATACATGTATTAATGATTTAATACAGAGGGGCCATTTCTTCTTTGAAATAAAATAAGAAAATAATATATTATAGAATTACAGAGGTGTTATCCTGAAGATATTAAGATGTTCATTCTTTACTCAGAACAAAATTCAAACATTTCCTTATTTAGTTCTAAGTACATTGGTTTTAAAAAAAGTATGAAACCAATCAAATTTTTCCACTGTTCCTAGAGTTCTGTTCTGCATCTGTCCAGGGATTGCAGGAGGAAACAGCAGAACTGTAGGCAGGGTACTGCTCTCTGAATAAACAAGATTTATCATTGTATTAGATCTACTCCTTATGGTCTTACTCATGACAATAAGCTTTAGGCTTACTGACTAACACTCCGCCTTTTGACATCTATTGTCTCCCTGACACTGATCATGGCCCAGCTGGCCCTGATCAAAGCCTTTTGGCCCCAATCACCCTAAGGGTTTTAACCATGGCTTCCAGCTGCTTCCATAGCCACACCCATGCCTTCTGGGTCTTACTTTGTTTCACATACATACTTTGTTTCTGATCTTATCTTCATATCAACTCACCCAGGCCTCCAGGCCCCTGATCCTGGCAGGGCTACTTTAACTCACTGGAGTGCTCACTCAAAGCTGCTCCTGCCTCTCCATCTCAGCTCACCAGGTCACAGATCCTTGCAGGATTCCTTCAGCCTATGAACTGCTGGGTTTCTACCCGCTCAACCCACAAGACCCCTAACTCTTTGCATCTTCAGTGCTTCACCCTAGTATCTGCCCCTACACCATGGACTGCCTCACACTACCCCCGAGCCACAACCTAAACCTCTAGTTAAACCAACTGTGAAGAAGTAAGAGAAAACTCTTCTGAGCCCGCAGCAGGAAGAAACTTACCAACCTAGTTGGAACTGACAACGAGTGACCAGAAGCCGCTGCAGGAGCCCCACTTTATCAGCAGCTGTTCCATCAGGATTGGCCTCACCCACAGTAAGACTAGTATTTCTGGCCCGCTGCCAGGGCTAGGGGGAGAGAGATGACAGTGGACAACCAAGTTGCTGGCAAAGAAGCTCCAGGCAGTGGGGAGCAGGTGGAGCTACCCCCTCAGGAGCCCAAAACCACTCCAATAATTTAAAATGTCACTGCAAAGCCTGCAGCAGTGGGATGGCAGGGATCGCCAGCAAGAGGACACACTGAAGGAAAGGGCCATCAGGGGAGCAGGCAATGCTCTGAAAAGGTTTTATTTTTTGTTTTGATTTGCTTTACCCTGCTGCAGAGTCTGGGTGGCTAGGCTGTAGCCCTAGGAAAAGGGGAAAATAGAGCCAATGCTGGCTCAGGTCTGGAGGCATATCAGTAGGTGAACCGACCTCAACACTCACAAGAAGTCGAGTTGATGAGGGTGGGCAGACAGACCCGCTGCACTTGGGAAGTCAGCAGGTGCTACTGAACTCTTGATGACAGATCCCAAAGCATCTAAGGCTGGGAAACACCCAAGCTACAGGCAAAAGGAACCCAGAAGATCTGCATATTTCTTTTTAGGTTCCTTTTATTTTTGAGGGCTGGGCACCTCAATTTCCCACAGCCCTACAGACTAAATTACCTCATAGCTGGTGGCCATAGCCTGTGGTTGCAACAACACTAAGGGCTGAGACTTACCTGAGTTCTGTTTCACTGTTTTGTATTGTCCTTCATGTATTGACCAACCAAATAGAGGGCTGGCTCAGTCATGGCCTTCATACACCAGGCTCGAGATGAATTGACATCTGCAGGAGCAAAGAACAGAAAAAGATCATCCATTGAGAGCCAAGGACACAACATATGCTGCAACAACAGGGTGGTGCTTGGATGGGTGTAGGGGAGGTAGAATCTCCAAAGAAGAACCAGACCCAGCTCGTCTAGGACAACATGCCACAAAAGTAGACTAGCTCCCAACTAAGACACATTCAACACCACAACGTGGTAGGTAAGAATCAAGTGACCTCTGTGTGCTAGAACTGGGTGAGTCTGTGTCTCTATGCCCTGGTCTCACAGGGTACAGGGCTGCCGGGCCTTGCAGCCCTATCCTATACTGCACTGACACCAACACAGATATAAACCTCCAGTCTCCAACTCAAATCCCATGTTGGGTTTTTGCACTGCTACAAAGCCCTACCCTCCTCCACTGGCTCCCTCCCAACTTTCCAGGCACTTCCCTGGCCTGCAGTTTCTTCCCTCTAACAGCCTGGATTGACAAAAACTCTTCTTCCCAAGTTCAGGCTACAAACTCTGGCTCAAGGTCTTGGCTTGTATTTCCCAGCAGCACAACCCCTTACTGTCACATTTCCCAAGCCTGCACAGGGGTTTCTCCTTAGTCTTGATCAGCCTGCTCCTCCTACACTACAGTCCCTACTTAACTACTTATCCAGAGCTCCACCCTATTGGCATTGCAGCTGGCTCCCAAGTAGTCATCTATAGGTTCCTGTCTTTCTGCTTTTTCAGCCACTTACTTTCTGGTAGTTAGCTCTGCTCCAGCTGTCCACTGATTACAGACCTACTATGCTGCCCTTTCTATCCCTTAAAGTGATAGGGGCTAGAACACCCTTTTACACACATACCCATGACATTTCAAAAATGTATTGACAGTCCCCTCTCATAATTTTTAAACAACTATAAACTTAATTGAGAACAGATTTTTAAACAAAAACTGCCAATACAAAATTGCTTAGAAAAAATTCTTTTTATTAGATTCTTTTAACTATTTATTCTGCTTGGTATGTTCAAACATGAAGTTTTGCACAATTACACTTGTTAGTAATGTCAGTTTATAAATAGTGGTGGATTAATGGTGAAACATCCCAATTTTGTGAGACTGCTCAACATTACTATTTAAATTAATTTAGGACAGGTGCTCTTTCAATGCACTTTTTGGATCAGAAGAATGTCCTGGGAAGCTGCAGCTAGGACCTTAAACACAAACATTATTACCTTTTTAGACCCTAAGTACAGATGATCTGATTTAAGGTTTTAGCTTTACCATTGCTGATAACAGTAGTCACTCCACTGAAGGAACATCTTTAAAACATGGCAACTCTTTCTTTGGGCTTGCATATTTTGATGGCTACCACATGTCCAAACAATGTGAAATCATGACCCCATTGAATTTAGTGGCAACACTTCCATCAGTCTCAGGATTTTACCTTCAAGGTCTATTGTTTTTAAATTTTTATTCAAATTGTTCAATTTTTGTTCATCCTTACACATTTCTTTTAACGCCAAACAATGGTGTTCTTCAAGCACTATATTTATAATACCACATACCACAGTGTAGAGATAACTTTTAGTGAGTTACATTATGAAGAATGTTAATTAGTTCTGCATAACTTTAAGAAAGGGCTGTAAGCACGAGAAAGATGAGATTAGAGGCCAATTCTGGCCCTAATTATGACTTCAAAATAGCGCTGTAGATTGCAGCAAGGCCATCAAACTTAATGGAACTACATCAACTTACAACTCATACATGTGAAGTCAGTATAAGGCCTTTTGATTCTTCTGTGTGGCTCTATTGAAATGAAATATAATGAAACTGAGAATGATTAGACTGTGTCACGTCTCCTTTCTTTCTCTTTTTCATTAAATGATTTTAAAGAGATATATTTCTTAGTTTCACACAACTGCAGTTTGAAACTTTGTGATACCAGAATAGCTTCTCTCACTATATTATTTTCAGATTGTGAGCTATCAACAATAAAGTAATTAACATCCATAAAAAGAGAAAAGATTTTTATTTTAAAATGCTTATGTTTACTATTGCTAAGAGATCTACAACATCTTTTGTTTATACCTTCTATTTAGAGCATTGTAATCGAAGTAGCAGTGACCATATCATTTAGTTTTTATATTTTCTATTCTCACCCCTTCTCAGTCACACACACCTTTATAAAATATCTATGTTTTGTGACTGTTTGCAATTTTTGTCTTTACTGAAAGGTGTCTAAAAAAAAAAAAAAAAGTTGACCAAAAATGGTTGAGCTGTTTTTAGAAGACAAAAAGTAGGTGGCAGGGGAGAGGGAGAAAACTTGTTTTCCTTTGAGAACATAATGCTGCTTGCAAACTCTCTGAAAAGCTCTATAGTGGAAACACCTGGAGGTAGAAAGCCTCCAGGAATTGGCCAATGTACCCAAAGTAGCTACTGGCTAAGTTAGCAGTATAGATAAAAGTATTCTAAAATCATGCATGGACTGAGGCAAGAGCCCCTCAGGGGCCTTCATTCAATCCTTGCAGGCTTGTTAGCTTAGAAAGTGTTAGAGAGGACTGCTGAGCATTTTATGAGATATGCAGGGCTTAAGACAAGCAGCTTTACCTTCTAAACATCCTAGTAAAGATGGGAGGTCTACCCTGTTTCAGCGGAGGAGCAAAGTCAAACAAGTAATCAGCTCCACTTATGTAATCTGAAGGCTCGCAACAGAGGATGCCAAAGCTATTTATTATGACTGAAGATTAGGGAGTTGAACTGTTGGGATCGCATTACACCAATACTCCACAGCCTGCATCAGCTTCCTATGCTTCTCTCCCACTTGTGGTGTTACTCTGACTCACAATGTTTCAGGCTTTACCTGACAAATGTCTCACCACATGCAATGCAGAGCAACTCAGGTCACCATATGCATTTTCAGTAACAGGTTTTAGATTTAAATATCTACTGGGAGCAGGTATTTTCAGTGGAGAAAACTTGGTTGTGGAATTTGCATTCCCACTTGTCCAACAGAACCAGATTTTCTAGTTTAGGGTACAGTGCAAAGCCCATCTGTTTACTTTATTGTACGAGGTGTTCAGAGCAGCATATTCACATCCTAATATATTAGATTTCATCCCCCTATTTAATTTGGGATAATGAAATAAATAAATAAAATTAATGCATGCTTTATTGACTTCAGATTTGGGCAATGCTGTAGATTTATTACGTTTTAAAATAAATGTAGACTTCGGTTTTGCCTCAGCAAAATATTTACTTCTCTTTTCATTAAATCTTGATCATTGTTCACTTTAATGGAACTCAATTTCTGCTTAATCTGGCCAAGAAAAACACATTTTCTGATCCGGTTTAGTAATTTTTCAACAGAATAAAGGGAAATGGTAGCTTACTGGAAGACTATAATGTTGCAAGCTCTCATGACCTTATTGTGCCTCTCAAGATATTTGGTGTTTGCTACTCATGGAGTCATGGTACAATGAATATGTGATCATCTCTTGTTCAATTAAAAACCATTTCTGATGTTTATGATTGTAGAGAAAAATCTTGAAAATATGCCCCTGAAAGCTTAAACAAAGGACAAATAATAATAATCCATAATTTATTATTATTTATAAAGTCTCACTTTTTAATAGTCAGCAGCCACATCTACATGAGACACTGACTGCTCAGTAGCCTGAGACTACTGCACCGTAGCATCGCACGGCAGAATGTGTGACACTATGCTACTGCACAGTAGTCTCAGGATACTACGCAGTCAACATCACAAAAAGGCCATTCATCAGCACTGCTGTGTAGTAACCTGAGTTTCTGTGCAGTCACTTAGTACTTGTTACAAAGAATAGTTTCTAGTTCTAGAAGTCCACTAACTGAAAATCTAGAGAAATATATATTTTGTCACAGCACAATCACAAATGACTTCATAGGCTGAACTCCTGCATACTGGAGAACTATATTCAGTTTTACAATTTACATGACAGGATATTATTGTCTGACAATTGGAAATGTCCAAGATACTAGAATTATTATATTTTTCTAGAAAGCATGTTACCTAGAAAAGCTATTTGAAGCAGTCAAGATGTATGATAGTGGAGATGTGGGTTTAGATGACCTTAAAATATACTAAGGTGCTAAAACTCTGATCACAAAAAGTCAGAGGGCAAAATTCAAAGGTTTTTACACATTCTTTACTTAGGAAATGTTCCATTAAAGTTAATGGAAATCTACCTGAATAAATAGGGAGTAAAGGCCTCTGCATTTAGCCTGCTAAAATAGTTAGGGAATATGCATATTTGTATATACTAAGCACAAATTTCTCAAACATTTCAAATGGTTGTGTCACATAAGTCATTAATTGACTCGCTGAAGAACAAAGCTAGCCTTGACTGCTAAGGGTGTGCAGTACAGGTACGTTCAAAGTTGGGGCTGTGTGACGGTATAAGTAGTAAGCATACTCCGCCAAGTGCAGTATTGTTTTACCAGTATACATGCACAGGAAGTGGTGGGACCAAAGATTGGCCTCTTCATAGCTTTTCCTATTCTCCAGTCCAATGCCTGTGGCAGAACTGCCTCATGTAGGTACCAAAATAGCCTAAGAGTCTAGGTTTTAAAGAACTGTTTTTATGTGTAAGTTCAGTGGTAAAATATAAAGTAACTGTTAAGTTCAATGGATTCATCTTCTCTTAGTGAGTATATACACTTCATGTAGCAAAAGCTAGCATGACCTTCAGCAGACTGCATAAGTCAGTCTGGGACCGCAGAGGCATCAGAATGTCAGCAAAACTGAAGTGTTACAAAGCCATCATCCTTCCGACCCTCCTTGATGCCTGAGAAACCTGGACCATTTATCAGCGTCATGCAAAGAAACTAAACCACTTCCACTTGTGCTGCCTGCGCAAGATACTAAAGATCAAGCAGCAGGACAAGATTCCAGACCCCGAGGTGCTCGGAAGATCACCTCTCCACAGCATTCACACCCCGCTGAAACTGGCATAGCTAAGATGGGCTGGCCACCCCTCAAGAATGCCTGACACTTGCCTGCCAAAGAAAGTCTTCTATGGCAAACTGTCAGATAGAGTACGCTTTCGTGGCGCACCAAAGAACTGGTACAAGGACATCCTAAAGCTGTCCCTAAAGAGTTCTGGCATCAACCCATAGTCATGGGAGCAAATCATTCACAACTGTCCATCCTAGAGGTCCCAAATCCAAAACAGAGCATTGGCCTTTGAACAGTAACGCATGGCAAAGAAGAAATGCATGGCCAGGATAATGAAAACCTCCTGTATCCAGTCCTCATCACTCTCCTCCCCTGCTGCAGCAGATTGTTCAAAGCAAAGATCAGACATATAAGTCACCTACGTACTCATGTGACCTAGCCTCCACCCCACTTCATTCCCTTTTCTCCTTCCCTTTTTCTTTCCCATTTCTTTTCTCTCTTCTTCCCTCCCCTCCCCCTGCTGGATGCAGTCATCTTCATCTATGCGGGATGAAAGTACACACACACACGAAGTGTATATATACATACACACTTCATATATATTTACTGGATTGACTGTTCAGGAAAGGAGATGTTCTTTTTAGATGAGTCTAGTTAATCAAACATTGGGATATTTGTATATTTGAAAGTGAACATTTGTAATGTAATCAGATAACTGACAGAAAATGTAATGGTTAATGGAAAACAGAGTATGAAAGCATAATTAAACCTGGTATGCATATCATCAAGTCAGATTATCACTTGGTTATGGAAAAGAATGAGAGGGAAGTATTTATGCAGGGTATGATGTAGCCTTAGACTTCTTTTCAAGTGCTGTATAAAATTACAGCAAGACTGTGTTTTATTTAGACTGGCAGAATTCCTAGAAAACTCTAGTTGTGATGCATGAAGCCTCAAATAGTGGTTTTATTTGTACTCAAAGCTCTGGAGTATTGTCTGTTCAATCACTTACAGATCATGCTTCTGAGTAGCTTTCATGAGCACTTGGAACAGTGTGAATAAATTGTACTGACAATGCTGGCAGCTCCAAACCAAGACTAAGAAAGGCCTTTCAGATGAGGCTTTCAACTTTAACTTTTTCATTCATTAAAGGGTGGTCCTGTATAATATACTGTTCTCAGTACTTTACAAGGTTTCTGCAGCCCTCCCACCCTCCAGGTTCTGGCAAAATTTAAATAGACTTCCTATCATTAGTTTGTAAGGAAAGCACTTTAAACCCGTCTGTCTCTAAATATAATTTAAAATAGCAAAGGAAAGATGACAACTTCTATGTGCACAATACAGTGTTGTTCTTAATAAATCAAATAATGGCAGAGGGCCAAATCCTCCAATATTTCCTGGTTTGTCTCCAGCAAGAAATAAAAATGCAATAGAATTTTCTCTCAGTAATACAGTGCTAATGCTTCTGTTCCTCAGCAAAGCCCCAAAATATGGGGAATCTTTCAAAAATAATTATTTACCTGATCATTTTCTGTACCCATAGCTGGCTGAGGGTTTTGATACATATTTTAAGAAAAGACTTGGGAAATTTCTGATTCAATTACCAGAATCAATTTACTCTCCCCAAATAAAGGAGCTAGTAAGAGTTAAGAGCTGACAACTGAACAATGCCAGAGCTGAACCAGCAAGTAGGAAGCAAAGGTGCAAAACCCAAAAAAAAAAGGAAATCAGCGTTAAATTTGAGGTGCACAGGACTGAAGGATAAGGGATAACTTCTATGTGATGCCAGTTGACTAGCCTACAAAAACAGTCTCCAGTACATGTAGGCTGTGAATTGTGAGCTATCACAGTAGAGAAAATAAAAGCAAATATTTTGATATTCCTAATTTATTATTTTGTGTTCCCATATGGTGCTCCCATTAGCCATTTCAGAAGTTCAAAGTATGTGCTTCAAATGCCGTGTCAGGGACACGTGGCATAAATTTATCACTGGAGTACATATCTTTCTTGGTTCTTATCTCCCTAACAGACAATACTAATAAATAGTTCCTTTCTTTTAGAGAGACTCACTATAGTTTGCAGACTTATATTATTCTAATAATGTTCTAAATAGCCCAGAATAGTAAAATTCTAACTCTGCTTCCCCTCTCCCAACTTTATGGGGCAGGAGTTTCTAGATTTTGAAGACGGAGAACTGCCCTAAAAACTTTCCAGAGGTTAAACAGGTTGATTTCCTTTGCAAATAGAATAAGAACACTCAGCATACACTGGTCTAAAATTTTCAAAGCAGTGAAAATGATATGCAAGAGGGACTCCATTTGAATCTAATGTCTCTGGTTACCCAATTTTCCTCTCCTACTTTGCAGTGAAGGGCATTGCACACTCTCTAATTTACTCTCAACTTCACCATATCACCACATTGACAACCAGCATATTTACAGGTCTACTTATCCCCGAGCAGAGAGAGACCCTGCCTCTGTCCCCCATGAAACTCCATTATGACTGCTTGCTCCCAACTGAGGCCTAGTGCTCACATAGAAGACTACTTGGATTCCTAAACTTATGCTCCCATGCCAGCAAAAGCTAGGAACGGAGTTACATTTGCACAATAAATAATGCTAAATAATGTTCTCCTGCTATGCACATGGCTTCAAAATAATGGTATACAAGTTTCCCTCACTTTATGCTGTACATGCGTTCCTGGAAAACAGCGCATAACTCAAATTTGCAGAAAGGGAACCCACTTTACAATGTAACAAATAGGGATACATTCTAAGGCCTCGACTGTACTGACCTCCAGACCCATTTCTACCACTTTTACAAGACGATTTTGGTACTCACCAACAGGAGATTATACACACAAGCACAGGGTGGTGGCAGATGTTTAGTTGGTGTGAAGAGAGGGTGGTAAAGGGTCTCCAGTTTTGTCTCCAGGGTTAGTGAAGTTCTCTTGGGCTTCATTGATAGACCAGGGAGAGGGGGAGGAGATATACTAGCGGGACGCTTAGAAGCCATAATGGGGATGGCAAGTACAGAAACACACGTCACAGCCAATAGCAAGGAGCACAGATCCACACAGGAGACTATATTTTGGTGTGCGTCACTCTCACAGTGCACTGCACAAAGCAGCTGGCTGAGGGTTTCGACCACACTGATTTCATAAGAGTGAATTTATCTTGCTTATAACAAATTTTTGTTATAAAAAGGGTCATCACACAAGAGCAAATTCACACATACAGAACCTGCGTAAAGCAAGGGAAACCTTTACTTACATATAAATGTACACTTATATTTTCATATGATTAATAATGTGATGAGTTATGGTTTTTGTTTGCAATGCTAATAATAGTCTCGTTTCTGCTCTCCTGTCTCGCTGCTGTAATTAAACGTTCTCTGGTTTGATACTTGCATTGTTAGTTTTTGGGGACAGGGAGTGTCTTGTGTGCACACAAGTGCACTATGCCTACTACAGGTGGGCTCCAATCATTGATTGGTGGCCTCAAAAGGCTTCTATTATTCAAATAATAATTAATAAGAAATTGAACACCACCATCCTATAAAATAGATACTTTATTGATCTCATTTCTCTGTTCACCATTTCTATAATTATCTTGCAGGGGTGACATGCTGAATGTGAAATGAGAGAGTTCCTCATGGTCACAAATTGAAATAAAAAGAATTCTACATATGCAAATATGAGTACACTTCTACAAATGACCATTGGTTATTCTTCTTTTGTGAGAAAAAACACACACATTTGCACTGCATATCACTGATATACATATCAAACAGCTGGTAAGATTTCAGCTCTCAAATGTAACAAATGCTGAAAACTATTAATCACCTTTTCAGGCTTTAAATAGTTTTTTATCTCTTGTCATTTGCATGACAGGGACCGATTTTTTTGACAGATTAAGTAGGTGCCAGTACTGTACATCCAACAGTCTGATCCAACTCCCAGAAGATTCAAATGAGTCTTTCCAGTGACTTCAGTGGGAGCTGCATGAAAAATGAAAACCCAGATCTGAGGGAACGCAATTTTTTAAAGTAATCATTTCATGAGTGCATTTACCTTCAGTTATCCTGTGGTTTTCAAACCCCTCCCCTTTATCAATCATGGAAGGAATATTTTACTCAGGAAATCTGGATTCCATGACCTTGCAGTCTGCACCATTCATGGAAGCAAGCACAGCTTTTATTAAGTCTTTACTTTTTTTGGCAAGTTTCCTCCCAAGCTCCAAGTCTTTTGATGTTGCTTCAAGAATCTTCATTAGACTTTTTGATAACACCCCTCTCCAGAGGCTAGTCCAAAGTAATGAGTCATATTACAAATGTTTGGACTGTGAGGTTTTGAAATATACAGTATAACTCATTAATGGCCAACAGAACATCTCCTTTCAAAATAAAACTCCAGCAAGGGAAAATCTCATGCAACAAAAGGTGATTTTTATTTGGTTGTGTGCCCTGTTATTCTCCACATTGTTGAACCATCCCTCTTTGCTTTCATTTTTAAAGTGGAGTTTTGTCCTAAGAAGTAATGCTAAATGAAAAGAGAGATTTCCCGCTGTCATGCATTCTTTCAAGGGACTCCTCAAGAAGAGGTCTTATTCAGTCTCCCTCTCATAAAGGAGGCCCTGAATCCAGCCCTGGCCTTGCTTTACAAGGTGCAAGATTCTGGCTTTGAGACACCAGCTTACCTCTGTCCCTGGCTTTTGATCTGTTTCTCCACGCCACCTCAAAGAGCTCCTTCTTTCCACTGAGCTCCTGGAAAGTCTGTGAGTTCTTTTTCAAGGAGCAGGAGGTCCAAGTATCAATGTCCCAAAAAGCATGGCAGACAGCTCAGCTCCAGATAAACAGTCTTTATTGTGCCATTCCAGCTCCCTCTGTCCTTCGTCAGACCCCACTCAGTCCTCCCTGGGACTAATCCTTTTTCTCTCCAGCTCTGTGTCCTCCCTGGGAATACCTTTTCTCTCCTCGCTGTCTCGGGCACTGACAACCACACTCACAACAAAACTGTTACAAAACTATAGATGGAAAGTGCTAACCAGGGGACAAGATTCACCCTGTTACCCTGTAACAGGACCATGGCTCCAGGGCTGCCCCCTGGCGGCTATGCAACACCTTCACTGGTCTTGCTTACTCTGCTTCTGATTCTAGGTTACCCTCAGTTTAGGCCTGCCAGATCTTAGTGTTCCCCTAGATCAAGCTCTAGTCTGTCTTTCTGCCAGCAGATGCCTCCCAGATCCTGCTGGCCCCAAATCTAGCTTTCATATCAAGTGGCCCCTACTGATCCATACATGCCTCCCTGTCACCTTATGGGTTATTTGTAGCCTCCACCTTCCTCTAGCCATGCTCATTAGGGCTGTGCAAGGCTTTGGACCGTGCTTCAAATCCAGAAAAGATTCAGATGCTTCAGACACGGAAGCAGCATGTCCAGATCGAAGCACTCCAGATCAGAGCTTCCAAACCACTTCAGAAAAGCTTCAAAGCCTTTTTGGAGATCTGGCCATAGGGTATAGTGGGGAATCAATGAAATATCTATAACGTTGTTGTTTTTTGCCTGATTTGGATGAGACTTGCAGTAGCCCTTGCTAAGAGCATGAAGTCTGCCAAGTTTCAAGAAGATAGGTGCAGGGGATTGGGGGGGGGAACTGCACCCCAAATTCTTGAAAGCAAAACTCATGTCACATATGTCTGTTACACCACGGGGGGGGGGGGGGGGAGGGGGAGGGAACTGCAGGGATAGTAGCCTGCCAAGTTTGAAGGTGATGAGTGCAGGGGTTTGTGGGGGGAGAACTGCACCTCTAGCTGCCGACAAGCAAAACTCGTGACATAGGTGACACTGTGTGTGTTAAAGCGCAGCAGGGTGAAAACTGCAGGGATGGTAGCCCATGCTGTAGTCATGAAGCACTCCAGCTGTTGAGGAGGTAGGTGCAGGGCTTCTGGGAACCTGCACTTCTAGCTGCTGACAGCCAAAACTCGTGGCATGGGTGCTTGTGCAACCAACTGTCTCCGTCTTGAGACAGTTGATTGTCTGTATTGATTATGTCCTCTCCTTAGTCTGTGGTTTTGTAGGTGTTAATCATTGCTAATTAACTTGTTATCTAGTAGCTACTAGCAGCTAGGTACTATGTATTGAGCTGGACCCGGAGTGAATCATGGTTGAGTGGTAAGTGGTAACACAGCAGCCAGGCCTGCAGTAGTTCCCCCAAACCCACCCCATGCCTCAAGACAGACAGTTGCACAAGCAGCCATGTCACGAGTTTTGCCTGTCAGCAGCCAGAGGTGCAGGGCCCCAGAACCTAGAAGCCCTGCACCATCTCCTTGATAGCTGGCAGGCTTCTTGGCTGCAGCAGGGGCTAGCAGGCCTGCAGCTTTCACCTTGCTGCACCTTAACACAGTGTCACCCATGTCACGAATTTGGCTTGTTCGCAGCTTGAGGAGCAGTTCCCCCCAAACCCCTACACCTATCATCATGAAATTTGTCAGGCTTTGTGGCCTCAGCAGGAGCTAACATCCCTGCAAGTTTCACCAAATCAGACAAAAAACAAAGTTATAGATATTTCATTGATTCCCCATTACACCTTATGGCTGGATCTTCAAGGCAGCTCTGAAGCTTCAGAGTTGCTTTGGCCAGAACAAAACAGAAAACCGATCTGGAGCTCCGGATCAGATCCCTGGCATCTGAAGTGGATGGATCTGAAGCCAGATTGAATAGCTGCCTACTCGTACAAGCCTAATGCTCATGCCTTGTAGGTATAACCAATGACTTAGTTTATTGGGCCCTCAACCCCAGTCCATTACAGCACTTATACAGGCCTCTATGTACTAAATAATTTCTGCCCTTCCTGGACTGTTAGGCCCCTGGCCCTCATCTCTGCTCCTCTCTCTCTCTTTCTTTCACTGGGCCCCTGACCCTGGTTCTTCCTTTCTCAAGCTACCCTGCAGCTTGCATAGTGTCTCAATCCTTCTCTGGCACCCCTGGGAACTCCACCTCCCCTAATGAGTCCTAATCCGGTCCACCAGTTTAATTATAAGCCCTCTGGCTGTAACACAAATTCTTACTGGGTCTGAACCCCCAACTAGCCAGTCCTTTGCTGAGTTGCAATACTTTTCCCTGCCCTCAGCCCTGCCAGCCAGAAGCATTCTACCTGCCTGCCCAGGGTAGCAGCAGTGTCTCTCAGAAGCTCCTCCACATCCCTCCTAGGTCATTTCTAAAGTCAGACTCCCTACCTGGTTCCAGCCCTAGGTTTATATATTTCTCCAAGCCCTGCCCGCTTTGGCCAGGTGACTTCCCCAGCCACCTGCAGGAGTTTCTCATCAGGGCCTGAGGCTGGTCTGCATCATAGCCTGGAAGTGCTGTTCTAACAGCGTTCCTATTGCCCAAGCTTGGCTCTGACCTGTTGTTCTATTAGCAGAGCAGTTAACTTCAATAAGCACTTCTAGCCTATGGCTTCTAGCTACCTGTTCTCTGGCAGCCAGCTTGTTCTGTGTAGTGTTCCCTAGGCTATCTGCAAGTGTAGATTACATTACAAGTGTACATTGTCCTTAATATGCAGCTCCTTGCTGAAGCAGCTGTGTTTCTTTGCTGCTTACCCTGTTGCAGCTAACATCTCTCTCTGTGCCACCTGAGCTGTATCTGCAACAGTTTTTCCCTTTAAAGTAAAAGGAGCCCTAGGCTCCCTGTTACATATCTAATAAAGTCATGGGGAACCAATCCAAGCGCGATCTCTGTGGCTCGCTGTCAGATTTAGACTGCCATCTGCCCCAGAGTGAAAAGGGCATATACATATCCTCCTTATGAAACTGAATACTTACAGGAAAGTGAGCTCACACTAAGCACCACAAAATGTTCCCCACAAGAACTGCAAGCAAGAACTCATCCCACTTAACCTTTCTGACATACCATCAGACAAGAGATTCTGATATGTGAATATTTTTCCCCTATCTCAACTTGATACGAAGAACTGAAATGATGAATTTTTCACAGAATAACAAAGTTTAGGAAATTTTGATTTGGAAATATCAAAACATTGCATTTTTGGAACAGATGTTAAAGTGCTATCACCATGCTTTCCAGGAGTGTCATACCTACATTCTGCAAGACAAGCTGGATTGTCTGAAGTTACCACAGACTCTCCTCTCTGGTACAGAATGGCAGTAGGGCATGTGTAGTAGCATACAGCAGTCAGCTCTAATTTATGGCCCTATTTGAAGCTATGCAGTCCTGGGGCTTAAATCAGATATTACTGAATGCATATTCAGACATAAAAGGGCTGAACAGTTACACCTAAGATTATAACCTGGACTGCAGGAAAGTGTCAACCTGCAGAAATGGTAGGAGCCAGGTGTGCACTAGACAGACATAACAAGCCATGAGTGGAGTACTGCAGTGCCATGAGCAGAGTACTGACCACTGGGGAGCACAAGGAGGAAGGTGGGAGGGATCATTCTTGTGGCAGCCCTAATAACATGGGCAGGTGTTGCTATGGATGAGGAGCAAGCTCACTGCACACTGACTAAAAAAAGGAGCACCAGAATGCACCCCCGCTCCCACCTGAAAGTCTGTGCTGTGCAGGCACAGCCCCACACCATCCAGCCATAGAAGCCAGACAGCCATGCATCCCATAGTTTATAAGAGGGTGGGAGCAGAATGGTGCCCTCTGAGGATTTCTGCCATGGGAAATGCAGCTCTGCTTCCCAACCTCCCTAGATCTGCCCAATGCTGTGTGGTTCCTATAGCCAGTGTGCAGCACCATGGCACCAGATCCACAGAAGCTGCTGCAATGCCCTGTTCCCACCCAGTAGTGTATTTAGGCAGGATGGGGAACAAAGCTGGCCAGCGTGGGGCTGTGGCTGCATGGCAATGGCTCCTAGGGGGCTTTCTGGTGCTCCCTCTAAATCGGTGCTCGGGCAGATGTCCCACTCATTCCCCTCCTCAATTACGTAGCCGATGCTAGAATTTACAGTTTGACATCCCCTCACCAAGAATATTCCAAATCTGAATGTAGAGGTAGACAGGTGTACATTTCTGGGGGGAAGGCCTTTTTTTTTTTTTTATAAGTATTAGAAGTCCAAAAATGGAATTTTTCACAACATGCTGGTCTGGAGTCTGAGGCACCCAACTTCCCAACAGGCAGTCAGGTAGACATTATGGAGGTGGGGAACCTATCAGTTGAGGGGGTGTAACAGAGAGCTGGGGGCTCCCTTTTCCTTTAAGATAAAAGCAGCCCAACAAGGGAGCACTGAAAGCTAGGCAGGGTGCAGCAGCTGCAGACTGTCATGGCTACAAGGCAATAAAGGCAATTAGCAGGCACCTGCAGGCAGCCAGGGACATCTGCTGACTGGAAATGGCAGGGTACAGGGAGCATATAAACCTGAGACTTGGGCCATAAGCTAAGCTAGCTCTGCCAGCTGCAGCATTAGGAGATCCTGCCTAGGAGAGTAAATCAGAGACACTAGACCAGGGGTTGGCAACCCCTGAGACAGGTACTGAGCATGGCATGCAAAGCCATTTCCCTTCGCTGCTGCCTCTGCCTGCAGGGGAAGTGTGGCCAGACCAATGGGGAGCTTAATGCAGCAGGCAGCTTTCTGTGCCCTGCCCCCACCGTGCCCTTCCACGGCAGGTTCCACATGCTGCTCTGCAAAAGTGGTGGCGAGGGCAGCACAGCGGTGAGCATTGTCAGCACCTGCTGCTTCCCTGGAGCCCAGGGCTGGGGCTGCCCACGTCACAATTCCTCTGTGTGCATGGGGGCTGTGTGGGCAGCACTCAGGATTGTACCCCTTGCTGCTGCCCCTGCCTGCAGGGGAAGTGTGACCAGGGCAGCGGGGAGCTCAGAGTGGCAGGCAGACTTCTGCATCCTCCACTGTGCCCTGCCCTGCCAGGTTCCAACACTGCTCTGCAGAAGCGGTGGCAAGGGCAGCACAGCAGGAAGCATCATCGGCACCTGCCATCTCCCCAGAGCCTGGGGCCAGGTCTGGGACTGGGAAGCAGCTGGGGCAGGGCTGGGGCCAGGGCCAGGAGGCAGCAGCTGTTTGCAGCCTCCCAGCTGCAGGCGGCCCAGGTTCTGGGTAGCTGCTGATAGCCATGGAGCCTGGGCTAGGGGGCAGGGGTTTCAGTGGGGGGCAAGGAGCACAAGCAGGGGTGGGGGCTGTTGTGAGGGAACCCACACAAAACAAATACACAAGATGAAAGGGTAATAACAAGATTTATTTATTGTCACGAGGTTTACAATTTTTAGACAATCTGGTATTTACCATTAAAAAAGGGGCAACATTTATGATTATTAACTATACTAATATGCAGCGCATCCTGCCATGTACCCCCTGCCCTCATTTTGTTTTTCTGGCATGCTGGCACTCCAGCACCTTCCAAAGTAGGCATTGTACCCCTTGTGTTTTTTTCCAGCACTCTGGCCAAAAAACATTGCCTACCCCTGCTCTAGACTGTCTGCGTTGCTGCCTGCAGGAACACTGAGGCTTGGGGGACTCACAAGGAGTCCAGGCTGGGAGGTATGGCAATGTAAGGAGTGAGGGAAGGTTTGCCCTCTTAAATGCTTCCACTGTTGTTATGATATAGCCTAGGGGCGTATATTTACATTGCGTTTACACTGGTGATTTGGGTTGGGACTATAAGGGGTGGTTTACAGAGTTCCCATTAGTGCCTGCGGGGCATGTGATAACCTTGAGCCATGCCAGGGACAGGCTCAAGGCTCAAGCTACTTTTGAGTCCAGAGGGGGGCAGAGTGCAAGACTGCAGAGCCACACAGGGGCCTGGGGCTCTCCACCCAAGAGGGGCACAGCCACACAGGGGCCGGTGGCCTGGCAGACAGGGGTCAGGGGCCTGGTAACTGGAAGGGATGAACCAGAGCTAGTGCCTCCAAGCTGGGTCCAGTGCAGTGGGCCAAGGCTAGAAGGGGCAGAAGCTGATGAAGCCAAAGCCCCAACAGGAGACCAATGATATAACATCCATGAGGCTTGGGGCATAGTGTAGGGGAGGGTTTGGAGCCACACAATTAGCCCTTAAGGATGTAGATGCCCTGCAGGACACAGTTGACGAGAGAGGCCTGGCGAGGGGCCCAAAAGGCCCAGTGAGGGGCCTGGGCACAGTAGAGTGGTGGGGACCCTTGTGAGAGAGTGCTTATGCTAAGCAAGGCCTAGCATTAAAAAAAATGCACTAAAACTCCCAGAATGCTTCAAGGAGGTTGAGGAGTCAGCGATTGACATTCTGGTAATCACTTTCTGACCCTTAGATGAAAATACTGAACTTCTGATCTTTAAACAATGATAAAAATAGCAGACATGCCGCTTACATTGTTAAGAATAGGAAACTGCATGGCTAAACCGCAATGATGAAGAAACAACCGCATATTATGTCAGTTTTGACATTTTAACCCTGCAAAAACCAGCAAAACATATAGATGAATAATGTATTTAGGTTATAGAAAATTAGCATAAGAAATATAAAGGTCATTAAGAATTAACATAAGAAGCGTAATGATTATAATACAAAGCGTATCACCTGATATTATAATATAGATAAGTTAACTAAATAACCAATAGAAGTAAGAATTAGAAATGCATATGTATAAGTGTTATCATACATAACTAATAGTAAAGTTATGTTAGATGCCTCGCTTCTACCATGGGGACAGTTTTGTATCTTTTGCCTAAAAAAAGATAAGGGACTCCTTTTAAATGAGCTGTTGACCAGTTCTGAGACTACTGAATCAGGCAGCCGCACCTAGCCTCCGGGTTAGAGAGCAAGGGCTTGATTTGGGAACCTCGTGAACCAACAGACCTCCATTAGTTTATGACTTTGTGAAACAATAAAAGTTTTAAATTGAACAGGTCTGAGCCTGTGCTTAATTCAGTCCTATATAATTCGGCATCAAGCTCCCACAACCCTAGCAGGGGTTCAGTTGAACTGGAGCCATGTGAAGGTCCGTGGGCAGCCTCCCTATTATCATTATTATACCATCAAGGCATGGCAGGAAAGAAGGGAAGGCACCCTAGGGGTGGAGAGGGGCAGACTCACAGAGACACAAGGGGATGTCATGGCCACCCCTGGATATGCTATAGGGAACATAGATTCCCCATATTCCTACTTCCTCATTGTTTTGCCTGTTTAAGTGCTTAGACGCCACCAGAACTGACATATTCTACCAAAGCACTTGATTCTGTGGAGCATCATCCAGGAGAAAACAGTTTCATCAGAAATGTTTCTGACCAATTCTGATGACAGGTTATACTGTGCTAGATGGAAAAAGACAAACTCACCGGCCAAAGCTCAGGGTAAATATATAGTTTGGGAATCCTACTCATGGTCACGTTCACTCCTCAGATAGAAAGAAAGGTATTGAATAGAGTGCAGTAGGATTGTCTTCAGAAGTTAATAGTCATTTAAAGGAAACTGTCATTATCATAGTACTGTATTAAAAGTCCAACTATGCTGCCAGTAGGGACTTCAGCATAAGGATTAGATGCATCTATGCTTCAAAGAACTCTGTGCTCTTTCTAATGCATAGAAACCAGCCATTTTATTGTCACTATGAACTTCTACACTTTAGCTGTTATGGGAAGTGCTTCCCATTGGCTGAGTAATCTAATTACATACAAGTTTCTCCATCTATCATGAGCTCCTGGGATACAACAACATGAATGCACTTCATCTCAAAAACAGAGGGAACAACAGAAAAAGAGCAATCCAAACCTGATGGGAAAGTCAGCATATTCAGCATTGATGTACCCATGAAAGGAAAAATCAGTAACTAGCTGCTTTATCTTGAATATTCTGTTATATTATAGTAGTATTTTTGGGATGCAACCCAATTTTGAGCAGTACTGATAACTTGCAATTCATTACAAATTTCAAGTCCTCAGAATTTCACAAAACTCGGTCCACTTCATTTTGCGTAGCTGCATAAAATAGTACACTGATTTTATTAAAGTAAGCAAGGTGACTACAAATTCAAAATATAGTCTTCACAATCCTGTAGCCTTTACAGTTACTGCACAGTTAATGTGAACAGAATGCAAGAATTAACAGGTCATTACTGGGCTTTACAGATGAACATGTTGAACAGGTATAAACCACGGGATAATTAGCAACTCTTAATGTGACCAAACAGTACCCAAACTATATAACCTTCTACCAATATTCCCTCTGAAATTCTCAAAATTTAAGACGGTCTGAATGAGGAGGATATAAGAAGACAGAAAGATTAAACAAAATAACAGGGTATTACTCTGCTTTCTTTTGTTTTTCACTGGTATTTTTAACATCATTCAGGGAAGGTGCACATACATTTCCAACAACATAAAAAGCAAACAGTCCACATCATTCATACAGAGATGCTTCAATATTTCATTTTGAATATATATGTACTTCCTCTTCTGCTTCTCTTACTATCCCACTATCATTTATCAGATAAGTGTCATCCTGGGTTAATCCTCCAAGTTAGGTTGTATTAAATGGATATGGTCTTTCTCCTCTCTTCTTGATTTGTTCTGAATACTTCCCTGTTATTCTAAAGAAAATAGGAATATAATTATTAAAAATTATATCCCATTGTACAGAAAACCATTGTAAACCTGTAGCATATTTATAATGTCATCCACAACATTAACAGATGTAACGATTTTAAGACTAAGTCACCGTCACTGAAGTATAGGAAATACTGCTCATTAGTCGCTTCTAAATCTGGATGGCCTCTATTGGGTTTTCTGGTATGCAGATAGTCCCATAAAAAGAAACCATAAAACAGAGTGAGTTTTTGGTATGCTTTGTGGTCTCATAACAGCTGTAATCACTATCCACAAGTCTGAGTGTGTCATGGACTCTGTTCACCACCCCACCCTCCCCACCCCTTCTCATCTGGTTCCTTATTACATGAAATGATGCTGTACATTTGAAACATTTAACATCTACATGACATCCCCCAAACATCATTATTCCTTAATACAGTGAGAAAATCACTACACTACATCACTGTTTAAGGAATCAATCACTTTTGTAGTGCCAATAATGAAAACCAAATTCTTTTCCCTTACCATTCCAGTAGTCCTGCTGACATCAAGCCACATTACATAATCAGCCATGCTACATTACTTGTTCGACACTGCCCTCTGCTCTGAATACCACAACGAATTTAACCCAACAAAAATTGTTTTGGATGCCAATGTCAACTTTGTTTTCTCCACTCTATTTGTAATCTTAGGCTGTTTGTAGATGACACTTTAAAGAGGGTTTAAGGCTGATTAAATGCCTTTTATGCCACTTTAATGGCACTGCTGTTCGCACAAATTTACAAATTCTGTAGCATATTCAGTGTTAATTCCAGCTGCTGTAGCACATTTAGCAGCATAATGCACTTTAAATGACTTTGGGAAGCAGAAAATGACTTCCGGACAGTGCAAAGTAAAACACCTCCAAGGAGTTTTAATTTCCTACCCTACAGCCATGGAGGGAAGCACTAGGCTATACACGGCTCAGGGGGTCTGCAGGCAGACCATGCAAGCAGCCCAGCAGCAGCCCAGGAAGGCAGGATACACAGAAAAAGAAAAAAAAATGGCAAGTCTGATCTCCCTTCGCCCCCAACAACCTGCCCGCTTGCCTGAGCTGCACTGGGGCCCAGTGCTTCCCTCCACAGCTACAGTGCCCCCCCAGGACTGCCTGACCCAGGTGCCTGTGGGCAGATACCACCTGGGGGAGGGGGCACTGCTGCCGCAGAGGGAAGCACCGGCACCCGCCCCTGTCCCCTGCAGCTCCGGAACCACTGTGCCTGCCAGCAGCTCACTCTCCCCTCCTCGCCACTGGACAGGCAGGTAAGAATTGGGCTCCAACATGGGTGTACATGACATGGGGGTTTACTTCACCCCAAACTGAATCAGTGTTTTTAAAAAAATCACCTCTTCAATTTAGGGCAAAGTAAACCCCCGTGTCATCTACAAACGGCCTTAATCTTTTTTGTTAATCTTATCTTTTTTTAAATACTCGGCATGACAAAATTATTCAGCCCCCATTCCTTGAGAATAAATCTATACCCATCCTTTGCTGTGGGGTTTTCCAATTCAAAGATGACTTGATCATTTTAAGGTTGCCCTGCAGCTGTCTTTGGAATGAAAGTTTTCATATTTGCAAAATTCTGGCAAAATTCAGTTGTTTTTACCTCTTTTGAATGTTTAGTTCATTACTTGAAAAATAAATTAGTGTTCCAGAACATAGCTATGTATATTAGTTTTTAGTCAAGATGAGCATCTCCCTGTTCTTACTTTTATTACATGAGAAGTTGAAAGACATTGTTACATACAGCCTTAAAAGTTTTTCCTTAATACATATCCAGTGTATACGATCTTTGAAAAAATGATGTATTCTTGTTGGCTTGAGATTCTATATATTTTTGGGGTACCATTACAAATAACAAGAGGGCTAATTCTCTGCTTTAATCCCTAACTGGAGTCAGTTCTTAGGGAAGAGTTGCTTCTTGTACATGTATATTAGAGAGGGTACTGAGATTCTGAAAAGAAGTGATTTCCTGCATGCTGTTTGCAACCACTTTTGTTCAAGGATTGGTGCATATAGCACCGAGTTACAATAAATATTAAGACTATCACTGAATATTCTTCTAACAGGAAACTGACTTACAAAGCTCTGACATCCCCTACCACTTGTTTGAGGGTTGACAGTATGGCTAAGTATAGACCTTCAAAAAGCTTGAGATGGAATCTAAGTTATACAGTTTTCTGTAAGTGGCATAGTTTAGATCGGTAGTGAACAGAACACATATTTGCCCTTTGGTGGAGGTGGGAATCTTAGACTGGGTTCCACCATTTTAAAACCATGCCAAACTTCTGTTCTGTTATGGGTATAGACCAGTTTCCAAACCCTTTAACTGGTATAAGTGAAATGTTTTTACCTGGTCTATATTATTCATTCCTTCCTCTCTATATCCCTTCATGGTTTTTTCATGGGTTTTTTTTCTCCATCTGTTTCTCTGATTGGAAAACATTTTAGAACTGTAATCTCTGAAATTTTTTTCTACATTTTGCACTATCTATGAGAAAGTCACAACTGCATGTTGAACATAAAAACACCTCTCAGATGTTGCTTACCCCTGCCAAAACACCCTCTGAGTGACCAAAGGGATTAAAAAAAAAAGATGGAGCAAGCCTCTTTTTCTGTTGTTCCAACTCTTTTATCTTACAGGCCTCATATTGTAGATAAGGTCTTAAAATCTCCAGAGTAAATCTGTTAGGTCTGATAACACTTTAGGAAAAATGCTTTTAAAACTATCCAGGTTGTTTTATAAAACTTCCCCAAAATTAAATAATTTCTATTAAATATATATTCATTTAACCAAAACCAAATCTGTCATTTCATAGTAAACAGAGAAGACAGATTAGACATATATGGCTATATATGGCTTGTATGTGACCTGAATGCAGCTTCCTATATGAAATGCCTAGACAAAACAATCCCTTCCTTGCATGCAAATTTGATCTTCAGCTTAGCTTAATTTTTTTCTGGTATCATGCAATTTATTCTTAACAGGATTCACTGTGTAATCAGCCCAACTTATACTTTACCCAGATTTTCCCATTAATTGCACATAAATCACGCCCTAGTTGGTGCAGCAAAAATGAGACACACTGGGCACATCTACACATTCATAAATGTTCCATAGTTAATGTGCATTAAGTTTAGTACTTGGTTAATCATGCGCACTAACTTGCACTACTGCACAGTAGGGCTGGTGCACAAGTTTTTAGTTATGCTTACTGCACAGTAGCATATTAGCATGGTTTTTGCCTGGCATGTTACTGTAGTGTTATTAGGCTACTGCGCATTTAGCGTCTCGTGTAGATGTGTCCCACTGTCTCTCTTATCAGAATCATGCTGCTCTAAGTACGACTCAATGAAGCAGCTGATAGGGTGCACTTTTCTGCACCAGTCAGAAGCAGTCTTGTACACCCCCGGTTAACGATTCCTGGGTGCATCTATGCGTGTACTTTACTGAAGAGTTGGCTAATTTTAGCTTTGCAGTAAAGCGTCACAGTCTACATGTATGCCAGTATTAGGATACAGTAAATTAACTCCACCATGGTATAGTACAGTCTGGGACAGCACTACCCTACAGTGGAGTAATTTACTCCACCGAAACACACATGTAAATGGTTGCAGGGACTGGCTGGGGCATGAGGGTGCTAACATGGGGAGGCTGTCTGTCATACTTTAATAGTTTCTAGGGTCGAAAGGGACTTGAGCAGTTCATCTAGTCCGACCCCCTGCCATGGCAGGAAAGAGTACTGGGGTCAAACGACCCCACCAAGATGTTCATCTAACCTCCTCTTAAAAACCCCCAGGGTAGGAGCTTCTCTTGGAAGCTGGTTCCAGACCCTAGCCACCCTGACCGTGAAGTAGCACCTCCTGATATCTAGCCTAAACCTGCCCTCTGCCAACTTGTGACCGTTATTCCTGGTCACTCCTGGTGGTGCTCAGGGGAACAGTGACTCCCCCAGTGCCTGCTGATCCCCCCTGACTAGTTTATAACAGGCCAGGAGATCCCCCCTGTCAATTAGCCCCACACTGTAGCACCCTTATGGCCCAGCCAACACCTCCACCACCTGATGCTGCCACCCAGAGCCTGGGACTGACAGCCCTGTGCTGCTCTGCCTCAGCCCAAAGTGCTTCATCCACAAGCAGCTGACTCCAGTGCAAAGTCAGCTGGACTTTATTTCATTGCACAAATAACACATGTAGATGCATCCCCTGTATAGTAAAACTGAGTAGGAAGGGTGGGCTGGATATTCATCTTCCCAAATTACCAATCATGCTCTTAGGAATTACCTGGCTCAGCACCACATTCCTAAGTATAAGTTTTCCAGAGTGTTGGTAGCTCTGGAAAGGACAGGAATCCTGCTGACTATCCATGTAACTTTGGTTAGATGGGTTGCCCCCTGCCTCTCCCTTATTAAATTCTCTCCAATATTTTCAGCCTAATATTAATCATGTACACGAGATAAGCTGACAGGAGAAGAGGTTCCCAATGCATTATTCTGCCACACATCCTTCTTGCCCACTAGCACACCAAAGATGACAACTTTTAGCTGATAAAATTCCTCAACAATTTCTTTAGCAATGATCTCATCTTGAAAACAGTCAAGTATTTTCTGGAAAGTAGTCAAACGTCAGTTGCAAATGAATCAAATATTTCATTTGTGATTTGTTTGCAAGTGTTGAGCACATGGTGCTCAGATACAATTTTTCTTTCAATGGAATGCAATAAAAACCTCAAACACTTTGATTAAAACATTTCAAGATGGGGCAGTGGACTAAGGAAATGTGACTATGTTGCAATTATCCTAGAACTCTTCAAGCATACGCTGGAAGAACTAAAGACACTAGCACTTCAAAAAAATATTTTCCTCTGCATCTATTTTCTCTGGTTTCTGATATAGAATTAAAATCTCTGACCCACACAATGTTCTGAAAATGCTTACAAGCAACTTAATGACTGAGGATCTGCCATGAGGGGAGAGAAAAAGTTTGGAGAGAGTTTTTTTAGAGGAGCCTGGCATCCATTGCAAGCACTCAGTGGCTCCAGAACTCTGCATCCACTGATCTAACCACATAAATAGTACTCCCTGCTTGGTGCTACAGCATTACAATTACTGTACTGGTTACACTGGTCCTCTGTCTTGGCCCAAAGTTCAGGAGAACCCTGCATTCTTTTCCTCATCTCCTGCCAAGTATTCAAGGTATGAACGGGGCCAGGATTTAGACCAGATTTCAGTCATTCCCGAGTGCACAATAACTGACTGCAAGAAAAGTCCAAATTTCATTTGTCACCATGTTCAATTTTCAGCACAGGCAATCAGCGATGACAGTTGCTATATAATTATTCTTACTCGTAGACATCAGATACGGTAAGTGCAGTGCATGGCAATGTAGCTCATAGGCTTGCAAATTGTAGATTTTGTCTTTGTAATTTAGAAAGTAAGCACAAAATAAATGTAATGCACAGATGGAGGAAGCGTCCAAACAATGTAACTCAGGTTATCATTCTTTCCAATGAAAGCAGAAGATAAAACTGCCTGGTATGTCAGTGGGTCATTCTATATCATGCTGTATTCAGTGTTAAAGCTCATTAAGAAATATAGAATTACAAGGTCACAGTGCTATAGGCAGCTGCTGAGGTTTCTAGCTTTGTGCAATTAGGCTGGCCTTAAGTGAACTTCTTTGGGAAGCTGAGCATACCATGCAGAGGGGGATAGAATAGACTCATTGAAGTTTTCCATCCTAATATTTAGTGTTGAATCAAATAAAGAATAAAATCTGTCTCAGAGTACCACTAGGAGCAGTGGGGCACAAATTTGACCTAAAATAATAGGCCCTAGCAACTTACTGCTTTGAATTTCAAAAGGTGTAATGGCTTGAAGGTGACTGAATTGAGCCTTTGACATAATGTTCTCTTTGTCCACTTAAATCCATGAAAAGTCTAATAGTTCAATTTTATAGTTCAGTAGTTTTAAATTAAAAAATACTTTAGCCTTTTGTTCAATAACATTAACATAAAATCCTGGCAGCACTGCAAAATTAGCATCCACAATAATCGGGAGCTTAAGCTAAATACTTAGAATGCCTCAACACAACATTATTGCTTCTTCCACTTAAAATTGTATTTTCTAGATTCTTCATATAAAAACACATAGCAGTGCTGCTATCAGCAAACTTAACCAGAGATCTGTGTTAAAATGAAATCTCCGTAATTTCTTGTGAAAAAGGATACTGGAAACCATTGCACTCTTGAGCACACGGCATAACAAACAAAGCAGACTTTAAAACATACTTCTTAATTCTGCACAAGTATTTATTTGTAAAAGGATAAAATAATCACTCAACATTGGCTTTTTAATAAAAATCTGGTGCGTATTATATTATTGAAACATTTGGAAGAGCAGTTGGCAGTTTTAATTATATCAACCTCACTTATAGTTAGCATTGTTTTTACAGGTGGAGCTGTAAACAAGTATTAAAGTGGTTACTCAAAAAATTCCAAATTATAAAGAATTTCTCATAAGTAACTGAAAACAACTTTGTCAAACTACATGAGTAGAAATTTTCCAGGTATTTGCCTTGGCCTTGGGGAAGGGAGGTTTTTGTTTTTATTTTATTTTATAAAGACAACTGATTTTGAGAACACAGTTGTGGGAAGTTTTATTATTTTTCTAGTTTTAAGTTCTTATCGTTATACAATAACACAAATCATACAATTAATTCTGCATGCAAAGAAAGGAACCAAATTAAAGGTATATGAGCAGCTTTAGTTCTGGTATTTCCTAACTTTTTAGTGCTTGACTTTTCAGTCCAAGTTCTTTAAAATGTGGGGGTGGGGGTGTTAATTTAATTTAAAACTAGAACTTACTGGTACAAATGCCACAGCATATCAGTAAGGCATGAACATACACTTTACGCTCCCATTCCAACTGAATTGGTAAAAACACATACAATAAAAATCATTATACATTTTAATAAATCATTCTTACTCTGTTCATCATTCCCCTGGAAGCACTTTGTGCCAGTTTATGAAAACTGAATACCTCTGGTCAGTTCCAGAATTCTCAGTAAGACAGAACGTGCATGTGTAACACTCTGCAATGTTATGCATAAATATATAAATGTATGTCCGTTATCGCTGGGCTTGGTGGCATTCTAGCTGTAAAGAGAAAAAAAAATTCATGTGCACACATATGGTGGATGTTAGTGAAAAATAAGCTTAAATGTTTTGTAATGTACAAAAGACTGCCCATCCTTGTGATCCTGGTATTATGCGTGTTAAGCAAGTACTGTTTTATACATATGGCAGAAGCAAAAAGGCTCATGTACTAAAAGACCTGATATTGTAAACTATGCAGGTCCATGAAAACCAAACAAACCCAATTTGCTAACTGCCTGGTTGAAATATCACTTGACAATTGCCTGAGCCATGCTCTGTCAGAGAGAGTAGCTCCATCTGGTGTAGTTGCAAGAACTTTTATGAAACAATCCCAGCCAACAAAGACAAGTACAACTTCTCAGACTAGGAGGAGTACTTCTTATTTGCTGACTACTACTAGACCTGTTTGCAATTTCTGTTATTTAATATATATGAAAGTAAGATTCCTCTCCAGGTGGTCTCATTTGAGAAGAAAGTTTAAAAGAGTATTAGCCCTGTATCTGACTCCTAAGGTAAGAAATTATTCCTTCTATTTCTGAAAGCCACATTGTAGATTTGATATGGGATGTTAAATATGGTTGGTCTTAAACTATGTTCAATAATGTTTTACTTCAACTTCCCAAGTTCTTAAGACAAGCCCCTCCATATTTATAGCTGAATGTGTTGAAGAGATGTCTCTTCCTTTATTAATCTTAATTTTATAGAAATAAATGCATACAAATATATGGAATAACCCTGGTCAACAAAGGGTTATCCCTATCTAAGTTATCCCTGATGAAGGTTTGTCTTCTCCATAAACAGATTCTAGGAAATCTGTTCTAATACTTAAACACTCCTATGGTTAAGAACATTCTTTCTAATATCCAAGCTAAATCTGCCTTGTTCCCATTTGAGCCCATTACTTCTTGTGCTATCTCCCATGTTGATTGCCATTCTTTCTGTAATGACACTTTTTCCATGTAAAGCCCAGCAAATGCACCTCAGTCTTCTCTTCTCCCAACTAAATAACTCCAGTTCTTTTGACCTCTTGTCTCATATTTTCTAGACCCCTCTATCACTTTTGTTGCTCTCATCTGGACTCTGTCCAATTTGTACTAGGCATGTCATGGGTGTTGCCCTTGGGTCTCAGAGTGACCCACAGGAAGCATACAGGGTGTGCTGGATGGCCCCACACACCACAAACAGTGCCTGCTCCAGCTCACATCCTGGACTAGTGGAGCAGCTGCCATGTGAAGTACAGCTCTGGAGCAGCCACATGCCAGTCTGGAGCCAGGCAGCACAGTCTAGTGGCAGCGGTAGCTCCAGGGCTAAGTAGCACAGCCTGGTGGCAGTAGTGGCTCTGGGGCTGAACAGTGCAGCCTTGCAGTAACAGCTCCTGGGCCAAGCAATGCAGCCCGGTGGTTGCCAGAGCAGGACCAGGCCTCACAGAGCCCACTCTGGCTGCTCCAGGACACACACTGGAATGAAAGGGCAATCTGTGGGTCCAGTCCAGCCCACAGACTAGCCTCATGTCACCCTGGAGGGAAGGTCCAGGGCTCCCTGCAGCTCAAGGCCTGCCAGCAGCTCACCCCTAGCTGCAAGATAGGCAGACAGGCCCCATGGGGGGAGGGAGATCAACCACTTGGCCCCTCCCCCCCTTTTTTTTCTTTTTCTTTTTCTTTTCACCCTCAGCGGAGTCTGCTTATGCAAGCTGCCCCCTTGAGCTGCAGGGGGGCCCAGTCCTCTATACAGTGGCAGCACCCCCTGGGGCCACCTGTGCTGTGTGCTAGTTGCACGGCAGGCTTCCAGCGCTTGGGCTTGGCAAAGAGTTGGATCCAGCACATGCTGACTCCAAGCTGGGGCAGCATCCAAGCAGCTAGCACCCCACCCAGGTAGCCCCAGGGGGTGCTGGCACCATGGAGTGAAGGACATGACCCCCCTGCAGCTTAGGGTCTGCAAGGCCCAGTGGCAGTTCACATGGGCAGGTTTTGCTGAGGGGGAGGGAAGCAGTGAGGGGCCTGATCCTTTTTTTTCCTACGGATCCTTTCTACCTCTCCTGGCCATAGGATGAGCTGCTGGCAGGCCCTGGGCTGCAGAGGGCCCCAGACCTTCCCTCCACAGTGGTGGAATACCCCTGGGGCCACCCAGATGGGTAGTTAGTGGGCAGGTGCTGCCCCAGCCTGCAGACAGCACCCAGCCCGATCCAACTGTTTCCTGAGCCTGAGCTGAGGCATCACCAGTCTGCTAGCTTCCCGCCAGGGCGGCCCCTGGGGGCACTGCCGCTACAGAAGGAAGGACCAGGGCCCCACACAGCTCAGGGGCCACTCGGCCCACTGGCAGCTCACCCCCCCGCCACGGGAGATGTGGGCAAGCTCTGCGGGGGGAAAAAAAAAGGATCAGGCCTCTCGCCGCTTCTGCCTTCAGCCCTCCTCTCCCGTGGCAGGGGGGTCAGCTATTAAAGTCTACAATGTTACAAATAGCTACACTGCAAACTAAACTGCATGTGGATGTGGTTTTGTTTGCAACATAGCAAACTCATTTAAATCATTAAAAAACCCCGCATGCATGTGTAAAGCAGGATGCAATTAACCCACAAAAATGGCCAATTTTCAACTCGTGTACAAGCACCCACTGAATATACTATGGTCTTCAGGTTTCCATACACACTATTTTGAAAACAAAACTTTTTGACAAATATGTCACAAATTAGCCCTACGCCCTCCCCAGTTGCCACTCTGATCCCCTTTCCCTGCCCAATCTGTTACCCTGCTTTCTGCTCCCAGCTCCGTGCTCTCTGCCTTATCTGCTGCTCTGTTTTTCATTTCCTTCCCTGTGCTGCATCGCTTTGTGCCTCCTGCCCTATCTGCCACTGTGCTCTCTGTCATTTCCCCGATTTGGTTCATGTCATGTGCAGACACTGCCTGTGCCACTTTTTGCAGTTTGGCCAGCTCTGCCCTACTGCAAGATGGAAAGAGCCCCATCATAATCCCCCTGGTCAGCCAAGAGCAATTTCTTACAAGTTCCATCAACAAGCCAAGTCCACTTGGCAAAAATATATGGGAGATCATTCTCAGCAGTCATTCCTCAGCTTTGAAACTCCTTCCTTCTTGAGGCCCACTAAAGCCCAGGACTGAACATGTTTTGGGAGCATGGCAGGACCTTTATATTTTGGCAGACATTTAGTAAACAAGGCTGATCTGTTTTGTATTGATATTCTAGTTCCCTTTTATGTTGTTTTGTTCTCTCGTCATACTCTTGTTTTATAAATTATTCTGTTATCTTATTGTAAACTGCCCTGAGCCTTTGTTGGGAAGGACAGCATATAAATCAAATAAATAAATAAATAAAATTTGAGGGCTTGAGCCCTTCAGCCACCACCTAATTTCATCATCAGAAACCAGTGATAATTCACTGTAGAAAAGTAATACTTCATTTTTTGTCTTCAAGTAAACAGATGTGTTTGTACTTAAAACAAAAGGAAATCTGTTTTAAATTTAATACTAGTATGGACAGAATTATACAGCTATAAAGGAGTGTGCTGAAACTAAGGAGCTTATTTAAATATGTAGATACTACATGTCGGTTACATATATTGAAACGTCAAACTTGAAATTGTGAGTTTTTCAATACATTTTGTATTAAACTTCTTGATTAAAAACAATAGAGTTTGAGGAATTGTCCTGTATTAAAGTTTTTGAACACTGCTTTTGTATTTAAGATATTGAAAGCATTTAATGGAACAATGATAAACTAAAGTTCCTACTTTTTTGTTATCTAGCAAATATACTAATGTTTAAAATCGTCAAGCCAAAAATGCTGGTTTGACAATGCTGAATATCAGAGTAGACAACCACATTCTCCCCCATGAGCACATCCTAGCTACGAGTCACATTAGA
Source organism: Crocodylus siamensis (assembly GCF_052110815.1). Taxonomy (NCBI): domain Eukaryota; kingdom Metazoa; phylum Chordata; order Crocodylia; family Crocodylidae; genus Crocodylus; species Crocodylus siamensis. The sequence goes on from NC_143398.1 coordinate 37,648,038, forward strand.
CTGTTCCTTCGCCTATAAACATCATATTCAGAAGGTCAGTAGTAAAGTCTCTGCACAGGTAGCTGCCTTAAGATGTTTAGCCAGCACAAACAATGGGGTGCCAACTACTGCACTTGCAATGGTATATGCCCCAGCAGAATATTGTGCTGTGTAGTCCAGAAATAATCACGCTAAAAAGCTCAACACTGTACTTTAACAGTGCACTGAGACTTATAACAGGCTGCACAACTTGCATACACACAGATGTACTCCCTGTACTCTCAAGCATTAGACCAAGTGATATAAGACAGACCCTAACATCATTACTGGCAATAGCGGAAAAAAAATAACCTGCTCCATCAACTGTTAACTGAGCTGGTGGAGGCTTAAGAGGCTTAGAAGTCATAAACCATTTGTATATGAAGCCCACAAGCTGGAAGAAATTTGAAATGCTGAACCAAACTTATGGGCAGCAAAGAAGTGGGCCAGAGGTAGGCCACACCTGGCACGGGTGCCAGAGTGTGGCACCGTTGGCACAGAAGCTGTTCTCCTGCCTTGCCAGTGTTTTGAGTTTAGCATTCCAAGAAAAGCTACTGGTCTTCCTTATTTCTGAAATTCGAGTTGTTATTGTGATAAAATTGCCTGCAACAGGTTTTTGGGTTTTTTTAGGGTCATAACTTAGGAGGTGTTCAGTCAAGTCACAGCCCCCCTTCAACTCCCTTGACTTGGAGACCCATGAGTTTCCTTCTGTTATGAGATTCTGGGCCTCCGCCACCCCAGTCTTACACCACCTTGATGGGTTTTTTTAGTGTCTTGTTTGATAAATTGCTTGTCTAAGCCATCACAATCATGTTCCCTTCAGATTTTTCATAGCCAACATTTTTCACGCTTCACCACCCTGCCTCCCTTTGATGTGTCCAGTACCCCAGATTTTTTACTCTTGCCTCTCAGCCATACCTAAACTGCACATAGCCTTATTGCTATATCACTTTCCTGTTGAATCTTAAATTATAACAAACTATAGTCTAACTCCTAAATTATAAGTGCAGCTGTGCCACTTTATCTAGCTGAGTGCTAGGGGCAAAGTAAAGTATTGGGTACTAAAACCTAAAGAGCTTGGCAGGCAAGGGCTAATTCCTATCAGGTTTCTTTTAGCTAGATACAGGCTGTGTCCTGAAGCTCACTTAGCACCTCTTTGCTACTTGGTTTCAGATTTTCTCTCTGTTTGCCTACTGATAACAAGCTTTAGGAGGGAGTTTCTTGCTCCTTTGCTAACTCTGCATGCTCCCTCCTGTTCCTACTCTGGAACGCTCGCACTAGATCTGTGGGACCTCAGGAGGCTTCTGCTCTGCCTCCCTCGGGGCCCTGTACCAGTCCCTGCACTCCTCCACTGCAACTGGATCCTCTGAGCATCCTGATTCCTCCATCTCTCTCTCTCTCCTCTCCTGAATTGTGGTTCTTGCCCCTTTTTAACAGTTGAGCTTCCCCATGTGTGAGCAAGCTGCTTCTTGAAAAGGAGGTGGGACATTGCCTCATGCCCTTTTTAGCATTGCTCCACCTGCTGCTCCAGGCTGCTCCTAAACTTTTATTTAACCCCTTCTTGTCTTTATCCCCCTCACAGGCATCTAAAGGCATTTTGCTTGGCACACACACCTTGGTAGACAGCGGGGAAGTGACTGGGGCCCCACAGCCACAACAAGGATCAGGCCCCTCGTGATTCCCATCGTCTAATCCTAGCATACCAACGTTTTACAAGTCAAGGTTGTGGGTATTTTTGCCCAAAAATATTGCCAACCCACAGAGTGGGCCATCACTGGAAAAGCTCAGACTTATTGCTACAGTATTTTATACCAACACCAAACATGTCCCCCATTGGGCACAATCTTGACAGGGAAGCATGGGTCAAGTTGAACAGACTAAGATGTGTATACAGACACTTCAAAACACTTCACAAGACAAAGGTCTTGGACAACTCCCTGTGTGAATGCGGCATCCACATTAAGCATAGGCTTTAATCCAAAACTGAAATCTTTACAAATGCCCAGACAAGGTAGATGGAATCCGCACTGAGCTATAATACCAGACAGTGACTCATAGATTTGTAAGTTGATATCTGATGCCATACAAAAGAGAGAATGAATGGGATAGTAGTACTGTGCTCAGGTTTCAACAATCACCGAGACAAGACTGCATAGGGGAAATAAATGTCTAAAACGAGGAGATAAAAATGAATTAACACATGCAAAAATACTACCTCCTACTTCCTTTTGCAGTGTATGGATTTTACATTCCATTCACTTCCCCTTAAGTATAAGTGGCATAAGTATGTCTGGATATATGCACACCAATCAGGACAGCAACCAAACAGAAATATTCAATATGGGAAAGGCAAGTTTAGCTCTGGAGTTAGCTTTCCTAGCTAGCACAAAAATATTATTCCCATAGCTCAAAAGGCTTTAAAAAGGAAAATTAAAAAAATAAAACTCCAAATCCCTGCATTTCATTGAGTTCCAAGTCAAACTGAAAGTCCACTAGGGAAAGAAAGTGTCACTAGTATGCAGCTAAAAGATACTAGGAAGTTAATACAATAAGGGCAAAACTATATATATATATATTTCCTCACCTTTTGAAATTTAGCAAAAGGTCAAAATCCAGAAAATTCCAACAGTTCTATGATTGAAAGCGGGGAAACATTACATATTAATTTAATAAAAAATCATCTTGCTTATTTTTGGTATTTCAAATATTTTAACTGTGAACATTGGCATTGTTCTAACATATAAAACTTTTTGATTGTAAGTCATTAACAAGTAATAATAATTGGGGTAAAATGTGTAAATGGAGGTACATATACATATATGTATATACATATATATATTTCAGGACCTCCTTTACACATATGCAGATTTCAAGATACATCCTAAACAAACCAGGCACTGGCAAAGTGTCAGTCATAAGATTCCAGCATAACTCAGCAAAACTCTTCTAGAATACTTGGTTATCTGATCTTTGATCATAGAATGGAAATGTGTTAAAATATTACTTATGAAAATGGGATAGAAGGTAGTAGAATATAGCATCATCAGTAGGAACCTACTCAATTCATGGCAGTAGTGGGGTGTGCGGCAGCTCCTTTAATCTTGCAGGTTACCCTCTTCCCCCCCCCAAACAGTTGATTGACAGAGGGGCCCCACTGCTCACCACTCACTCCTGATCAGTGGGAAGGCTAAAACTACAGTATTTAATATGGCACCATTTTTGCCAGTCACCACTGATTGGCTGAGGGGCCCTGGCAGCCACACTGTCTGTTGCTGACCAACCAGGAGGCAAACACAGCAACATATTTAAAACCACAGCTTTTGTCTCCCCACTGATCAGGAGTGAGTGACTAGTGGGGTGCACAGCGGCTCCTTTTATCTTGTAAGTTCCCCTGTGCGCCTCTGCTCCCTCCCCACCTCTTCCCCCTCTGCTCACTCCTGATCAGCAGGGAGACAAAAACCATGGTTTTAAATATAATGCTGTTTTTGCCTCCTAGCCAATCTGCAGCAAATAGTACAGCTGCCAGGGCCCGTTGGCCAATCAGAGCAGCAAAAATGGTGCCATATTTAAAACTGTGTTTTTTCCTCCCCGCTGATTAGGAGCGAGTGGCGAGCAGCGGGGTCCTTCTGCCAATCAACAGTGGGGGGCTGCACAGGGGAGCCTGCAAAATTAAAGGAGCTGCTGGGCACCCCACTCCTGCTGTGAATTTGGTAGGTCCCTAATTATCAGAAAACACTTCCATTTAGGGACACATTCCTAATATGCTTCTTTAACATGCATGGATTAAAGAAAGGAAAATATAAAGCCTGATGTTTAGATCTGGATCCTCATTCAGAAAAATATTTGTATTCTGAAGCGCATTCCACACTTACTCCATTTTTGAGACAGTATGATCAATTGAATTTAAGCACATGTCTAAAGTTGTAGGTATCTTTAGGGTCTTCCTGAACAGGCATGGACTTAAGCTTACAAGTTTTCCTGAACTGTGGCCTCAGAGCTAAATACATTTTCAGGTAGCCAAACACAGGAAACAAAGAAGGAAAATTTGCCTTAAGCTTTGTCTTGAGACATTTTAACCTTAGTGGTTTGTTACATAGCTGGACCTGCATGGTTCCTTTGACTGTGTATAGTTGTGCTTTCCTCTCCCCTCCCCGTCCCCCCTTTTAAATCATCTCTGTTATTTTTTTTGCATTTAGCCAAAGAGTTAGTAGAAGGATTAGATCTCTTCTGAGTGAGAATTTGCTGTGGCATTTTCCCTCCTCAGATGCACACAGTGTTTTTCCTCCTTAAATAGGAGAAATACAGCATTCTGTTTTGCTTTGCATTCATGCTGTAAGAAGCAACCTTCCTTCGGTTTAGACCAGCAGTTCTCAAACTCTGACAGACTGAGTACCACCAATTTAAAATGATAGAACCTTAAGTACCACCAGCAAATGTTTAATACACATAGGCAACAGACTATGTATTAAAACAACATAAAAAACTTCAGTAATAACAAAAAAATGTTTTATCAATGATGGTAGCCATATACAACAATTGTAAATTAGAAAAAAGACAGTGTAAACCAGGGGTGGGCAACATTTTTAGCAGGAGTACTGAAAAAATACACAATGTGTACCCTGTAAGGTGCCGGAGTGCCAACACACCAGAAAAACAAAACTGAGATAGGGGATACATGGCAGGATGCACTGCATATTAATATAGCTAATAATCATAAATGTTTCTTCTTTTTTTTTTCTTTTTTCTTTTTTTTTCTTACAGCAAATACCAGGTTTTCTAAAAATTCTAAACCTGGTGACAATAAAGAAAACTTCATATATTACCTTTTTTCTTCTGTATTTTTTTTGCTAAGCATGTTCTGATGAGAGGAGAGGAGAAGAGAGAGAGATACGAGAGAGAGAGAGAGGGAGTGAGGAAGGGAAGACAGAAGGAGAGAGGTGTGGGGGAAAGCAGACACAGGGGAGGTGCTGCAGGCAGGCTGGCCCAGCCAGACCCGTAGGAAGGTAGCAGCTTGAGGAGGGCGGGGGCTGAGCAGGGGGTAGGGGCTGCCCTGGGGCTCCAGAGCCTTGGGCTGCAGCACGGCCTGGGCCACACAGCTTATCGGGTATGGGGCGCAGCCTCCCTGCCCACAGGGGAATGCCACCTGCCAGCGCAGGACACCAGGCTCAGGGGACTCCCTGACTGACCTGTGCACACTGGGCACAGCACAAATGGGGCAGAGCCCCCAGGCCACAGCAGGGACTCCCAGAGCTCTAGGAATAGCCACCACAGGTGGTGCTGAAAGGTGAGCCAGCTGGGAGCCTGCAGTGCAGTGGCCCTGTGCAGCGCCTACCCCAGGCCCAACCCAGCCCCTTGAGGGAAGGTGTGGGTGGGCAAGGCCAGGGCTCAGGCAGACTGGGGCAGCTGCAGCAGCTGTTCCCAGGAGCTCTGTGGCCAGGCCCTTACAGCGGGGGTGGCTTTGCCCCACTTGCACTGTGCCTGGTGTGCAGGGAGGCTGAGCCCAGAGCCAAAAGCCCCTTCCCCTCCCCCCCCCGATCCGGCATCGTCCCTCAGCCCCAGCACTCCTGGACAAGCTGCCCAGGTCTCTCACCATCCCACCCCCCCCCCCGGGGCCCCATTCACCTCTGTCCCTGCCTCTGTCCCACTCCCTCCCTCACCGTGGGGGCCTCAATCTGCCCATCTGTCCCTTCCTCCACCCATGCCCCTTCTCCCCCGACACACTTACCTGCTGGGCACTGCTGCACACGCAGCCAAGCTGTGATTCTGAAGCAGGCTGGGCTGGGTGTCTGTGTGCGCACGCCCCGCCCCTCCCCTCCCTCGGCCTTCTGTGCAACACTCACAGTTGTCTGTGTACCATTGGTAGTACACGTACCGCAGTTGGGGAACCGCTGGTTTAGACAGGCTACACGGATGTTTTCATACATACATCACAAGACTTTTATGTAATGAATATTACACAACTATATGGATTACAAAAGCACTTGATAATCAGGCAGGTTAATGTTATTCTCCTTCCCTATTTCACTCTCTCTCTATTCCTTTTGTTAATCTTTCATAGTAGAACCCATTCACCATCCTGGGAAACCTAAAAAGAAGTGTGTGTCAACCATTCAAATGTGTCATTAGCCACTAGGCTAAGTCTTCAAAGGATACCAACCTCCCAGACGTAGATCCTTAAATTTAAAAAAGTTGTGGGGGATGCGGGGGAGGCCATGGTAATGGGCTGGGAAACAGTCATCTATAAAAGATGTGCTCTGTAGTCTGTGTTTACTATGCTACACAATTACATGGCTTTTTCAAATGTAAAAAGTTCAGATTCCAGCTGTGGACTTGCTCAAGACTTCAGGAAACTGAAATCTAAAGTGCAATTCTACTCCAAAAAGAGCCAGAAAGAAAGCAAGAGTGAACTGGATTCCTTTTCCCTTCTTAAGCAGTGTCACCACAATTGTTTACTAATTCAATTATGGTGCCAATCATTTAAATCCATGCAAATCTTTTGAAAACCACAAGGTTTGCAAACAAATCAGTGAAAACATGACCTATCCAGTAGTCTTCCTTTTTAGCAACAATGAACGTTACAACTGAACCTCACCTTTAAGCATTTATTTAAATATATATTTAAATGAGATATTTTCCTGAATTCAGGCCTTGGGACCTGTTCCCATGCCCAGTTCAGTCAATGAGAGTCATTTCATTGACTTGTATAAACTTTCATTCAGGACCTTAGTTTTCAAATGCCGAGTCTCGTGTCAGTGTTTAAAACTAATAAAGTATATGAACGAACTAAATGGTTTGAGTCAAATGCGTGACAAGAGATACTACATCACTGGTGCCAAAATCTGATGATGAAAGGATAGATTGCGAATCTGTTCAAAAGAATGTGTGTCCCTGTCCCTGCAGGGTTCTTCTTTCATACATTTTCCCAAATTGTAAGAGGTGTTATAATATAAGGGATAGGTCTCAAATTATTTACAGGGGATATTCTAAAGCACAATATGGTATCCTGTTATACAGTGATTTTAGTTATTCTAATGGCAATAATGTAGTAAAATAGTATTTTATTAATTTATACTATACATACTTTAATAGCAGAACAATTTCTGTGTTAGAAACATTTTATTGTAAGACAATTTGTTTCTATATTACAACTTTGATACAAACATCATTGACATTCTCCTATAATCATTATTATAAGGTTAAGCCACTATCATATGACAGCCATTTTCATTGGACCATAACCATCAAGTGCCTTTTTGGAATGTGGATTACATCTCTTTTCTTAATCCTTTATACTGGAAATCGTTACAGAACTAGAAAGGGTGACAGAATTCATGCAGAATATATAGCAGCAAGGTGAACTACAGGCTGTATAAACAGCATTTTTGGCTGATGAATAGATAGTATTCTAAATGTAAAATGCTGGAAAAAACCTAATAATGTAACCACTGAAAATGATGAAGTAGAAATCCAGTTTTTTCAATGACATTTAAACGAAAGACAGGATGATATAATGCTGCATATGCATCAAGCTATGTTCAAATACTTGTATATTTTAAGTGTGTGCCACATGTCTTATTACAAAAATGCTTATAAAAATAATCATAAGGAAATGCTGAGGTTATAATCCTCTTGAAGTGCCTCATTTTAATATCAAAACATAAAAAAACCTGCAGCTTTGTATCTGTATTTCAGACCACACTGGTGTTAGTAATCTTAAAATTTCTTTCTTTACAACCAAAATAAATTAAAACACTATCACCCGGATGGCCTTCTATTTTAGCCAGCCAGGCTAGAGTGCATTTATGTCTTTAATTAAGAATGGATAGATAATGTCCTTTGTTCTTGTTCTGATGCGTTTGACACCTGCTGTCTTCGCAATCAGGAAAATGAGTCAGGAAGTTCCGGCAGAGAGGCTTTTAGTCAGAAGTAACACCTGGGTCCCAGCCTGTGCCTACACTTTGCTCAATATGGTTCTGCACAGAACACACAATAAAAAGCTGAGCTTTCAGCTGTAAATATAATATAAGTTCAATATAAAGCCACTGAAGTAAACAGTAAACCTCTTACTGACTTCACTGGAGATGGGAACAGGTTGCATGTCAATCCCAAGTTTTGTGAACACGTTGGAAGAAATAAGAATTTTTTCAATTATTTAAAACAATTTATGAAGCAGTCCATTGCATAGCAGTTAAAGCAGGAAACAGGGGTGGTAAAGGGGTGCCATGCCATGCAGAGATACCCAGACTAGCTCTGAATAGAAAAGGTTGGGGACTAAAAACAGTAATGCCATGTTAGTGAAGCAACTTGCCCAGACTTACTTAGGCCAGGCAGAGGGCTGCTGTAATAAATGTTTTCAATTCCAGAGCCTGTTCAGGGTGTGTTGACTGTTTCTGCATGGCACTGCATTGCACCGTGCAGACATGCTCTGGGAGTCGAGACCAATACTTTCTAAATCCAGATCCCAAAGGAACGATTCTGGCAAAATTACCAGTCATTTCTGTGGCTTTGTTTTCACTTCAAAGGTAAGCTGAATATTTCCCACACTCAGGTCAGACACACACACCCTGAAGTGGTGATGCTTTTAACTAAAGTAGGTTGGCCCACTGAGGACATAGCCTAAACTCAAATTAATAAAACTTACCAACTTCAAACAATACTAATCTTTCAGATGGCTACAGGACAGCTCCACTTGAGCTAGTCTTCCAGTGTCTCCAGATTCTCTCCTTATGCCCAGAAACAACAAATTCTCGCAGTTTCCTATAATTCATAAAGCAGCTGATCTTACTGGATCACTGAGACCCACTGGGGCCACCCACCACTGAGTGTAGCACAAGTATGAATATGGTAGCATGAGTGTTATTTCACACTATTTTCCCTCTGGCAGTAGGCTACCCCGAAGGAATAATCTGGGTGTACCTAACTCAAGTAAACTATCCAGTGAAGACATATACTATGCCTCTACTGAGCCCATCCACAAAATGCGTACAAATATATCAGATTAAAAATCAGTCAGACCCCCAGAAAAAACAGGAGATTGGTCCCCTAAAGCATTAGGTTTTCTAAAGAAATATTTTATTGTGGTTTTGCTCTGGCTCTTGATTTTTGCTCATCCTCTGCATGTGTGTGAGTGTAAAAATCAGTATTGCCCACTTTCCCCGACTTACTGAGAAAGTGACTTTAAAACCTTTGGTGTTACAGGAACTCTCACCCATCTGTAATTAGCCTGAAATTAATTCTGTCCACCCCCTTAATTTCATATCAGTTGTTCCCTTCAGTTCTGTCCAACGTTTGTCATTCTGCCACTCTATGGTAGGTTCCCTATATTCCCTTTCACAGCAAAGGAAGTGGATTGGGGCAGAAGAGCTATCTGCATCACTCAAAAGAGAGGAAGGAACTGAGCTGCTGGGCTTTTCTGTTCCTCATTTCATACTCCCATGTTGTGAGAATAATGTCATTTTGCTTAGGAAAGGGATGGAAAAATATTTTCCTGCTTCCTGTACACTCTTGATTGGCTACTCTATACCAGAAGATGAGGAACCAGTGGTACCAAACTGCAGTCCCAGAAGTCAGCACGTTTCCCAGGCCGGACTAAAATTCTGAAGCTTTGGTCATGGTTGCAAAACTAGCTCTAGCCCCAGCCACAAATATACAGTGGTACAACAACAAAATCTATTCTCTTCATACAAAACATGTGAGGTATAGTTACAACCTTTGTGTGTCTTATGAAAGAAATTACTCAACATGAGTTGCAGTGTCAGAATAAAACTATGGTTGGAAACACTTCCAGCATGTGCCAGATCCTGACAGGAATGGAGTAGGAAACTTTTCTGACCCCACACAATTTTCTCAGATTTCTTCTTCCTCACTTTATATTAAAATTAAATCAAGGTCCTCAGTGTGAAAAGTCACAGAAGGAAGTCTCTCATCCACCCCAGAATTGCCAGCATCCCAGCGGTTAGGGATACTCACTAGTGAAAAAAAAGTTACATAACACAGATTAGCTCCACCAGGAGAGATTGTGGAACTCCCTCCCACTTCAGTGTAGCCAATTACCTACTGGTTAGGGCACTCACCTGGGAAAAGGGGAGAACCAAGGTCCAAACCCTTTGTCTAATCCAAAAGACCTGCCACTTGTACTAGCTCTCTACATCGTCGGTGAGTTCTGTAATTATCAGTCTATAGGCTATTCTGATAAAAGAGTGACATTGCCTCTCTTTTGTTTTGACTAAAAATTCCATCCTGATCAAAGCACGTAGGGTATACCTACAACAACTTGGGGCTCAAGGAATCAATATTTTCTTTAAAAGAAAATGTTTTATCTTATTTCTGACCAGCTCATGATCTAGGTTGTCTCTGAGTAACTACAGCTCAGGCTTAGAAAAACACCCATAAGCTAGTGATATATTATTGTAAGTTCCAAGAAACAGCAGAGACAGCAATACTGTGTTTGCAAAAGGCCTTTTGGTGACTTATTGGAAAAAGAGAAATCAAAGGTCAACCTGCATGTACCATTAGGCTGGGAGTTCCCATAACCAATGGCATACAAGTGAATGAGGTGGATATCATCATAACCAGCTACCTTTGCCTCCCCAGCATGACTGACCATGTACCATTTATGCATGGGTTACCTGAGGACAACATAAGTCAGGAGCAGGGACTGCACTCAAGCCTCCAGAGCCATCTAAATGAGACAACTTAACTGGTCTACCAGCACATCACACAATAATATTTAGCATTTAGGCATATTTAAATAATAAAAAGATAAAATAATAACAACATACAGTATTTTCAAGCATTTGATAAATACTGTTTATGATCATCTTATCCCCCATTTTAAAGGTAGGAAATAGAGCCACAGAGAAAATGCATGCCAGTCAGGCATAGAGGCCAGGGGCTTCTCTCTCACATTTCTGTTCTCCTATCTGTGGACTGTGTCTTTGCTTTTGCACATTTGCAGGGATTTATGAATTAGATTTAAAGATCTCATAGTGTGACATTTCCTTAGCTCAGCCAAAATGGTTGTTATTAATGTTCTGAGAAAAGGTACTTTGTGCTCAAAAGCTGGCCTACCCCATCTCCTAATTATTCAGTTGTTTGAGTAACAGATATAGCCCTAACAAAATCCTTACCTCTTGTATAGTTCCTGGACCATCACAACTACAACACTCTAACCCTCATACAGCATTATTTTCCTAATCTGGCTATTTTAAATGTTAATTTTTGTAAATAATGTTGTCTCACCCTTCCCCCACTTCCCAGATAATCAATTAGCCAATCTGTTTTTCAGCAAGTTAACCACAAGTATCAAGGAGCTCCATGAATGACTTAGACTATACTGATACATATATTGCACACAGAGAAAAGCTACCACAGATTTCATCATGATATTCCATCACTAGATTGGCCACATGCCTAGATTTTCCTGCTGGGTCATTATGCTTTAAGTGTCACTTTCTTTTTTTTTTTCTCTCTTTTTTCTTTGTAATCTGACATGCTAAAAAAACTCATTCACTTTACATGTCGTCTCTCAGCCAGTTCAAAACATAACTGTGCCATTGCAGGTGTGAAACTTTCTCCCAATATTACAAATGGAAATACAGTTTCTGCTTGCCATTCGTATTCAAGACTGCCATAAGTGAAGTGTAAAAGCTACTGTAATACTGCAATGCCACCATCTGGTTAAAATCAAAGCTATGAACCTGCAGGTGGTAAGGAGAAAGTCTGTGATCTTCAGAGGAATCAATAAAACACTACTAATGATATGTACAGGATATGGAACAGATCCATGTACCAAACTGGTCTTGTTCATTGAAGGACTTTGGTTAGTTGGAGACTGGGAATAGCATGACAGAGTGAACAGAACATTAATTTAATTACATTCTCTTGACTTCCAGTATCAGTGCTAACCAGGAGACTATCCTTGCATATGTAAATTTCATTAAATCTCTAGCCTCCAATTAGAAATTGAAGAGTCATTTATGTACTTCTGATTATTCCTTTAAACATGAGACTTTTCATGTCTTTATTAATGATGAGATTTATATATGTAAAAACACTAGAGAGCCAAAAAATTATGAGGGACCATATCACAACATGGACATCCTAGCATTGCTCCATTGAAGCATTTGCATTATGCGGTAATGACGGACCACCCTCTAGTGGTTTTAAACAGCACAGTTTATCCTATATTTACAGAGATTAAGTTGAAGAAAGTTCTTGCTGTGTTTTAATATTCATAGGAAATATAAGATATCTTAACTAATATATTAAACATTCTATTCAAATATGATCAAAATTCTTCATCTCATTCTTTTCAGAACTGACTGTGATGCTTTTTTGTTCTGGTAATGTTTAAGAAAGAGACAGACTAGACCCTCCAAGTGAAGTTGGCGGCATGGAGAAGAAGAAAATTAAGACAATTTCCACATATTAAGTTGCAGACAAAAGGGGTGTTCATTTCAGCATGAAAAGTTGAGCAGGAGGGAAACCGTTATACCAATTTTGAGAATAATCAACACTGTGAAACTTCATTCTTTTCCTTTCAGCTTCTCAAAGACTCACAAAGTGCTTTTCAGGAAGGAATGCCAAACACCCACTTTTAACTTCATGCAGCAGGCATTGATAGTGGAAAAACATTTAATGATGTTAGAAGCATTTACCATCTATTGCTTCTGCATCACCAGTCTGAGAGCTGATATGAAATCAAAGACACTTTCAGTTGCTTAAACTGATTTCTGCTGAGTGAAAATAAAAGGTGCGATCCACTGGATTAAGTAGAAGGAGCAAGGCATAGGTCAAAGAACAATCTGTCTTATTGCAGCTTATTTTCATAGACTGAATGAATCAGAACAATAATGTTTAGCATGTAAAGAGGAAATTGCGTGTCGACAGACTGTCTCAGTAAGAAATTCTGTTTTAAAATAAACTTTGTAAGACAGAGTCACAAAATCAGCTACAGAGGTTCACAAAGAAATATTGTATGTCCCTTTTGGTAGGAAATTAGAAGACATATCAAAAGGTGGCAAAAAGAAGGCAAACATTAAATGTAAAAGGAAGGGAAAATTATGTGGAACAAAAACACAATGCAGGTCATGGAGGGAACTGGGATTCCTTTTATTCTTCCAGAAGATAAAGTCCCCAGAGGGCAGGAAAGTGATTTACTTATATATAACATTAAATATTTTCTGGATAAAGTTTAAGCCTGTTAGTCAAAAGTTCATTGCAAAATAAAAACAGCAACACATGTATTAACCTCACAGAATAAACCCGTCAGCAAACTTGTTACAGTTCTTGCTGGAACAACCCAGAGATGTTTGCCTTTGTTTAACTTTGCCAATGCTGGCTGCTACCATAGTAAGGACTGGACTTATCTGTCAAGAGGTCACTTCCCTTCCTATGTCCCAACATATATTAACAGAAGTTCAAACAGAACTGAAAACTTCAGTGTTGACCTATCCGGAAAGCACAGTTCATCACTCCCTTAATGTGTCAAACATCAAAACACTGATGTGGTGATGTTTTACCTTCACTTGGCACTAATGTAAATGTTTACATGAGGGGTATTAAAATGGTGACTTGGTCTTCAATAAGTGGGATAAATCAATTGGCTTTCAGTATTCTAGAAAGCAGTTCCTTGCATGTAAACAGCAATTAATCTAACAAAAGCCAATCCTGTTTGGTTTAATGACACATGGCGACTAGAAGAGGATCTGTATGGCGTTTTTTTCCCTAATCCCAGACAGATACACACCATTTTCTGCCTGTTCTTCAGTATAGATCTTTTTTGGTATTATATTACAAAATGAAATCAAACACAATAACAATTTCCTACAACTCTGCTAGTAGTGACAGTGCTGTGCAGTATACACTACTTATATGCATACATAATAAGCACATAGGTTGCTTAACTGCAGAATACATGGCTCGTCCCAGCTTTTTGCCTATACCTTAACATTGTTACAAACTCTTGACCACTTGCCTTTGGTAAGGTTCATAAATCTAAGCGCATAGCCTCTTTCAGCCATACTCTTGACTCTGTAACTTAACTGTACTACTTTAACTGAACCAGAAAAAGTAAGGGAGAAGCCCTTCCAAAGGGCTCCTATTAGAAGTCTTGAAAATGACTATTCCATTTCACAGCTGCTATCTTCTTTCGCTTTCAAGGTTTCCAATAGCAGCAGTAATTATTAGAAACCTTGAAAATGAGAGAAGCAGGTCCATTATAGGGCAGCGAATATCAGCGCGTTAACGGCTCTGTGTTCTTAACCAGCTCTGTGTATAGCCCTGTCCGTGATGTTGAACTAACTGCCCTGAACCAGACTAGCCCCTCCTTTTCAAGGCTTCCAATAGTCACCTGTGAGACTGAGGGTATAAACAGACATCACCTTTGGGGCATCATAAATCTATGGTGGCACAAAGGGAAACAAACAGACGTGTCCAAATGCCCACATGTGTGGCCTAGCAAAAAGTGGTAATAGTTTCTGCCACCTTATTGCAGCAGACATCTGTTAGCTTCATGGTGCAAGAGTGCTGTCAGCCCAGAGTTGTGCCCCTGGGGCTTGAGAGTCCAATCCTGTGCACCCCAGGAATTTCTGTAAGCCCCCAGAGTGCCTGCCCTGCTTTCTCCTCCTACAGAGATACACCCCAGAGATTTTCTATAAACAGAAAACCTCAGTTTTCTTCACTTCCAGACATACACCCCAGAGATTCCCCTCTGCCAATAGGGAACATGTTGCCTAGTGATCCAGAGGATCAACAGGTAGGACAATGGGTAATGTGTGTTTTGCTCAATGAAGCAAATCAGCTGTACCAGAATGAATCCTAGAGTAGCTGACCCACTTCATTTGGGGATGTCTATTTATATCCTGATACTATAAAACTTGAAAATGAGGGGAGATAGTCAGCTTCAGTGCTGCTAATATCAGAGCACTGAAAGGGCAAGGTTCTTACGTAGCACTGTGTACATTAAGTTTGGATAAGTGCATAGCCTTTTTCAGTCTCAAGGCTATGCACATAATGGAGTGCTCTGCATACCCTCCTCCTCTCCTTCACAAATTTTACACTACTCAACACTCCATCAGTGGCCATGGCTATGTAAGCTTGGAAGAACCAGTTATCTAAATCTTAAGCTCAAATATAAACTGCATCCAAACAAGCATTCTGGCTCTATACCAAGTTCACTGGGACACCTGAGGGGAAAACCAGGAGTAATGGCCACAAACTCCTGGAAGATTGATTCAGGCTCAACATTAGGAAAAACTTTTTCACAGTCAGGGTGTCCAGACTGTGGAATAAACTCCCTCCAGGGGTGGTGCAGTCACCTACCCTAGTAATCTTCAAGAGGAGACTAGACAGTCACTTTGCTGGGGTCACCTGACCCCCAGTTATCTTTCCTGTTTGGCTGGACCTGATGATTTTCCAAGGTCCCTCCTGGCCTTACTATCTATGAATCTGTGAAAGTTCAGATAACTTATTTGTCATTACATTTTTCATTTCATGTAGTTACAGTCAGGGCCACAAACAGAAGTGTTAAGAGTGGAGTGGGAAGTTCTTTCATAACATTTTGATGGAAACAAAAAAAGGAAATATCAAGGATAAAAAAATAATCTAACAATAATAATTACTAGAGGCAAGGATTTCTTAGGGTGATGTCTAGTATTGGCCCAGCAGAACATTCATTAGCAAACACAAATACCAACACAGTTACTGCAGCTCTTCACTTGGAATAGGAGGAAGGCCTGGGACGTTTCTTATAACACAGCGATAATTCTAGGCTGAGGTGCCTTCTTCCTATTTTCTATATTACTTTATTTCATTGAATAGTTATGTTTCAGCCTATTTTTCTCACATATAAGTATAGGATCTTGACCTATAAGTATAAGCATACCTTGACCATGTAAGTATAAACTTATTTTTTACACCTGGGACTTTAAGGCCCAGGTTGTTGCCTCCGGCCAGCTTTTATGAAGGGGTCGGTAGGACAAGGATGGAACCATATTTGTTTAATGGAGGCTCATATCTTACAACTTGTATTGTACCACAACTGGAACCCTTTTCCCAGGCAAAACAGATTGTAGTTCAGGGTCTTCATATGTGATGTAAAGTATCTCCTGCCCTTTGCTGTGCTTGTTAAATTCAATGTGTTTTTAAAGGCTTAAATATTTGGTGTGAGAAGTTCTGACATGTAGTTTCATTATAGAAGAATCTGATTATTCTTCAAGGTTATGCCTTAGTAGGTAACAAAACCTCTGTCCAGCACAAGACAATAACGATAGCAGATGTGGTATCACAAGACCCAATGACCTCTACCAATTAAAGGTCAAGATCTGACTCACCTCGTGGAATTGTAGCATTTGGTTGTGTATGTATATTTGTCATCTTGTTCAGTCAGAAAGATATGACAACAAATAGCTGGTTAAAAGCTGTCAGGGTCAGACTAAGCTTGATAGAGTGCCCCAGGTCACCGCAGTGATTCCAAGAACAGAATTCACCCTGGGGTTATTATGCACAGTAGTCAACTAGTGCATGTCACATGTTAGAAATGTATTCCTTCAGTAATTGCTGCTTTGACCTTCTGCTTAACTAAACATTTTGATTAGTTTTGATCTACTATGAGATCATGTTCTACGACAATACAGCAGCTGTCTGGTAATAGATTCACAGACTTATGGAGGCACTCCACTGAGCTCATAGTTAAGGGTGCACTGGATTTTCTACTTAAAGAGGGGTGAAAATTCTATTAATTGAAAAATATTAAATCATTCTACGTAAAGTGAGGACACACTTTTCCAGAGAGCATCTGCACTTTTAGGATCCATTGGAAAAGACTTCATACCAAAAATAAATAACTACTATTTAAATTTTTCAAAGATTTTTAGGTGCCTATTAGCCCCACAGTTAAACAACAAAATTAGAAATGTTGTGGAGTGACAATCACAGTTTTCAAACAGACATCACTCTTAATGGGATTAGGTGACATCCCCAGGTCTCTTTGAACTCTGTTTTCTTGGATTTTAAGAAGCAGCCTTCCCTTCCAGGAAACTAAAAAAAAAAGCCAGGTGCAATAACCTTCCCTTTCTTTAAACAAAGAAATGAACTAAAAAGGGTGGAGGAGACAACACTGGCTACTTCTTTGGAATTCTGGAATAACTTTCTCTTTGCAATTTAACACCATTAAAACACCAGTGAGGATGAAAAGCATAAAACTGGGCTCAGAGGCTGCCTATACATGAGCAGGGAGGCTGCTCTGACGCACTGTAATTACAGCACACAGGAGCATGGTAATTAGCACACTCCAGCAGCCTCCAGAGTCTCATGTTTCAGTGTCCCCACACTTCAAAATTGCTGTGGGGGCACTTTATCTAAGTTTATTTGACAAGCTTTAGATAAAGCACCCCCACAGCCATTTTGAAACATGGAGGTGCTGATACACAAGACACTCCAGAGACCTTAATTACAGCACCTCCCCACCCTCCCCCCACACTCTTGGAACATGTGTATAAACTCCCAGAAAGCCTTCAGGTCGTCACTCCATCAAAACTGGGACCAGCGGAACAGAGAGAAGCAGGCCTGTAAAAAACAAAATGGCATCACCCTGGTCCTGAACTACCCAGACCAGGAGCAAATTAGACTTGCACAGATGTTTCATTTTTTATATTTATATCACAGTTTGTGCTGAACAGATCTGAGGCTATCTTTTTGTTGTTGTTTTTTTTCTTGCTCTTTCATTTTTATTGCCCAGTAATTTCCTACTTTTTCCTTCTCCCCACATCCTTGATTTTAGTGTTGCATTCTCTCTCTGTTCTCTCTCTCTTTTCCCTGCAAATTTTCATTTGTTCTTTTATCTTCCCCAGTTGTGTTACCTAAACACCAGAAATTCAAATTTATATCTTTAAGGTAATAACACTACAACATGCAATTTTATGGTAAAAGTATGCCATCTTACTATGACTGAAGTGAAGGTTGTATACATTTAAAAGACAGTAATGTGAACGTTGTTGCTTATTCAATTTTAGAATGAATGGGCCTTGTGATGGCCAGTGTCTTGTGTTTTGTAATCATGCTGCTTAGATGGCAAGGTGTGTGATTAGAAGTCAGTCTGCTGATAATGGTCAGTTACTTTAAATTTTAGCAATCACAGAGTAACTTTAATGATAAGGTAGAGTGTTTTGTGCAGGTATATCACAGGGAATGATGGATGCAGTCTCTTCCATAATATGTAATGTTTTTCTATTGTTGTACATTTGGGGTTTTTTTTCCTTTATCCCTTCTTTGCAATTTATAATACTTTATTTGAAGTGTGATGAAACACATGCATGTGTTTCTGATCCTCAGTTCTGCAGAGTGCACATATTTCATTTTAGCAGACAAGCCTTAAATATGACTGTAATGACTTAAATGTGACAATATGACTGTAATGTGTGCTGAGTAGAGCATTTCACCATATATCCAGTAGATATAGTTGGACAATAAGGGGGGAGGCATAAATCTTCCTCACATTTTATAAATCCTGATCCAAACTGCTGAGATACTATGCACCTTTCTGCTTGATCTGGTGAACTCATAATCCCATGCATAGGGCAGGAAGTATGTCAGCAAGACTCTCTACAGCCAATATGGATCATTTTATTATTTTTCTTTGTGTGAAAATGTATACCTTTGTGCAATCACAAATTGCTTTATTGGCCCCAGGAACCTTTGAAATTTTAATGAAGGAGCTCTGTCTATCTATGTTACTGCAGTCTCATTCCATTGGTCTCAAAAAAGAAAAAAGAAAAAGGAAACTGTAAATATTTTGATAATTTCCTTTTGTGATAGAAGCCATACTACCAAGGTGCTATTATTGCTGTTGTAAAGTTATAAAATGCTTTTAAAGCAAAGTTACAGACAAAAGCCATTGTTGCCATGTGTGAGCAGTCTATCAACATAAATATACCATTTACATAATCCTGATGCTAGATGAATTTGTAGGGATAGGCATAAAAAATTAAAATGAGAAAAACCCATTGCCAGCTCTTGATCCTGTGAGTGGATTAACACATTTAACTTTACCCAGCTAATTAATCTCATAATGCAAACATTTTAAAATCTAAAAATCCAGTATGCCTTAAGATCATTACCTGGGTCTAGAATGGACTTCCAGTCAAACACACCCATGCATTTCTCCTTAAGCTGATCCCAAATAATACTTTCTCTTGTTATATGGTTCCATTTATATCAAATTGGCAGTGTCCAGGGCAATTCTGTTCATTACATTGTATTCAGAACATAGAAGTTTTACATTATCCCAATGTCAAGCACTGGGGCACTCATCTTGCTTTGCCGGCATGATAACAATGTTTGCCAGCCTGTGAAAGCTAACCCACATGGTATCAGCAACATAACTAGGAGCCGCACAAGGTAGGCACTGGCTCCAGGCACTGAGTTAGAGAGGGCACAAGACTGGCAGCCATCACCACCGCCCAGAATGAAAAAACTACTCATTATGCCTCTGTATGGTAGGATTGTGGGTGGCCAAATCTCCAACATGAAGGTAATTCAAGAGAAGTCACTGAAGGAACTGGAGGCCAAGAGTGCTCTGTTTTGCATGTGGCGGTGTGGCTCTTAGCAGAACAGGTGACCACAGAACAGTGCAAGTAAATAGTGAATTTTGTAAAACCCTTTCATTCATAAGGTAAGGAATACAGGTAATGCAATACCATACATCAGAGGTTGTGCAGCTGAATTAGAAGTGGCTTCTAAAAGCCATTTTGAGGAAAATAGAAAGAGAATTAAGATTTAATGACAGTGAAACGAAAATGGATTTTTTCTTGTTTGGCATAATTATTTGTAGCAACTGCTAATAAAACAGAATTACAAAGGTACTTATAATTTAATAAGCCTGAATGTTTACATGTGGCCCTCATCTTAACCACAAAATTGCTTAATTACTAATTTTATTTCATCTTGTTTTTATAATATCACACTTTTCACCAAAGACCTAAAAGTGTAAGCTTTTATGTCATTCTGCCTTGGTTTAAGTTTTTAATTTACTTCCTATGTACATTTTGTGAAACCATATTAAATGCAACTTCCTTCTAATTTGTTATCATCTCTGTATATGTGGCACTGTGTATCCATTACAACAACAAAAAAACCCAATTATTTTATCTACTCAGGGAGGGAAATAATTTATGTGATTCTAAGATGTAATGTTAGGATCTATAAATCCAATATATTTTTATTCTTTTGTATTAAGAATTATTCTTGATATGCTATTAGGGATCATTTGTTAATACTAAAATGCATTGTGCCAGAGACAATACCACTACAATATAAAGCCTTTGCTTTAATATTTATTATTACACACTGCACTGCACCTCTCACCATGCTCAAGTTACTTAATGAACCATCTGAATTCTTTAAAATATTGCTTCCATGAAAACACATCATAGTTTAGATACTATTCATAATATTTTAGAATATTAGTTTTTGCATGCAAAGTGTTCAGAACTTGCAGCCATTACCTGTATAATGAGCTCATTAAACTGACACTACCATTGTTTTAGCTGCAAGAGTTGCAAGAGAAAAAAAAACAAATTATTTAAAAACAGGGTAACAAATAGGATGAATTTCAGTGAAAAATTGTATTATCCATATAGTAATATTTTAACGTAATATACAGCTGAAAACCTGCCTTCCTAAGTAGCTTAGGAATGTAAAGATCAGCTTCATCTCGACCTAAATTGGTAGTAGATTTTCAATAAACTGTGATACAGGTTTGGTAGCTATATTATATTAAATTGGACTGCAAAAAAGGGTGATAATTAAATCTGATTCTTTTCCCCCTTAAAATAAGTAAACACAGCTGAAATGTATCATAAACGCTAACTGAATCACAATTAAATAAAAAACTATTGGGGCACAAAATAGTTATGAAAAACTGGGAACACTGACGTTATAATGATGAATAGTTACTTTTCTTATGTCCTTACCCATTACTTGACAGCACCTCACAAGCTAAATTCTGAAGCTCCTAATACATCTCCACCTCAAGTTAACATGTGTTCCCATGAGAAAAAAGTGAACATTGGCAGGCACTCAGAAGTCAAGCTACTTTCTCTCCTAAATTTTGTTGGAATTGGCAGTCTGGGTTACTCTTATTTACTATAAAGGAAATAGAACTTGGGCAGTGGCTATGCATGCTTTCCCTTTTGGCTCTAGAAGTGTGCTTCAAGCAGGGCCAGAGAAGGTCAGGTATGAAAAGGATTTCTTTTTCAGGCATACCCAATCCTTGTTCACCCAATCCTTGTTCCACTTGCTGATATTGCCTACAAGAGTTCCGGTCAATTTGTCAAAGTGGCTTTATGATGTGAACACTTTTTCTCTTTGAGCTGGACTAAAATAATCCTTGCAAATAATCCACTGACCACTTTGGGGATAGAAATAATTTCCAGTAGCTATCTATTTCCACTGTCTGAATTACCCCAATTCCTGCAATCTTCCCTTCCTCAGTGAAAAATCTCTATATTCTACTCAGCTTTACTCTGCACTGCAGTCTAAATATCCAGGCATCCAGGTTTTCATAATAACATATCTAAGATTTTTCCTACAGATTACCTCATTAAGCCTCTCAATAGAAGACACAAGGGTTAGTAAGAGAACACTAAAACACTCCTGTCCAATATGTAAGCATTTAGTCCACAAAGTATGTTGATTCAATAAAAATAGACTTTAGAATCTAATCGGGTAAGGATTTAATGTCATTAAATTGTACCTATAATTATTTGATTTATAGACTAATAACTTATGTATTGACATTTTCATTTTTGTATACAAGATACAGAGTTGGCTTTAATTAAACAGAGTAATCCCTGCTTTACACATGTTCCTTTGTTTCTACTTATTCTCTCTCTTCAACTGGTAAATGAATGTTAATTAGTATATGAAACTATACGGTTTGGTTCCCTAGACCCTTAATCAGTTTTCAGATATGAACATTGGCTCTTGGAGATGTCAGCTGCAGTGGAATTCGTGTAAATCCTATCAACCAGTGAACAAAATCAGTTCATTAATCCTTTCTGACAGGTTAATTTCATTCCATTCCTAATTTGTCAAGTTAGAACATGGAACAAATAATCAAAAACCTTTAAATCAAATATACCAAATCAAGTCTAATTGAATATGTTTCAAGTATGTCAATAACTAGATCCATTTTTCAAAACCTAATAGGGAAGCTTGTTAAACTATAAAAATATATGCCCTGATAATTCTTGGAGGGCAGGAAAAATCTTGGCACAGCAATTTTACTTTGAGTTAAACATAGTCCTTAATCATGAGACAAATGTTCATGTTACAGCTATGTATACACAATACATTTTATAGGCATACACCCTTTCCCATACATGTGTGTATATAAGTTTGAATAAAAAATGAAGAGGTGAAAGGGATTTCTCACTCTGTATTTGTTCCATAAATTAAGACCTTTTAAATTTTCATATGTTCCTGTAATGCTCTTAAATTCTTCTCTAATCCACCTCAGACTATTTGGATCATATTTCTAAGGAAATTGGCTAAATATCAAATCAGATTAAAGATTAAAGATTATTAGTAAATTGAATGAAGCATAACATTTACAAAGCATTTAGTTCTCCTTCTTAGCTCTGATGTGAATTCTTCTGATATTTAATCACTGAAGGCAAAAAAAAGTAAGAAAAATACTCAGAGGAAAATACACATGCACCCGACTGCACAGTTGTTACTCTTTGTTGTTACTGTGCAGTCATTTGGCAAATACTAAAGTACTACATAGTCCTGGTGCTGCACAGGTCTTTTCTGACCCTACTGCAGAGTAGCAGTGGCATCATGATTCATGCCTGCTGATGCTACATTGCCATAGCTACAAACTAAGTCTCCATAGCTTGTCACTACAGCGATGAAGCATCTCATGTAGACGTACCCAGAGAGTGTGTCTACATGTACATTTGATCCAGGAGCAATTTATTCACAAATAAACTATGCAAGAGTAAACACTCCCAAGCAGGTGTCACCATGTGTAGGGAAGTGGGAGCAGATTTGCTGCTAATGCTAACTGCTCACACTTCCTGGAGCCCTGTAACGAACACTTGCTGCCACCAGGTTCCCCCTGGGTGCTAGCACAGGAGCTGGCAGACAGTGCTGGACCAGGTGACAGTAATCTCCTGGCCAGGGCTGGGACATTACTCCCTGCCCCCAGAGAGCTGCCTGCTGCCAAGGTGAGGACAATGTCCCCCTCCCCAGCATCAGGGAGCTCCCAGCCCTGACTCTCTGATCAAGGAAGGGGACTTAGAAAGATCTACAGGGGTGGAGTAGGTCCACAATCCACTGGTGGGGCACCTAGCAACAAGCCCCTGGCAGGGCAGGGATTTTCTACCCTGCCAAGGGCTTGCTACTCGCTGCCCCAAAAATGGATCCAGGGAGGGGGCTGGGACCTGCCTCATTTCTGCAGCTCTTTCCAAGCCTCATGCCTCAATCACCTGCTCAGGGCTGGGACCTGCCCCTAACTGCAGCTCCCCAGCCTGTTTTCCACCAGCTCCAATCTCTTGGAGTTGAGCGAGTAACAGGGTCATCAGCATCTGCCAGCAGGGAGCTCCCAGCGCCAACTCCACAACTGCAGGGACAGCGCTGGGAGACCCTTATCTCTCAGCATCAGCTCCATGGTCATGGGACTCCGTCTGGAAGATCTTGATCTCCCAGCTACGACTCCCCAGTCACATAGTTCTGGCCTGGACTCTTCTGGTGGAACCCACCCCAGCAGCAGGCAGCTCCCAGGGTCAGGGAGCAATCTCCCACACCCTGGTGGCCAGCTGACCAGGAGCAGATTTGTTCCTGGTCAAACATCTGCATGTGCACTACTGTACAGTTAGTAATCACAAGTAAATATGCTACTTGTATTTTCAAGTAGCAAATTTACTCACAATTAGCAAGGTTTACTGTGCAGTAAGCATGTGCACATGTAGACACACATGCTTACTGCACAGTAAACTACACTGCTTTGCAGTAAATAATCTCCTGTAAACACACCCACAGGACTTCAGTGCAAGATGCATTTTCTAAATATTTCCCAACATTGCATATATTGGTTCTGGTTTACCAGCATCGGTGTTGAAGCTCTACACATAATTCATGGGTAACACAATACAAAAAATGTCTGCATTAGGTGTCTAAAACTTTATAAGGAATTCACAGAAATTAAATGAATCTATATACATCTGAAGTTACCTCATCTGAAGTTCACCTGAAATTCCTTCACCACTTACCTGCCTTATATCTTTTTATCACAAATAAGTAGCACATAGACATCCTCCAATAACAATGAAATCTGTCTTAAGGTGGAACCTGTAAAAAATTTAATATTTCTATGGTCCCAGCTTGTCTTATAGGAATTCAACTTATTTAGTCTGTTTTATTTAGTCTGTCTGCTTATTTAGACAAATGGAAACTGTCTAACCAAAAACAGAAAGTAAATTTGGGGTCATTAATAGAATCACACTGTAAATCATGTAAAGTAGTTAAGTATTTTGTATATGTGGGAGCATGAAGCAGGGGGACAAGGAAGTAGCAAGAAACAGAGCATGTAGCAGAGGGATGAGGAACTGTTTCCTTTCCCTGTAAGGTGGAAAACTGTTTAAATTAAACCAATTTCCCAGTCCTGTGAAATTCTTTCATTCAACTTAGATTGCAAAACTGAATTAGCAAATCTAATTCCCCATTTACTTCAGTAGTATTAATTCATGTACTTAATTTAAGGCCGTGCCTTTCAACCTTTGTAGATTGGAGGGACCTCTCCATAACTTTTCTAACTCTATCAGCACTGCATTTCAGAAACTAACTTAGAATCATAGAATCATAGAAGTAGGGTCGGAAGGGACCTTGTAGATCTTCAAGTCCGACACCCCCCCCCCGGGCGGGAGTAAAGACTGGACTCAAATGAGTCCAGCCAGGTAGTCATCAAGCCTCTTCTTAAAGTTCCCCAGGGTAGGAGCCAGGACCACTTCCCTAGGAAGTTGGTTCCAGCTCCTAGCAACCCTAACTGTGAAGTAGTTCTTGCAGATGTCTAATCTATATCTACTCTCTAATAATTTAGAGAGTCATGCCAGGGGGCGCTAGGGGAAACAGTGTCTCCCCTAAACACTTCTGGTCCCCCCTAGTGAGTTTATAGACAGTCACCAGGTCCTCCCTCAGCCTTCTCTTGTGAAGGCTGAACAGGTTTAGGTCCCACAGTCTTTCAATGTAGGGTCTGCCCTGTAGTCCCCAAATCATGCGGGTGGCCCTCCTCTGGACCCTTTCAATGTTGTCCACATCCCTCCTGAAATGCGGTGCACAGAACTGGACGCAGTACTCCAGCTGTGGCCTGACCGGCGTCGCATAGAGGGGGAGGATCACCTCCCTGGCTCTACTTGAGATGCACCTGTGGATGCACGACAAGGTCCGGATAGCCCTGCCAGCCGTGACCTCGCATTGTCAGCCCATGTTCATCTTGGAGTCAATAATGACTCCAAGATCCCTTTCTGCCTCCATGCTCTCAAGAAGGGAGTTTCCCATTCTATAAGTGTTCTGCTGGTTTCTACTGCCTATGTGCAGCACCCTGCACTTGTCAGTATTGAAATGCATCTTGTTTATGTCAGCCCGCTCCTATAACCTATCCAGGTCTTGTTGCAGTCTTTCCCTCCCTACTAGCATGCTCACCACACCCCAAATTTTGGTATAATCAGTGAATTTAAACAGGTTGCATTTCACCCCATCACCCAAATCACTGATGAAGAAATTGAACAGCACAGGCCCCAGGACAAAAAATAATACAACTGGAAACACATTTTTTCAACAAACTGGAATAAAGATGCATGAATAACCATAATATTATAATTTATTAACTATACACTTGAGCCTGGCAGTTCTTGCAAATATTCTATTATTAAAAACCTAAGTCGCGCTATGATTGGCTGACATCTGCTAATCAAGTGTGAAGAAGCATTCAGACAGGTGGCCACCTGCCACCATGATGGTGGGGACACAGGGGATGGAGCGGGTGGGGTGAGGGAATGCCACTAGGGGCCAAGGCCACCAGCACTGGCCTCACCCACCCCTCCCCTCTTCTGTCATTACCGCCTGCAGGGCTGATGTGGCAGTGGTGGGGGGAGGAGCTGTCTTCATCCCCCCTGCTCCTTGGAGCTGGCAGTGCCACAGGGTGGAGTAGGCCTGGAACCCAAGTAGCAGGAAGAAAGCAGCCCCATCCCCATCATAGGTGGGTAGTGGGCCCGGACTGGCTGTGGTAAGGAAGGGAGGAGTGACCCTGCACCCTCCCCTTGCTGCCCTCCCCTTGCTGCCATGGCGGGGGATGGGGAAGAAGTCCAGGATGCCAAACAGAAGGGGTGGGGCTGTTCCAGGCCCGGCACGGGAGGTGGGAAGAGGAGCGGGCCCACCGTGGTGGAGTGGGGGCAGAAGCAGGGCCAGACCATTGTGGCGGCATCAGTGGGCATGGGCCTGGGTCTGATGCAGGGAGTGTGGAGGAGGATTGGGCTCAGTGGTGGGTGGAAGCTGGCCTGCTGCAGCACTGGGAGGGAGGAGCAGTGGGCCCAGCCCGATGTGCCAGGGGAGGAGTGGGCGCAGGCCTGATGTGGGGAAGAGGAGGACTGAGCCTGAGCCAGGGGAGAAGTGGGCCTGCTACAGCGGTGGAGGGGGAGCAGAAGACCCGGCCCAAAGTGGCCTCAGCTGTGGGAAGGGAAGAGAAAGACTCCTCCCCACTTGGGCACAGGTCCACTCCTCCCCCCACACTGCATCCCCCCAATCGGCTATGAGCCTGCTCCTCCCGTTCTCCCACTGCCACTGGGTTGGCCCAGGCCCACTGCTCCCCCCACCACAGAGGGCCAGCTTCTCCCAACTGTTAGGCCTAGTACTCCACTACATCAGGCCTGGGACCACTCCTCTTTTCCCCCTGCCACTGCAGTGGGGAGGGGGAGGTGGTGGGGAAGAGAGGAGGGAGGGAGGAGAGCAGGAAAAGGAGTGGGGATTACCAGTGGCTGTATCCCACTATGGTAGCAGTTGTCACCACTGCCATAACTGCTGCCACCATTGCAGGCCCCAGCCCAAGCATTTGGGGGAAGGTGGGGAGCAGCCTCAGCCCAAAGCGACAGGGTTAGGGAGAGCTGGGAGGGAAATGGCTGCGGCCCCAGTGCTGGCCTGAAGCAGCTGGGGAGATGTGGGGAGCGACCACATCCCCAGCCCTGGCCCAAAGCAGCCAGACACAGGCCTCTGTCCTCCTCTCCCATCATTTCTGATGGGCAATTTACTAGTCTATCAAATAAAACCCAGCTTTCATTGTACTGTCTCAGCTTATCTATTGAGGGAGGGCACACTTGAGCTGGAGGTAGCTTTGGCTTGGCTGAGCTGCAGAGCTTGACAACCAAGGGAAAAAAAGGACTGTATCAGGGCCAGAGCTAGCTCCTCTTACTCTGGGAAGAGTCTGCAGGTGTGCTCCTCTGCTTTCCGGGGCAAATGCCACCCAGTCCTTGCTTGCCAGTCAATCCAGCTGGCACTTGAAAAGCACAGCTCACCCAGCATGCTGGGAGAAGGGCAGGGCAGGAGCCAAGTTCTGAGCTGGAGGAAATCAGCATTGGAGCCTGGAGCAGGACTGTTTTACCTCAGTAGTGACAGGGGCTCAATGTGAGCAAGAGCCTTGTTCTGGGTGAGCTCAAGGACCTAAAGTCCCTGGGGGTTTCTCTTCCCCATTGTCATGGAAAAAACTTTGAGTATATGCTGCCAGCACAGAAGAGGTTAAACTGACATGCGTGGTTTGAAGCTGTGAGTGGAAATTTCCAAGGCTAACCCAGTCCTTGCCCCCTGGGGGACCTGCGGAGCTGTCAATCATTGTTGACCTACTTTCCCCACAGACGCATGCTCAGACTGTGTCAGCTCCTGACTGAGAGCATGCTCAGTCAGAACCTGACATGATGTAATCGGACTGGAAATTTCTCTGCGGAGAGCACCCTGATTGGCCACTAAATTGATATAAAAGTTCTGTGAGCCCCTCCCTCGGGGGGGAGATCGCGTGAACTGGAGACAGAGGCTGCTGCCGCAGGGACTGTCTCTGAGTCAGGCTTCAGGGCCTACTGATCTCCTCCTTTGACTTCACTGATAGTTGCTCTTTGTATCACTTGCTACACCACGGTCTCGATTGTACTCATCTGGCTCCTGATTTACCTTTGAACGGACTAACGGCTTACGATTTTGGATCACCCTCTGGACTTTGTTTAACACCATCGACCTCGGCTTCCTTCTTCGACTACGACCCGGCTCAACCCTCTAACCTGACATCTTCGCGGCTTCATCTTCTGGCTACCGACCTCGGCTTTTCGTATTCGACCACCCGATTTGTCCATTGCTGTGGACTGGCGTCACGCGACTTGTTACCTACGTGTTACGGTTCATTTTATGTCACATCAATTAATGAGCTGTTGACCAGCCCTGGGACTAGGTCTTCGGACTGAACCTCGTGGGCCAACAGACCCCCTTTGTTGTCTATCCGTTATTACTGTAACCAAAGAAAGCAACTGTGTGCCTCTGCTTCAAAGCGTGAGTAAAATAAACCATCTTTGTTAAACCAATACGCCTGGGTACTTCTCAGACTCCAAAGCCACTAATCCCACCTGTCCGTGCCAATAGCCACCACCCGGCCAATCCACCGTGACAGCGACCCCGAGCTTGGCTTGCCAGCTCTGCCGGGTTCAACGCGACATGGCGTCACGAACAGGATCCACGGGAGGCATGGAGTCTGAGTTAATGGAGAGCTGCCCATGGCGCAGCGGGGTCCATCCGACCACCGAACCGGAGGACCTTTGGAACCATGTGGCGTTCCACCAGGCCACTAACCAGGCCTCAGCCGCAATCAACGGCCATCTGTCCCTCCAAGGGATAAGCGGGAGCGAGAGGGCCGTCCGGCTCAGTCCGGGAGCCCTGGGCTGTGTGCTGCGAGACTCCCGGGCTGTTTATCACCCGAGGGAGGAGACCAGGACCACATCCCCAGCTCGCGGAAAATCTCTGGCCATGGCAAGCCTCAGCCCGGCTCAGAAGCTGGCTCGGTGTGTAAAATATGTGGTGGAAGGTGGGAAGGAACCCCTTCCAAGCCCATTCCGCTGCCCGAACATCCCGGCCAGATCGAGGGGCCATGAGCTGATCACCCAGCTCCATGAGGCCCTGGAACAAGGCGGGAAGGAGACCAAGTGGATCGGTTTCAAAAAATGGAAGAAGGGCTGTATAATAAAGGTCCTGTTTCAGGAATATGTGTTATTACTGGGGGAATTGGTGGATCAGGGGAAACAACTGAAGATTGCTGCCGAAGCCACAGTGAAAAACTTAAGCGAGCGGCCATTACAAGATGGCGCTGACCAGCTTGAGAGCGCGGAAAAAACCCCGTGAAAACCCCCGCCTACATCACCATCCGCTCCGCCCACAAAGAGCCTGCCTCCTGCAACGGCACCACCTGTTGCAATCACGTCACCGCCCCCATACGTCAGCCAGTGCCATCTAGAGGACGTATGGGAGACATGCAACCATACGAATGACACAAACGGAACCACATGCAACAATATAACTGCTGCAGCCAGAACAAGGAAAAACCGGACAACCACAAGCGAAGAAGTGATGGAAAACGATATGATTGGATGTTTAAGAAATACAAATGAATCAGCCGATAACCGTACGAGTGCAAGAAACGAAGCAAGTGGACGAAAACAACAGGTCACCCTAAGCAATGAGGAGGATGTAATAACAGCATATCCCATTGCAATACAAAAACTGGTAACCGATCCTCAAGGGGTAACGAGAGTAATCGTAACCACAAGATCCTGTACCCGCTCAGAAATGAGCGAGCTCAAGAAGGAAACATCAATACGAAGTGATGAAACACCCATCGCCTGGCTAGGTCGTCTTGTGGCTGAGTCGGGAAGCGAAACGGTGAATCAAGAAGAGGCACTGCAGCTAGTTAGGAGTTCTGCATGGAGTAGAGCCAAGGTAGTTGACCCAGTCCCTGTTCTGGCAAACTACCACTGGCCAATACCTTTGCCAGCCTTAGCTGTGGAGGCCCTCCAGCGGAAAATCCACACCTGGCATGAAGGAGCAGCGGGTCATGCCAGTGCGACCTCGATGGTTTATGCAATCGTGGGGGCTTCCTATGCGCTCTGGAACCCAGCACAACAGGCACTAAACCTAACGCCTGCTCAGGCGCAGGAGGCATGGCCACAAAGATTCGCCACCACCCCAGGGGATGTGCCATGCCTGTCTGAGGCTATAGAAGCTGCCACAGAGATTTATGGCGGAAGCCAGAGCATCACCGCCCGCCTCTTGTTGAGTGCTTCCAACAACGGACCGGTTATACATGTTTTGGGCCAATTAGACCAGCTACAAGGAGCGATGAAACCAAAACCACAGAAGAACGCCTACCCCACCTCTGATGAAGAATTAAGACCCAAGCAAGCGTATCTCACTGAAGAACCCGCTACCCATTCCCGATGGGTGAATTCGAAACCATACCAGAGGAAACCGACCCTTGACCATGAGAAAGGATCAACCACATAATCCATCATCATCGAAACTGAAGTATCAAACAACCTACTTGCCTCCTCAGAGAACACCAAGAGAGAGAGCGATGTTCGGGTTTCTCTTAGGAAGATCTGGCCTCTCCAAGGAGAAGCTACGACTCCTTGGAGATGAGGGACAACGAGCCCTTGCAAAAACCTTAGGTTTCAACGATGACAACCAAAAGCCAAAAAACGAGTAATCACCATTGACGGAGGTCCGGCGATCGATGGCTCAATCGACCCAGAAGGGCAGGAAACGGACTCAAAATTCGAAGCAACACTAAGCGGACATAAGCGACACGAACCTAAATCGAACTTTAACGAAGAAACGAACGAGCCGAAACAAAGTGGATTTAATTGTGATGAAGCAGGAAACGAACGAACCGGTCTGAAACTGAATCGAACTGAACTAAGGCTACGCAACCTGAAACGAAACGAACCACAACAAAACGAGTTCAAACCAAGAAATGATAAAACACTAAGCGAATCGAAACAAGGTGAGCTTAAAGCAAAACGAACCGAATCGACAAACAGGTGAAATGATCCAGAGCGAACCGAGCGGAAGCATAACGAATTTACACGAAGCGAAACTCAACGAAGTGAACTCAAACGACGAAATGAAGCGAAACAGAATGAAAATGAAATGAAACTTGAAGCAATCAATGATATTTTGTTTGAAGGAGTGCAGGAGAGGGTTGGAGAAAGAGATATGGAAGCTCAAAACGGAAAACGAAAGATATTGGTAGCATCGAACCACATGAAACTCTTCGATAGCGATCCTCGACCGTACGCCTCAATAGAGATGCAGAACCCCGATGATCCACACGATACCACTATGGCAAGATTCCTATTAGATACGGGGGCCCAGGTTAATGTCATCAAGCCGTCGATCCCACATCATCGTACCAACAAGGTAATGATGGTTCAAGGCCTCAATGCTGCTACCGCAACAGCTCGTGTAAAATTTATCGTAAAGGGCCATCCCAAATGACTGGATGTGGTCCTCAGGAATGTAAACATTTTAGGAATCCCCGGCATTCGCACTTTGGAATTGAAGCATAAGGTGCTAGAAGTCCTACCTATCACGACTGTACCTAGACCAGAATGGCATACACTCTCGCTAAAAATCCACTCCCTATGGCAGTATACTCCGATACCAACTAAAGTGCATCTTCAGGACCCTCTGGACACCTTGCTAGACGACTTGGTCCATGAAGGCTCCATCAGGCGGATACAGGCGAGCACTTACCTTTCCCCTGGTTGGGGGATACCAAAGCCTGGAAGACCTGACGCCGTACGTCTCGTTGTGGATTATCGTGAGGTCAATAGACATTGTGTAGCACTGACCCAACCTTCGTCGAGTACACTGCCACAGAACCTATATGAGATGGCCAATTATCAAGCCCATGACTGGGTGGGCACGACTATAGATCTAAAGAATATGTTTTATTCCATACCTATCGACGACTCTGAGGGTATCCTCAACATGTGCATCAGAGGGAAAATGTTTCACTCGAGCGTATGTCCGCAGGGCTATCGAAATGCCCCAGCCTTAGCCACCAGTGCTATGAACGACACCCTTGACAGATTCACCAAAAGCAACGAAATTGCAAAGTCCATCCAGATCTGGGCTTACCTCGATGACATAGCCATCATGGGCAGGAACACAACCGCAGTAACCCAAGCCACAAACGATCTCGTCCAACATTTAACTGCTGAAGGATGGATCGTAAATAAAGAAAAATCTCAACTGCACGCGACGAGTGAGATCACGTTCTTAGGGACTACCTTTACTCATGACATCCGTAAAGGCGTGGCCCATGATGATCTCTCCTTTGATTTATGGGAAAACAGGGAATTATCAAAGAAGGGAGACTTTCAATCCATGCTGGGAAGATTGAATTGGGTCCGACATTTTATCACTCCTGATCATCTCCCAGTTATAGCTCGGATTCAAAAGCAAATTCGAGAGAAATCCAGGCGCCGAACCCCCTAGACCCCAAAGGATGACAAGGCATTGCACAACCTGGTAATATCTATTCGGGGAACGAATCTTCACGTGATTGATTTTGATTCGTCATTAACTGTCACGGTAGGATTTACAACAGAGCACATTTTCACCACGGTAAAGAATACAGATGGAAACTTAGTATTTCTGGCTCATCGTACCATCCGCACAAACCAGCATAGGTATGGTGCCATAGGCAAAACCCTCCTAGCCGCTCAGCTGGCAGAACCACTCGCTATCGGGCAAGGGCGATTGCAGGCAGTAGGAGCAACTTTGATACCTCGCCTAGCTCACGACCAACCCGATCCATGTTTCCATGGAGAACCAGCCACATGGAGTACTTTAGTATTAAATCACTTATACCATTGGAATGCATGGAAGTATGAGGATCTACCGCTGCCCCCGATCATTGAGACAACACTACACCTCACATTGTATGGAACAACCCAGCCGGCTTGGATGGCATCGGATGGTTCCACCCGTGAAGGCGGAAAGTATGGTTTTTATTGTCATCCATGCTGCATACACGATATCCAACCCGGCTGTGAATCAGCCCAATGTAATGAACTCTTGGGATTCCGTGCAGTTATACAGCACTGCTTGGAGAACCACGACGTGACTCTCCCAGTTCCAATCATCGCTATCGATTCTCATTACATCTACGAGATAATAACTGGCACGACCAAACCAACTGAACACCTTGATGTTTGGGAAGGCACATACCGACTGCTGTCGCAGTTCACGATTCCACCACTAGTCCGACACACGCGTTCCCATCAGAATGACACCGACCCGGTACATGCTAAGATCGATGAGTTGCTACAACCAGCAACTAATGACGAAGTATTCACCCTAGACGATACCAGTGAGCCCGTTTGTATTGACCCCTACCTCACTTGGTTGCATGAGCGATGGAGTCATCCAGGCCCCAAGGCGTGCTACTCCCGATGGCGTGAGACCCTAGCAGAGAAGCCACAGTATGGCCTACATCGTGACTGGAGGTGCGTAGTCCAAGCCTGCGCAGCCTGTGCAAAGGAGAAAGTACATCCGATGAAGAGCACGAAAGGAGCCCTCGCAAAAGAAAATTTCAACCCAGGTCAAACCTGGCAAGTCGACCTTTTTGGGCCATTACCCAGAGCCTCAATCCCAAATAAGGGGCTACTTGTTGTCGATCTCGGCTAATGACCGTCGTACCCCTTCGGAAGTCCCACGCCACAGCAGTTACAACAGCCTTAACCACCGTCTTCGCGATGTGGCAAGTTCCCACCACAATACAATTGGATGGTGGGCCGCCTTTTACGTCGAACACAGTCGAAAAATTCGCCAAGTCATATAACATCACATGGCATCAACACCTTCCTTACCATCCCCAGTCCAATGGGGTTGTGGAACGGGCCATAGGGCTATATAAAGAAGCTCTCCGAGTAACGGGAAATGGGAGTTATCGAAATTAGACGGCTCGCAATCATGAGATCCTACTTAATCTAAATGCAACCAAACCCTTGTGGGAACGATCTGAGGAAAACCCAGTCGAACCATGGGAGAAGAAATTTGCGGACAACGAGCTAGTGTGGGTCTCCTTTCCAGACCATAACCATCGCCATCCCAAAGTTTTGCAAGGGGCAATACAATCTGCAGAGCGATATCCGAACACCTACTTAGTCACCCTTACACATAGCAGACGGACAATACTCACCCACCACAACTGGCTATCGAGATGCGCTAATACAGAACCCATTCTACCACAGGACGTTAACGATACTAACGATACCGCTTAAAGTCACAGCTCCTGTCCTCCCAGCAAGGGGGCAACTGTTTGTCCCTTATTAAGTGCTGGAAGGTACAGGAGGGATAGGTCTATAGATAAAAAGGACGCGTTCTGTTGTTTTGTTTATGTTTGTCGTTTCAGGTTATCGGATCATTCCTCGGAGGATTTGAGAGAAGCCTGGAAATTAGAGTGACAACTTAAATCAGAAAAACAAGGCTGCAGAGATGCCAAGAAAACAAAAGGACTTTAGAGTGATCTGGATTTTGATGTATTGTAAATATGTTACTTTTGTATCTGCAGTATCGATCACAGAATCTGAGCGGTCTCAAAATTCAGTTCTGTACTTATTGTCAATTTGGCCTAATGCCATGGGAGACGACGAGAATGGTGAGGGATTGACTGCGTGTCTTAAAATCCCTCTGTCCGTCGAGGATTCGGTTCTCATCCCATATCCAGTACCGTTTAACATCGTAACCTGGTTTACCAAGATCTCAAAAAGTAAGGGGAATGTTATCAATATCTCTATCCCCTTGATGGGAGGAGGCTATATTCCTACCAGTTACGCTTGGCCCCGCGGATTTAACCTCACCACTCTCTCACTCATTACTCAACCCCCTCGTGAGGAGTGCTGGGAAAAGGAAGCTCCGTGTGCTTGTTCCGCTATCCCATGGGGGATACACCCCCAGGGTGAGGACTGGTCTCGACCGGACATGTCATTAACGTGGGACCCCCTGCTCGATTACCCCGCCTTGGCACCTCACCCTCGTTCCCAGGGGAAAGAAAACTTCCGAACCTGAGGTCGTCCTCTCACCCCTCGTAAAGCCTACTCCCTTGGTGGTGTGGAATGAATCATTAACAATCGATCTAACTCAGCCAGGCCCCAGGGGAAACAATTCATGGTTTAGTTTTTATTATCCCATATTACAAGTGGTGTTAGTAAGTGCTGCCTGCCATAGTGTGGAACCACCCATTAGACAATTCGGCCCCCCAGAATGGACTAGGCATGCTTTTCCTGCCCCAGGTCGATGCTCTGAATTGAGTACACCGGCACCTTTGGGACTGGTATGGGCATGCTCGGACGGGTGATTGTACACCACCCTACCAGCTACATTATCAGGTGTTCAGTGTTTCTTAAGTTCGGTTTTATTTTGTCCACCCCTACAGGCCTCCACGGCACACCCGCCGAGTCCCCTCGTGTCACACCGACATAAAAGATCTCATACTCTGGTGTGGAGTTCCTTAATGCACGGGGAAAAAAAATCGCCCAGGGACTCAGTTGGGGCTTTGAGGGTTTCTTTTTATGGGAACTCACGATCGCCAAAGCCCGGATAGCACTAGCCCAACTTTCCGAGCAGGTCGAGTTACTAGCAAATCATACGGCCACGGGTTTTGACCTCGTAGACCAACAGCTACAAGCAGTGTCGCGCATGACTATGCAGAACCGATTGGCGCTAGATGCACTCCTAATCCAACAGGGAGGACTGTGCCAATATTTGAATCTGTCCCACGATATGTGCTGCATAGCCATCCCTAATGTCAGTGTCCCACTGCAAGGTCAAATTATAAAAATCCGAAGAATTGCAGAGGAGGTCAATTCCATTGCGGGAATAGGCAAGGATGGCTGTCTAGATTATTCAACTGGTTAGGCTTTAATGCGTCATCTTGGCTAACGAATTTGCTTACACCTGTGTTGTCATTTCTGTTTATGGTTATAATTATTGTATGTAGCATTAGTTCTATTTTCAAGATCCTTACACGCCAAGTTGCTAACTTGTCATCATATGTATATACCACCGTCCCATTATACGAACAATTCGAGAACGATGTTCCCATCGGAGAGGAGGAGGTATAATTCGGCCTTTTAGCTTCTGTGCTGACCGCAAGGGGGCATGTCATGGAAAAAACTTTGAGTATATGCTGCCAGCACAGAAGAGGTTAAACTGACATGCGTGGTTTGAAGCTGTGAGTGGAAATTTCCAAGGCTAACCCAGTCCTTGCCCCCTGGGGGACCTGCGGAGCTGTCAATCATTGTTGACCTACTTTCCCCACAGACGCATGCTCAGACTGTGTCAGCTCCTGACTGAGAGCATGCTCAGTCAGAACCTGACATGATGTAATCGGACTGGAAATTTCTCTGCGGAGAGCACTCTGATTGGCCACTAAATTGATATAAAAGTTCTGTGAGCCCCTCCCTCGGGGGGGGAGATTGCGTGGACTGGAGACAGAGGCTGCTGCCGTAGGGACTGTCTCTGAGTCAGGCTTCAGGGCCTACTGATCTCCTCCTTTGAGTTCGTTGATAGTTGCTCTTCGTATCGCTTGCTACACCACGGTCTCAATTGTACTCATCTGGCTCCTGATTTACCTTTGAACAGACTAACGGCTTACGATTTTGGATCACCCTCTGGACTTTGTTTAACCCGGCTCCGGACCATTGACCTCGGCTTCCTTCTTCGACTACAACCCGGCTCAACCCTCTAACCTGACATCTTCGCGGCTTCATCTTCTGGCTACCGACCTCAGCTTTTCATATTCGACCACCCGATTTGTCCATTGCTGTGGACTGGCGTCACGCGACTTGTTACCTATGTGTTACAGTTCGTTTTATGTCACATCCATTAATGAGCTGTTGACCAGCCCGGGGACTAGGTCTTCGGACTGAACCTCGTGGGCCAACAGACCCCCTTTGTTGTCTGTGCGTTATTACTGTAACCGAAGAAAGCAACTGTGTGCCTCTGCTTCAAAGCGTGAGTAAAATAAACCATCTTTGTTAAACCAATATGCCTGGGTACTTCTCAGACTCCAAAGCCACTAATCCCACCTGTCCGTGCCAATAGCCACCACCCGGCCAATCCACCGTGACCGCAACCCCGAGCTTGGCTTGCCAGCTCTGCCGGGTTCATCGCGACACCCATGAGGTGGTCAGAATCTTCAGGATAGATTTTCACCCTGAGCTGAGTGGCAGGACAGGATGGGAGAAGACAGAGGGAAAGGTAAAGCAGAGCCTGGGGCTGTGACACATGCGCTCCCTTTCCATGGGGGGTATATCACACTTATAAGGACATGTTGTTACTGGTGCTTCTGTACACCGCACTGGTCTTCCCCGCTTCCAAGCATGTCACCCACAGGATCTGGAGGGCTGTGTGCATTTTCTTCTGGGACTCCAGATGGGAAAAGGTCACCAGGAAGACCTTGTACAAGGACAAGAGATTTGGGGGCAGGGGCATGCCAGACATCCTCCTTTTCCTGTGGAACAAGTATTCAAGCCAGATCTTCAAGATGGCAACAGGCACAGAATCCAAAACCACTTGCCTGGTGAGATATTTTGCAGGGCACATCCTGAGACACTAGGAGGTGTTCACCCCAACCAACCACAGACTGTGGATCATGTGCTTTCTGTGGTTCTATGAGATCCTAAACCAGTGTCACAGCTTGTACAGCCTGCAGAGTGCAGGCCACACAATGGTGAGCAACCATAAGAAGTTCCAGGCAATGGTGAGACTGAGGGACATCACATCACCCATGGATCTGCTCCTGGACCACATGTGCCAGCCCATGTATGAGCGCATCAACCACAAGGACCTGCACAAAGATCACAAGGACCTGAACTGGCTAATAGCCCACCAAGCCCTGCTAGTGAGGGCCCAGAGGCATAGAGAGGGTCAGCTGGGGAGACCCAGCTGCCCATGGCCCAACTGCGACAGAGCCACTGAGATGATTAGCCACCTCCTCTGGGTCTGCACCTGTGCCAAGGAGGTATGGAAAAGGGTAAAACAGCTGCAAAGTGGTGACAGGCATCAACTGGCTAACCAGAGAAGCAGTGCTGTACAGACATCTTGCCAAACACCAGGGGAACCAATTGGCCTGTTTTGACCAGCTTGTGTCCTGTGTCAGGAGTGCCCTGTGGAAGGTCAGGAACCTCTTGTTACACAGACACACAGACATGGAGGCATTAGACTGTGTGAAAATGGCACTGAGTGAACTTCAGACATACTACCAAAAAACGGTAGTGGAGGATGGAGAGCACGTGGCCAAAGCCATCTGGCATAAAGACACATGGCACAGGATCTTCCAATTTCCCCGTAGCGGGGAAGGGGGTGGTGACAGTGAGGAAGAGGAAGAGACAAATGGAACCGAGGACAGCAACAGCAGCAGGTCCTCCAGCAGGAGCTGGAGTGACAGTGACATGGACAACAGATGAACTTAGTATGTGGGGATGAAAGGAAGCGGTTGCCTGCTCTGAAAGACCAGAGTGTGTGTGTGTGTGTGTGTGTGTGTGTGTGTGTGTGTGTGTAGCATGCAAGGCAGATATTATAACAGGTCCAGGTGGCCAGCAGGGCTTTGCACGGGTGTGTGGGCTGCGCAGATGCAGTTTTTGTAACAGGTTAAGATTTTCTTTGTGAAGTGATACTCAGAGTGTAGATATATATAAAGTGGCAGGGGTGGCACCATAACCTGTTGGACCTCCCATTAGGCCAAGCTGCAACAGGACATCCCTCCCTGCTGCGACTGCTTCCCTACTCAATCCCATGAGGCATCTCCCACAAACAGAAATGTGATAGGGAAGCTCCACCTGGTGGCAGTGGCAGCAAGTCACCTTTAAGGGGATCTCACCATGACCGAGTTGACAATCACTAATTGAAAACACGGATAAATGTTGGTAGAATAGGGACCTAAAGCAAC
Organism: Crocodylus siamensis; assembly: GCF_052110815.1. Taxonomy (NCBI): domain Eukaryota; kingdom Metazoa; phylum Chordata; order Crocodylia; family Crocodylidae; genus Crocodylus; species Crocodylus siamensis. The sequence continues at coordinate 37,687,102 of NC_143398.1, forward strand.
AGGCACTAATACAGAGGTGTTGTTTGGGTAATATTCTAGATTATATTTACTTCATTTGTTAAAGAAATGAGAATTATATCTTACTAAACAGATTTGGGGTTAATGACATTTCATTTTCCTGGTTTCATTCCAGAGTCTGGGGAGTACTGAAATACATCCCTGATAGGAGTATGTCATCTTTTTACTTGTTGAAATCTGCACGACATAAAATAACTTTTCACTGAGCATTACATTAAAGCGTTCCAGCAAAGAATTTGCCAAGCCAAATATTTAAAAAAGCATTTTGTCTCATAAAAAGAACAAAGGCATTATCAGAAGTCTGCTGTATTTACACAGCCACAAACCTCACTGAAGAAAGTAGTTCATGCTATTATAAAATCAATCATATAGTATCAAAATTTCATTCACTCCAAAACTATTCATATTTATATGATAATCAGCACAAAATTCAAAGCTTAAAACAAAGTTGGAAGTTTTTAAATCTTAATTAAACCTGTGTGAGTAAAAAATATCTGTACAAAGTAATTTTTATCTTGACGTTATAAATAACTTTTTCCTGAATAAAACTTCTATAAGCTCCTCAGGAAGATCTTAAAGCTAAATTGATGTCATTTTCACGTGTTTCAAATAGAAAGGCAAAGTGATATAAGAGAGACCAATTAATCCATCTATTCTCAGTATTATGAAGTTCACTTTGTATATCTCACACTTTTGACCAATGTGACAAATAGACAAAATGTGTACCTGCCGGCTGTCATTACTCCACCTGATATCAGATAATCCCAAGCCACAAGATCAGTGGCCAACAGGATAAAATGATCGAGATAAAATGAAGGTGCGAGACACCTGCTGTACAACCATCCCAAAGCACAAATGTCTGAAGTCATGCCAGAGCTTCCTCACCAGCACCCAACCTCTTGATGCCACACCCAAGGAGACACAACTACAAATGTTGAATGAGAGGCTGAAGAAAATACCCAACAGCAAAAAAATGTGTATTCCATCAGTTGAGTCCTTACCACCATGGGCTGACGAACCATGGCAAAAGTGGCAATGTCTCAACCACCTGTTTACCAGAGTCTGGAGCTCCAAGGAACTAATGAAGTGGAACTATACCACTGGTTCAACCACCTGTGCCACAGAGCCTCAGACTATGCAGCACGTGCTGCAATGCCCACTGCTTGAAGGCACATGTACAATGAAAAACTTTGCAAAGTACAATAAACGAACACAAGCATATGTAACAAAATGGTCAAATGTGGCATAGAGACAGGAGAAAAAGTTAAAATTTCCAGCAAGGTTTAATTATTTCAGAACCTTTATTTTAGTTTGTTCCTATATAACGAGGTATGATTTCACTGTCCAGATATGATTTAAATGAGCAGTATACATCTGAAGAGGAAGCATAGAAGAAAACACTGAACCTATAACATTAGAGTAGAACTCCCAAGAACAAGCCTTCTTATAAGATCTCAAATACTTACGCTTTTGGTCACAGACATTATTCTGAAGAACCTGATTTTACCCTCACTTCCAGTTTTACACTGGTAAAACTATGACTTCACAGTTTTCTCCACTTATACTGCTGTGAAACCAAAAAAGGCATTTTCAATAACATTCTGGAAATGTCCTCCTACGCAAAACAATCCAAATATTTCTGAAACCTCTAAAAAGTTTTGCTTTTGTTTTTAAATCCAGAACTGAGAGTTCTTAAAGAAAAGAGTAGTGGATTAAGGCAACTCAGACATTCAGAAGGCAGCCTGACAAAGCTTGCAGGAACAACACTATCAGATCTTAACAGAACAAGAAAAATATTCCATGTTAAATTATCAGTTTTGTAGAGCTAGTTTGAGCCATAACCTGGACTAAAGGGAAAGAGCAATGCGTGATACTGGATCAGGACCCCAGGTCATACAAGCTGAAGAAGTACTCCATGATTTTTGAGAGCTGTAGTTCTGCTGGTCGGGTTCAGAAGGAAAGAAGGGGTCTTGTTCAAACTAAGTTCTCTCCTCCTTTTATTTTATGTATTTATTTTTTGCATAGTGAGTTCTGAAAGAGAACAAGGAAGGCTTTCCCCAGATGTTAGAAACTGACTTACACCACGTAGAACTCATAGAAATGATGGGCCAGAAGAGACATTAAGAGATCATCTATTCTACAGGTGTCAAACACAGAACCCACAGGTTAGATCTGGCCGATCAAAGCTCTCTATACAGCCTCCTGAGCTACTGACAGGCCACTGGAAGTCGCAGGGGCCGGGCCTTCCTCAGAATGGCAGGGCCATTTCACCCCACTGCCCAGGGCTGTCAGCAGTGATCTTGGCTCACCACTGCAACTGCCCCGAACCCTTGTCATACCCCTGGACTTCTGCCACTACCAGATCCCTAGACCCCCAAATGCCCTCGGGACCCTACCACAGCCACTGGACTCCCACCCCTGGATACCTCATCACCTTCAGATCCCTAGCCAATGCCACCTTTTGATCCACCACCATGGTGGCCATGGTTACTGTCCCCATGCCCCAGACTGGATCTAGTCCCTCAGGATCCCCTTTGTCCAGATCCAGCCTGGGGTCCCAGGGGAATTTGACACTCCTGATCTACTCCAACTATCTGTATTAAAACAAGATATACACTAGAGACCTCTGCACATCTGAGGTAGAATCGTCATATTTCTTGTATTCCAGTATTTTATTTTTAAATATTTGCTGGTGGTGCTTTCCTGAAATAGTGACAAAAACAGACCAAATAATATATTCAAACAATATGATGTGGTAGTCTCTGTGTAAATCAGTTTCACTATGACAGCCAGGGGAACTATTTTCAGCAAATAATTTATGCAGCTAATGCAGCTTCTTGTGCATGAACAGACTTGGACTTTTGAAAATCTCTCTTAGGTATTTATATCGCTTCCATTATGAGAATATCCGAGTCCATCACACTCTTTTAATACATATTCATTCTTACAACACTCCTGTGATGTACTACATATGGGACTCACTGAATACATTATGATAATTATTATTGTTATTATTTTGTTCTCTGACAGTATCTAGAAGTTCAGCCATGGCTTTGCTCAATGAGAAAACAAAAAGACAATCCTAACTCAAAGAGCTAAATTATCTACAGCATATTTCAGAATCTCCATTGTCTGTAAATTATTTACTGTGACTGGCTACCCCAACCATATACAGCCTTGTCCTGATTTCCATTACTTTAGAAATGGAAAGAGGTCTTAATGGCAATGTAAACAATGCCGATTGTAACATACTTGAATTTATTGTACCATTGAACTCTGTGACTAAAAGATATGCAAACTTTTCTACTAGACCCTAGGAGCAAGGCAAGAGCCAGGTTCAAATTCTTAAGGGTTTTGGCTTAAGCGCCTACCCAGTACCTGAGAAGAATCCACCTTACTATGGGTCCTAAAAGAAGAACTTCCCCACACACAAACAGTTTTGTAAGAAACCAAATATAAAACTTTACTAAAGGCAAGTGAAAGTAACTAAATCTGACCAAACTCTGCTCCAACTATTAAACACCATAAACAAACCCCCCAAGTCTCTTGGTTTCAGTCTTTAAGAACTCCCCCCACATAGAGTTACTACATGCTCCGACTGCGGGCAGAGGAAGGAAGGTCACCAATCCACCACTCTTCTCTGCCTCTTTGAGCACACCACTGGGGCCAATTTTTGCGCCCCCTCCCTCCCCCATTGCTTAGTCATCACCACTCTACCAGTCTGTCACCACTGATTAGAGTTACTGCTACTAGGCCTGGGGCTGAAGACTGCTACCTCCTGCTGCTACTTTGGGAAGTACTACTTTAGTCACTACTACCTCTTGCACCTTGGGATTATGTGACAATTTTGGGATTGCTCCCAGTCACCACTTTGTAAGAGCTGTTGGGGTCTCCACTTCCTCTTGCCATTCAAGATGACCTTTCTGGGATTTCAGCTCTAGGTCTCACTAGTAAAACAGCTTCATCCATCTCTTCCTAGTGAGAATTTTACTAGTCTCGTCAAAAATGCTGTCAAAGAGACACTCCCCTCCAGAACTGCCCTCAACTCTTCCTCCACACAACCCTTTTATAAACTACAGGTCACTCTACTGCTATCCTTGGTGCAAGTTACAATGAGCACAGATCTGCCAATGACCCCATACTACTATCTCCCACAGCCTCTGTGTGCCTTCCAAAAAAAAAAAAAAAAATCAAAGACCTAGTGATGCAAAGATCTGGACAGTGACGCACAGATTTTAGCTCCCCACCCCACCCCTTGACTTGCATTTAATTTTTTTAAGGCACAAAACAGTGTATAGGCATAAACAGTCTCTTAACTTTTTAAATCTGTATACCTAATAAGGGTATGCAAATTTGAGAACACTTACAGTAGTCACATAAACAGTAACACACACACACACACACACAGAGAGATAAATACATAAAAGCAGAGTTTCAACTTCCCCCCCCAACCAGAAATTTGATGTACCAGCAAAATCCATAACCTTCTACATCAACTTATCCCCCACTGACCCTTGAACCATTATTGTTACCCAATGATGGGCCAAAGTAACAGATTCCTCTACGATACCACTCCTGCCACAATAAATTTTTACTGTCTTCACTACCCCTACGTAATGCCAGTACAGATTCTGGAGGGTTACCACCCATAGAGGATGAGAAACTGGGAAGCCATCACCCTCTCCATCCACAACTGCATGATTCACTCCACTGTGTTTGGGTTCAACACAACCAAAGCATGTCTCCCAGTGTTTTCCATGACCACCTGGACCCTCTTCAGAATAATGAAGGCTACACAGGCATTCTACACATTTCCTCTGCTGTTACAAAACTGTCTTCTTCAGACCCACTATAAGGACCACTGGTGCAACTTGAAGAAGTTACTGTCTGGGCCCTTGAAGCCTGTGATACAATCTACATGATGATACATCTCAAGGACTTACTGTTTTGAGGATGTTCTCTCTCAAGGAGTTGTCAGGGTAAACCCACTAATTTCTCTTCTGGTTTCCATGGATAGCTTGTATCTGTCTCAGTCCTGTCTCAGATTTTACCCTGTGTCCCGGGGAGCAGGAACGGGACTTACCGGTGCCACCAGAGGAACCCGTGCAGCGCGTCTGCCGCTTGTTTATGCAGCCATGGCCGGAAGATGATGTCATCGGGAGCAGGCGGCTGCCGGGGATAAAAGCAGCCGCGGAAGAATGAAAGGGGGCAGAGGAACCAGGACTGGGTCCAGCTGCACAAGGGGCGGAGAGCCCCGGAGCGGGGCAGGCGACAGCATTCCCAGTAAGCACGGTGGAGAGCCCCAGAGCAGAGCAGGCGGCAGCTTCTCCAGGAAGAAGGGCAGAGAGCCCCAGAGCAGAGCAAACGGCAGCCTCACCAGAAAGAAGGGCGAAGAGCCCCAGGACAGAACAGCGACCCGCTCAACCAGAGAAGAGTACAACAACAACAGCTGGCCGCAGGGCGTCGGACGAGTGGAGGCGGGCCATGAGGTTGGAGACGAACCACGAGGCCGAAAGAACGGCCGACGAGGGACCTGCGGGTTACGGGCTTGAAGCCTGCAAGACCCACAGGTTGAGTGGCGGGGCAGTGGCGCGGGGATACAACCCTACAAGAGAGAGCGAGGACCCGGGAGAGCCCGAAAGGGTGTAGTCGGGCGGAGGTCGCCACCAACCGGCCGGGTTGAAGGAATCCATAGGGTGCACTAGGGAGATTAAGGGCCAGATATGGCCCAAGGGGACCCGAGGAGGTCTGAATAGGAGCCACAGCCGGTAAGGGGCTGAGGAGCTAGGCTTTAAGTTGTTTATAGGTCTGTTTCCCAGTTAAAAGGGTACCCCAGCAGGAACAGCTGAGGTGTCACGTACATGACGACAGGGCCAAGGATACTTTAGAGGGACACAACCTGTGCTGCAACCCAATGCCGGGTCAACAGGACATAGGAAGGAGCGGACGGGGCAGACTGGCCCGCAAGGAATCCGACGAGGGGAGGTCAGGCCAAGGGGGAGGTTACCAGCCCACCAACAAGAGGTCTGACCCACAAAAGAGGGGAAAGCACTAGAGGTGGCATGGGGTCGGGGTACAGGGGTGGCAGAGCCCTGCAACATGACCACCGAGGGATCCCTGGCCGTGGACCACCCACGAACTGACCTTAACTGAACTTTACATCAAGTCGTGGCGGGCGAGAACTAAGGTGGGGATTGGGCCATAAGAGATCTACTTTGAACCCGTAGCGATCCAGTGTGATCAGTGGCATCCCCCTCTACCAAAGGTGAACATCCACAGGTGAGGGTCCCAGCCCGGCGGTCACACCCTGTAAACTGGTAAACCACCCCACCCAGGTTTCTACAACCAAATAAAGCATGACCTTCCATCCATCAGCTAACTTGTGATTTCCAGCCACCCCCAGATTCCTCAACAGTACCATGTCTCCAGGTTGGAGATCTTGCACATGCACCCTAGCATCATACCAGTGCCCATGTCTTTCAGTGTTTCAGTGCACTGCCAGCATTGCAAGAAAGTAGGCATATTTAAGGCTTTCCCTCAGTTTAGGTAGGTACTACTTATGGATGCAACAAATATTACAATCCCCTGTGACACCAAAATAAAGTCAAAGTATGGACACGGTTGTCATCCAAACATCAAGGAGGTAGGAACCAACTCCAATGGCATTGTTTTTTATTGCATTGCAAGTACGTATTAAAAATACAACATGCTGGCTCCACTTGCTTTCTGTTCAGGACATAAGATCACTAACATGTTTAACAAAGTCTGATTGACATGCCCTGGCTGTGGAGTCATCCTGTGAATGGTACAGAATGATTCAGTATTTTTGGATTCCAGCTGCTCTTTCAAAAGCTGACTTTCAAAACCTCTTCCTTGGCTGGAGCATATTCAAGTTGAAAACCTATAAATAGAAAAATATTTCTTCCACAACACAACCAACATAGTAGCCTTCTGATCTAAAATGGAGCAAGTCTGGGCATATCAAGTAAAATGGTCCATTAATACCATGATATTTCCAATATTTTTCTGTTTACCTCCACAGAAAGGAAATCAATACACATCAGCTCTAACACCTTAGTATTGGTGATGATAACAGCCTTGGTGGGCAATGTTTTTTTTCGGTACACACCGAGCATGTTGCTCAATTTCTACAGAGATAGTCAACAAGTACAGCCGAGCCTAGACCAATAAGCAGAACATATACACAGGTAAGTGTCACGGCGCGGAGACCTAGGAGCAGCCGTGATCTCCCCAGCGCCCCCTAGCGTTCCAAGTAGGCGATTCAGCACCCTCTTTCTCGCCCGCCACATCTAAATTCTATAAAGGAGGCTGCCCTTTGTCCCCTTGGACACGGTGCTATGTTGATCCTGTCCCCTGTTCTATATGGAGTGACAGGTGCACCCCAGCCTTATGGTCTATGCGTGCCTCCAACCTCCCCTGCAGCACGCCCCAAGCCTCACCGATGTACTGGACGTTGTCTGGTCAGTTTCCTTCCTGCACCCTAACTGGCGCCCCCGGGCTTGTCACGCAACCGGCACCCTGACTGGCACCCCCGGGCTTGTCACACAACCGGCACCCTGACTGGCACCCCCCGGGCTTGTCACGCAACCGGCACCCTGACTGGCACCCCTGGGCTTGTCACGCAACCGGCACCCCTCTGCTTTCTGTACCTTGACTGGTGCCCTGGGCTTGTCATGCAACCGGCGCCCTGACTGGCGCCCCTAGGCTTGTCACGCAACCGGCGCCCCTCTGCTTTCTGCGCCCTGACTGGCGCCCTGGGCTTGTCTCTCCGCGCACTCGCCCTCCCTGGGCTTTCTGACTGCGCACTCACCCTCACTGGGCTCGTCTTTATAACAGCACCTCACCCTGGGTTTCGCTTCACGTATGCCCCCTGGGTCTTAACATGAACACCTTCCGGGCGTCTGGCTGGTGCCCACACTAGTGCTCTTAGCAATTGGGGCTCAGGTGACCTTAGCTGTGCCTGGTCCCTCCAATATCATCTGTTCCCCTTCTCAGGGTTGGGGTATTGCACCCCTAAACTGCAGTGCCCGGCTGGCACCGGGGCCTCCACCACTGTAGAGCCCTACTGAGCTTTCCCAATACTATCTCTCTGGGTCGGGGTTGGGACACCCCCAAAGTGCAGCGCCCTCTCCAGCACTGGGAGCACCCCACTTTACTGGGGAGCTCCTAATGATGCCTCCTCCACCCCTACAGCCTCACCCAGTCCTCCAGTATAACCATAACTAAACAGAACCATAAGCCAATTGGCTGTAACGCAACAATAAGTCTCCTGGCTATAACATGCAATGTAGGCCCACCTGGCTTTCCTGCCCAAACCTTTCAGTCAGAGTTCTCTTGCCCCATACCATGGTGCAGCCACTTAGGTGCTCGGGCTGCTATGCTCGACTCTGCTGCAGGGCTCTGGCTCCTCAGGCTCCAAGAAGGGAACTGGCCACCAGACTTCAGCCTGGGATGTTTATAAAGGCCAAGCCTGCCCCCCTTCTGGTCAGCTGACCCACTGCAGTTGCTGTGGCAACCATCACCTGTTCTCTCATCATAGTCACAGGGCACCAGAGTGCCCCTGTGACAGTAAGCAACAGGGGCCATGGCAATGCTGAGATTAGAGGGCCAGGGGCCTCAAATGCCGCTATATAAACGCTCGTAGTATGGGAAACAAGCAAAAGGAACTTACTCTCCTACTAGCTGACACCAACCCAGACATAGTGGGGCTCACTGAAACATGGTGGGACCCAATGCATAACTTGGCGGTGAATATCAAGGGCTATAGGCTGTACAGGAGGGACAGCACAGGGAGGAAAGGTGGGGGTGTGGTGCTCTACATTAAGGAGGAATACACATCCTCATCAAGTAGCAAAGAGTCAGAGGAGGAGCACACTGAAGTGCTCTGGGTTAGAATACAAGGCAGTTGAGGGGAAAGAGACTTAACAGTGGGGATCTACTACAAACCACCCAACCAAACGGAAGAGCTAGACCAGGAATTCTTAAGTGTGCTCACGGAGGTAGTTAGGTCAAAGGACATGGTCATCATGGGTGACCTAAACTTTCCAGACATCTAATGAGAAGAGCAGTCAGCCAGGTCTGACTGCTCATGTAGGTTCCTAGCCAAAATGCAGGACCTCCATCTAACCCAGCAGATGCACAGCCCCACCAGGGGAGATGCCTTGTTGGACCTGGTGCTGGCCATGGGTGACTACCTGGCGAGAGGGCTGCAGGTGCTCGACCACCTGGGTGATAGTGATCATCGCCTGCTGGAATTCACCATCCAGCACAAGGTGACAAAGGCCTGCAGCAAGGCAGCAACCCTAGATTTCAGGAGGGCGGGCTTCAATGAGCTAAGGAGAATAGTGAGGGAAGCACTGAGGTCCTGGAGGGGAGGGGAGCCAGGTGTCCAAAAAGAGTGGTCGCTCCTTAAGGAGACGATCCTCCAAGCCCAAAGAGAGGTAATCCCAACACGGATCAAAGGGAGCAGGAGGGCACAAAAGCCCCCATGGCTCACCAGAAGCATCCGGGAATGTCTCCTAGCTAAAAGGGAGGTGTATACCCAATGGAAGGGAGGGGCCATCACCAGGAAGGACTATACTGCAGCTGCTCGGGGATGCAGGGGGCAGTCAGGAAGGCCAAGGCGGAGATGGAACTGGGACTAGCTACCAGGATCAAGGACAACAAAAAATCCTTTTTAAATACATAGGGGGCATAAAGAAGGTACCGGGTAACGTGAGTCCCCTGCAAGACACTCTAGGAAATTTGGTCATCACACTCGACAACAAAGCTAACCTATTTAACAACTTCTTTGCTTCCATTTTACTGAGCAGAGACCGGATCAACCCCCCAACTGGGCCCCCCTCAGGCCCCAGAGGAGGTGCACCTAGGCCAAGGGTCAGTGAGGATCTAGTTAGGGAACTTCTGGAGGGACTGGATGTATTTAAATCAGCTGGTCTGGACGATCTCCATCCCAGAGTGCTGAGGGAATTAGCTGAGGTCATTGTGGGACCCCTGGCATGGCTTTACGAGCACTCGTGGTGCTCTGGCCTGGTGCCAGAGGACTGGAAGAGGGCCAATGTGGTTCCCATCTTCAAAAAAGGGGAGGAAGGAGGACCTGGAAATCTATAGGCCAGTTAGTCTTACCTCGATCCTGGGTAAGCTTTTTGAGAGAATTATTCTGGCACATGCCCACAAGGGGCCAGCAGGGGAGATTATACTTAGGGGCAACCAACATTGGTTCATTAGAGGCAGATCCAGTCGGACCAACCTGTTGGCCTTCTACGACCAGGTCACCAAATCCTTACATTCAGGGGTAGCAGTGGACATAGTCTTTCTTGACTTTCGGAAGGCCTTCGACACAGTCTTTCACCCCGTTCTCATTAAAAAACTGGGGGACCGTGGTGTCGACACCTACACAGTCAAATGGGTCGACAACTGGCTGGAGGGCCACACCCAAAGAGTGGTAATGGATGGGCCATTTTCGACCTGGAGACATGTGGGCAGTGGGGTTCCGCAGGGCTCGGTCCTCGGGTCCGCACTGTTCAACATCTTCATCAGTGACTTGGACAGGGAGGTAAAAAGTACCCTGTTCAAATTTGCTGATGACACTAACATGTGGGGGAATGTGGGCATGCTAGAAAGAAGGAATAGGCTACAATTGGAGCTAGACAAATTACAGGGGTGGGCGGATGAGAATAGAATGGGTTTCAACACTGACAAGTGCAAAGTGATGTACCTGGGGAGGAAGAACCAGCAACATACCTACAGGCTGGGGAACTCCCTTCTCGTCAATGCAGAGGCAGAAAAAGAACTTGGAGTCATCATTGATGCCCAGATGAACATGGGCCAGCAGTGTGGGGATGCAGTCAGAAAGCCCAACCACACTTTGTAATGCATCAACAGGTGCATCTCAAGCAGGTCCAAGGAGGTGATCCTCCTCCTCTATGCGGCATTGGTCAGACCACGGCTAGAGTACTGCGTCCAGTTCTGGGCGCCACACTTCAAGAGGGATGTGGACAACATGGAGAGGGTCCAGAGGAGGGCCACCCACATGATCAGGGGGCAGCAGGGCAGGCCCTACAAGGAGAGGCTACAGGACCTATACCTATTCAGCCTCCACAAGAGAAGGCTGGGGGGGGGGGGTCTAGTGACCTGTTACAAACTAGTCAGAAGGGACCAGCTGGCATTGGGGAGTCCCTGTTTCCCCCGAGGAGAGAACTAGAGTGACTAAAAATAACAGTCACTAGCTGGCAGAGGGTAAATTCAGATTAGACATCAGGAGGCGCTACTTCACTGTCAGGGCAGCTAGGATCTGGAACCAACTTCCAAGTGAAGTGGTGCTGGCTCCTACTCTGGGGATCTTTAAGACAAGGCTAGACAAACACCTTGCTGGGGTTGTTTGACCCCAGTACTCTTTCCTGCCATGGCAGGGGGTCAGACTTGATGATCTGCTTAGGTTCCTTCTGACCCTACTAACTATGAAGCTATGAAACTATGAAACCATCTGTGGCCAACATATCTCAGATAGAGTTCTTTCAACTTGCAAATGTCCAATGTCATGATGCAAAGCCCACATGGCTATTGTTCCATATCTTTTGGGTAACACCAATTGCTTTTTCTGGTTACTAAGCAGGTCAGGACTCATGACGGACACCACATCATTAATTGAATTGTTTCATTCTCTCATGAGCAACTTGACATCTGCAGTAAATGGATTAACTTTAGAAGAGGGGATTCCCTTTCTCTTACCATGCAAAATATAACGTATGTCTTGATCTGAGCCACCTACCAATCATACGCATTAAATATAGACAATGGGGACTCCTCTAGTACCATATAATTGACAGAAGCTAATGGGACAGTCTCTGGAGGTAGACCCAATACTTCCACATGCTCTTCTTCCTTAGGCCTTAACTCATAAACATTGCATTGCCTCAGATAGCTGGAGGTACTTTTCAATATACCTCAACCCATAGAGAGACCTTAGAGTAAACCTCTGATATACCAGTTATTACCAGGGATGACTTAGAGTCTATGTGTGCCTCCCCACAGCGCATGAAGTGCCATATTGATAAGAAACAGTCCTCAAATAGCTCAGTAAACTATGTTTACTGAACTACTATTCACTTGCTTGTGAAGGGTAATATCTCAGTAGTATCCCAGAAGAGCCCCCAGAAGGTAACCCTTCTGCCACACCCAGCTGGCAGTACAGGGGCCTGTTTCAAATTTTGGGGGCTTTGGCTCAAGACCCCACCCAAAAACCTTGGGAAAATCCACTTTACTGGGGATCCTAAAAGAACAACTTTCCCCAGTAAGCAATATTGTAACAAACAGAATATAATACTATATTAACAGCAGATGAAAATACCTACGTCTTATCAAACTCCACCCCGACTCTTAAACACACCAGTTATCAAATACCCCAAAATACCAACCAACACCCCAAATACCTCAAACAACAAACTCCCTTGGTTTCTTGGTTTTGGTTTCTACCTGAGAACGCCTCATCCTGGGAGTTGCCCAGTCTGAGCAGTGGTGGGATATGAGGTTCCCTCTGGATACCTGAATGGAGAGCTTGTCACTGGCCACCTGCCACCTCTGCCAGGGAATCACCACTACTCAGGGATTGTCACCATAGCTTAGGGACACTGCTTGTGACCACCACTACACTGAAATGCTGACTGGGGTCTCTTATTGGGATGACTGCTGAAGATCACCACCACTCAGGGTTTACTGCCAGTGCTCTGACACTGCCACTTGGAGCTGCCACCACTGGAGACAGCACTGAAGTGTACCACCTCCCCTGATCTGCAGTTATGTGTTAGCTGCTTTGCCATTCTCCTGCTCCAGAAGGGCTGCTGGGGCTCGTGCTGAAGCACTCACCTGCTGCAGTTCTATAGGCAGTGTTCTGCCACTCTGAGAGCCCCTGGGATCCACTCTTGTGGTCACCACCTGTCTGCCTCTTGGGGTTGATGCCATTGTTTGGGGAGCACCACTTGGCTCTCCACTACCTGCTATTGACACACTGAGGGGGGGTGAAGCAGACCCTATTCGATTTGGATTCAGATTCAGCCTGAATCAGGGACAGTGATTCAATTCGTTGATTTGGATCACTGTCCCTAATTTGATTCAGCTGAATCCAAATACGAAGGTTCGATGCTGATTTGAAGAATCAGTGATTCAGACATAGACACAGCTTTAAAAGTTCTTTCTACATACCTTGAGGTAGCAGGCACAGCTCATGATTGATGCAATGCTAGGGTTCATGGAGCATCCCACAGCAGTGGAGGGACCTCCATATGCTTGGCAGTGAACCTGGAAGTGGACCAGAAGTACTTCATATCTGCCAGGTGAGCGTACTACTCCCTCCCACCTCCCTGGCTCAGCAATCAGCAACAGGGGGACCCCCAGGTGCCCCCTTCCAGACCCAGGAGGCACCAGTCACCAAGCTGGGACCCCCTGCACACAGGAGGGCCACCTGTGTACTCCTCAGTGGACCCAGAAGTTGTTACCAGATTTGCCCGCTACTTTGGGGTGTGCTCATTTATTAGGGCTAGGGTCTTGGTAATTCTATCAATGTGCTGCTTGTGTTACTTGTGTTTCTATATGGAGCTGTCTCTCTCCCTTCTGCAAGCCCTCACCCCCAGTGGAGCTATCTTGCAGGATTCAGTTCAGTGGGGCTGGGTTCCTCCAGTCCCCAAATCAGTTATATACACAAACCCACACAGATTAACGTGACACGCCTGACCTGGCCGGGTTGATCAGCACGGACAGGCTGACACCCTCATATGCCAAGAATCAGTTCATCAGAGCAACAATAATTACAGTCAGACACAAGCACACAGTTAAACAGAATACCTCTGAATCTGGCTGGGTGTCCAGATGACACCCTCATGGGCCAGCATTCAGTTCATTAGGGCACATCTGAGCCAAACTGAGTCAATCAGCCTGTACAAGCTGATCCCCTTATGGGTTTCAAACTCAGCATGTCCCAATCTTTTAGCCTCTTGATGAGCAGACCCCAGAGTATTTCTGGGCTTCACAGGGATCTTTAGCTTAGGTAAGAGGAGCGTTACTGCAGAGCAGGTGGGGGAAAGAGAAGTAAAGAAAGCAAAATATACCCAATTACCACCAGTTTGACTATAAAAGTTATTTATTGCTAAGTAGATGAAATATATATATTGACACTAGTAGTAACAGACATGCAAAGGAAAAACAAACACAAACAGTTACAGTATACCCTGGTTTCACTAAGTATTTGGGGAAACTTAACTCAAGCTTAACTAATACAGTTCAAGTTCAGAAATCTGTGGTTAGAGAGAGAGAAGAGAAAAGAGAGGGAGAGCTGGGATCTCACCAGTCCAAGGCACTCGGGTTGCAAAGCTGACAGGTCAAAGTTCTCAGCATGATCCTTGAAGGGAGATGATCTTCCTCCTGCAGTCTTTCCAGAAGAAAGTGAATGATGTCAGCACACACACTGCTGCTTCTTTTACAGATTTTTATACCCTCAGTTCAGCTTCTTTCAAGCATTCTCAATAATGTAAATCAAATTGCCTTTTCTATTGACAAGGGGTTATCTGATTGGAACATCTCAGGAACTTGATTGATACTCAGGAAACACATACTTGGGAGCCAGCTTGACATTCCTATGGATAACAGATATACTGATGGGATATCTCCTGGTGTCTTCAGAAACAATAGATTGCAGCATCAGGGTTTTGCATTTTTACTTGCTGTGAACAAGCCTCAGCTTAGCATGACTTTTCCAGATCTTACTATAGTCTTTTAACAGACTTCAGGCACTTATTGGAGTGTTCATAACCTGTTGCGGAGAGGACTTCCACCAGTCGTCTCAGGAAAAGTATGACAACACTTGTGGACAGGGCTCCAACGGGCTGGACGCTGTGATGAACCCTGTACCATTGTTCAAATGTTGCCCATACCCCCTCTGACTCGGTCTATTGCCTCAGCATTCCCTAACCCAACAACCGAGTTTTAGCCAATTAAGTTTACATAGGCCTCCCATAGTGGGACCAAGAGGCCTGAGATGCCTAATAAACTTACTTTTGCTTAGAGGTGTGTGTGTGTGGGGCGGGGGGGAAGTCCTTTGTAAAGCCAGATTAGAACTGATCTGATAAATGCTGAGCTGGGTGTTGTCTTAGAAAAACATGTGTGCTGCCAACACAGGAGTGGAGAATTTTGCAAGCTAATAAAAGCATGGGCCATGGAGACAGGCCTGGCAGGCGCCCTTTTCATGACCTGAAGGCCTGTCAGTCAAGTGTGACCTACTTTTAGAGAAGCGCAGGCTCAGTTGTAACAGAGACCTTGTTGCTACGCATGCCCAGCATATGAGAGAAATGAGGTAATCTCTCTGGAAAGTTCGGTCTTCCTAGCAATTTAATTGGCTATGAGAGTTACTATAAAAGGTCTGATGACCCCTCCCTCAGGGGACTGACCCTTGGGACTGGAGAGAGAGCCTGGTCTTTTCCAGGACTGTCTTCCAGCTAGGCCCTTAGGCTTTTCGGTCTCCTCCTTCGTCTCATGTTCCATATACAAAGCTTAGTATGTTATATTGATCTATCGGCTTACGACCTACCTGGCATCAATCTCTAACCACGACCTCGGATCACCCCTTGGACTCTGACTACGATTTCGACTACTTACCTGGTTCTGGACCTCGGCAATCATCTTGACTACCCGACCGTTCAGCTGTCAGCGGTCACCAGCGAGTTACAGTTCTGTGTTGTCAGTGGTTCCTCCTTTATAAACTGTTGACCATCCCTGGGACTTATCCGACAGGCTTGTCTTGTCGGTGAACCCCGTGAGACAACAGGTCCCTCTGTTGTGAGTTAATAACTGTAACTGAAGACTCCATACCTGCGTTCTTCCAAGCGTAAGTTAATAAATCCATTCTGTTGAAAGAACTCAGCTTCCGTGTCGCTCAGAACTCCACCACCGCTAGACCCGGCCTGTTCGTTCGGTCCCACCGTGACACTTGGTACCCTTCCCTGGGGGAGGATTACCCAGCAGGTGTGAGGGTTGATGAGCATTTGGAACACAGGTTCCCCATCATGCAGTGCTCCCCTGCTTTGCTGATCCCAGAATTCACTGCAGTCTCTGCTTCAGGCTTTCTATTCTCCATCTCTCATGTAAATGAATGGTCATCTGTTCCCATCTCAGATGCAAATGAGACCTAGGGCAGTTGTTTCACTTTTGTCACCCTTATCTGGAGGGTTTTAGGTGTGTCTCTCACTGCATCTTAATCAGTTTCTGTTTAGGTGGGCAGGGGGGGTGATTCTTTGTGAGTCAGACAGTCTGTGTCCTGTGTCAGGGTTCCCCCAGAACATGGAGCTGACAGGTAACAAAGTGGACTGGAAGTGCTTCTGGTCCACTTTTGGGTCTGCTGCCAAGTGTGCTGGGCAGCCCCCTGTACTTCTGTGAGACACTCCATGCGCCACAGCATTTCAGCACTCATGAGCCACCTGCTACCTGGAGGTATGTAGAAAAAACATTTAAAGGTGTGTCTATGTCTGAATCTCTGAATTGATTTTGAGGGTTCCGATTTGATTTGGCAAGATTAAAAGGTCCTCTGACTCAATTCAGATTCAGAGATTTGGCCACCAAATTGGGCCAGATCTCCACTGAATTGAATCAGGGACCAAAGCTTCACACAGCCCTACTACACAGGCATTGCTGTAAAGCAAAAGGTGCCCATTCTGCTTGCTGAAGCCTGAAAAAATGTGATGCTACTGTCTGATGCATGCCCAAGACATGCTTCACATCATGTTTGGGCTGTCCATCTCGGGTGTACTCAGTGGCAATGTGTAGGAGATGCATGGGGGTGCATGTTGGTCACAGGGACCACCCCCAGTAAATAAGATTGGCCGAGGGGGGACGCCCCCATTGCTGACTGGGAGGGCATGTATGCCTGACTACGACAGCACCAGTCGCCCACTGGTGTACTTATTGGCATATGCGCAACACCACTCCAGAAGCAATTACATTACATTTTTTTCACATTTGGCAGAGGGGCATAGATGGATGGGACATGTTTTAACCCAAATATTCCTAGGGGTGGCAGAGATGAAAGGCAGACCTGCTCATATAGCCATATTATTAGTGTTTCTATAGAGTTTAGGGTTCATTTCAAACATACACCACCATGAAACACCCAATTTATGCTTCCCTTAACTTCTCTAATCTTGAGACCTGTCCCCTTCTCTGCTTTTAGATGTTTTTGAGAAGGGATCACTACCTTCTCAAAAAGTGTGATCCCTTCTCCTCAGTTGTTGAGAAGTATCCCCTTTTCAACTTTCTCCACTACTCCAGGACAGTAGCACTCAACTTTTTGGCCACGTGAACCAAGTGAGTGGCATGGGCTGTCCCATGGGCCAGATAGGACCCCACACCCAAGGATCAGGCCCACACACACCTGGATCTAGATTGTGCTGCCCCTGCCAGGCCCTACACACCAGAATCAGGGGTCTACACCATCCACACCAGGCCCTGTGTACCCAGTTCATCCCACGCCAAACCTGTTGGTCCCCGTGCACTGGGTTAGGGTCCCTAGGATCCCATACTACCTGCATCCAGCTTTGTGTGTCAGGATCTGAACCCTGAGCCCTGTGCCACCTCTACCTAGCCCCATGCACTGGGATCAGGCTTCATGCCACCCTGTATGTTAGATCTAGTTAGCAGGGCCCTGGCATGTGGGTTTCCCCATGGACATAGAGGGGGCCCCGCAGGATGAATAATGAGATACCAGAGGCCAGATCTGGCCTGAAGGCCAAATGTTGAGCACCCCTGCTCTAGGAAGATGCCAAGTCAAGCTGTTGCCTCACACAATCTTTAAAAAAACTTTCTCTGAGGGACAAAAGCATCTATCTTGCTCCATATAGAACTTCAGAAGCTTGACAAGGAGGGAAGCAAGTGCTGCATATAAACTTGGACCAGCTTAACTCCCCTTTTCTCAGGCAACATGTTTTTAAATTACTTGTATAACTGCACAATCATTTGGACTATATACAGCCATTCAGGAAATATTACTGCTTTAATCAGCACCATACTACAGTATCATCATAAAATATGCAGTTGTGAATAATACTATTGTATTTTCTTCAGAACACTGAATATAAAATAAGGACATTACTCCGAGATAAAGCAGTATGAAAACTTAGTATTTTAATACAAATATTCTAGCTACTACCATTAACATTATTATCCGTGCCAAGCAAGAAACAACTATCATTTTAGATACTGTTTGACAGCTCCATTTATTTCTAGAGAACTCTACTTCATTCTCACCAATTAACATAACAGATCCACAACCAGACTCAGACACACCATATCTATTCACATGTTATTATCTATAAGCCATTTATTCCACATGTCTATTTGTATAAAACAGCTGTATTTTCTACAAGATAATCACCTCTCAACATTGTACAAAAACCCAATCACCAAATATTAAAAGCTCTTCTCTCCAGCTGAAAAACTGTAAAAAGAAGCATCTGTTTATTTAGAAAATGTCTTTCATTAATTGCATTTCTTATGCAAACCAAAAAGACTACAATATCTGTAGGATAGGAAGAGGGGGGAAAATGCTTCTTCCTTCCCCTCAACCCCTGAACTACTCTGAAGGAATCTTTTGACAATAATGAAGAGGCACATATGAAATGATGATCACTTGTATATAAATCTATATTACGTTCCAAACACCTGAAGAAGCCTAAAGTACTTTACAGCTACAAGGAACTAATTTCACCAACTGCTGAAACATTAGCATGGAGCCTGCCAACTGCTTAACAATGCATAGTTACCCCACTCCACTGTTTACAAAACCAAAAAAAAATACAGAGAGGGATATTGTATTTATTAGACTCTTCAAGGGGAATTTTATTTGACCATGTTACAATTGGGCTGGGAACCTATATTGTGTGTGTGCGCACGTGCACATGTGTGTGTAAAAAAAAGAGTAAGTGCTACCAGATACTCAGTGCCCATAGAATGTTGCTATTAAACATACCCCCAAGACAGCACTCTCAAAAAACTGTGCACCTCTGTGGCAGGGACATCACCAAAGTACAAACTTACCTGAGACAGGAGCCAAGAGAAGCGTGGGGCTGGTGGGACACCACCAGGGACCAGAAGCATGGTGTGAGAGGTGCTGCTGCAAGAGAACGCGTTGCACTGGGACCAAAAGGAGAAAAGCCACAGTGGGCCACAGGAGAGCTGGAGTGGGCACTCACACCAGCAAGGACCCACTTTATGGTGGTGTGTTGATGCTGGTTCACCGGCCGGCCCCTTGAGGGAAAATAAAAACCCCACCAGACAACGATCAGGGAGACTGGAAGTGAATCCACTGGAAGGCTCACAGTGGCCTGGATCTATCTATAGCCTCGATGAGGGTGTGTGGTGGCAGCCCCAGGAAGGGGAATGCCATGACAACATGGACTCAGCAGAACCTAAGTCATTACCTGGGATGGAGCCCTGGATCCAGGATGCAGTCAGCTGGGAGTGGAACAGCAGCAAGCCTGGAGAGAGAGGAAGAACCTTAACCTACTGTGAGTCCAAACTGGCAAAGAAAGGGAGCAAGGTAACCAGAGATGGGTAAAATTATAGGTTGGCTAACATGCGGCCCAAAGCCAGACAGTACACCATCTGAACTGGACTTCTGAATCTAAGAGGGCTAAAACCCTTACCATGACAAGTGGACTTTGTCTTAGTTGTGGCCTGAAATTAACATCTGAAATGGAAAACCAGATAGGAAGACCGAAAGAGGAATCCAGGGGAGGCAGGGCTTTAAAACATCCTCCCGATAATAACCTATACCAACAAGATGTGGCAGGCAAGAACCCCTAGGGACCTTCCATGGCATCTGCCCAGATTACAAACTGTCAACCAGAAAGGAGATGGCAGTGCCCAAAAAACACAGGAAGAGCAGAGCATGCTAGCAAGTGACATGGGAGGTTACAGCCTCCTAGAATTATAGTACTACCTAAAGAGCAAAACATAACACTTCCTAGATTATCAGTATTGCAGTAAGTTGTCAATGACGATCTGTAGAAAGTTTTGACACTGTGGTCTACAGGATTTTGTTGAACTGCCTAGAGCAGCCTTTTGAGAATTCCTGTTTTTGCTTTCATTATCCAGGAGGATAATCATAAGTACCTGCTGATGCGTCCATGGAACTTATCATCAAGGATCCTGGTTTTCTCTGATTTAAAAAAAAAAATCACAAATTCTCTGATAAAACCCCCAAATCCATTATTAAAATTAAAAGCCCCCTGCAGCTCCCCCAGCCCTGCTGATGCCCCTCACTGCTCCCGAAATAGCCCCCCAACCCTACTCGTGTCTTCTGCCCCACCCACAGCCCCTGCCCCCCAGCCCTGCTGGAGGGGGCCCCCAGCTGCCAGGGCTATGGGGCCAGGGACCCAAGTCTGCAGCTCCCTGCCCCCAAAAGCAGACAGCTGCAGCAGAAGCAGCATGGAGCTGGCTCCCATGCTACTGCTGCCTGCTCAGTTCTTGGTTCCCCCCCAGCCCTGCCAGTGCCCCCAGCCATGACCCACAACCCCCAGCCCTGCCAAGGGGCCCCCATCCCCCTGAAAGCCCCAGTTACCTCAGGCTCCAGGAGCAAAGAATGAAGCTGAGCTGAGCTGGAGCTGTGGCTGACAGAGCCTCAGGCCCTGCCCTTCCCCTTCCCTCTGCAAGCAGGGCTGGGGGTTTCCTACACTGTTTGCAAACAGCTCTTGCATCCTGGAGCTCTACCAGCCTGCGGACCTCTTTGCAAAAGCAGGGAATCCACGGGTTTTCTGCTAAAAAGAGAAATTCATGGTTTTCTCTGTTTTTCCATGGGAAACAGAAAACTCGGATCCCCGCTTATCATTTAGGTTCCAAAAAATCATATTGCTATGGCTGTCATGGCATGCCCCTAGGGCTCCATGACCATGCCAATCTTTTCCAGCAGGCACCCTTTTCCTTTCCTCCCATGTCTTGCCTATCTATAATAAATAGGGAGGCTACCCTCAAGTTTACATTTGGACATGGCCCTGATGGACCCCACTGGACCCTGTGGGTTCTTGGACCCCTTTTGGGTCCTGCTCAAAATGGATGCCTCATGGGACACCCTCAGCCTTATAGGCTAGATGTGTGGCTCCAAAACTGCCCCTTTACCATGCCCCAATCCTCAGAGATGGCATTCAAACATTGTCCTCTGAGGAGCTGGGCCTCCTGTCATCGCCAAGCTCTCCACAGTCACTCTCTGTGCCCCTCTGGTGCTGGGCTCTCCACAGCCCTGTCTCTGCAGCCCTCTGGCACCAGGCTCTGCACAGCCCTGTTGCCACTGCACCCCCTGGCACTGGGTTCTGCTCACCCCCTCTGTCACTGTGCCCCCTGGTGCTGGGAATTCCACACTGTAGTGGATCCCAATGAGGCCTCCTCCTCCCCCAATAGCCTCAGCCTGGTCCACCAGTTTATAAACAACCAAAATATGAGCCCCTGGGCTATAACATAATACCCCCAAGGCTCTGTTCTTAGACCCATATTGTTCAACATCTTCATTAATGATGTGAACATGGGAGTCAGAAGTTGACTGGCCAAGTTCACCGATGACACCAAACTTTAACAAAGCATCCACACCTGAAGGCAGGAGGGTGATTCAGGCTGACCTGGACAGGCTCAGCAAATGGGCAGACGAGAACCTGATGATGTTTAACACTGAAAATTGCAAGGTTCTCCACCTTGGGAGGAAAAACCTACAGCATCCTTATAGGCTCGGCAGTGCTACGCTGGCTAGCACTATGGAAGAAAGAGACTTGGGGGTCATCATTGACCACAAGATGAATATGAGCCTGCAATGTGATGCTGCAGCTACTAAAGCGACCAAAATGCTGGCTTGCATCCATAGATGCTTCTCAAGCAAATCCTGGGACGTCATTCTCCCCTTGTACTCGGCCTTGGTGAGGCCACAGCTAGAGTACTGTGTCCAGTTTTGGGCCCCACAATTCAAAATTTGGATGTAGAGAAGCTTAAGTGAGTGCAAAGGAGAGCCACACGCATGGTCAGAGGTCAGCAAAACAGACCTTATGATGACAGGCTGAGATCTATGAGGCTCTTTAGCCTGGAAAAGCGCAGGCTCAGGGGTGATCTGATGGCCACCTATAAGTTTATCAGGGGTGACCATCAGTATCTGGGGGAACATTTATTCACCAGAGCGCCCTAAGGTATGATGAGGTTGAATGGTTATAAACTAGTGCAGGACCATTTCAGGCTGGACATAAGGAAGAATTTCTTTACTGTCCAAGCTCCTAAGGTCTGGAATAGCCTGCCATCAGAGGCGGTTCAAGCACCTACACTGAACACTGTTGCAGAGCACTTAGGTGCCCTGCTCCTTACAGTGGAAACTGCTAGGGAGAGGGCCCTAGGGGTGAGTGGGGACCCCCAGCTGCTGGTTACCAAGGCAACCAGAGGGAGCTAGTGGCCCACACCTGCCAGGGGCCAGCTGACCAGAAGGGGCAGGGCCTGGCTCACATATAAACCCCAGAACTGAGGCCAGGAGAGCAGTTCCCTGCCAGCAGCCATGGGGGAAGGAGCTCTCCCAGAGCAAGCAGAGGGGAGAGGCCAAACTGCAGGTACAGCTCCGAGACTAGGGGAAGGATAGAGCACCCCTGATGTGGAGGGAATAATGTTATAGACGAGTGGCTTGAATTTATGTTACAGCCCAGGGGCTTGTGTTTTGTTTCTTGTTGTATAAAACACCAGAGGTTTGGGTGAAGCTATTAGGGGTTGGAGGAGACCTCATGGGGCGGGGGTTCACAGCTGCATGGAAGCCCCAGAGCAACGGGACAGTGACAAGCCCCAGAGCAAGAGGGCAGTGACAAGACCCAGAACAAGGGGGCAGTGAGACAGGACTGTGGAGAGCCTGAGCACCAGTGAAGGTGCAGTGCCAGACAGGGCTGCGGAAAGCCCAAGCAGTTGCGAGACAAGGGAGGCGGAGAGCCTGAGTACCCAGGGAGGCACAGGACAAGATGAGGGCTGCGGAGAGCGTAAGTGACAGGAGTAAGACCAAACAACGTCCAGTACATCTGCGAGGCTTGGGGCATGGTAAAGGGGTGGTTGGAGCCATTCATAGCCCATAAGGTGGGGGTGCACCGAGACACCCATCACAGAACGGGGCTAGGGTACAGCAGAAAACCATGTCCAAGAGTACAGATAGGCAGCCTCCCTATTATGCTATAACATCAAAGACATGGTGGGCAAGACTTGAGGGTGCTTTGAGGCAAACTTGGCACGGTAAGGGGGCGCTAGGGGAGATCACGGTGACCCCTACGACCCCACTTCATGACAAACACCTTTAAGAGTACATTGGATGCTTATCTTGCTGGGATCCTATGACCCCAGCTGACTTCCTGCCTTTTGGGTGGGGGGGCTGGACTCCATGATCTTCCGAGGTCCCTTCTAGCCCTAATGTCTATGAAATGTCTATGAAACAAAATATTTCATTTGGGATTTTCCATTAATTAACTCCTGTTTTAAATTATGTCATATTCATGAAAAGATCATTTTGAAACAAGAGTTTACCTAAACCAAGATACCTTTGTCACTAGATAGCTTCATTTGTCTAGTGCAATACAAAAATGGCTACCTACTGTGGAGCCAGAATGCCTTCACCTAATCTTGACCAGTACTACACTCATGATCAATAGGCCCTTTACCCACCATTGTTTTATTAAGGACATGTCTTGTCTACTTCTGGTAAGCAACAAGTTTATGCTTTTTTTTTTAATAAAGTAGGAGAATACCAAACATTTGGTAATCACCATATATCTGGTAATTACAGCACTTCAGAGCAGCTGGAACGTAGTAATTACCATGCTCCAGCCAGCCTCTGCATCTCATTTGTGCTTCAAAATGACAGTGGGGGTGCTTTATCTAAAGCTTGAACCAGCTTTAGATAAAGTGCTCCTGCCACTGTATTGAAGTACAGGGATGCTGATACACGAGACACTCTGGGCACCACTCTAATTAAAGCACCCTTCTGCACCCTTGGAGCACACGTATAGCTGATTGGGCATTGAAACAAGATGCATGCACAATTCAATTACTAAAATTATTTACTAAAAAGTGTAAGAAAGGGAATAACAATTTAGGTTTTAAATCCTTACATGATAAGGTTATGTCTATATCCTGAGGACAACACGCCCCAGAAGGGACAGTCCTGAGCAAGTCCCACCCACCCACATTCATGCTCCAAACCTGGATATACACTGGTGAAAACACTCCAGAGTCGCTCCCTAATGGGTGCTCTCAAGCATGCTGGAAACCAAGGTCTCAGAAATAACCACAGCAGGAAGCCTGACAGCATTTTCAATTATAAATTTCTGAGCTTAAAGAGTCTGAAAGCAGGAGTTGGTGGGTGGCGTATACTCAGGACTATCCTTATGTAAACACAGTGCCACTGTGATGCAGACCTGCCCCCAGATTCCACAGAAAGGGGCAAAGGGAGGCAGGAGGTATTTGGATGGACATTTGGGCCTTTTAATGAATTAAAAATATTACTAAAGATGTAAAAAGGACAACAAGAGTAATGAGGATGAAATGCACCATTGTGGATTTGGATTCTAAAAAAACAAAGTATCTGGGTTTATCATGGAGATAACCCACAACAACGACATTTCAGTTTCACACCTATTTAAATTGGGAACCTGTCAGGTATGAACCTATATCACCACCCTTGCACTTATGGTCCCAAGAGAGATCCAAAGGCTTTTTTTTTTTTTTTTTTTTGGATTTGGGTTATGTGTAATAAACTGCTCTAGTGAAATTTTGCACAAATATGAAAAATTTCATTTCACTTTTAATCTCCATAATATCTGAACACTGTTCTTGACTGAGCCTTGAACAAAAACCTAAATGTTAAGTTGAAAACATTATCCCAAATTGGATTCAGGAACTTCATCTTCAGCAATGTGACTGAAGTTTTGCATAAAGAATAGATATGTGCCACAGAGTTAATAACTCTTTGGTACAATGGTAACCATTCTATCTGAGCACTATAGACACCTTTTTGCCTACTTATTAAAACATAATAAAACCATTAGGAATAAACTGCAGCTTCTTGGCAAAACTGTAAACATAAATTATAGAACATATTATAAAAATGACAAAAGATTATTAAACAAAATTGTTCAGTACAAAAACTGAACAGCTCTGTTAAAATTATGATTCTTTCAAGTCAAGCTCTGGAACAGACTAAATGTTGAATAAGTGTTGAAATGCTCCTGGCATAATAAATTAGAGTTTAACTTTTAGTAAGTGTTCTCATTTTCCTTAGTAAAGCACCAGTAGGGGAGAGATTAAAATCAGTAATTTTAAAAGCACACCAAAAGCTTCCACATTATATATTACTAAGAAGTTTTAAGTGTTATTTAGTTAGCACCTGCATATATATATAGTCTGGAGACACAGTGGACATTCATAGGCAGGTGTGGAACTTGTTTCCCATTAAAAGTTTACTTACCGTATTTACTCAAATCCAAGATGAGAATTTTTTCCCCCATTCAACATGAGGAAAAAAGAAACCTTGCCTTGGATTTGAGGACCATCCAAGTGCAAAGAGGTGCTGTGACTCTCGCTCTGGCTCCAATCCCAGCCCCAGATGGGGAGAGACCACATGGTGTATTTGGCAGGGGAGCATGGGGGAGACCAGGCACTGCAGCTCAGAGGGAAGCATGGGGAAGACCTCCATAATTAGATTCTATACATGGAAAATTATAACAAATTTATATTTTTACAAGTATAAAATCTAGTTATTGGGGTGGGGGTCATCTTAAATTGAGAGTCATCTTGGATTTGGGTAATATAGTGAATATACCACTACAGACCAATATTGATGTTCATTATATGATTCAGTATGCCCCCAGCCTCCTCTGTTTTAAGCTGGTATGTAAGAAACAGGATGCTTATTTGCTCTGATATAATCTGTTTGACTTACACTTCGCGGTAGCAGAAGGATAACTGTCAACGTAAGTTGCAAATATAAAGCAAGGGAAGAAAAACTGCTTAATGAATGAGAAAATGAAGCTTTTTTTATATGTAGCCAAAGTATTTAGAGATGGATTAAGATATGTACATTAATGATGTGAAGGTCTGACACTGGAACCTTAGTGAGCAGTATGCATACATGAAAAATCAAATCTCTTTTCTCTCCTTAACATGTGAACATTCTTATGGTAAGGACCCGACAGCCTCAGTTCCTTCCACTGTTTCCTTAGGTCCAAGCACAAATTAGAAATATACATAGGTTGTGTGAACATTCAGGGGCCCTGTAACAGGTTGTGAAAGGAAAGGAGCGAGGAATGAGAAAAGCCATGGGAGAAACACACAAGGAGTACTCACCCAGGTTCACTGAGAGGCTCGACTGGAGCAGGGAACACACTGCCATGCTTCCACAGCGTGTGCTCCCTGCAGATAGGTGGAGCGAAGGTATTGGAGGGTATTTCTGGCCCCAGAGAGAGGCAATTAAGGGAGGACCACAGTGGGCAGATGGAGGTAATGCCGGAAGCCTCCCCTGCCAGCAATAGCCCTTGGCCAGCAGTGGGGGAGAGAAGCGGAACCTCCAGGCAAAGTTGTCAAAAGACCACTGACAAATTTCAGGGTGCGCTGAGCCAAGAATCCCTCAACAACAGCTGGCTGAAGATTAAAATGGCAGAACCACTGAGAGTTAATCTGTGAGTTCAGGGGCACGGCCCCAGTGATTCTTTTATGTCTTTTTGTTTGTTTTTTGGGGGTTTTGTTTGTTAGCTTTTTTGGGGATCATGCTCCCCTTCCCCGATGTGGGATAGAATGATTGGAGGAAAAAATCCCCTTCTAAAAGAGGCTCAGAGGTTCTCACCCTGAGGAGCCAGCCTTGTAGGGAAGAACCCAGCAAGATAGGGGTTTTTTTTGTTAATTTGCATGATGAGTGCAAAGGGGAAGACTGGAATAGTTGGACCCAGGAATCTGGGAGGCATTGACTTCATTAGTTTTTGTTTGATCATCTATTTAGTGATTTGATTGGGATCTACAAAGGACTGAGCCAAGCTGATTAACCCAGAACAGGAGATGTCTTGAGTTCATTTTTTGTTTTCTTTACTACCCATTGAATTATCTGATTGGGTCCTTGAGGGACCATCCTGGACTGATTAACCCAGGAACCTGGAAAGAACTAAAGTCCATTGGCCAGGTGGACTTCAGATGGACTAATCTCAATTGAGAGATCCCCAAACAAAGGAGTAATTGCTCTAAAAATGGCCTCAGGCAGCCCAAGTTAATGTGCCTAAACTCCTAGGCATACGTTAGGTCCTCTAGCACTTAGCTGTCAGTGGCACTGGGGCAATACAAGATTCAGACCCTGACATGTTCAGGAAGTAGTAAAGATGGAATGTGAGGGGAGGTGGAGCCCCATAAAGAAGACCCTCCTAGAGCACCTGTCAGGACCTCCACCAACCACACATCCAGATGGTAATAGTTAAGAAACATCAAAACATGACAAGTGAGAGAAAAACATCAGAGGTAGATGGACTGTCCGGTGACCCAATGGCTTATTCCAGTAAGATGTCAGCCAGATGTGGGCCATGGCCATACAGCACCTATCCCTGACATAGGTCTCAGCTTCCCCTCTGGACCAGTCAGCTGGGATCTATTAAGCCAAAGTCAACAAAGTGGATCAAAAACCCAGCTCAACACTAATACGTCATTCTACCAGAAGAGCCTCAGGGAGGGCTGCAGCCCTGAGAAGTCTCCAGCTTCTTAGTAGGTTACTACCCTTCCTTTCACTTGCTATACCTTTGATGGTAGTTATTATAAATTCAGGAGGCAGCCTTCAATTTAAGCCAAAGAGTTACCACTCTAATCTTCTCACTCAAATAATGACAGAGGTACTCTCAGCTGGCCCAGTTGATGGTCTAACCATGATTCTGAATTTACTCACCTGCCCATTAGCCTGGCACCTACCTAGCCAGCCAATTAAGTCCATCAGGGCTTGGGCTTCTAAGACTTTAGCGTTGAGACAGGTTCTTGCTCTGTCTTGTAGATTTCTGCTTGCTTCCACTTTCAACCTCAGCCTTGGTGAGGCTGCAGCTAGAGTACTACATCCAATTCTGGGCTCCACAATTCAGAAAGAATGTGGAAAAGCTTGAAAGAGTCCAGAGGAGAGCCACGCACATGATCAGAGGGCATGAGAACAGGCCTTAAAAAGAGAGGCTGTGAGCCATGGGACTCTTCAGCCTGGAGAAGCAGGCTCAGGGGTGACTTGGTGGCACCCTATAAGTACAGAAGAGGTGTGCATCAGGATCTGGGGGAACACCTGTTCACCAGAGCACCCCTGGGGATGACAAGGTCCAACAGTCACAAACCCCTGCAAGACCGTTTTAGACTGGACACAAGGAAAAACTTCTTTATTGTCTGATCCCCCAAGTCCTAGAACAAACTCCCCCCAAAGGTGGTGCAAGCACCTACTCTGGACACTTTCAAGAAACATTTGGACATTTATCTTGCTGGGATCCTTTGACCCTAGCTGACTTCCTGCCCCTTGGGCAGGGGGCTGAACCTGATATTCTTATGAGGTCCTTTCCAGCCCTAATGTCTATGCAATCTATGAAAGCTACTTGTAGTAACTCACCATGTCCCTCACCAATAGATCCATTAGGATGCAGTACAGCCCAGTGTACCAGTCCCAGGAGCTCCATGTGGCCTGCTTACTCTGTTGCCCAAAGTCCCATTAGACCAGTTGCCCACTCTCCAAACCTAGCAAGCCCTTAAAATCCACTTTCAGCCCAAACACACAACACTGGGAGACATCAAAATCTAACAACACCAAGCAATTTCAAGCAAACAACCAAACATAGTAGCAAAGGGGCCTTTTCTCTAATCTTGCCCCTTTCTAGCCTGATTTCCTAGATACAGCCCATAGAAGTTTTCACTTATGATTTGTATCCCTGAGAATACAATCCTTTGCTGGACGCTCCTTTCACTTCTCTCACCTCTGCTAGTCTGGGCCCCCTCTTCCTCTGGAACTGGATTTATATTTCTTAGGGCCACCTCTTTCTGCCCCAGTGCAAAGCAGAGTCGTGAAGAGTCCATTCTCCTTTTCCTTAGTAATGGTGTGGGGGTTCCTATTACAGTCCCTCTTGAATATCCTATGTTACAAGAAAGAAATCCAAAAATTAGATACAGGTGTGGAGTGCTTTTAATATTGTTGTCAAATTGAACATCCACTTTTCATGCTGGATTTAAGCAGTAATGTTTTGTAAAAAAAAGAATGGAGGTCCAAGTGGCAGACTGACAAATCCCTATAAATGGGACATGTCCAAAACATAACTTAGTTTTAGCAGAGTGAGATTTTATACCTTGATAATGTACAAAAGCTAAAACACCAGGTACATGAATATGCAACCTACACAGTCATTTGAATGTGTCATTTGAATATGCAACAGAGTCTGTAAAGATACAGACTTCCCTGTATTTCCCTTTCTGTTTTTAGTATAGTGCTCATTTTAAAAGGATATGAGAACCCTTAAATTGTCTAAATTGTAAGCATTTTTAACATCTCTAGGTTGCTTGCAGATGTGAAAAAAACTCAATGCTTTACTTTACAAGCTCAGCACACCCCTGCACTCAGCACAGTGCATGCCCAGAAGGGGCATTGCATTAGTTTGACCCAGCTCACGTAATATCTGTATAGATTGCACACTTCAGTGGGGTTCTTGGTGCTTTTATCCAATAGCTGATTGAATCAGCTATTAGATAAAAGTGCCGAAAAGCCCTGCTGAAGCACCCAATCTATACAGACACCGGGGAGCTGGACTGAACTAATGTGCTTCCTCTACTGGTAAAGTGCTGTTTTGTTTGGGTTTTTTTTTTTCACATCGGTCAGCAGCCCTAATGTGCAACTTTTGGATCCATACTTATGAGCATACAATTTAGAAAAAAATAGGACAATGTCTAGAATCTAGCCTTCCTACTTCAGATCTACCACTGAGATCTTCAGATGGAACTGAAGCTTACCCCTACCAATGTTTTACCTAAAGCAGTAACTCTATGCAATACTGAACTAATCTAAAACCCAGAGGTGTAACCAGGCACTTAAGCACCTTAGGCAGCAGCCTTGAACAGGAAACCATCAATGGCAATGCAGGAAGTCCAACTACTACTCTTCTTGTGCCCTCCCTCCAGTCCCCCACCCAGCCTTCATTATGCTATTGGTAAAATCTAACCTATAAAATGAGCACTACAAAGTAGATAGCTAGACCAAAAGTTAACAGCGAGCTTCAATGTTTGTTGTTTCTAGCAGATGGCAGAAGCTGAGATGGATTGTCACAACCTCTTTTACAGTTTCACCCTAGAAAACTTCTATATTATACGGGGAAGGATTAGGACAGGCCCATGAGCACACCAGTGGCACTACTAGATAACATTCCACCATCAGCTACACTGGTCCCATATGTAGGAATTATTGGGACCTAGAGGCCTTCAAGCCTGGGTTGGACCTTTGTGCTTAGCTCAAACTGCATGCTTACCTTGAATTGTGGCTGAGACTTGCACCCAGTGAAAGGAGTAGATGGAAAAATACTGCCCCTGACTTAAAATGAATCAGGAAGTTGGCTAACTAAATTGACTCAATATAACCTGGGCAAAAGAGGAACAGTCAGAGCAAAACCTACTCCCACCTGAGAATGAAAAGATTATCTCAGAATAAAAAAATTCCAGTTACGAGTAACCATATATAACAAACAGAAGCAAAATTATTAATTTTCATTAGGAGGGAGCCTTACACTAATTTTATGTATTAAGAAATGTAAGCTATTTGGTATATGGAGAAAGGTGAGAGAGTGCACCTTTCAGAACACTCCTGGAGGAAGCCTGAAGAGATCCTGTCACCGATCCAAGATCCCGCATCAACGTCAGATGTGAGATCAAGGAGCCTCCAGACAAGACCTGATGGCCTGATCAACCAGTGAAGTTGCATTCACAATATTACGGGGTGGTGAGCATCTGCTTTGACTAGCTGTAAACCTAAATTTTTTAACTGCTAATACTGCTTCAATTCTAATTAGAGTTGTACCTGCTAGGGTTCAATAAACTTGCTTTTAGTTTACAACAACCATGACTTAGTCTCCTTGCCTGGTATAAGACCCATTATAGTGTCAGGGGATGCAACAAAATATATAAAGGGCACCAGAATACATAAAGGGCACTAAAACAAGAACTGTGTGGGCCTTTTGCATGTCTATTCATTGCAAGATTTTTGGTTTTGGTTGGTTGGGTTTTTTTTAAAAATGTGTAGTTTTCTTTATAAAGAAAGTAATTTTTCCCATGAAGGACTCTATCAAAATAGTTTCAAAGTTGAGATCTTCCTTAGAATTCTGAATTATAATTACTCTTATTAAAAAAGTTAAAGAATTTGCAATGTAGTGGTAAATCAATTAATAATGATTGACACTTAAAGTATGTAACACTTAACACTTTATAGAATGTCAGCACTACTTAGATCATAAAAACTTCAGTTCACAAAGAATGGACTCATAGGCTGGCCGTTAACAGATGTCCAAGAGGAGAACTTCAATGTTAAAGCTAAATTTTAAAAAAATCATGCTTATAAAAATGTCCGTTGCTCATCAGTCAGTTATTTAGTGGAAGACTGATATATCATTGACATACAGGCAATCACTTGATGTTTGCACACTGAATCCCATGTATGAAGTGTCTTCCAAGAAACAGAGTGATTCTGTTCATGTTTTTATTAGATTAGTACAATAGGATGGAGTGAGCAATTGGGATAGTAACTTTCTTAAGCTGAGACTGGCAGACTGTTTAATTCATCACAGAAGACAGGCAGAGGGTGATAGGAATAATTTCCATAGATTGTTCATTTGATGAAATTCTCTATTGATGATTAGTATGTTCAATATTCTACTTAGACATAACTAGAAGCAGCCAGATCAGTTTTGTTTATGATCATACTGGCCACTGTGCTAATAACTGCAAGCAAGCAAGCAAATTTCCCTCTTACTGTTTAATCTCAAATTAATTCTGGGCAAGTCTCAATAATATAAATCACGTTGCAGTGTTCTGAATTTATAAAACCATGTATTTTGAAAGACAACTTATGCTTTACCTAAGTTATAGTTGATTGAGTTTACCATTATGGAAATGTACATCATGTAAAGCTGTAAGTACTATCAACGGAGTATCTTTTTATTGGGAAGAGGATTTCAAATCATTGCAATAATATTGAGGCAAGTATCCTTATGTTCTGACCTTTTTATTTATACACATACATATACACACACACACACACACACACACACACACAAGCTGGTTAAATCCTAAGAAGAATAATTGTGTGTGGCTATTCTTTTCTGAGGCAACTGAAATCTCCAGCAGCCTGGTAAGGCTAAGAATTCAACAATAAAGTAAACAGTAACCCAAATACCATCTCTGCTACTGAAAAGCATTAGTAATAATTCATTCCAGTATCAACAAGCCATCTGGTTCATCTGACAAGAAAAATCAGTAGTATTTGTCATACTTAACTTTGACATTTTTAAAACTTCTCTGTTTTTTTCAGAGCAAAGGCCAACCACTCTATGAATATTTCATGTATTACAACATATCATGCCCTTGGTATTTTTGTTCACATATGTTCTGCATTTCTTCTAACTTGTATGGTAATGAAATTTTGGTTCATCGTCACCCCCATTGCAGATATACAGGTTAAACACATACTTTTATCTTTATTGTATGAAAAAAATCACTGAGATCTAGGTACTCAGCAATTGCATGAGAGAAGATAAAGTACAGACCATTCTCTATCAATCTCACTGATCCCATAAAGTCTGTAGGATCAAGCTGGGAAGACAATGTGTTATAATAGAAATTCCTAGGTAAGAAATGCAGACCCTGAGGAGAATGAGTCTAGAGACTTTCAATGATAGCTTTTGCTAGATTTATTTTTCAAAACAAATTTTCTTAGTGGGATGTAATAGCTTGGGGGATTGCTAATGGAATGTGAAGCCTCTCAATATCTAGGTCACTGATTCAGTGCCAGCTCAGGTTGGGTGCAAGTGACTATAAAACAATATTATCTGACAGTTGTTAAGTGGCCTGTGCAAAATGAGTTATTTGTCTCAGTCCAGTTCCTCATGCAGGTGCCTCTGCGTGGTACCGTTTGCTATTTTATCAGTGAGGCCAATGATTTAGTAAGGGACAAAGCAAACATGCTTTCTCGCCTTAGTTGGTACCTTCTGCATTTCAAGTCTGCAGCACATTAGGCAGATGACACAGCAGGGCCTGTACTGCTGCTCTCTTTGCTCAGCTTCAGACTGTTTCCCATATCCCTTCAGAGGAATCTCTTCGTTGAACTTCACTTTTTATAGTTTCTCTTCCTCCATCAATTTTACCCAGAACAATCTATTTCCCCTACCACATGCAATGGAAGTGTTTAAAAATATATACATATATATAATATACACATGAAAAAGGAAATCAAGTTCTCGATTTTCCCCAGTACTTTCTGTCATCTCCATCAGCAACTCATCCCACTATCTGTTCAAGATTATCAATTTAAATTTTGGGCATAAACCTGCACCACTGATATGAAGGAAAATTATGTCATCCTTCAACAGATTCAGATTTGGTTGTATAGAACTGCAAGGAGCAGAGTGCCATCCGCTGCCATTGACATCAGTGCAACCTGAACCACACAGCAGCATGCAAATGTTTAGTTTGTAAGCAATTCTGAAACCCTGACCCCACAAAATCAATGGGAATTTTACCATTAACTTCAACAGAGCTACTATTTCCCCCACAAGTGTTCATTTAATTATGAAGTACCAAGTATCCTAGAAATGGTGGCACAAAGACAAATTGTGACTTTAACAACTTTAGTTTTAATTGACAATAAAGATCAAATAGTGCCATTAAAATGAAAAAAAAATGGCCTGCTTTGCATGGGTGCGGTAGTACAAAACAATCACTGAGGGTCTTAGTCAACAAGATAATTCAGAATACCTAGTTTAAAACATAACCTTTTATAACCAACACCTTAATGACTTAAAGACTAACATGATAAAATCTCAGTCACCAAATAAATTACCTTCTTCAATGCTTTCTCAGGTGGAAAAGTGATCTATTCATACTACCTCCTCAGCTGACTCAGGATACAACTAAAACATTGTTTAAAATATAGTTTTAGCAATAAGGAATGTTCTGAAAAGGATTGGTTTATTAATTTTACCTTTTAAACAGTAGTTATATGTGTGTCATTGTTTTTAGGCAGGTTATTATTACTATAATAATTACTAAGACAGAAAAGTAATTGGCCATGACTTAAGGTCATTTGTAATCCATGTTCCCTTTGTGGACCATGCATAAATCTGAGTCCTCAACATCAGGCATCTCCCATCCACCACCACAAGGCAGTTTTAAAATAAAGTATTGACCATGGAAAGTCCATGTGACAATTTATTCTCAAAGGTTCTCTCATTACTGCAAGGAATCACACAAGCAATTAATGTTGCAGTCAATATCAGCTTGTTACACTAAGCTTAGACAAAATACATACGACTGGTAGTGACACTGTCCTTCTGCATGTATTTCCACAGATAAGCATTTTATTTTGTGCTTTACAGGGCAGAATAATAATAAAAAGCATTAGGCATGATCCATTTCCAATATTATCATCTACATTTTAATAAGTCTGAAAATTATGGAGAAGAAATATGACAAAGATGTATTATAGTTAATACAATTTCCATGACATGTATTGCATATTAAACACAATTCTGAGCTGTTAACTAAGGAATCCAATCAGGATATATAGGATTTGTAACAAAGTATCCTCATTCTTCCTGAAAATGATCTAGGAAGATGAGGAGACTGGCAACACATAAATACATTGGTGAAAGCGACATGATATCGTCAAAGTTTGCTTATAATTGCAGCTAATGTTGATACCCTGAGTAATGCTGGTATATTTGACCACATAACATTAGAACCTTTCCCTCTTGATGAGATTTCTCAATACACATTCTAATTTCTAAATATATGTAAGATAGAATAAAATTCACCCACTGATATTAAGGGCATCTCTCTACAGCAAATGAAAGTGTGATTGTAGCATGCCTATTCTAACTTCATCTAGCTGGCAGATAAACCAGAACAATGAAGGCTTAATGACAAGTACTTCAAGCACAGGCTGTGTGTGTCTGTTAAGAATCCTAGGTAGGTTCTTAAGTTACTAATTCATGCTGAAGTCCTTGGGCTCATGTGACAATTTTCACTTGATCTGGCCACAGAAAGTGGTCTACAGCCTTTACCAAGTACAGACAGCTTCAAAAGTGGCTTATAGGGCAAAAATCTGAAACGTCATTGCATGAGGGTTCAGATGACGTTTCAAAGCAGAGCATCTTTTGTAATGTCTGCCTGCTCTGTGTCCCAGCCTGTCACTGTTTTCAGAATGGGAGGAGAGAAAAGGAGCAGACAGAGTTCAGTCTGGGGGGTTTTCAGCCCCCACTGGCGGGTAGGGTGGCTGTACTGGAGCACCCCACACCCCCAGGTCAGGGGACTCCAATTCACTTACCCCACCCTCCAGCACCAGTTGGGGAACCCCTAAAATGAGCTCCTCCTCTTCTCCTTTTCTTCCCTCCCATTCTGAAAACGGGGACAGACTGGCAGGGAGAAGGGGTCATTGCTGGAATCAAAGCCAGCAGCTAGATTCCCCTCCCCCCTAGAACCAACAGTGAACTTCTGCTTGGTCCGGGGGATTGTTGTAACTCAGAACACTTCCTGCAAAACATTCTTAGTGGCAGTGATGATCTTCCAAGGTCCCTTCCAGCCTTACAATTTATGAAGCGGGGAGCTCCACCCTTTTGTCTTCTTGTACTCAACTACTATTGTTAATCAAGCTAGCTAGATAAAACTTGGAGCATAGATACCCACCTGCTCTACATACACATCTCCATTTTCTTTGTAGATGTACTTTAAGAATATGTGCAGAATGTTTTATAATTCATTTCAAATAAATAAAAATGATTCATAGATATCTATTTATTAAATTGAAAACAACGAAACCTTTATGAGCTCAAAAGTGTAGCAGTGAAAACAGGGTCCCATTTCAAGGGTGGCTGTGGTGCCCCTGGAGCCCCTCAGCCCGTATCAACTTCAGTCTCTTTTGGGCATCTCCCTTTCCACTTGTGTGCCATGCCTTGATGTATTTATCTTTTAGAAAAAGGGTGACTGTCCCAGGGCTCCCCAAATCATGAAAACAAGTATCTGTTCTCATTGCCTTAATGGCTAATTACGTGGGTTCCATTCTCCCCAGTATCCACACCCATACCTCACAGGTGATAGTCATTTTTCTCTCTCGCTCTGCTATTCCTAACACCCCTCATGGGCTATGGGCCTCCTGGCCCTGCTAACATGCACCCCTCCTGGGATAGGGGCTCCTGGCCCCAGTCCTTGCCCCTACTAGGATATAGGCTCCTTGGCCTGCTCAGTTTCCAGCTATGACCCCCCAACCCCCTCCAGTCTTGGCCCCCACTCTTTTCACCCTGGCCTCACTCCTAGGTAAGTTGAGACTCATGGACTCTCCTGGCCCAACAGTCTGGCTGTGGTCCTCCTTGGCCTTCAGTCCCTACCTCTGGGCCCTTCAGCTTCCCTGGCCATGGTGACATTTGCACCTCCTGGGATACAGACCTCTGGGCTATAAGCCCAGCCAAAGACTTACCCCTCACACTCTCCCCCTCTGAGCCCTCTATTCTGTGTTCCCATGCCCCTTTACTCCCAGGCCTGTTGGGACCTCCTCCTCTCCTTAGTCCCTTCCTTAAATCTCTAGAGTTGCTTACCCCAGCTCAAATGTTAACCAGGAGCCTGGCTACATAAGAGTTCCTTTCACTGTGACTCTCAGGACTTGGCTTCATGACAAGCTCAGGCCCTGGGCTTATATGCTTCAAGCCCAGCCCCTTGCACACCTGCGGACTATTTCTTATACCGCCTGCCTTCTCTTAAGATAGCAGGGGCACCAAGCCTACTGTTACAAGCATGTAAAGCATACCTTGTGCATAACAAATGGAGAGAGGTAAAACCACTCATTGAATTTTTTTTCTTCAAACTTCAAAGGTACAATAGACTACAGGAAAATATTTACATCCCAGAGGAAATTCTTATTTTCCAACCTTTGTTTTCACTGAATAGAAGTAAAAATTCAAAATATCAACATTGTCTCAGAATGAAAAATCTCTGATCAAACAAATATTTCATATTGAGAATTCAACTTAAAAGATAATGAAATATTTTTAAGTTGAAATGTCAAGTTCAAATGAAGTGTTCTGAAAGTGAATATGTTGTTTCAGAAAAAGCACTAAAGAAAATAATATTATTGAAATCAAAATTTCCCTGTGGAGAACTTCAGTTGCAGCAAGACTGCACTTGCCAACTGGAAAAGGCTTTGTAGGTAAATTTTGTACTGTCACCTTGGAGAATAAGTTCACTTTTGTGTGCCTGTTTTAGCTTATACTCAATGTGTGTGGTTAAAATACGAAATCTGACAAAGATGGAGGTCTAGGATTCACTAATACCGATACCCATTTAACTTTCACATCTCAAACAGGAAAGCTATAATAAATTATTCATATTTCTTTAGGGATGTTATATTGCTTTAAGAAAGCAAATGGGGTAATTTCAGAGTGTTCTACTTTTTTCCTAGGTATGATGGAGCATAAGGGAGAAGGTGGTCCCTTAGTTATATATGGCCCAAGCTATTTAGGACCTCATTGGTCAAAACTAGCACTGGAATGCTACTGGAAACCAATGCAGACTCTGGTGACCCACCGCTATCAGAATGTGAGCTGCCACATTCTGCACCAACTGCAGCTTCTGGGTGGTATTCAAGGGCAGCATGTTTACAGCACATTACAATAATATAGCCTCAAGGTTACAAAGGCACAGATAATGATGGCCACATCTGAATCTAAAGAAAGGGTTACAACTTCCTTACTAGATAGAGTTGGTGAAAGACACTTCTATCCACCTGTACCCACCTGAAGATCCAAGTACAGCCAAGAATACAGGAGTATCTCCAGGCTACAGAAGGGGAGGTTGAACCCCATCAATCATAGGTATTCCAATCCCTCCTAGGTCTGTCCACACCATCACTCCATCTTGTCTGGATTCAGTTTCAATTGGATCATTCACATCCAACTGCATCCAGGCACTGAGAAAGGACTGAGATTGTGGGTCCAAGGTAAAAAGAGAAGGAGCAGTAAAGCTGGGTGTCATCGGCATACTAATGGCACCTCACTCCAAATATCAAGTCTTGCTCGGTGGCCTTATATACACATTGAACATGCAGAGTGACAAGATGCAGCTCAGGGGAAATGAAGGGATAATGAGCATTTGCCAATAGTGAGACGAGGGGATAATAAGCACTTGCCATTCACCAGCTTCTGGGACCTCCCTGCTAGGAAGGGCAGGGACTAATTTAGAGCTATCCTAAAAATACCTACTAATCCTTTATCGGCACCTCATGCTTTATCGGCACCTCATGGTCAACTGTACTGAAAGCAGTAGAAGATCTAGTAAGATCAGCAGTACACAACTTTTCCTGTTAATCTCCCATGAAGATCATTGACCAAGGCCACAAGTACAGTCTCTGTGCTATACCCAGGATGAAAGCTAGGCTGACAAGAGTTCAGGAAACAAATAGCATTCTAGATGTGCCTGAAGCTGTCAACCTTCCTGTCACTTCTAGACCTTTTTCATTCAACAAAAGTGAAAAGATCATGCTAGAACATTTGGACAGGAAAACTTTTCAAATTAATGCACATATTGTTAATAAGTGAGCACCTTCTCTCAAAACCTAAAGTAAAAAACACCCACAGGTTGGAAAGAAATGATTCTGTGAATTAATAAAGTCAGAAAAGGCTATTCTAAAGAAATCTCCAATCTCTTTTCCATTTCCATAAAAAGAGACAAATTAAAGTGCCAGCAGCAACCCATGTATTCAGCATCCCATGCTTCAAACTGACAGTGGGGGCACTTTAACTAAAACTTGTTCAACAAGCTTTAGTTAAAGCGCCCTTGCCACCATTTTGACCCCACATTGGACTCAACCTCAGCCAAGAGGGGTAGTGACAAAGGGAACAGAGCCCCTCACCCTAATCATGGCCCTGGAGTCTGCACAGCATAGGAAAGCCCATGAGGTGGCAAGGACTTTTCCCCCCATAGACCGGAATATCCACCCCCATGGAGGATCCAAGCTCTCAACAGCAGGGGTGAGGGCAAGTCAGAACAGAGCCCCCCTACCCAGCCACAGCTGCTCCATCTAGGGTTTGCACAGCTGGAATCTGTGGCCAGACAGGGGGCTCTGTTCCCCCTGGCCCTGGCCCCTGCAGTTGAAAGGACAGGTCTGCATGGGAGCAGGGCTGGGGTGATTGCCCATCCAGCCTGCAGGAGAAGGAAAGCCAGGCTGCAGGGAGAAAAGCCCCCACCATACAGCAGCTCCCCCCTCCATGCTAAGCAGAACCCAGATAGGGGTGCTATGGCCAGGTCAGGGGACTCAGTCCCCCTCCCATGCCCCCATGACTGAGAGGCTGGGTTAGATTCAGAGGCAGGGCTGGGGCAATTGTCCAGCCAGGCTATGCAGGGGGAGGAATGCTGGGCCAGTGGGCTCCTCCAAGCTGTGCAGACCCCAGCTGGGGTCCTATAGCCAGAGCAGGGGCTTCTCCCCCGCCACACACCCCTATCTCCCATGGGGCAGGGGAGGGTGTGCAGTAACCGCAGGGGGTTAGGAACATGTGCTGGACAGCCAATCAGGGAGGGCCCTGCTTGACTGGACTCAACTGCCAGTTAGGGAGGTGTGCAGGAGTGCTTCCCCCTCCCCGCCCTCATTTTCTGGCCTGGGCAATACAGACATTTTCCTGCTTCACTCCCCACCCCCAATGGCAAATATGTGTTACATTTGCTCACAATCTAGGCTTCAGCTTAGAGAAACCCACAAAGATTGGATTTATTCTGCCTCAGGCTTTTTGACTGTCTGTACTTAGATGTAAGAAACAACACCTAAAACCTAGAAACACCACATAGGGAAAAGCAGGGGGGGGAAGTAAGGACACTACTGATGACCAGCCACTGCAATAACAGAAATATTTGTGTAATGGGTTTTTAAAAAAACCTAGAAAAAGGATCAGACCCACACTACAGAGGAACGGGGGGAACAAACCCAGAGTCTGTGCTAATCTAACTCAGGGGAAAAATTCCTTTTTGATTTCAGATTTCACAATCTGAAAGAATAAGAAATTGTAGCCTGACAAAGAGCAGGAGGGCAGTCATTTGCTCACTTGCTACACCTGGTGGTGGGCATGAGCAACAGCAAGCCCTAGATACCTGCCATATATACGTTAATTAATACAGGTTAAGTTGCCTAGTTCAAACTGCCCTAGTCTGAATTAACTTTAATCCTCATTCATGATAATTAGTTAATTCAGACTGAAGCCAATTTTAATTTGGACTACAGATGTCCATCTGTATATAGTGATGGTTGTAGTCCTAGAAAAATGTAGTGTCCATAAAGGGCAAATGTTGCTGACCCTATAGATTCCTATATGAAATCTCTAGGTTTGTCTTGCGAATATGGTGTAGGTGTTTGAACACCTAACAGTGCTAATCATGTGTGGCACCTCATGGCGCCCTTAAAAGGATCCCATGGAACTCTGGGGTGGAGGGATTCAGATAAGCAATTACAGGAGCCATATAAGTAAAACCCTGAGTGCCATCATGAAACTATTGGTGTAAGTAAACCAATTAGCCACAAAATAGTATTTGAACTTGACTATGGACAAGAATTTTTATTTAAAATGCATTTTTGTTTTAAAAGTGAAAACAAGATGAAATACAACCACAGTTATTGCATTTGCTGACTGCAGTGGATGATGCCCTGAGATGTGATGTTCCTTTTATTTACGCACAGGGGCAGATCCAGACAGGGTGCAGTGGCATGGCTGCACCCCCCTTTCAGACTGGACTACACCATGGGAACCTCTGGGAACTTGTAAGTCCGCAAAGCAGGTGAGAATCCCTCCTCCCTTCCCTGCAATCCTCAGAGTGCTCCCACCTCCTGCTGCTTTCTCCATTGTCCTGGAGGATGGGGAACTCCTGTCCTGGCTGAGGAGGGAGAGGAGGATCCAGGTAGTGAACCAAAGACTGCGGAGCTGGTGTCATCGGGAAGGCTTTGGCTTCCATGACCACAGCCCGCTCTTTGGCGAGAGAGGCAGCGAGCTGCCGGGAAGAGATGGCCTCCACCTCTCCCCCCTGGGGAGGAGGCTCTTCTCAGCCAGGCTGGCTGACCTACTCCACCGGGCTTTAAACTAAGCCCGCTGGGGGATGGGGGGACTACTGCCACTGCTGGCCCACGGAGCGACCCTTGCAAAGCCAGCAGACCAAGGCACTTAAGGGAGCCCACCCCTACCCCAGCCCTGGCACAATCTGTGGGCAAGGCAAGAGCCCCTAAGGGCACACTTGCCTGCCTGTACACTAATGCCAGGAGCCTGGGCAACAAGGCAAAGAATTATGACGTCATTGGGATAACGGAGACCTGGTGGGACTCCACCCATGACTGGACCATGGGTATAGAGGCCTATACCCTGTACAGGAGGGATCATGTTGACAAAAGGGGCAGGGGTGTAGCTCTCTATGTGAAGGAAAGCTACATGTCCCTGCAAGCTGATGTTGGCGACTAGCATGGACAGCTAGAGACCCTCTGGGTAAAAATTCATGGGGAATACGGCACAGGAGACACAATGGTGGGAGTCTACTACAGACCTCCCACTCAAAGTCCTGAGCTTGACCAAGAGTTCGCCCGGGAACTAACTGAGGCCGCTTGCTCCAGGACCTTGGTTGTCATGGGTGACTTCAATTACCCGGACATCTCGTGGGAAGATCACTCAGCAAAATCCGAGCAGTCGCAAAGCTTTCTCTCATGCGTGGATGACCTCTACCTGACTCAAGAAGTCTATGGGCCAACGAGAGGCAAAGCGCTGCTCGACCTGGTACTGGCTACGGGGGACGACCTAATCGGCGACCTAGTGATCGATGGGAAGCTGGGTGACAGTGACCACAAGCTGATCACCTTCACCATCCGCTGTAAAGCTGGCAAGTCAGTCAGCAACACAGAAGTCCTTGACTTCAGAAAAGCCGACTTTCACAAGCTCAAGAGGCTTGTCGGTCAGGCCCTTAGGGACCGTGACCCCAGGGAGATGAGAGTTCAAGAAGAGTGGTTGCTTCTCAAGGATGCAATCCTCAATGCACAAGCTAAATCTATTCCAACACGGAGGAAAGGCAGCAAGAAGGCACAGCAGCCCTCCTGGCTCTCCAGGGACCTAGCGGACCTCCTGCGGCTAAAAAGGAAAGCCTACAAAGGATGAAGGATGGCATTCACCTTGAAGGAGGATTATTCTGCACTGGTCTGGTCCTGCAGGCAGCAAACCAGGAAAGCCAAGGCTGCAACTGAACTCCAACTAGCTTCAAGCATCAAGGACAACAAAAAGTCCTTTTTCAGATATGTGGGGAGCCAGAGGAAAAGCAAGGGCAATGTTGGACCTCTGCTAAACCAGATGGGGCAACTGACAACTGACCCCCAGGAAAAAGCCAACCTATTAAATAG
Organism: Crocodylus siamensis; assembly: GCF_052110815.1. Lineage (NCBI taxonomy): Eukaryota > Metazoa > Chordata > Crocodylia > Crocodylidae > Crocodylus > Crocodylus siamensis. The sequence goes on from NC_143398.1 coordinate 37,729,817, forward strand.
GTACTTTGCATCAGTCTTTCATCAGTCCCATGGGACGCTCATGCCTGCTATGGGACAGGGAGATCCCTACCCTCCATAAATGCTGACCTCGTGAAGGAACACCTTGAGAAGCTGGATACCTTCAAGTCAGCTGGCCCTGACAATCTGCACCCCAGGGTACTCAAGGAGCTGGCAAGCATCATAGCCCAGCCCCTGGCACAGATCTTTGAAAACTCCTGGCGCTCTGGTGTAGTGCCCAAAGACTGGAAAAAGGCCAATGTGGTGCCGATTTTCAAGAAAGGGAGGAGAGTGGATCCGGCTAACTACAGGCCCATTAGCCTGACTTCTGTCCTGGGGAAGATCTTAGAAAAGTTTATTAAGGAAGCCATCCTTGATGGACTGGCCCAGGCTAACATCCTAAGGGATAGCCAGCACGGGTTTGTTGCGGGTAGGTCTTGTTTGACCAATCTCATTTCCTTCTATGACCAGGTGACCTATCATCTGGACAAGGGAGAAGACATTGTTTCATATATCTTGACTTCAAGAAAGCTTTTGATCTGGTATCCCACGATCACCTCTTGGCCAAACTGGCCAGTTGCGGCCTTGGCTCCACCACGATCCGCTGGCTGGGAAACTGGCTCTGTGGTCGGACCCAGAGGGTTGTGATTGATGGCAGTCACTCATCGTGGTGCCCTGTGACCAGTGGGGTCCCTCAAGGCTCTGTCCTGGGATCCATCCTGTTCAACATCTTCATTAATGATGTGGACATTGGAGTCAGGAGTGGACTGGCCAAGTTCACCGATGACACCAAACTTTGGGGCAAAGCATCCACACCAGAAGATAGGCGGGTGATCCAGGCTGACCTGGACAAGCTCAGCACTCCAGCAAATGAGCAGATGAGAACCTGATGGTGTTTAACACTGAAAAATGCAAGGTTCTCCACCTTGGGAGGAAAAACCTGCAGCTTCCTTATAGGCTCGGCAGTGCTACGTTGGATAGCACTACAGAAGAAAGAGACTTGGGGGTCATCATTAACCACAAGATGAACATGAGCCTGCAATGCGATGCTGCGGCTAGTAAAGCGACAAAAACACTGGCGTGCATCCATAGATGCTTCTCAAGCAAATCCCGGGACGTCATTCTCCCCTTGTACTCGGCCTTCATGAGGCCGCAGCTGGAGTACTGCGTCCAGTTTTGGGCTCCACAATTTAAAAAGGATGTGGAGAAGCTTGAGAGAGTCCAGAGGAGAGCCACGCGCATGATCAGAGGTCAGGAAAACAGATCTTAAGATGACAGGCTGAGAGACATGGGACTTTTTACCTGGAAAACCGTAGGCTCAGGGGTGATCTGATGGCCACCTATAAGTTTATCAGGGGTGACCACCAGGATATGGGGGAACGTTTGTTCACCAGAGCGCCCCAAGGGATGACGAGGTTGAACGGTCACAAACTCCTGCAAGACCGTTTCAGGCTGGACATAAGGAAGAATTTCTTTACTGTCTGAGCCCCCAAGGTCTGGAACAGTCTGCCAGCAGAGGTGGTTCAAGCACCTACATTGAACACCTTCAAGAGTAAATTGGATGCTTATCTTGCTGGGATCCTATGACCCCAGCTGACTTCCTGCCCTTTGGGCAGGGGGCTGGACTCGATGATCTCCTGAGGTCCCTTCCAGTCCTAATGTCTATGAAATCTATGAAGTCTATGAAATCTGTCCCAGGAGTTTCAGAGCCACTCCTGCCTGCTTCAGCCAGGCCTCATGGTGGGTGGGCTCAGGAGTTTCTAGACAGCAGGGAAAGCAGCAGTGGTGAGTGGGGTAAGTGAGGGGAGTGTAGGGGAGGGAAGGAGCCTTGGAGCTTGGAGGGGAAGCTGGGGGGTAGGGAGATTCTTAGCTGCTTTTGGATCTTTAAAAAGTCCCCAGAGGCTCCTAGAGCACCTGTCTGCCTGTATCGGTTGGGGTGGAGGGAGGCTGGGAGGAGGGCTGCTGCTCCATCACCCCATTTTGCCAAACCCTGGATCCGCCCCTGCTTGCACATATTTGCTTGCCTAATCATTCAGCTACCATTATCTACTTGCACTGCACAACTGCTTAAATCTATCTGAATAGCTACATGATGAAATAACAGGAACTGAATTTGTTTCAGCGTGTGGCTAAGTACTCTAAAACTGCTAAATCAGTGGTTTTTAACCAGGTTTCTGCAGCGCCCTTTTCCCTCCATTTACAGTAGAGAAGAGAAGTGGAGAAGAAATTAAATAGGATCACACTGAGCTCAAAAAATAAAATAAAATAAGAGAGCACAAGCACTTGGAGCCTTGCCAAGGGACCTTTCCCCTTGTTTTTAATTTTGTCTGATGTCAGTCTACTTTGCTGAGGAAAATGCAGAGGTATGGAAGAGCCCTACTGCCAGACCTGTTTTTCCTCCGCCTCCCTTTCCCCCTTTTCGTTTTGGTGATAAAATTCAAAAGCTAATAAAATCAGACAGATTATAGCAGCATTGATGAATGGCCATGTCTGGATTTCCTGTCTGGAGACCAAGGCAGGCAGTGTCTGAGAAAGAAGACGAGGCAGTCAATGCAAAAGAGAGAAAGGAACATCCAGCAGATGGATTATGTCTGGCTGCTCCCATTATTAATACTGATCCGTATCAGAGCAGTGATGAATACAGGGAAGCACTCAGAAATACTAATGATTTCACCCTTTAAGTACTAATTTCTACCCTTCTATCCTATTTAACATTAAAAATGCTCTCTGATCTTGTCATTGATGGAAATGGTTATAATGAAGAGACAGGGCTCTTGGGAAGAAAGAATATACTAGATTTAATGAAAAATATTAAAATCAGCTTTAGACAGAGAGAAGCTGTGCACTAGAATCACAGGATACTGGAGCAAACCACGTTACCCTGCTGCACTGTGTGCTCGTATTCACTGTAGGTGAAAAACCCTAAGTCTACTGATTTTCCAGAATATTGGCACGTAACATCTTATCATATTTGCTGCTTTGATTAAACATACTTTTGATACATTTCAATATGGATAATGAGTGTGGTTAGGATTAAATATACAGGAACACAATCAGAACTGGAGTGTCTATTTCACTGAGGGTAAGTTTATTTGAGCATTTGTTTCCTCACAGTTTTAATGCTCATCAAAATCTTCCTGAGGAGTTAACACATTACAGCCTAGAAGGCATAAAAGTGATAAATATGAGAAGCTGTGTAGACTACAAAATCTTTATGAATTAAATATCTTTAAAAAAATACAAGGTAATGTTTTCATACCCATAACATTTATGAGTTATAAAACTAGACAAGCATTAAAACCAAAAAAATTATCCATCAGTATTGCTAAAGTCCTTTTCAGTTGTTTAATTTAAAATTATTCATGCACTTTAACTTTTTCACATACAAAATTATGATCTTATGCCTGCATAACTTTGACATCCAAGTGTTTAAATCTACATCTACTTTATAAGTACCCACTCAGCAGAAAGAAAGGAAATGGAGGTCTGATTTGGTGGCATCCAATCTGTTGCACAGTCCCGAATTTAATCTAGGATTGTATAGTTCAGATAGACTGAACTGTTGGATGGTGGGGAGGAGGATTTTGAATGAAAAATGCCTCCCATAACGCTAAATACAACTGGTGGAAAAAACAGATTATATTCCCACTGGTCTACTAGTTTAGTTTTTTTACACAAAAGAATGCAAATGCTGCTACTCAGGGTACTGGCAGATGTTAGCTTAATGGCATGATTGGATTTGATCCCGGATCAGACAGACATGGCCGGATGCACACTTTTGAGGATCAGGAATAAAATTCCTCAGATCCCTAGTAACACAACTGCTGACACATGGAGCCTGGGGTCCCCCCACAGGCAAGTATAGAGTGGCAGTCCTGCCTGTAGGATTACAGGCGGAGGGAGGATAGATCCCCTGGTCCCTGTCTCCCCCACCTCTCCAAGTATTCCCCATAGTCTGGGGGCTCCAGCTGCATTTTACTACAACCTCCTCATGATCTGGGCTTAGTTTCTTACTGGCTGGTCTCCACAGGGAACCCAAGCACCCAGGGCTTCAGAGAAGTAAATCCAGCATCATGTTTCCCAGTGTGACTGCACCAACATGCATCCTCATGGGCAGATCTAGAGATGTGAAAAGTAGGGTGCAGGATATTCTACCTGCCACAGAGAGGTTGCAGGCCCTCCCCTTCCCCAGTAGGCAGATAAGGCCATGGCAGCTGCTCCCAGGAATTTTTTGGAGCAGCTAAAATGTACTTCCTGCCCTCTCCCCACTGCTCTTGTCACTCTACCCTTCCAGTGCAGTGCCACCTCTCCCCTCCCATTCCCCTCTCACCTTGTCCAGCAGGGGTTGCCTCCAGGAGCAAGAAGTGGGGGACCCACCCATTAATGCTGAGGTCCCCAGCTGATCCATGGGCATGGGAGCCCCAGGGCTGTTCCTACCCAGCTCCAGGTAAGGGTTTCCGTAAGTGGCAGTATGAGGGTATCCTTGGCTGGGGAACGCAGCAAGAAAGGTGGGTCAGTCCCCCTCCCATTCTAGCACCTGCACTCATGTAGGTTCCTAGCCAAAATGCAGGACCTCCATCTAACCCAGGAGGTGCACAGCACAACCAGAGGAGATGCCTTGTTGGACCTGGTGAGGGGGCTGCAGGTGCTCGACCACCTGGGTGACAGTGATCATCGCCTGCTGGAATTCACCATCCAGCGCAAGGTGGCAAAGGCCTGCAGTCCTAGATTTCAGGAGGGTGGACTTCAATGAGCAAAGGAGAATAGTTGGGGAGGCACTGAGGTCCTGGAGGGGAGGGGAGCCAGGTGTCCAAGAAAAGTGGTCACTCCTTAAGGAGACGATCCTCCAAGCCCAAAGGGAGATAATCCCAACACGGATCAAAGGAAGCAGGAGGGTGCAAAAGCCCCCATGGCTCACCAAAAGCATCCAGGAATGTCTCCTAGCTAAAAGGGAGGCATACACCCAATGGAAGGGAGGGGCCATCACCAGGCAGAACTATACTGCAGCTGCTCGGGGATGCAGGGGGGCAGTCAGGAAGGCCAAGGAGGAGATGGAACTTGGACTAGCTTCCTGGATCAAGGACAACAAGAAGTTATTTTTTAAATACATAGGGGAAAAAAGAAGGTACCAGGTAACATGGGGCCCCTGTAAGACATGCTAGGAAATTTGGTTGTCACACCAGACAACAAAGCTAACCTATTTAAAGACTTCTTTGCCTCTGTTTTCCTGAGCAGAGACCGGATCAACCGCTGCACTGGGCCCCCCTCAGGCCCCAGGGCAGGCGCAGCTAGGCCAAGGGTCAGTGAGGATCTAGTTAGGGAACTTCTGGAGGGACTGGATGTATTTAAATCAGCTGGTCTGGATGATCTCCACCCCAGAGTGCTGAGGAACTGATCTGAGGTCATTGAGGGACCCCTGGCATGGCTTTACAAGCACTTGTGGTGCTCTGGTGTAGTGCCAGAGGACTGGAAGAGGGCCAACATAGTTCCCATCTTCAAAAGAAGGAGGAGGGAGGACCCAAGAAACTATAGACCAGTTCGTCTTACCTCGATCCTGGGCAAGCTTTTTGAGAGAATTATTCTGGCACATGTACACGAAGGCCCAGCAGGGGAGATTATACTTAGGGGCAACCAACATGGGTTCATTAGAGGCAGATCCAGTCGGACCAACCTGGTGGCCTTCTATGATCAGATCACCAAATCCTTACATGCAGGGGTAGCAGTGGACATAGTCTTCCTGGACTTTTGGAAGGCCTTCAACACTGTCTCTCACCCAGTTCTCATTAAGAAACTGGGGGACTGTGGTGTCAACACCTACATAGTCAAATGAGTTGCCAACTGGCTGGAGGGCCGCACCCAGAGAGTGGTGGTGGACGGGTCATTTTTGACCTGGAGGGATGTGGGCAGTGGGGTCCCGCAGGGCTCGGTCCTTGGGCCCACATTGTTCAACATCTTCATCAGTGACCTGGATGAGGGGGTAAAAAACACCCTGTTCAAATTTGCTGATGAAACTAAGATGTGGGGGAGATGTGAGCACACTAGAAGGGAGGAATAGGCTACAATCAGACCTAGACAGGTTACAAGGGTGGGCAGATGAGAATAGGATGGGATTCAACACTGACAAGTGCAAGGTACTGCACCTGGGGAGGAACAACCGGCACCATACCTACAGGCTGGGGAACTCCCTTCTCATCAGTACAGAGGCAGAAAAGGATCTTGGAGTCATCATTTATGCCCAGATGAACATGGGCCGGCAGTGTGGGGATGCAGGCAGGAAGTCCAACCGCACCTTGTCATGCATCCACAGATGCATCTCGAACAGGTGCTCCCTCTATGCGGAACCGGTCAGGCCGCAGCTGGAGTACTGCGTCCAGTTCTGGGCGCCGCACTTTAGGAGGGATGTGGACAACATGGAGAGGGTCCAGAGGAGGGCCACCTGCATGAGTGGGGGCAGCAAGGCAGGCCCTACAAGGAGAGGCTACGGGACCTGGATCTGTTCAGCCTCCACAAGAGAAGGCTCAGGGGGGATCTAGTGGCCTGTTACAAACTAGTCAGAGGGGACCAGCAGGCATTGGGGGAGTCCCTGTACCCCCGAGCACTACCAGGAGTGACTAGAAATAACGGTCACTAGCTGGCAGAGGGTAAATTCAGATTAGACATCAGGAGGCGCTACTTCACTGTCAAGGCAGCTAGGATCTGGAACCTACTTCCAAGAGAAGTGGTGCTGGCTCCAACCTCAGGGGTCTTTAAGACAAGGCTAAACAATCATCTTGCTGGGGTCGTTTGACCCCAGTACTCTTTCCTGCCATGGCAGGGGGTCGGACTTGATGATCTGCTCAGGTCCCTTCCAGCCCTACTATGAAACTGTGAAACTATGAATATGGGGGACAGCCTGGAGGTGAGTAGAGAGCAGAAATGCCTGGAAGCCCAGTGCTGCTGCTATTTCCAGCTGACTTAGTGGAGGAAAGCGCTAGGACCACTCCTGCTTAGCTAAAGCTGACAGCTGCAGGCATTGGCTCCATAGGTTCCTGGGTAAGTGGCAGTGGCAAGGTTATGTCCCGGCTCCCCCATTGGCCTGATGACTCCAGCTGTAGGGAGCAGCTTTATAGAGGGAAAATCAGAGCTGGAGATGGCAGCAGTGAGCTATCCCCCTCTCCCAGGTGCTCCAGCTCCCTGCCTCCCCTTGGGTGACCCAATGATCCGAGAGCAGGTGCTAGAAGGCAGTGATGCCCATATCTCATCCCTACCTAGCTCTCCTGCTCACCCTACCTGAAGTGCCCAGGCCAGTGGAAATCCAGTGGAAGGGGAGAGAGCAGAAGCATGATCCTACCAATGTCGCTAAGCCTGACAACCCATGCAGCTGCTCCCCCCAGCCTTTGACTGGAGCAGGGCAGAAGCAATCCTGGGGCTTCCCCTGTCTCTGTGTCAACTGTGGACAGCAGTGGCAGCCAATGTATCCCCCTGTCCTCATCTGCTCCCTCTTGGTCTGCCCAGGTGCCCCACTCAAGCCTGGAGCTCCAGATGTTTCTCAGACAGTGAAATAGATCCAAGAACAGAGAAATTTAGCCACTGCGGAAGCAGGGTGTTACTGGACCACTACACTCTCTCCAGATACGCCCCATCTAGATCCACTGAATTTTAAACAGTGGCATAAATTTGGGGTCTGTCCTGGTCTAAGTGCTGTACAATGTCTTTATTAATTATTTGGATATTGGCATCAAAAGTTCTTGAGAAAAAGATTGTAGATGATACAAAACTGAAAAGGATTGTGAATATGTTGGATGATGGGAGTGCAATTCAGAAAGATCTTGATAGATTGGAAAGCTGGGATGAAGCTAACACGATGAAGTTCAATGCTGACAAATGCAAGGTTCTGGGCCTCAGGAAGAATAATAAAAAATACAAATAGAATATGGGTTATATTTACTTGACTGGATGGCAGCACCCTGGAGAAAGATCTGAAATTCTTGGTAGATCACAGATGCAGTGTGTCTGAAGTGTGATGCAGATGCACAAAAGGCAAATGTGGCTTTGGGGTACATCAGTAGAAGCCTTAGGTGCAAGACACAGGAGGTGAAAGAGTCTCTATATATGGCATTGGTTAGGCCTCTTCTGGAGTACTGTGTGCAGTTTTTCATTTAAAAAAGAACATGAAGTTAGAGAACCCAGAGAAGAGCAACAAAAATAATAAAAGACTTGGAAAGCAAGTCTTACAAGGAGAGGCTGAAAGATCTAGGCACATTCAGTTTGTGAAAAAAGTGCTTAAGAGGGGACATGGTAGCAGTCTTCAAATACTTGTGTAGATGTGCCCCGTGATATCCAAACTAAACCTGCTTTGCTGAAACTTCAAGCCATTGGTCCATGACTTATGCTCTGTGGCAAAAGTAAAAGGTGCTTTCCCTCTTCTTCATAGCAGCCCTTCAAAATAAAATGTACAATACCTTGCTACATACAGTTTTTAAATTGACTCACCTTTTTTTTTCCAGAAACAATATTATTCTTCTACTGTTTGCAAAACATCAAATGAAGTTTTTATGGCCACTGGTATCAACTCTAAAATATTTATCTAAAACGTTCCATCTTTTATTTCTTTCCATGTGTTTTTCTTCCCTCAAAGATGATAAAATAATCATGGAACTGTTTTCAGAGGACACATTCAAGAGTCCCAGAAAACTACATACAAGGAAAATTAGGCACTGAAAGTTTGCATTCACAGAAGTAGGCCTTACCCCATCAGGATAGCTTACTGAAATGAACGAGCCATTCTGATACCCTTTCTCCATCTGAGTAGTATTTTACTTAACAAGCAAACTGGGAATATTTCCTATGTAAGATATTGGTCTCTATGAAGAAGGCAGAATCTGGCCCAGTGAAATTATTAAAGAAAGAACTATTTGCATAACCCTTCCTTGATAATTTTTCTTTAAATAAGGTAACCCAGGAACACCCAAGGGTGTGCCCATCCCCAGTTGGAACGGATAAAAGAGGCAGATGACAGTGCTGTGAGAGGGACACCTGTGATTTTGGCTTGGGACCCTCTTTCCTCTATAGAGCCAGCTCCACACCAATGCTCTTAACTATTTACATTTTATTAAATTACAATATACATACTATTCTTATCCACTATATACAGGTATCTCAGTAGGTATCACCTAACAAATAAAGGAAAACTTCTGGTAAGTATTTCCAGTTATATCATTCAACAACACTAAGGGTATACAAATAAATATTTACAATATGGTAAGCCAGGAACCACCTCCCGGGAATGCTTGTCCTAATGGAGCAACCCACCTTGGGGATGGCCTTCTCAACTCTGTGCTCTGCAGAGGCCTGGCACAACTGGCGAGTCCTCAGGATGCCCGTGCAAAGAGGAAGGGCAGATACCCAGATGGGTGAACCAGGTAAGTTAGGGTCAACAGGTAGTTTACAGGGAATCCAGAGAACCATTGGCAGAGTACAACTGGAAAAAAAAGGGAAGGGGAGGGGAAGAGAGGTGTGAGCAGGCAGTACACCAATGAGGAATCAATTATACAAAACTAAACCAATCCCATCACATATTATACAGCATGTCCACAATCAGGATAACAGTCTTACAAAATACAAGGCACAGCTTTACACAATTTAAGGCACGTCTACCCCTGGATTCCAGTCAGCAAGAGGTACCTCCTCTCCTATGGGTCTAGCCAGGAGGGATGCTTTCACCCTGGGATTCCCTCTCGGGGGGTCTTACTTCAGGAATGCCTCTCCTGCAGGACCCAATTCCCCCAACTCACAGTCCTCTCCAAGGAGCCATCAACCAGGCCACAGGGTCCTCAGCTCAGGCAGAGCCCCTCCGGCACTGTCTGCCTCAAGCTGAGACCTCCCCTCCTGGCCCTGTACCCTACTGTGGTCACCAAGGGGTCTTCCATCTCCCAGGGGAATCGAGCCGCTGCTGGCTGCGTTTACCCAGCCTTACACCTGGGCCTTCCCTTTCCCGGGCCCTGCTCTAGCCTCCAGGGCTCTTTCAGTTCCTTGACCAGACCACACTGTGGAGCTCCAGCTATCCGGCCTATACCAGGGCTAAACTGAGCAGCCTTGAGCTGCTCCCAGAGTCAGCTCTCCACATGCTGGTCTGCACACCTTGTGGGGCCCAAGCAGCCTTGAGCTGCTCCCAGGGCCAGCTCCCCATGTGCTGGTTTGCACATCGCTCTTTCCAGCCCCCTGCTGAGGATATAGACTCGAGCTGCCCAGGGGCTGAGTCCCATGCACTGATCTGCGTACCACTGGGGCGAAGAAGAGATCTCAGTGGAGGCCCTCTTCAGGCTCTTCCCTCTCCAATGTCCCTTCCTATGCCTCCTCTTGTGCGGTTCATGCTGCTCCTTTTATATCCTCAGGGGGCTCCGCCTCAAGCGTACAAGTCTACAACAATAAGAATACTGTCCCGGGGAGACGGGGCGGAGCTTACCTACGGCAGTGGCGGAGCCCGAGCGGGACATCAGCCGCTTGTTTACACCGGAAGCCGGTGCCCGTGCCGGCGACCGGGAGCCGGCAATAAAAATGGCCGGGAGTGCGGACCCCGGCGGGGAGCAGCCGCCCACCCAGGCGGAGGGAAGGACAGCGGTGGCAGCCGGACCCAGTACCCCGAGCGGGGAGCGGCGGATCGGCCCGGAGGACGAGGATTCCAGCGACGGGGAGTTCTGGGACTGTGAACCTCCAGCTTACGGGACTCACAGGTCTGGGGTCAGGGCGTGGGCCCGGGAGGGCACCGACGAGGCACCGTAAGGGCCTAGACCGGTGCCGGACACTAGTGGCCAGGAACCTGGTGAGGAGTATCCCCGGGAAGGTCCAGGTCGAAGGCTTGGTGTTAGCCGGCTAGGTTTCTCACCTTGGACGAGGAATCCGGTGAGGAGCATCACCAGGAAGGTCCAGGCAAGAGCCGGGGCCTCGAGTACAAGGAGACCCAAGGAGGCGTGAGGCCGGGGTGAAAGGGGGTGGCAGAGCCCCGCAACGTGACCGCCGGGGACCCCGGGCTACAGAGAACCAGGAGCCGTCCTACTGAACCTAACAGCAAGTCGTGGCGGGCGAGAACAAGGGCGGGAACCTGATGATCCAACATCTGCTCCGGACCAACGGCGTCCCAGGGTGAATAGCAGCGCCCTTCCACCGTGAGCCGCTATTCCGAAGGGGGTTCACCCTACCCCCCTTCTCCAGCCCAACGGTCACAAATACGTTTAAATATTAAATGAACATCAAAGATGCACATCAATCACTATCAGGACAAATCACCCGTAATGTTTGTTTTGATTATGTACCTTCAATTTTTTAAATTTCTCTATAAAACAGAGGCCATACAATCTGTATGAGTTTTGATTTTTTTTTTTGTTCTATTCCAATATTGCATCCAAAGATTTTACTATTAGTATTTCAAAATATTTTCTTTCATATATCAATAAACTTAAAACCCTCATTGAGGAAAATCGCTGGGTTGCTTTATGGGTTTAACAAATATCAATGCATATGAATAATTTGGAAGGAAGAACATTTCTTAAATGTTGCACAAGCCATTAGCTAACGCAACTATTTTAAAAACAGCTCCAGCAATGTGGACAGAATTTGTTTTAATAACCTTGAAAAGCCCATGATTTATGATCTCTGTCAAAGGACATTATGCATTTTTACAGTTCCTACTCAGATCAGTATTTTTCTAATCTCATAATGTAGTATGGAAATTAACTGCCTGAATTCTCCCTCTGCATTTCTATTTGCATCCTAACACATTCTTATAGAAACAGTAACTTCTGTATGTCTGTCCTCATTAAATCAACAGCAAAATAGGTTGCATTGGTATGCAGTTCTTCCAGGTGTCCTTCCATTTCTAATTTTGTTTTTAATAGAGTACTATAATTCTATAAGATCTTGAGAATGAGGTCACTCTCTAAATAAGTTATACCAGATATGTATGCCATTAAAAGAAGTATTTCTACCAAACATTCAGTAAACTTAGTAAAGTTGTCAGGGATGGCTGAACCTTGCAACAGGGTTGACACTTCAGTTATAGCAAACATCAGGAAGTTCAGGCCCTTCACATTTGAAGATTATCCCAGTATCTGAAGCTTCCCTATCTGCCAAAATGGGCAGATCTTTCCAAAATAGACCTCTGACTAAGGCTGAAAACTTCAGATGAAATGTGGGCTCCGCTGAAGCCTATGACAGAATCCCCATTACTTTCAGAGGAGCCAAAAGTAATCCTTCGAAATGTCAGGATCACTTATTCCAACCTTTTAAAATGGTTTGTCATCTAAGCAACCATAGCCTGCCAGGACTGATGTTTATCCCAACTGGTACATTCCTTCTGGCAAATAGCTCCATGAACATAGGTTGCTGGACTCTGAACCAACTCATTATTTAGTGACTTGGAAAGAGCAACTATTTGTTCTTTACTTTATTCTACAACAGTTTCTCCACTTCTGAAAATTTCTGGAGGGGCCACATCATTTTCTTTCCTTTTGCTTCTTGCATGAAGGCTAAGGGGTTTATTGCAATTCTCCTGAGAATATCCAGTTATTTATCTTTTGCGTAGTTCTTGGTTTACCTCATCAAAAAATTACAGTTTAGCCTACTAAACAATATTCGTTTTGGAAGCTACTGCTGTTTACTTGCTGCTTCTTGCTACATGATTGGTCAAACACAAGTGTATACAATGATTGAAACATACTCCACAATTAGGCATACGTGTGTCCTCAAAATATTGAAAGGAAATACCTTTGCTGAGAACAAATGAATAAATCAATTTTACTTCTAATAACTTACTTACAGAAGTGTTAACTTAGAGAAGTTTACCAACTTTTGTTGGAAAGCATTACACCTCTTATTTTTCAATCTCTCGTCATAGGAATGCTTTGTGCAATTTCTCTCAAAGTTTTCCAGGATATGCTGCTCTGGAAACTGACGACTCATGAGAAATTTTAGGTGGAATGGTTTTGTTCTGACAGAGTTAGAGGGAAACCAAATCTGACTCAGACTAGAAAGCAAGTTGTAACTAAATATAGTCATTACACTGGTTTCTTAATAGCAAGGCAGAACTTGGACAGACACTGTTCAAGCTGCCTACTGTGAAGAATGCTACTGGTGAAGAAAGATGACCCCAGTAAGATGGCCTTCACCACACAACATTGACTAAACACAATAGTAATAGAAGGTGACACTGACACTGCTGCCCCAGAAGATGACAGATCCAATTACTGTATGCCTATATAGTTCTTATTAGTACTTAGAAAAATGGGAACAATTACAGCTTTTCACCACATTTTTACAGAGCTCAGAGTACATTATGAGACAGTTTATTGCCTTAGACAATTAGGACTTTCTGTAATTAGTGATGTGCATAGTCTTTTTTCCCTAGTGAACCTCCTCACCCCGATAATAATACACACACATATATATACATGCCTTCATTTCTCTTTCTACTTCTTTCCCATTCAGAAATCTCTTCCTTCTGTGCCACTACACTGATCGCAGTTTCCAAATAATCCCATTTTCATCCCCACCAAATTTCTTGTTGTCTCTCGCGGTTGAAAAACATGAGTATGCCTTTCTAATGAATTATGTTAGTCTTAATTGGCTTGAGGGCAACAACAGAACATAAGATGCCAGATATGAATCAAGCTAGCACAGTGAGTAGATCCTTATTTACATACAGCACCCAACACCATTTCTTTTTCGGAGTCAGTTTCCAGTTTACCTCCACTGCAACTGGCCAGACATCTGATCACTTCTAAGTAGAATATTACAGACCGTAAGAGATGCAGTAACTGCTCACAGGCACCACACTGCCTTAAACTCCATACATTATAGTTCCCACAGGAGTTGGAGGGGGGTTAATACAAAATCATTCCCTGTGCAACAATAGAGAATAAACTAAAAAAATCTATGTCAATGGAACATTCAGACTGCCTCAAATGATCAAAAGGAAATATTAACCTTAGGTTGAACTAAAAGTCCAATGAGAAATCAATAAAAGCAAGTGAAGAACAGAGGGGGGAAACTATTAGGATTTCAGTAGCACTGGGGTGAAATTCAGAGTCAGATGAGTGAAAGAGCAAATTCTGTACCGGCAGAATCCTAGCATGCATGAAGTAATGCATGTGGTGCCAGACAGTACATCAGTCAGCAAAGGGACCAATTCAATAAGTAACAGAGATCCCACCTGAACACCACCCAGCCCTACAGAGAGAAAACAACAAAACTATAAGAGCTACAAACTTTACTTCCCTTACTGTCACTACCACCACCTCCACCTGGGGCATGGGCCGACAACGTAAAGGAGATGGCAAAAAGGAGGAAGGAGGAAACTCTAGCTGTAACTCCTGAAGCAAAAGCTTAATAACAAGTTACATGCATATATATTATTTTCTGTTCTTTTCGTCTCTTTTTGAAAATCTCCTTTGAATGTTGTCCCACTTTGATAAAGTATAGTATGTGCACAAATACAAGTTGCACTTTTCCCTCATGTTACATACCTTCATTGTTTCCTTGCTCATAGTACAGAATTAGACAAATTTATTCTACCAGATTTTATACCCCATATAATTATAAAGTCTTGTCCATTCTACATTGAGTCTTGTCCTGAAAGCAGAAACCATAGGATTTTGTTAGGAGGAACAATTGAGTCAATAAGGTGAATCTGAAACATTTTGGTTTTTGCATCATTTCTAGATAAATAAATGGAGAGCATGGCACAGTTTCTTTGCATGTCAACCTCTTTTATCTTAAAGCAGAACTACAAATGGATTATTTATAGATGTGAAAGCAGTCCTTTGAGTAAAGTATAAAGGGCAGAGATTACAGAAGATTGATTTCCACAGCTCGTTACAGCCATAAACCTATAACCTAAGTAGATGCACAGGGGAGAATCCCCTTCTTGAGGTCAGCTGTTTATTTCTGGCACGTGCTTACAAATCTCTCAGGGGCAATAAAAGGGTATCAATATACTACAGCTTGAAAGCGCTAGAAAAGAATCATTTCTGTTGTGCTTTTCTCCTTCTGGTTTCATGAATCATAATGGATAATTTAGAGAAAAGACCCATTTCCCACCCACAGTTTAGATAAAGAATATATACGAAAATATTTTAAGAACACAGTAGGCTATGCAGTCACAGCATCCTCTATAAATAATTTGTAAATGTTATGAAAATCAGCAGGAATCTGCTTGCATATGGATCTCAGGTTCTTACAGACTCAATTTGCTGAATGAAATGCAGCCTCTGAGCTTTTCCACCTGCTCCCATGAAGTCCTTTATTTCCTCTTCTTTTCCTTTATAGATTGCTCTACAGAGATCGCGGAGAATACAGCTGGTATAAGCAGCACTGGGTCACCTAGAGTCATTATGAAGATAAAAGGGAACTTCCCTAGATAGAAAGCAGCTTGCTCAAGATACAGGTGTCGTCCAACTCTTAGGTTGCAGATATGGACTTCAAGAAGCCTGACACAAAGGCTATTGTCCTTTGATGTGAAATATTACAGACAGATCACATGCTGGCAAGATCACATGGTTAACAAGACAATCAGAAAAAGAACTGGCACAAAAGAGTTGTTCATGTGGCAATAAGAAGGAAGCTCCTACCACTTCTGTCAGGTGGCAGGCAGCCACTGCTCAAAGCTATGTTCTTCACCTGGTAGAAGCAGTTGACCAAGAGGCAGACCATGGCTAGACAAGATAAGAGAATGGTGTGGTAGTGCTCGAAAGATGTTGGATGTCAAAATGAAACATAGAGCACAAAGGAGAGTTAAAATATAACATGTCCCTTATGGTGGTTGGTTATGAGCAGGGATCCTGGCTTTCTCTGTTTAAAAATCGCAAATTCTCTGATTTAAAAAAAAAAAAATCCATGATTAAGATGAAATGCCACTATATATATAGATACCAACTGCACACAATGTTTTATTGATAGATTTATCATTTTAAAGCAATTTGGAAGCCTATCTGTGCCACAATCACTATAATAAGATAAACTCTTAAGTGCAGTGAAATCTCTGTTATCCAGCATCCCCAGGGCAAGGGGATTGCCAGTTATGAAAAAATTCTGGTTATCTGAAAACCCGCAGTATGAGAGGGGGTCAATCCTAGCTCTGTCTCCACCTGGACTCGCCTGCCATGACTTAGAAAGGAAAAAGGAGAGGGATTCAGTGATACTATCAGAGCAAGGAATCACCAATGCCACCCGGTTAGTAAACTCTCACAGAGTAGCCTTCATTTGCACAGCAGGAGTTTGTAGTGTAACAATATCTTCACTAATTACCTCATTAGTGAAGGCATTCTGGGCAGCCAATAAGAGAACTTGGTGCCAGACACTTTGTAATTACCGTAGTCTCTGTTGCCTTACAAGAGGAGTGCGTTCTCCGCGTCTTTCGCATCACATGCCAGGAGCGGCCACAGCTGCTCCCTTGCCATCTGAATCACCATTTGGGCATCTTGGTTGTCCCGATGAGCTGGTGGCTCCATCTAGCTCCTGCCACCCATGCCCCGTCCTGGGGACTCTCTCCCCTTCTCGGGGTTCCCTGCAAAACTGCTTCCCAAAGCCCTGTGGCCTTTCCCCGCACTCACTGGAGTAGTTGCGATTTCCAGGGAAGTATTTCATCTTGTAACCATCCTGCCATGTCATCCAGAGTCTCAGAGTCACAATTTCCTTCTGGATCACAGGTCAGGCTTCTCGACTTCCTCCTTCTGAGGTCCTGATGGTCCCTCATCCATCTTCCAGTGCCCAAAGGCTAAGTGCATTTACCCTGCCACCAGATTTATACTAGCCATGGTGGGCTAATCACCCTGCCCTTCCCCTAATGTGTAACTCCCTTCACCTGTCAGGGTGCATTCTCAGGTCATCCATACCTGGAACTATCATCCTACCTGAGCCCTTGTTACACCCAGCAGGGGTTTTCAGATAAGGTAAAGTGAGGGGGGAGGGCAGTAGCAGCTGCATGCAGAGTGGGGAAGTGGGGGGTGTGGTGTCAGCTGCCCGCAGAGCAGCAGCAGCGCAAGTTGGTGGGTGGTGGTGGTGTCCGCATGTGGAGTGGGGAGTGGCAGCTGCACACAGAGCAGCGACAGTGCAGGGTGGTGGGTGGCAGTGGCCACAGCTGTGTGCAAGCTTTCCCCTGCCCCACTCTGCCCCCTGCTTCTGGCTGGCCAGATAGTTAAATGCCAGATAGCAGAGATTTTACTGTACCTGTAAATTTTATTATTTGATTTTGGGTTTTTTATCATGGAAAATCAGAGCTCCCCCTGCTCCCTTTGCTCACCAGGTCCAGAATCCTCACTCCCTGACCACAGCCTCCCACCCCTGCTGGTGCCACTCACTCCCCAATCACAAACTGTCAGCCCTGTCAATGCCCCTCACTCCCCAACCATGGCCCTCCAGCTCTGCTGGTACCTCTTACTGTCCACCCAAAGTCCCCCACCTAGCCCTACCAGAAGGGACCCCCAGCTGCCAGGGCTACAGAGCCAGAGATCCAGGTCTTCATCTCCTTGTCCCTCACAGCAGCACCCAAGACCTGGCTGCTACCCATGGGAGACAGTGGCTGTTATGGCTGAGCAGAGCATGGAGCCTAGTTTCCTCTCCCCCATGGGGGACATAGCCAGAGTGGACCCCATGGTGGGGGAGGCTGCCCACTGTAGGCTTGGGGCTCCCTGCCCTGCTGCCCCCTCCCTGGGGCCTCCATGGCCCACTGGCCAAAACCCAATGCAGCAGGGCAGAGTGGAGCCAGGTGAGGAGGCTCATGCCATTGCTGGGAGCTCTGCGCCACCATGGCAACTTGCCCCCTGCCCACCCAGCAACAGTGAGGGTGGCACTGTGGGGTTATGCCCCTCACTACTGCAGAGTGTACAGGGGGTGCCTTTCCCTATCTTGCTCTGCCCTGCCATGCCAGGTCCCACCCACTGGGCTGTGGAGGCCTTGGGGGCAGAGCAGCAGGGCAAGGAGGCCCAATCCCACACCTATCCCTGCCCTGTGCACAAATGTGAGAGGCATGTGACCCCCCTGTTCCCCCTGAAGTGCACACAGCAATGGAGAGCCAGCCCCTACCCCCCCCCTGCACTCCCTGGACAAGTCACCCCTGGCCCCATCCCACTCCCCACCTGGGCCTTGCAGCCACACATCATTCCAGCCCCAGGCCCCAAGCCCCACATACCACCCCACCTAGGAAGAAGGTCCAGCACTGCCCAACTTACTTTCTCCCTCCCTACAGGGGCCCCAATCCCTCCGCCTGCCTGCCAGACTTACCTAAGGAAGCTGCTCCCCAGGCTTTCAGGTGACGATTTGCATGCATCTGTGCACACATGCATATGGTGCCCCCAGCCTGACCACCCTTCTCCCACTCCCCTCAGCCTCTTGCAGGCTGGAACTTTGCCAGCCTGAAAAGAGTTCTTTGCAAAAGTGGGAACTCCATGCATTTCTCCATTAAAATGAAAAATCTGCAGTTTTCGCTGTTAAAATGTGCTTTTCCCCATTTTTTCCATGGGGAATGAAAAAAAACCAGATCTCTGGTTATAAGACAGAGGTTTAAGACCAGCAGTGGTACACTACCATCAAAAATATACTATAACAAATAAAAATCTTCGGTATAAAGAGCATAGGATTCTGCAATGAAATACTTTATTTTCAAATGTTGAGCTACATGGGACTTTTATGAGCAAAATGGATAGGAATGGAGAAAGGGTAACTGCAGTTAGCATCAGCAGAATGAGTCCAAATGTTGAGCTCTGTGGGATCACCAAGTCTACATTTGCACTTTTGCAGCATGGCTATAAAATTGCCTATAGAATGGCTTATGAGGTTACCAATATTTAAATTGCAAGGGTTATCTAATTCACCGTCATAAAGAAAGTTTATTTGTATAGTTATACCACTGAAATCAATTGAAGCCAAAAGTACCAAACAATAAGATTTTCTGCATTCCACAAGATACATTTTTACAAGAGTAAAATTAACATAAGTGTTCATTATGTCATTTTTCTTCTTTTTCTTCTTTTTTTAAATTTTCAGCTAAGTCCCTGACAGAGTGCTATGTCCTTTCCTCTTTTTCCCCCTAGTCAATTCAATTTATACATGAATTCCACAATATTAGGGCTTATTTTTATTTATTGTATTACAAACCCTTGAAGGGAACGATATGCTTATTTTCGTACAGAAGTGTAGAGAAATATTTCTTAACTACTGCAAATTACTGGCTCAGCATCTTACTGTAGGCAATGGAGATTTTACTTTACCTGGGAAATTATCCTCTGAAAAATATTATCAAATAAGTCCCAAGTAAATAGACATCCCTTCATCCTTATTCTAAATGAAAAGTGCAGTAGTTAATTTAGTACACTAGTTTCTCCAGACAAATGATTCATGGAACAAAGTGCTCCAGTGCTCCAGACTTCATAATCCCTATTCCAGAACAAAGTTTTAAGTTAGTTTCACCTTTAGGCATCTGTCTGTCTTGTTCAGCAATAGATTTGTGCTGAGTGAAGCCCAGTAGATCTGTGCTGAATGAAGCATCTGCAAATGTGACTGTCAAGCCCACTTCCTGTGTGACAATCCCTTCTGCATTTATCACAAGTCAAATTCATACCTAAGGGCCTTGTTACACCTTACCCTGTGAGCCACATGTGTTGATTGGTTTGGTGCTAGCTTGGAGCAGTCCCACCTTCAATTTGAGTGGCACATCTGTGGGGAGCAGCTACACCTTAATGGTTTGTGCAGATCAAGAGTTAATCCTTCTCTGGAGTGACGTAACCAGAGATTACCTGAGCAGGGTGCAGGGCTCAGGGCAAATCAGCTTGTGCAGGGCCCTACCCCTAGACGCGAGGAAACCGACAGCAGATTCGGCTGTAGACGAGTCGGGGTGGTAAGCAGCTGGATGTGCCAGATTCAGTAGCGGATTTGGCAGGGTGCTCAGCAACCGGATCTGAAGCTGACATCAATAGAAAGAAAGCCAAATACAAAGTATTCAACACTCCTCTGCAGACAATCTCTAGTCACATATGAGG
Organism: Crocodylus siamensis; assembly: GCF_052110815.1. NCBI lineage: Eukaryota > Metazoa > Chordata > Crocodylia > Crocodylidae > Crocodylus > Crocodylus siamensis. The sequence continues at coordinate 37,749,820 of NC_143398.1, forward strand.
ATTATAAATATGCTTTCGGTGTTACTAGACTGGCAGTCTCATGAGATTCAGGAGAGATTCAGGATTCTAAAAACTTTGTAATATCCTTTCAGTCTTCTTGAGCTTTCCAAATATCTCAATGATTTGCTCTTAACACTGATAGATTCATTCATAATCCTTTCTATTATGCTTTAGAGACAAATTCTAATATTTTATGAGCAAAAATATATATTTTCTTTGCAAACCTATTTTGTATGGTTGTACTTTAAAAATATCTCTTGACAAGAACAACTGAAATACAGATCCCTTGTTTGCTAAAAAAAAATCACTAAAGGAAGGACAAAGAACCTGATCCACCATCCACTGAAGTCTTTTCAATGTCAGTAGATACCACAACTGCAAAGAATTTCACATGAAGAATTTGCCCTATGTTAAGGTCAGTGTAGAACTGGATCCTCAGTAAGTAAAACAAAAATGGGATCATAATTTTTGATAATATAAATGACCAATGGGGAAGTGAATGCCAGTAAAATTAAAAAGAATCAGCCATCCCAGCTGTAGCCAGCCCACCAATGGCATGACACGGATGGGTACGCACCACACCCCGAGGGTCCCACCCCCAGCACCTCAGAGATCTCCACCCAGATGGAGCCCAAGGTTCCAGGTTCCATGTAGACGGAGCCCCTGGCTCTCGGCTGCAGGGGCTGCCTGTCACTTTTTCAGGCTCTGGGGCCTGGGAGCATGGCCACCTCCCCTTGTGAGCTCTGCTCCCTTTTGGAGTCTCTGGTGCACCAGCTGGAGGAGCTCCAGGCCGCAGTCCAGAGACTGCGTGCCATCAGGAACCGCATGCAGGAGATCAGCTCCTACTACCAGGCCCTTCTCCCCATGGTCACCTTCCAGGACAAGGGAGGACTCAGGCACCTCCCATTCTGTCCAGCCACGGAGTTGGACCAAGGTGGTCAAGGGCCCCAAGTCCTGCTGCACCAAGGCCCCTACCCCATTGGAGCTTTCCAACAGGTACAAACCTCTTGCAGCCCCAGCAGAGCCTGCTAAGTTGCCAGCTCTCACAGGCAATGCAGGATCAACTGTAGCTACTGCCCCTGCTTTCCCTAAGACAAAACGCAAAGTGTTTGTCATCAGAGACTCTATCCTGAGGGGGACGGAGGGGGCAATCTGCCACCCCAACCCCTCAGCCCAGGAAGTCTGCTGCTTCCCAGGATCCCGTATCTGAGACATTGTGGTAAAGATCCCTAAAATCCTCCAGCCTACTGACCACTACGCTCCTTATCCATGTGGGCACCAATGACATGGCTTGGAACCCTCCCAGCCAGGTCATGAAACACTACAGGGATTTGGGAGCAGGGCTTAAGGGGCTGGGGACTCAGATGGTGCTTTCCTCGATCCTTCCGGTTTCGGGCTACAGGCTGAGGAGGGAGAGGAGGATCCAGGTAATGAACCAAAGACTGTGGCACTGGTGTCATTGGGAAGGCTTCGGCTTCCATGACCATAATCCACTCTTTGGTAAGACAGGCAGTGAGCTGCTGGGAAAGGATGCCATCCACCTCTCTCCACTGGGGAGGAGGCTCTTATAAGCCAGACTGGTTGACCCGCTCCACCAGGCTTTAAACTAAGCCCATTGGGGAATGAGGGGACTACCACCACTGCTGGCCTGCTGAGCAACCCTTGCAAAGCCAGAAGGCCAAAGCACTTAAGGGAGCCTACAACTGCCCCAGTCCTAGAGTGAGCTGAGGGGAAGGCAAGGGCCCCCAAGGGGACACTTGCATGCCTGTACACCAATGCCAGGAGCTGACCTGCATCATAGCTCAGCCCCTGGCATGGATCTTTGAGAGCTCCTGGCGCTCTAGTGAAGTGCCCGATGATAGGCCAATGTTGTGCCTATCTTCAAGAAAGGCAGGAAAGTGGATCCGGCAAACTACAGGCCCATCAGCCTGACCTCCATCCCAGGGAAAGTCTTAGAAAAAATCATCAAAGAGGCCATTCTTAATGGATTGACCGATGGTAATACCCTGAGGGATAGCCAGCATGGGTTTGTTGCAGGTAGGTCATGCTTGACCAATCTCATTTCCTTTTATGGCCAGGTGACCTACCCCCTGGACAAAGGGGAAGAGATTGATGACATGTATCTTGACTTTAAAAAAGCCTTTGATCTGGTATCCCACTGTAGCAGGATGGGACCCTAGGGTCACCATGCATTCCCCCTAAGGTGCCCTCTGTACCGTGCCAAACGTTCTCTATGCACCCTCATAATCTCACCCACCACGTCTTTGATCTTATATATTTATCGTTCCCTTGGCTATGATTTTCCTGCCATGTGCCAGACCCACCTCAGTCTCCCTGGCACTTGGGTGTCCTACAGCCCTGCCTCGCTCTGCACCCTGTTGACTGTCTGTCCCTTCCCAGTCTCATCCTACTCAGGCTCTTTGAAGCTCCACCTCACTCTGTACTTCCCAGTGCTCAACAGCAGTCACTACCCCTCTCTCTCTGGGGCTTCTTGCTCACCCCATGCTCCACTGGCACTCAGGTTCTCCGCGACCTTGTTTGTTCTACCTTCCGAGGTACTCAAGGTCAGCCCTCTCCCAGTAATGTGCCTTTGCCTTGGCGCTCAGGGATGACACCTCCCCCTCTGCTGCACCCTTGCAGATGCTCTGGGTCAACACCCTCCCTGCACTGTCCTTTCTGACAGTCTGGGAGGTACACTCCCTCTGCTGCACATTTTTTGGCTTCACGGCCACTGCCCCTCTCTCTGAGGCTTCTCAGCAGTGCTGCCCACTCTCTGGGGCTGGGATCCATACTCTAATGTAGTTCCCCTATGAGGCCTCCTCCATCCCCTTATAGCCTCACCTGAACCTCCAGTATAACAACAACCAAAACACAAGCCCCTCGGCTATAACACAAATCTATGCCTCATGGCTAAATTGTCCTCCAAACCACACCACAGGTGTTCCATTTCTCACCTGTGTCACTAGCTGCTCGCACATCCAGGTCTTTTCCTTTTCACACATTCAGGGCCGAGCTCCTTCCTCCTTAGCTGCAGGCTGTCTCCCCTCCCTGGGCTTTGGCCTGCAATTTATGTCGGAGCCAGGCCCTGCCCCTTTCATTCAGCTGACCAAACAGGTGTGCGTCCTTAGCTCCCTCTGGTTGCACTAGCAACCAGCACCTGAGCCACTACTCCAGCTTTCCAAGTAGCAGGCACCTTAGTGCCCTGCTATACCCACGATCACCTCTTGGCAAAACTGGCTGTGGCCTCGGGTCCACCATGATCCTCTGGCTGGGGAATTGGCTTCATGGTTGGACCCAGATGGTGGTGGTTGATGGAAGCCAATCATCATGGTATGCTGACCAGTGGGGTCCCTCAAGGCTCTATCCTTGGACCTATTTTGTTCCTCCACTTCATCAATGATGTGGACATTGGAGTCAGAAGCGGACTGGCCAAGTTTGATGATGATACCAAACTTTGGGGCAAAGCATCCATACCTGAGGACAGGAGAATGATTCAGGCTGGCCTTGACAGGCTCAGGAAATGGGCGGATGAGAACCTGATGGTGTTTAATACTGAAAAATGCAAGGTTCTCTACCTTGGGAGGAAAAACCTGCAGCATGTCTATAGGCTTAGCAGTGCTATGCTGACTAACACTATGGAAAAGAGGGACTTGGGGGTCAGGACTGACCACAAGATGAACATGAGCCTGCAGTGTGATGCTGCAGCTAGCAAAGCAAGCAAAACCCTGGCTTGCATCCACAGATGCTTCTCAAGCAAATCCAAAGACGTCATTCTCCCATTGTACTCGGCCTTGGTAAGGCTGCAGCTGGAGTACTGCGTCCAGTTCTGGGCTCCACAATTCAAAAAAGGATGCGGAGAAGCTTGAGAGAGTCCAGAGGAGAGCCACACTTACAATCAGAGGTCAGAAAAAAAGACCTTATGACGAGAGGCTGAGAGCTATGGGACTCTTCAGCCTGGAAAAGCGCAGTCTCAGGGGCAATCTGATGGCCACCTATAAGTTTATAAGGGGTGTTCACTAGTATCTGGAGGAACATTTGTTCACCAGAGCACCCCAAGTGATGACAAGGTCGAATGGCTATAAACTCCTTCAAGACCATTTCAGGCTGAACATAAGGAAGAACTCTTTACTGTCCAAGCCCCCAAGGTCTGGAATTGCCTGCCGCCAGAGGTGGTACCTACTTTGAATGCCTTCAAGAGAAACCTGGATGTTTTTCTTGCTGGGATCCTATGACCCCAGCTGACTTCTTGCCCCTGGGACAGGGGGTTGGATTCAATGACCTTCTGAGGTCCCTTCCAGCCCTAATGTCTATGAAATCTATGAAATCTATGAAACTCCATTCTGAACTTGGCTGTGAACCAGGCTGAAACTCCTGAAAGGGTCTTACTGCATCTTTGTTGAAAAACTGCTTTACAAACTGCATGGTAGATGCAGAAATCATTTTGAAGTCACCTCCTGGGACAGGTGCTCAAAAGTTATGTATTGAGCCACCTAAGTTTAGGCAGCTAGTGAGACTATTTGGATTCTGCCCAAGTGTGAACAAGTTAAGTAACCTGGTCTCTACCCCACAACTAAAGACAAGGCCAAAATGTTCACAGAAAAGAGATGAAAGGACACAGCCTAGATACTACAGCCTAGATAGTAGGGCTGCATGAAGCTTTGGTCTGTGATTTGATTCAGCAGAGATTCAGCCTGATTCGGTGGCTGAATCTGAATTGAATCGGAGGATCCTTTAATCTCTCCAAATCAAATTAGAACCCTCCAAATCAATTTGGAAAGATTCAGAGATTTGGATATAGAGACAGCTTTAAATGTTTTTTCTACATACCTCTAGGACTCATGAGTACTGCAATGCTGAGGCACATAGAGCGTCCCACAGAAGCACAGGGTGCTCCCCGGCACTCTCGGCAGCAGACCTAGAAGTGGACCAGAAGCACTCCAGGTCCACTGGGAAGTGCTGCATGCTGCACTGAGGTAACTGATGCCTCCTGGGTCGGGGGGGGCACCTGGGGTCTCCCTGTGGCCAATTGCCAAGCCGGGGGGATCAGGGGAGGCCCCCCACACACTCCCTGGCAGACCCAGAAGTGGACTGGAAGTACTTCTGGTCCACTTCCAGGTTCACCACGGAGCACATGGACCCCCCTGCACTCCTGTGGGATGCTCCATGCACCTCAGCATCGCAGTGATCACGAGCCATGTCTGCTACCTCAAGGTACATAGAAAAAACTTTTAAAGCTGTGTCTGTGTCTGAATTGCTGATTCTCTGACTCAGCATTGAATCTTCGGATTCGGATTTGGCTGAATTGAATCAGGAGCAGTTATCCAATTCAATGAATTGAATCACTGTCTCTGATTCTGTCAGAATCCAAATCCAAATCAAATAGAGCCCATTTCACACACCCCTGCTAGATAGCAAGTAGCTGATTCACTCTTAACAAATGGTCAAATTAGGAAATTCATGGAAATTTACAGTAGAATAAACCATTTGATTTAATACAAAACTTGAAGTATTTCACAGGATTTAGATTAACTGTGTGGCCTTGTTTTCAGGATTCAGGCTGATATATTCTTGCCTGACAATGTAGCATTTTTTAAAACAACATTCTTATTTTGAGAGTTAATTTAAGGAATTGATAAGCAAAGCCTATCAGTTGTATAAAAAAATTACTAGAATTCATTATTGCTGTCATATTGGGCACTAAAAGGCAAAACTATTGTTAATTCTGAATACTGAAATCAGTCTAATGATAACCTTTCCAAGATTACTATATGCATAAAATGTGGCAAGTCATATCACTCAAGTAATTGCTCTGTGTTAGACTTCCTAAATAAGCTCTTGGACAAAGACATAATGAATTTTAATTGCATACAGAAAATGTTTGAATTCTAAGTACAGGTATAACATGCTGTGCCAGCTATTTCAGACCTGCTTTCTTATTCCTTACATTTCATTTTGATCACCCTGTTAAGAATAAGCTCATATGCACAAAGGGAATCATTTTTCTTTTAAATTATTAATTAAAAGATTAATGCATACCTCCAGATTTCCCATAAGAGCAATGTTCCAATATCTGTGCTGCTTTTAATGAGGTGTGCAAGAGTGATCCAAAAATTATTATTTTCTGCAGTCACATTTTCAATGTTATTAAAAAATATCTAGCATCCAATGAAGCACAAACCTTACATTCCAAGTCCAGAACAACACATGGACTTATGTTCAATTCGAAATAGAGTTAATCAATATGAGAAATGCAGAGAAATACCCATAGAGAATACTGCCCTGCTTAAATGCCAGTTTTTTTCCCCAAAAACCTCCTTAATTATGTGTGTTAAGGTGACACAAAGGCTACTGAGCTTATTTCCTGGCACTGTATTTAAGCACTTTAAATACCAGTACTGGATTTCTGGAGGGAAAAATAGCATTTTCACACATTTTTTTAGTACATTTATGATATGTGAAATACACCCACTTACTTCGGGAGGCATATGCTAGACCAGGAGTGTCAAACATACAGCCTATGGCTGCATCCAGAAGAGCAAACATGTGCCTGTTGCAGCATCTCAAAGCAGTTTGAGATGCTGCAAAACGCACACTGGGAATGAAAGAATGTTCCCTGTATTCCTTGCCTAGTGTGCTGGGGCAAATAGGAGTAGGGCAAGGCTGCAGCAGTGTCTTGGACCTAGATTCTGTCCCCAGTAAGTATGGACGTGGGAGTGGGGAACTGGGGGTAGGGAGATTGGTGTGGTGGGGGGTGGATCTCCTATCCACACCCCTGCACAGTGAATAGCCTCTCCCTCCCCCTGCAGCAGCAGCAGCAACAGCAGCAGCCATAGAGGCACTCATGACCAGCTCCTGGCAGAGACCCCTGGGGGCTGCACATAGCACATGGTGCTGGGCCAGCCTGCCGGTGTGCCTCCTCAGGCAGGACCAGGCTAGCTTTTACTGTCACCTAGGTTCCCAGCACTGCACACAAGAGCTGCACACCCTCAGGCCATGCCAGGTCCTGCCTCCACATGCCCTGCACACCATCAAGCCAGGCCAGATACATGGAGGCAAGACCCAGCCCAGCCCAAGGTTGCACAGCTCTTGCGTGCAATGCCAGGAGTCTGGCTGAAAGCAAGAGTGCCCTGGTCCCAACCAAGGGCATGCACTAGTGGGTGAGGCCAGCACCATCTGCCATGAGCAGCCACCAGGGGTCTCTGCCAGGAGCTGCCCATGAGCACCCTGACAGCTGCTGCTACTTCTGTGGGGAGGGCTGTATACCATGTGGGGGGACCCACCCCACCCATGTAGTCCCTCCACACAGTCTGCCCCATACTAACAGTCCTTCCCACCCCATGCATTTCCCCCACACCCACAAACCCCCCACAATACACCCACAAACCCCATACCCACAAACCACCCCAAAAACACCTCACCCCACCCACATACCTATAATGAACTCCACCCCCACAAACCCCACCCCCCACCTTCTCCCCCAAATCCCACATCTCTTCCACAAATCTCACCCTGTGTGCCCAGCTGCAGATGGGATGGGATCTGCTGACAGGAACTGCAGCTGCTGGGGTAATTGCCACAGCACAGCCCTGCCCCCTCCCCATACTGGTGCTCGGACATGCAGTCCCAGAGTGAGGGGGCTTCTGATCCCATAAACTCCTTGGGGGGGGGGTGATGGGCTGGGGGGGAGACGGAGGTGACAGCAGGGGTGTGTGCAAGGAGAAAGAGAGATAAGTGTTGGGGTTGGGGGAGTGCTCCAGGTAGGAGAAGCTTCCAGAGTGGGCTTAGAGCCCCCTTGCCCACCTAGGGCAGCCTGTGCATCAGAAGGCCAGCCTGGAAGGGAAGGGGCTTGCCTAGCCCAGTCCCTAAGCCCCAGTCAAGGGATTCCCAGGAACAGCATGGGGATCACTGGGGCCTGGGCACAGGCTCAGGAAGCAGAACAGTAAGGGATGGCAGTGCTCAGAGCCACAAAGCAGTGGCTGGAACAGCTGCAGCTGTACCCATGTCCTGGTGCAGGGAGGGAGCTGCTGCTGGGAGGGAGCTAGCTGGGGTAGGCAGGGACTATGGGTTAGGAGCAAGGGGCACTGGAGCTGCTGTGTGTTGTGACTGAGGGGCAAGGGCACAGGCAGGGGCAGGGCACTGGCATCCCAGTGCTGCTCAGTGCTTCACATCCTGGTGAGTGAAGGGTGCAGCTTTGATTTTACTATGATTAAAAAAAAAAGCAAAGCACTGCTGCAGTGTCCATACCACAGCCCAGACAGCCATGTGGTCCCCATCTGGAACACAGTCATGGGGCTGCAAGTCCAAGGGGACAGATGCTGTTGCACATGGCAGCAGGTCACAGTCAGGCAACAGCCCCCACTGCCAGACTGCTGCAGTGGGTAGAGGATGCAGTGGTCACTCTAGGTTGGGCTCCTTCAGCAGCCCACCTGGCACAAGGGGCTAGTGTCCCCAGATACTAACTGGCTGGGCCTCAGAAGCTCCCTGAGCTGCTTGCCAAGGCAGCTTTTTATTATGCTGGGGCCAGCACAAGTGCTTCTAGGTCCCCCTAGCTGAAGATCCAGGAGGAAATGGGCAGGGTCAGGGTCAGTTTTCCCCAAGTGGCACAATTTTCCCCACACCAAAGTCCATGTTCATGCACATGTGCTGAGGTACAAATCCCTGACACAAATTTGTACAGCTGCTATTTGAGCTGCTGCAAGCACATTTGCCTGCATATATGGACATGCCATATGAGGCAGATCTGGCCCATGGAGCCGGGGCAACACATAGGGGGTGCACAAGGGTGCATATGCACCCCCTGAGAGCACTAGTGCACCCCCTTCCAGGCCATGCTCCCTGTTTAGCCAGCAGGCACGGGGGCAGACGGGAGCACCAGTGTCCCCCCCCATGAGCACCAGCCAGGGAGCGAGGCCACCAGCAAAAGCAGCTGCACTGCTTCTGGAACTGGCCAAGGGACTTCCGGAAGTGGCACAGCTGCTTTCATGGTGAGTGCATTGACCGCTGGGAGCCCCCCTCCAGTCAGTGGGATCAGCCTACGGGGGCCTCCCCCAACCCCGGTCAGCAGGATCAGCAGCCGGGGCCCCCTCCCCGGTTGCTGGCTGGTGTCTGGGGGGCACGTGCTCCACCTGACTCAAGAGGCACCAGACACCCATGCATGGAGCCACATCACCCAGCCCACCCATAAATTTCACAGTATGGAGACCCACTGAGGCATTAACTCCTGTGGCTCTGCAGTGCCTCTTGCCTGTCATCACTCACCCCCACCAGCAGAGATGGAGCCAGATCTGGCTTGTGAGGAGCCATGTGTTCAGCATCCTGCCCAGAGTACCAAACAAGTTTGACAACCCTGCTCTAGACTAGGAGTTAATTCACCTGTCACATGTAACCCCATTACATATCCCTGAAAAGCACATCTCCTCAATTCTGTTGTTCTAATTCAGATGCCCATTAAAGTGATGTCATTTTCCTTTATTTTCATGATTTCTTGGACTAAATACTCATTTATTAACTGTCACAAAATGCCAGTCTGTACCAGGTTCCCACTTGAATAGTTAAACATTCATTCCCATGCCATTCATTCTCAGGGCCCAAAAGAGTAAGCCCTGAGTAATAATACTAAATAGACAAGGAGACGTTTGCCAAGAGAGATGTGCAACTGATTTATAACAAGGAGTACCCCATTCATTCTGATTTATTGTACCATTTTTAATTTGAACTTCACTTTTTCTACACACATTTCTACTAATTAACTGTTTCCTTTTGGTAATAGCAGATATGAGGAATCACACTGCAGGATCCCATGCAGTATTCCATAAATGTGGTATTTGGGGTGTTCCACTGAACTACCTCTACATGCTAACCATTTTTGGTTTTAATACATGAATTTTATAATACTATCAGTAAATGTTACACACTGTTGTTCCATTAGTTTATGCAGCCTTATGTCTTTGGGGTGAATCATCATCTAATTGATAGATAATAAGTTCAATGGGTAGCCAAGAAATTTCCTGATATGTGCAATAGTCAGCTAGCCCTGAGCCAGTATGTTCTTTTGCCAACCCCATCTGCTGCTGCAGTTAGTAATTGATTGCGTCTATCAGCAGTCTTTCAAAGGTGTAGACAAATGTAACAAGAGAAAATTCCAAGTAAATTTCATTTAGAAACATTACCATTGTTATGCTTGTCTACACCCTGAATAACAAGCAGCAGTCCTTAATGAGATGTGAACAGAGAGGGGTTTGCTGAGCTTACCTCATTAAACTAAAAAACTTTAGGAGATGCAAATCATTGAGGCATGTGTTCTACTACAAACAACCACCCTGAAATCAGTTTAGGGAATGCCTTTAATATAGAACTAAATATGATTTGTCAAATGATTGTGCCATTTACATGATTTAAATGGGCATTCTCATAGATTTCATAGATTTCATAGATATTAGGGCTGGAAGGGACCTCAGAAGATCATCAAGTACAGCCCCCTGCCCAAAGGGCAGGAAGTCAGCTGGGGTTATAAGATCCCAGCAAGATAAGCATCCGATTTGCTCTTGAAGGTGTTCAATGTAGGTGCTTGAACCACCTCCGATGGCAGGCTGTTCCAGCCCTTGGGGGCTCAGACAATAAAGAAATTCTTCCTTATATCCAGCCTGAAATGGTCTGTAGTAGTTTATGACCGTTCAACCTCATCATCTCTTGGGGCGCTCTGGTGAACAAATGTTCACCCCTGATAAACTTATAGGTGGCCATAAGATCACCCATGAGCCTGCACTTTTCCAGGCTAAAGAGCCCCATGGTGCTTAGCTTGTCGTCGTAAGGTCTGTTTTCCTGACCCCTGATCATGTGTGCGGCTATTCTCTGGACTCTCTCAAGCTTCTCCACATCCTTTTTGAATTGTGGAGCCCAAAACTGGACACAGTACTCCAGCTGCGGCCTCACCAAGGCCGAGTACAAGGGGAGAATGACGTCCTGGGATTTGCTTGAGAAACATCTATGGATGCAAGCCAGCGTTTTGGTTGCTTTACTGGCCGTAGCATCGCATTGAAGGCTCATGTTCATCTTGTGGTCAATGATGACCCCCAAGTCTCTTTCTTCCATAGTGCTAGCCAGTGTAGCACTGTTAAGCCTATAAGGATGCTGCAAGTTTTTCTTCCCAAGGTGGAGAACCTTGCTTTTTTCAGTGTTAAAAACCATCAGGTTCTCGTCCACCCATTTACTGAGCCTGTCCAGGTCAGCCTGGATCACCCACCTGTCTTCTGGTGTGGATGCTTTGCCCCAAAGTTTGGTGTCATCAGCGAACTTGGCCATTCTGCTCCTGACTCCAGTGTCCACTTCATTAATGAAGACGTTGAACAATATGGGTCCAAGGACAGAGCCTTGAGGGACCCCACTGGTCAAAGGACACCATGATAATTGACTTCCATCAATTACTACCCTCTGGGTTGGACCATGGAGCCAATTTTCCAGCCAGTGGATCATGGTGGACCCAAGCCCACAATTGGCCAGTTTGGCCAAGAGGTGATCGTGGGATACCAGATCCAAGGTTTTTTTTGAAGTCAAGATATATGACATCAATCTCTTCTCCCTTATCCAGGTGATAGGTCACCTGGTCATAGAAGGAAATGAGATTGGTCAAACAAGACCTACCTGCAACAAACCCATGCTGGCTATCCCTTAGGATGCTGGTGTCGGCCAGTCCATTAAGGATGGTCTCTTTAATAAACTTTTCTAAGATTTTCCCCAGGATAGAAGTCAGGCTGATGGGCCTATAGTTAGTCGGATCCACTTTCCTCCCTTTCTTGAAGAGAGGCACCACATTGGCCTTCTTCCAGTCTTTGGGCACTTCACCAGGGCACCAGGAGTTTTCAAAGATCCGTGCCAGGAGCTAAGCTATGATGTTAGTCAGCTCCTTGAGTACCCTGGGGTGTAGATTGTCAGGGCTGGCTGACTTGAAGGTAACCAGCCTCTCAAGCTGTTCCTTCACAAGGTCAGCATTAACGGAGGGCAGAGGATCTCCCTCACCTGGACCTCCCTGTCCTGTAGTGGGCATGGGCATCCCATGGGACTGATGAAAGACCGACACAAAGTACCCATTTAATAGGTTGGCTTTTTCCTGGGTGTCAGTTGCCCCATCTGGTTCAGCAGGGGTCCAATGTTGCCCTTGCTTTTCCTCTGGCTCCCTACATATCTGAAAAAGGACTTTTTATTGTCCTTGATGTTTGAAGCTAGTTGGAGTTCAGTTGCAGCCTTGGCTTTCCTGGTTTGCTACCTGCAGGACCAGACCAGTGCAGAATAATCCTTCTTGGATGTGAATCCCATCCTTCAACCTTTGCAGGCCTTTCTTTTTAACCTCAGGAGGTCTGCTAGATCCCTGGAGAGCCAGGGGGGCTGCTGTGCCTTCTTGCTATCTTTCCCCTGAGATGGAATCCAATTAGCTTATGCATTGAGGATCACTCCCTTGAGGAGCAACAACTCTTTCTGGACTCCCCTCCCCCTGGGGTCATGGTCCCTTAGGACCTGACTGACAAGCCTCCTGAGCTTGTCAAAGTTGGCTTTCCTGAAGTCAAGGACTTCAGTGTTGCTGACTGACTTGCCAGCTTTATGGCAGATGGGGAAGGTGATCAGCTCATGGTTGCTGTCACCCAGCTTCCCATCAATCACTAGGCCACCGATTAGGTCATCCCCAGTAGCCAGTACCAGGTCGAGCAGCACTTTACCTCTCATTGGCCCATAGACTTCTTGAGTCTGGTAATGGTCATCCACACATGAGAGAAAGCTTTGTGACCGCTCGGATTTTGCTGAGTGATCCTCCCACGAGATGTCCGGGTAATTGAAGTCACCCATGACAACCATGGTCCTGGAGCATGCGGCCTCAGCCAGTTCCCAGGTGAACTCCTGGTCAGGCTCTTGACTTTGGGTGGGAGGTCTGTAGTAGCCCACCATTGTGTCCCCTGTGCTTTGTTCCCCATGGATTTTAACCCAGAGGGTCTCCAGTCGCCCACCCTGGTTGCCAATATCAGCTTGCAGGAACACGTAGCTTTCCTTAACATAGAGAGCTACACCACCACCCCTTTTATGTACACAGTCCCTCCTGTACAGGGTATAGCCAACTATACCCAGGGTCCAGTCATGGGTGGAGTCACACCAGGTCTCTGTTATCCCTATGACGTCCTAATTATTTGCATTAAGCAGCAGGATGAGCTCCTCCTGCTTATTTCCCAAGCTCCTGGCATTTATGTATAGGCAAGCAAGTGTCCCCTTGCAGTCTCTTGCCTTGGCCACAGATTGTACCAAGGCTGGGGTATGGGTGGGCTCCCTTAAGTGCCTTGGGCTGCTGGCTTTGCAAGGGTTGCTCAGCGGGCCAGCAGTGGTGGTAGTCCCCTTGGCCCCCAGCAGGCTTAGTTTAAAGCCCGGTGGAGCAGGTCAGCCAGGGGGGAGAGGTGGAGGCCATCTCTTCCCAGCAGCTCGCTGCCTCTCTCACCAAAGAGCGGGCTGTGGTCATGGAAGCCAAAGCCTTCCCTATGACACCAGCGCTGCAGTCTTTGGTTCACTACCTGGATTCTCCTCTCCCTCCTCAGCCCACAGCCTGAGAATGGGAGGATGGATGAGAACACCACCTGTACCCCCAGACCCTTTAGCCCTGCTCCCATATTCCTGTAGTGCCTCATGACCCGGCTGAGAGCACTCCAAGCCATGTCATTAGTGTCCACATGAATGAGGAGCATGGGATAGTGGTCTGTGGGCTGGAGGAGCTTAGGGATCCTCTCCACAATGTCCCAGATGCGGGACCCCGGGAAGCAGCAGACTTTCTGAGCTAAGGGATCGGGGCAGCAGGTTACCCTTTCAGTCCCCCTCAGGATGGAGTCTCCCACAATAAACACTTTATGTTTTGCCTGGGGAAGAGTGGGGGCGGTAGCTGCAGTTGCATCTGTATTGCCTGCGGGAGCTGGCAGCTCAGCAGGCTTAGCTGGAGCAGCAAGAGGTGCGTACCTGTTGCTAAGCTCTGGTGGGCCTTAGGGCCCTTGACCACCTTGGTCCATGCCCCTGACTGGACAGAGTGGGAAGTCTCCCTTGTCCTGTAGGCAGACTATGGTCTACCCTCCGGCTCCCAGGGGAGAAGGGCCTGGCAGTAGGAGGCTTACACCTGTATCTCACTGCCATCTACTATGCAGGGGACAGAATGTATACAGGCTCTTAAGGCTCAATCCAAAATCCATTAAAATGAACAGAAGCTTTCCCATAGATTTCCCTGGTCTGTTGATCAGACCCCTAAAATTCATTTGCCCATGTTAGAGAACCACCACTGTTTGTGAAGACATACAAGCATGTTGAAAAACAAGTCATGCTTGATGTGCTATGGTAGAACTATGGGATTATGCAGTGAAAAACTGTGTTACTGTATGTAATACTTATTTTTTACTCATGGTAAATATTTCCCTCCTAGTCTTCCAAATCCTACCAATTTAGTTTTTCAAAAGAAAATTTTTCAGTTGGGGCAGAAATTAAAGAAACTATTGAACATTAACATTATGCACTGCAATGATAGATAGATAGATAGATAGATAGATAGATAGATAGATAGATAGATAGATAGATAGATAGATAGATAGATGTTAAACTGGAATGGGATGTTGCTTTTAAGCACAATCCATAATAAACAGCTAAATGCCATGCCAGCGCATGGAAAGCTTATGTTTAGGTGAGTGTGGATTTTTTACAGCCTCCCTTCTTATATCATAACTATATCATAATTCAGATTCTGTCAGAGAAGTCTCACATCTTATTATTAGCTTTAAATGTCTCCCAATTTTCAGTGATAAGTCCATACCCAATCTACATTGTCCTTTGATCCATGATTCAGGTGGAAGGAGTGTTTTAACTTCTTCCCTAAGGCTAGGGACAGAAGTTACACATAAATTGGTATGAGTGTTCAGAAACCCATTTCAACCTGTAACAGAACAGAAGTTCAGTGCACATAAACAGGCTTCAAAATGGCCAAACCTGGTTTAAGATAAACCTGGATGAATGTATTAGCAGATTTAGAATAAATCATTCTATAGAACTTCTGTCTCAGACCTACTCCAACTCAAGTTATGTCCCCTTGACATCATCCCACATCATCCCAGGATGCACTGGAGTCCCCACTAACCTTCCATTCCGGGCTAGCCTCAGCTGTGCTGCCTGCTCCACAAGCTGGGGCCAGCCCCACCCCATGGCTGTCAGAGCTCAGACAGCAATGCCTCTCTTCCCAAGCCTTGTCCTGCCTGGACCTGTCATCCCTGTGGGGCAATGGGAGGGGAGCGAGGTGAGGAAACAGAGCCTCAACCCCTGGTCTGTGAGGGTCGTCACCCCCTGGCCCCACATCCTAGGACAAGCTGGCATGAGTCACTGACCCACTGGGAGGAGGGAAAAAGAGCACCTCCTCCTGGCTGACCCCTGAGCCCAGCATCTGCCCATGTGGAAAGAGCCCCAAACTCTGTGGAGTTTCCTCTGGCCAGCCTAGCCCTGGTACCCTACCCTAGCCCTGTTGGCCCAACTGCAGAGGGCAATTCCCTTTCCTTCCACACTGCATGGATGCACCAACATTAGTCACTGACACATCAGACCTCTGTGTGACTCACATAAGCCTGGCCCCACAGGGGAGGAAGTACCCTCATGCCTCCCCCTCCACCCACCTCCACAGCTGGGGAAACCAGAGCTGAGGGTGTCACAGGGTACCAAAAATATTTTTTGTATATCCTGCTGTATGGGCAGTCTGCCCAACTCTCCCCTGCCACTTCTTGATGTTAGCTGTTATAAGGAGTGTTGGAAGCCTCTCCTCCAGCCCCTCTCCGGGCCTTCAGACACCTCAGTCTCACTGTCTGAGCTACCACCCCCCTAGGTTTCTCTCCTGGCTTCTCTCTCGAATGCCAGGCCCTTTGGTCTCTCATCCTGGATCCTTCTGTTCCCCCACCATCCTGACCACTTTCCAAACCCTTGGACCCATCTGGTCCTCCACTCTATTCCCAGCCTTTTCACTGGGTCACATTCTATCCCTGGCCACTCACCAGGCCACTGACCCTTCTGGCCCCACTACACTATTCCCAGCATATCACTGGGGCCTTACCTCTTCTGATCCCACTACACTATTCTCAGACCCCCTACTGGGCATCACTATTCCCAGGACCCGGTCTTCCCTGGCCCAGTGCTTTTCTGTCAGGGTATGCTCCCCTAGCCTTCCCCCTCCACAGGGTCATGTACAAAGCAGTGGGAACTCAGACTTTCCAGGGCCCCATATTCATCTTTCCCTGGGGTGGCCCATACATGGCATTTCATGGATGCTGCCCCACACAGGCAGCCCCACCATGCTAACTAGCCCCAGTAGGGTGTAGTTTCAGGTCTTAGCCAGGACTGCTCTCTGGCCCTCCTGGTCTTGCTCCTGAGCCCTCTCTGGGCTCCCCCTTTGGTGTCATCTACCTCTCTCAGACTAGGCCACCTAGACCCAGATCAATCTCACCTCCACGCCCCCTTGGCTCTGTCTCTCTCTTGGACCCCTTACCTTCAGCTGTTCTCCTCAGATAGCCCAGTATTTGCCATCTTCATCCTGGGCCACATGCACTTGGACCCCTTCCTCTCAGCTGTGGCCCCACAGGCCTTCAGCTTCTCCTAGATCCTTGCCCCACCTCAGGCCAGTTGAGAACTCCCAGCCTCTCCCAGCTTTGGCAGTCTCTGCTGTGGTCTATTTCACCCTTTTGGCCCCTCCTGGGCCCTGGCCCCAAACAAGTCAGTTGAGATTCTGTAGGTCAGTCCTTCTGCTGTCAACCCTCTCTCACATATGTGTCCACCCCCTCAAGTCCCTCCCTAGATCTCTCCCTCTCTGGACTAATCTGACACCTCCCATAAGTCCTACAAAAGCAGCCCCCCACTCTCTTAATAGACCTAGCCTCTCAATACACCCCCATGCTCTCAGCTACATTCTATCTGGGCTCATCCAACCTCTCCATAGACCCTCAGATACTCAGCCTCTCTCTCAGGGTTCCCCTGGCCCCTATACTCTCTTCGGACTCATCCAGCCTATCAATAGGCCTCCAGATGCTCAGATCCTCCCTAAAGTCAACTAACTTCAGTTGGCTAAAAACAGAAATGTAACTCGGGTGCACCCAAGTAATGTGCTCCCCTCTCCAGATAGAATAAATGTGTGGCAGGTAGGAGTGCTGTGAGAGGGATTTGCAATATGCAGGCCAGAGCCCTCTACTCCCTATAGAATCAGGCCAGGACAAGAGATACTTAACTATATACAGATTTATTAATACATACAAAAATTAAGGGAATTGATATTAATAAACACATATATACAAATATACAATTATCATAAAATATTATGTTCCTACAGATAAAGGATGAAAGATTACACCCCTTCAGGTAGCCCCAAACAATGTGTTGATAATCAGTTGATTTAAAATAGACCAACAACAGGTAAGTACAGTTGAGCACATATAAATACAATTAAACAACAGTCAAAACACAAATATACATAAGTTATTATAGGTAAGTAGATATAACTATCAGGGAAGGGGTCCCAGTAAGTCCCTTTGCAAGTTTATACTTAACACTCTATTGAACTGATGCCCAGGAAAAAGCCAACCTATTAAATGGGTACTTTGTGTCAGTCTTTCATCAGTCCCATGGGATGCCCATGCCCACTACAGGACAGGGAGGTCCAGGTGAGGGAGATCCCTTCCCTCCGTTAATGCTGACCTTGTGAAGGAACAGCTTGAGAGGCTGGTTACCTTCAAGTCAGCCAGCCCTAACAATCTACACCCCAGGGTACTCAAGAAGCTGGCGAGCGTCATACCCCGGCCCCGGCACGGATCTTTGAAAACTCCTGGCGCTCTGGTGTAGTGCCCGAAAACTGGAAGAAGGCCAATGTGGTGCCTCACTTCAAGAAAGGGAGGAGAGTGGATCCGGCTAACTACAGGCCCATTAGCCTGACTTCTATCCTGGGGAAGATCTTAGAAAAGTTTATTAAGGAGGCCATCCTTGAGGGACTGGCCCAGGCTAACATTCTAAGGGATAGCCAGCACGGGTTTGTTGCAGGTAGGTCTTGTTTGACCAATCTCATTTCCTTCTATGACCAGGTGACCTATCATCTGGACAAGGGAGAAGACATTGTTTCATATATCTTGACTTCAAAAAAGCTTTTGATCTGGTATCCCATGATCACCTCTTGGCCAAACTGCCCAGTTGTGGCCTTGGCTCCACCACGATCCACTGGCTGGGAAATTGGCTTCGTGGTCGGACCCAGAGGGTTGTGATTGATGGCAGTCACTCATCGTAGTGCCCTGTGACCAGTGGGGTCCCTCAAGGCTCTGTCCTTGGACCCATATTGTTCAACGTCTTCATTAATGAAGTGGACACTGGAGTCAGGAGCAGAATGGCCAAGTTCGCTGATGACACCAAACTTTGGGGCAAAGCATCCACACCAGAAGATAGGCGGGTGATCCAGGCTGACCTGGACAAGCTCAGCAAATGGGCAGATGAGAACCTGATGGTGTTTAACACTAAAAAATGTAAGGTTCTCCACCTTGGGAGGAAAAACCTGCAGCACCCTTATAGGCTTGGCAGTGCTACGTTGGATAGCACTACAGAAGAAAGAGACTTGGGGGTCATCATTGACCACAAGATGAACATGAGCCTGCAGTGTGATGCTGCAGCTAATAAAGTGACCAAAACGCTGGCTTGCATCCATAGATGCTTCTCGAGCAAATCCCGGGACGTCATTCTCCCCTTGTACTCGGCCTTGGTGAGGCCGCAGCTGGAGTACTGTGTCCAGTTTTGGGCTCCACAATTCAAAAAGGATGTGGAGAAGCTTGAGAGAGTCCAGAGGAGAGCCACACGCATGATCAGGGGTCAGGAAAACAGATCTTACGATGACAGGCTGAGAGACTTGGGACTCTTTAGCCTGGAAAAGCACAGGCTCGGGGTGATCTGATGGCCACCTATAAGTTTATCAAGGGTGACCACCAGGATATGGGGGAACGTTTGTTCACCAGAGCACCCCAAGGGATGACGAGGTCGAACAGTCACAAACTCCTGCAAGACCATTTTAGGCTGGACGTAAGGAAGAATTTCTTTACTGTCCGAGCCCCCAAGGTCTGGAACAGTCTGCCAGCGGAGGTGGTTCAAGCACCTACATTGAACACCTTGAAGAGTAAATTGGATGCTTATCTTGCTGGGATCCTATGACCCCAGCTGACTTCCTGCCCTTTGGGCAGGGGGCTGGACTCGATGATCTCCCGAGGTCCCTTCCAGCCCTAATGTCTATGAAATCTATGAAATCTATGAACTATACATCATTAAATGTTTACAACATATAAGACGATCACTCACAAAATATAAGGCACTTCAATAAAAGGTCAATCTCAATTCTATAATTACCCCATGGCTCAGACTGACCACGGGGGCATAGGCTGCGCTACAGCATGCAGAGGAAAGAGAAACCCTTTGTGATCCCCGACCTGTGGCAGGCCCAGGGACACCTTCCTAAGGTAATTCCAGATCCTGGGAGCTCCTTTCAGCTCAAACTTCCCCGAGGACCAATTGCTTCACTGCCAGGGTAGCTCCCCTCCCCTGTGGGAATCCCTTCCAACAACTCACGACTCCACGGGCATGAATGGGTGGTCCTCATCCCCTCAACTGAGGCGCTTCTCACATGTGGGGCTTCCCAGGCCAACACCCACCGGTGGCCCCGTGCACTGTCGCATGCACTGAGGGCTTGGCCTTCTGTTCACAGTTGGGGGATCAAGCCACCTTCTGCAGCTACAAGGCCCTAGGTCCCCACTTGGGACCAGCCGTGCACTGTGCTCCCAAGGTCAGGGTCCTGCTGAACCACACCACAGCAAACTGCTGGCTTCCGGTTCCCAGCCTCATGCCAGAGGTTGCAGACCAGAGCTGCCTCGTGCCATTCCTAGGGTCTGGGCTCCATGTACTGGCCATGCACCGAGTCCCTGGCCTCATGCCAGGGGTTGCAGATCTGAGCCACCTCATATATGGCTCCCAGGATCTGTGCTCCATGCACTGAGCCATACACTGACACTGTGTTCCCTGGTTCCCCAGGTCCCACATCCTTTAGTAGTGGGGGACCCAAAACTGGACACAGTACTCCAGATGTGACCTCACCGGTGCCAAATAGAGAGGAAGAATCATTTACCTTGATCTGCTAGCAACACTCCTACCTACCAATTCAGCCCAGTGTGCCATTCTTTGCAACAAGAATACACTGTTGGCTCATATTCAGCTTACTGTATCCCCCAGGTCCTTTTCTGCAGAGCTGCTGCTTAGCCAGTCAGCCCCCAGCCTGTAGCGGTGCATAGGATTGGTCTGTTCTAAGTGTAGGACTTTGAACTTGTCCTTGTTGAACCTCATGAGATTTTTTTTTTGGTCCAATTCTCCAATTTGTCATGGTCTCTCTGAATCCTAGCCCTACCCTCCTGAATATCTACTACTCCCCCCTGCCTTTGGTGTCATCTACAAACTTGCTTAGGGTACACTTTATCCCGTCTTCCAGGTCATTAATGAAGATATGAACAAAACCAGCCCCAGAATCAATCCCTGGGGCAGTTCATTTGATACCAGCTGCCATCTAGGCATCAAATCATTGACTACTACCCTCTGAGCCCAATGCTCCAGCCAGTTTTCTACCCACTTTATAGCCTATTCATCCAACCCATACTTCCTTAGCTTCTTTGCTTCTAAATCATCAATGACTGTCTTACATGTTCATATTTAAACACACACAATATTATTATAGTTTGACATCAAAGAATGGTTATGCATCAGAAGCCTCTCTTTAAGAATCTGAAGTATCCAGGATTATTTTGTACTGATATTAAATAGCTCGATGCTCTTTTAGGTCAGGAAATAAGAGTGGGATTTTCCTTTCACTCGTATTGGATTTACTTCTCCATAACTCTACTGATTCTCATTATTCTAGATTTCCGCAAGTGTAACTGACCATAATTAGGCTCACTGAAGCTCAGTTTTCCATGGTTTTTAAGTGAAGTTAGGGTATCAGCCAGTATGCCAACAAGTATTGCTGAATATGCTTAATGAAATGCTAAAAGACCTTCTAATATTATGAACCTAAAGAACAGTCCATTAAGTGGTCTCAAGATGCACTAAGTGCATCTGTATGACTTCTTGATCATACAGGCACTTCAGAAGGTAGTCAGCCAAGAACATAATGGTAGCATATTTAATTTGGTTTTAAAATCTTTTTATGTTATTTTGCATTACTTATCAAATCTCTTGCAACAAAAGGCATTAATCACAGAAGTTCAAGAACCCATTGCTTCCTCCCCAGTGAATTGGAGAAGCTAGAGACTTCTTCAATTCCATAATTCAGTAAGTCTGTCTTTATTTGTTTCTATTTTTAAATACCAGTGCTTGTGGTGATTTATATTTTTTTCTATTTCTGGAATTTGCAGTGCTTGGTCTTGCTTGTACAAGGCCATTTATCTTCCTTGCAAGAGAAGAACTGAACTGAAGAGAATTATATATACTCTAAAGATGATGACTCAGTTTTGAGGATGACGACATCATTCATTTTGATTAAGTGAATATTTTGAACATACAAGTGTCTAAGAAAACAGTATTACTTCCCTGCATATAAAAACCTTGAATGTACAGTACAGTTTTTATCTATTTTATATCAAGATTACATAATGCTTATGCTACCTCTATTGCTTACATCTTCATGTTACCAAAAACTATAAATTTGATGAGATGTCGGTTCAGAGCAACTACTCTCAAATTTGTAAAACTGTGGATGCCATGCAGGGTATACAGATTCAAAAATGAAAATTCTTACAATGTATAAATTAACAATTGCAGACCAACCCTTAGGAAAGTATGAAAACAAAAAGTTCATACTTGATGGACAGAGCAAAATTTTAACAGTATTAAGAACATAGGAATTAGCACTAGAACAAAAACAATTTTCCATCCTCCCTGGTATCCTCTGGCAGCAGCAAGTTGAAAATTTAAGAAAAAGGGAAAAATACATTTAATTTTGTTATATAGAAAAGTGTATATGTAATTATATATTTATATGAATGTTATTATATTAATGCAATTATATTAATTATATATAATATTGAATATATTAATATATACATAATATCTTGATTATTATGATTAATTGTCTAACATCTCCCTGTTTCCATCTACAGACCAGTTCATGTCCTGAATTATAAAATTCTCAATTTTTGTCTTTGATATTTTAAACAAAATACAAACAAAATATTAAAATATTTACATACTAGTTTTGATAAATCAGTTTAATGTATTTCATAGACATAAGGGCTGGAAGGGACCTCAGAAGATCATCAAATCCAGCCCCCTGCCCCAGGGGCAGGAAGTCAGCTGGGGTCAAAGGATCCCAGCAAGATAAGCACCCAAATGTTTCTTAAAGGAGTCCACAGTAGGTGCTTGCACCACCTCTGGAGGCAGTCTGTTCCAGGACTTGGGGACTCAGACTGTAAAGAAGTTCTTCCTTATGTCCAGCCTGAAAGGGTCTTCGAGGAATTTGTGACCATTTGAACTTGTCATCCCTTTGGGGTGAACAGGCATTCCCCCAGATCCCCTTATATACTTACAGGCTGCCACCAGGTCCCTGCTGAGTGTGCATTTTTCCAGGGTGAAGAGTCCCATGGCGTTCAGAAATTAATTTAGTAACCTAGAAATGAACTTAAAACAATTATTGACCTTCCAAGGTATTCTATAGTAGATATTATTTTCGCCATGAGTTAATTAGTATAAAACTTCAAGTAAATTTGTTTTAAATTTCTAATCTCCTTCTCCTGCCTCCTACCCACATATCATAATAGCCTTCCATACTTTTACCAAAACATGGATGTGCCTGTCATCCACTGTAGACTTTTCTTCCTACCCTGCCATCAGTTCCTGTCAGGATAGATCTTTCTACTTGGGTCCTAGTTTATAAGGCTTTAAAACAGGAAAGGCCCAAGATCTGAGCTTTTGGGGTAGATAATCTCCATCCCCAGCTCTTCTTCACTGAAGAATGTAAAGGCTGAGTACCATTTTTCCAAAAATAGTGTGCCTAGCCTTCCATTTCTAAGGACAGACATCTTTAGGTATAATGCTATCCCAGCAAATCAAAGCCTTTAAAGGATACAGTACAACTTAATTACAACAAAGACTCACTTGTAACAATGCCAGCATCAGGAACCATTTTTTTAATTTTGATAATGCACTACATTGACTAAACCTATTACATCAAACAGCCTTTTTTAACAAACTTTTCTCCTAGTCCCATGGAGCTTCATTATAATGAGCCTGTTCTGTAATTCACTAGCAACAGATTACCTCCTGTTCACAGGAAAGATATTTGCTGATCTTTATTCCTACTGTCCATCCAGAAAGGACAGGCATGAAATTAGAATTTAATTTCAACTATTCTTGTGACCAAAGCCCAGATCCCCAAAAGTATTTATGCGCCAATTCCAATTTAGATGTCTAACATCCCACTGATTCCCCACTTGGATTTGAAATCAGTGGGAAGTTAAATGCTTTGAATGCCCTTGTGGACCTTGGACCCAAGACCAAATGCAAAGAACATTTAATGGTTAAATCTAAATGGTAGTTAACAGTTATTCAACTGTAGTTGAATAAGCTGTCTTTAATCTTTTCATTCTTTTTTTTCTTCAGTGATTCTTAATTTTACTTAAAATATAAAAAGGAGCTAGAAAACACACTGCCTCTGGTCTGCCAAACCAAATTTTAATTGAAGGCACAATACATAACCTATGCTTTCAAGTTCATATGCACTAGCACAATGCTGCAATGTTTAGGTTACATATACTCCAGGGGAATAGTAGCTCCTTTAAAAATAGAGAATATCAAATTCTTCTTTACAAGACAGCATCTGTGAAATTCCAAGCAGAGCCCAGCATACGTGTAATAAAGAGGATATCCCCAAGCAGACACAAGAATATAGTTTCTACAGTGCAATAAAGGGTACAGTAGTAGATCTCATGCACAAGTCTTTAACTCACAGTTCTCTTTAAAATGCTAAGTAGGAACTGTCTGGTTAAAACTGTAGAATATCAAATTAAAAATATTCCTTTAAAATGACAAAAGCCACATCTCTGATACAGATGAGAATTCACCATCTGTCATTATGATCTTCAGGGTAAGCATTAATGTACATGCTACCCATTCCTGTAAAAAAAAGTGCGATTTGCTTTCTACTTTGATGTATTTTAGTAGCATCTGCTCTGCAGCTCCATTTCCTATTATTAGTTAAGGAATTACACAATGAAAGGAGTCTAGTGAACCTTAGGTTACATTTTTGCTTTAGACTGCAGCATAACTTAAAGCAGTATATCCTGTTCCACAGAATTCTGGTGTTCCAAAATAGGTCAGCAGGGGTTTTGCAAAGAGTTTGAGAGTAATGGCAAACCTGACTGAAACAAGGTGTGCCACCATTGGGAGGCTAGGTCACCTGCTCCTCATCAGATCACATGGACCATGGAGCCAGGGTAGGGGTTCCAGTGCAGAAGTGATATGAAAGGGTTCTATTACTTTAGGAAGTTTGAAAACCACTGGTTTCAGGTTTTAGACAAAGTTCCTCAGATACTGGAAGCAATTTAGCTGTAGAAGCACAGGGCTCCATGTAGGCTAATTAATTTGCTTCTTGCCTGGGTAAATTAACCTATACTAAATTTCATGATGCTGTAGCATAGGAGTGGGCAAAATACAGCCCACCAGGCACTCTCATCTAGCCCATGACACCCACCCCCACCAATGAATTATGCCCTGCCCAGCCCTTCCCCACCCCCCACAAGGCTGGGAGCGAAGCACCCACATGTACACCCCCCCAATGTACCCTATTGCATTTCACTCCCACCCTCTTGGGCAGAAGGGACATGTCCAGCCAGCAGCAGCTTCCAGCCAGGGCTCCTGCTGTGGCTGTCCCATGGGAACCTGCTTGGCTTCCTGGAAGTCCAACTCACTTGCGGCAGCAGGTAGGGAAGCAGCAGGGCTGGTGGTGGGGTCGAGTTGCAGCTGGGCGGAAGCACGGAGCACAGCATGGAGAAGTCAGGGCACTCATGCCTGGTGGGCCATGGCTCCAGCCAGCTTTGTGTGGGGGGAGCACAGCCTACCCAGCTGCCTCTATCACCTGGGCTTTGCACCACATGCTTGCAGCTCCAGCACTCACAGCAGGGGAAGTCCCACACCAGAGCCTGCCCCGTGCTGCACAGTTCCCCACACCCTGCTGGGAGTGGAGGGAGCCCCATTTCCTGCTCCCCATGGAGTCCAGCATGGGGCTTCCCCACTGAGTTTGCAGGAGATGCAGGTATATGGCACTGAGCTCCTGTGATAGATGCAGCCAGTGCTGTGGGTAAGGAGTTCATCCCCAGTACAGCTTGCCCAGCCATCTCTATCCCAGGGGCTCTGCACCACATACCTGCAGCTTCTTTACTCACAGTGGGGAACCTCCATGCTGGATTTCATAGGGAAGCAGGAGGCAAGGCTCCCTCCACTCCTGGTGGAGTGCAGGGACTTACACAGCAGGGGCGGGCAAGGCAGCCGCCTCTAGCACAGGGCTTCCCCCACTGTGAGTGCAAGAGCTCCAGGCCCTCAGCGCATGGTGTGAAGCCCCAGCGATAGAGGTAGCCAGACAGGCTGCGCTCTCCCTCAACCTCCCCCACATCCAGTGCTGGCCGGAGCCATGCCCCACTGGGCACAAGTGCCCTTACCTCCCTGCCTGCTGCCGCCAGCAGCAGGGGCTGCACACCATCTGGAGGAGTGGGGGAGGGGCCCCTACAGCCCCACCCTCCTTCACACCCCACACACCCATACCCTGCCCCCACAACCCCCATCTACATATGCATACACCCCAACATACCCTATGGCCCCTACACAGCCACCCTCTCACAACATAACCACACACTCCCACACCCTACCGTACACACACACACACGCACATGCACACTCAACCAAACCCCACTCCATACGCACACAATATAAAAGAGTGACACTTTGTTTTTTAGTTATTATGCAATCCCTTCTATATACAGTATGCAATCACAAGTCATGACAAATATTTTTTGTAATAACATTTAAATACATTATAGTCGGTGCTTCACTTCTAGTGTATGATTGGATTTTTTTCTGATTCTAAAATGGCAAACCCCCCTCCCAAAAGGAGTATTTGGGGAGGTAGAGGGGCAGCAAGGAGAAGGACGTGGTGGGAAAGGTCAGGGGTTAGGAGGTAGGACTTGTGGTCCAAATGTGGTGACCAGGGGATGGCACAACTGTCAAGAGGTGGGGCTGCCTATGTCGCCCCCAACAGCTCAACAAAATTTGTTAAGAGTCCCTCCACCCAAAATAATTGCTCACCCCTGGTGTGGCAGGTCTGTTTCCAGTACCCGAGCTAGGTTTAAAAAACAAACCAACCCCTAGCTCAGCTATTCCTAAAGCACTCTATATACTTATAGAGGAACCAACCAGCTGGATAACATGTTTCAAAGTTACAAATAAATTTCTGGAAAGAGAGAAGCCTCTGCTTTCCAGAAAATGAAAAGCAATTGTTGTGGACAATGAGAACCTATGACAAATTATAATGTACCATCTCAGGGGTCTACCTTTTCAGAAATGATTTTGTTTTGCTACTTACATTTTTAGAAGCTTAAAATGAAACATCCTGAAGGAGCCCCAGTTTTCTGGAAGTGTTGAACCTATCCCTCTGAGAATATATCTATACTTACAGTGCCCCAGGCTGAACATTCAAAATGGGAAACCCCCAAATCAATAGCAACTTCAAATAAAAATAGGTGGCCTGCTATTTGTATGAAGGAAATTGAGAGGGCTTCCATAGTCCGCAAAACCATTCACCTGACCAATTTAGAATGATGAGAGCACCGAATTGCTCTCAGGCTGTGCGACAAATCTCACTGTCACAATTCCTATTTGTCGATTTGCAATCACAAGTTCAGTCAAATCCCCATGTATAAGACAGAGATGTTTACATTTACTTTAAAAAGTCATCTCTTGTAACCTAATTCTTTCACAATTGTCTTTTGTTCAGCCTGCAAGTAACATTTACTTCAATTCTTCATAACCCCTTGAGAATTTGATTCCTTGCTTCTGGAATTGTATAAAATATGTGCACAGCCTGTCAGCAGGTCACGTGTTTTCTGCCAACCAAGTCTAATAGATTTTTTACTTTTCATCAGTGGATTTTGAAACAGCATGTAGTCTGCCAAATTTGCTAAAAAGCTTTCTACAGTATCACATTTTCAAAATATTCATCCTGTCAAAGCCACAGCTCAATATGTCTGCTAAATTAAGAATCTGTGAGAAGTGTGCAACAGTGTTGGCATTCATTCTGAAAATAATAAGTATGTCAACAGAGAGGGTGGGAAAAAAGAGAAAGAGAAAGTGCAGTTATCTTAAATATAATTTGCTAAAATCTGAAGAACCTGCAGGAATTGTGTGTGAAAGTATGATTCAATTTCAAATGAATGCCCCCAGGATTCCAGGTGTAAATATAAACATATAAATATAACATGAAATATAAAATAGGTTTCATGTAGAAGAATGACACTGAAGAAAAATTAAAAGTAACACTTGACTGCAACAGTGATCAATATTAATGCAAAAAAAAGTTATTAACTATTATAATCTATCCTTTAAAATGTTAGCTCATTGCAAATTTTCCTATATCTTTCCTGAATGTTAATACCTACAACTTTCATCCACAATGTTGGAAAACTATACTTCTATATGATTATGGGTAATTTTTTTCATTGCTTATTTTAATAATTGATATGTATAGGGAAATAGAAAAAAAATTCTGGGAGTTTTCTGTTAACCAAAATACATCTCAAGTGCCAACAAGACAATGTTTATACTTACTGTGAAATACAGCTTGTCTAACTTTTACTTTTCTATGCTACCATATTTACTTGCGTACCATATACACTTTTTCCCAAAAATAGCCATCCAAAATTGGGGTGTGATTTCAAGCAAAAGAGCTGATTTCCACATCAGAATGGAGGCCTGGGGATGCTGGAATGGCTGTTGGGGGCTGGTTCCCTCAAGACTTTAAGGAGTAGCATGTCTGCTGCACAGCCGAAAGTTAGAGGCCGAAAGTTGTCAGTGGCTGTGGCAGGGCTAAGCCTCTAGTTTTCATCTGCGCAGAAAGGAAAGATGAGGAGTGCTGATGAGTAGAATTTACCACTGCTTCAGGCAACCAGAATTCAGCCAAAAAAGGTGCATGTCTTATTTGGAAGTGTGAGGTATATGTGTTATGCTATGATTTTGATACTGCATACAACTTGCGGTTATTAGGGTTCCTTGTGTAAACTATTTATTAGAAACCTTTACCTGCATGCTTAAAATGTACAAAAGAGAGGTAGACCATAAAGTCAGGGACCTCTTGGTCAGCAAACAAAAAGCCAAGAGCATCTCCTCGGAGATAAAGAAGTTAAAGAAGTTATCTTTTTATTTCAAGAAAACAAATCCTTTAACATACATATTTTGTAACAATATCTTGACTTTCAAAGAGTAAGGATGATCCATTCTAGTGCAAAGAAATTGAGGAAAGTAGTATCAGAACTATAAATTATGACATTAAAATCAGGTTAATTTGTTGTCCCCAAGAAATAATGACAAATCATAGGCCATGGAAGGCTTAGCCCCCCCACTCCCAACTCATTTTGAAGCAGCCGGCAACATCAGCAGCACCATAGCACCACCGTCTTGCAGCGCCAGGCAACTCTTAGTGTGCAGCCAGGCCAGAGTCACACCCACGCTCAGCTCCACACAGCTCCATTCCTCCAGTGCCACCACCACACCTTGCCACCATAACACAATACCCAGCACCCCCACCACATGCTCCTCACTCCCCGCCCCCCCCAATAATATTTTTTTTCCACCACTTATGATGACAATTATTCATCCAAGAGTGACTTTTTGAGATACATTCTGTATGCCATATCAGGACACAGTAAAGAAAGATATTTGATGAATATATGAATAAAATGAAGAATAAAATATATTACAGAAATGTTAAGCGAAAAAATATAGCCTCGCTTACTGTATGAGAAATATATGATAACTGCTTAATTTATTACATATTCAGTGCTCTATGAACCTTAGATGGCTTGAAAAGTCCTATGGAGGATACCTTTTCACCCAACTAATTACCAGGAGCAAACACTCCTGTGATTTAAATTGTGTCTGGCTTTGTAAATGACTAACAGCATTTTAATGTATGATGAATTTACCAAAGTATTTTTGAGTACAAATCAATGGGACTCTGGTCTATATTCAGTGCACCAATTAATAAGACACTGGTGATAAATTATCCCATTGACAAATTAACTTTCACCCCATGTCACAAGTGGGGTCTTATTCCATTCCCTTTTGCAAGCAAAAGCTTCTTCGTTAAACCTCAAAGTTTATCTCTATACTGTCTCAGCAGCTTCTGGGAAATTTTTTAAGTCTCTCTCACTTTGACACCCAATTTCTTCCCCTCTGTCCACTGCTTTCCCAAGGGTGGGAGGGGGGAGCTCAGAGCCTCTCCTGCCTTACCCCATGTAGGAAGTACCCAGCTTGGCCCTGCATTTACCAGAGAGATGACTGCCAGGCTGCTCTGCAGTCCACAGGATCCCAAGATATCCTAGGATTAAGCAACAGGCCTGCAAGCAGGCAGCATGTCCCCCTGCATGCTCATCTCCTCACCCCACATCCAGGCAGAAAAGTGACGCACTCCCCATGCACCCATTCCCTGAGTAGGGCTGAGAGCAGGAAGCCAGGCACCACCTGGACCATCTTGTGCTACTGCTAGTTGTCCTCAAGGAATGCCCATTTCATGCACCCTCTGGTTCACAGCAGGTTACCCCAGGTGGGGTAATGAAGTCTGAGGCCAGCAGCTGTGCTGACCCCAGAAACCTTGCCTAGGGTCCTGGGGGCCTAGGGTGGCTGCCGCCATGGTGCTTCTGCAACTGGGAGCCTGGCTGCCAGCCAGAGTATGGCTCCAGCTGGCCAGGCTCCAGTTTTGGGTGGGGCATCTGCTCCCATGTGCATCATCCCACTTTTTTTCAGTGTGGGTTTTTTTGACCCTGGGATTTACCACGGTCAATCCTCCCCTCCCCAATACTGCAAAACAGCAGTGTGGGGAATGCCTGCATGTGAGGTGTGTAGTAGGGCTGTGCAAAATGGAAGCGTTTCATTTCTACCAGCGTTTCGACGTTTCAACAGAACAGTGTTTCATTTTGACTTTTTTTTTTTGAGTCAAAACAGCTGTTCCGTTTTGTTCTGTCGAAACGTTTTGCCATTTCGACCCTGTTTCAATGGTTCACCCATAGGATATAATGGGGAAGGTCAAAAGAGGCTATAACTTTGTCAGTTATGGCCAGATTTGGATGAAACTTGCAGGACTGGTAGCCCCTTCTTAGGGCATAAAACCTGCCATGGTTCAAGGAGATAGAGTAGGGAGTTCTGAGAAACTGCACCACAAAATCCTGAAAGCTAAACTTGTGTCAGGTGTATGTGTTAAGACACCGTGGTGTCAAAATTGCAGGCATGCTAGCCCCTGCTGAGGCCACAAAGCTTGCTAAGTTTCAAAGAGATACATACAGGGAGTTTGGGAAAACTGCACCCCAAAATCATGAAAGTAAAACTCATGTCACTTGTATGTGTTAAGCTGCAGTAGGAAACTGGCTGACCTCCTGCGTCTTAAAAGGAAAACCTATAAAGGATGGAGGACAGGATCTGCCACCAAGGAGGAATACTCTGCTTTAGTCTGGACTTCCAGAGAGCAAATCAGGAAAGCCAAGGCTGCGATGGAACTCCAGCTAGCTACAAATATCAAGGAAAATAAAAACTCCCTTTTTAAATATGTGGGGAGCCAGAGGAAAAGCGAGGGCAACTTTGGACTTCTGCTAAACCAGATGGGGCAACTGACAACTGACGCCCAGGAAAGAGCAAACTTGCTAAATGGGTACTTTGCATCAGTTTTTCATCAACCCCATGGGACGGCCCTGCCCACTATGGCCCGGGTGAGGGAGATTCCTTACCCTCCGTCGAAGCTGACCTCGTGAAGGAACACCTCGACAGGCTGGATACCTTCAAGTCAGCTGGCCCTGATGGGTTACACTCAAGGGTACTCAGGGAGCTGGCAAACATCATAGCTCAGCCCCTGGCATGGATCTTTGAGAGTTCTTGGTGCTCTGGTGAAGTGCCTGATGATTGGAAGAGAGCGAATGTCATGCCTATCTTCAGGAAAGGGAGGAAAGTAGATCCGGCTAACTACAGGCCCATCAGCCTGATGTCTATCCTGGGGAATGTCTTCGAAAAGATTATCAAGGAGGCAATCCTTAACAAACTAGCTGAAGGCAATATCCTGAGGGATACCCAGCATGGGTTTGTTGCGGGCAGGTCTTGCTTGACCAATCTCATTTCCTGTTATGACCAGTTGACTTATCACCTGGACAAGGGAAAGAGATCAATGTCGTATACCTCAACTTTAAAAAAGTCTTCCATCTGGTATCCCATGATCACCTCTTGACTAAACTGGCTAACTGCAGCCTTGACATCACTATGATCCGCTGGCTGGGGAACTGGCTCCGTGGTAGGACCTGGAGGGTGGTGGTCGATGGGAGCCAATCGTCTTGGTTTGCTGTGACCAGTGGGGTCCCTCAAGGCTCTGTCCTAGGACCTATACTGTTTAACATCTTCATCAATGATGTGGACATTGGTGTCAGAAGAGGACTGGCCAAGTTCGCCGACACCATCAAACTCTGGGGTAAAGCATTCACACCTGAGGACAGGAGGATGATCCAGGCAGATCTGGACTCATGAAATGGGCAGATGAGAACCTGATGGTGTTCAACACCGAAAAATGCAAGGTTCTCCACCTTGGGAAGAAAAACCTGCATCATGCTTATAGGCTCAGTAGTGCTACGCTGGTTAGCACTACAGATGAAAGGGACTTGGGGGTCATGGTTGACCACAAGATGAACATGAGCTTCCAGTGTGATGCTGCAGCTAGTAAAGTGAGCAAAACACTGGTTTGCATCGATAGACGCTTTCAGGCAGATCCCAGGACATCATTCTCCCGCTGTACTCGGCCTTGGTGAGGCCGCAGCTGGAGTACTGCGTCCAGTTTTGGGCTCTGCAATTCAAAAAAGATGTGGAGAAGCTTGAGAGGGTGCAGAGGAGAGCCACGCACATGATCAGACATCAAGAAAACAGATGTTATGATGACAGGCAATGGGGCTATTCAGCCTGGAAAAGTGCAGACTCAGGGGTGATCTGGTGGCCACCTATAAGTTTATCGGGGTGCTCATCAGGATCTGGGGGAACGACTGTTCACCAGAGCCCCCCAAGGGATGACAAGATTGAACAGTCACAAACTCCACTGACACCATTTCAGGCTGGACATAAGAAAAAACTTCTACACAGTCCAAGCCCCCAAGGTTTGGAACAGACTGCACCTGAGGCAGTTCAAGCATCCACTCTGAACGCCTTCAAAACACATTTGGATGCTTATCTTGCTGGATGCTATGATCCCTGCTGACTTCCTGCCCCTGGGGCAGGGGACTGGACTCGATGATCCTCCGGGGTCCCTTCCAGCCCAAATATCTATGAAATCTATGAAAACTACAGGGAGGGTAGCCCCTGGTGAGGCCACAAAGCCTGCCAAGTTTCAAGGTGATAGGTGCAGGAGTTTGTGGGGAACTGAACCTCAAGCTGCTGACAGGCAAATTTGTGATATTGATGACACTGTGTGTGTTAAGGTGCAGTGGGCTGAAAACTGCAGGGGTGGTGGCGCCTGCTGAGGCCACAAAGTCTGACAAGTTTCAAGGAAATAAGTGCACGAGTTTGGGGGAAACTGCACCTCAAGCAAAACTCATGACATGGGTGCTTGTGCAACTGTGTATGTCTTGGGGCACGGTATGGGGGGGGTGGGGAACTATTGCAGGCCTGGCTGCTAAGCTACTGTGTTACCAGTTACCAAGTAATCATGATTTTCACTCAGGAACCACATCAATACATAGTACCTAGCTACTATATAATGACTTAACGAGCATGGATTTACACCTACAAAACTGTGGCTGAGGAGAGGAAATAATCAATACAGACAATCAACTGCCCCGAGACAAAGACAGTCAGTTGCACCAGCACCCATGTCACAAGTTTCTTCTGTCAGCAGCTAGGGGTGCAGGGCTTCATAATCCCCCTGCACTGATCTCCTCGACAGCTGGCAGGCTTTGTGGCTGCAGCACATCCCTGCAGCTTTCATCCTGCTGCGCCTTAACAAACACAGTGACATCCATATCATGCATTTTGCTTATCCGCAGCTTGTGGTGCAGTTTCCCCCAAACCCTTGTACTTATCTCCTTGAAACTTGGCAAGCTTCATGGCCTCAGCAGGGGCTAGCATTCCTGTAGTTTTGACCCTGCTGTGGCTTGATACATACACATGACACAAGTTTAGCTCTCAAGATTTTGGGGTGCAGTTTCTCTGAACCCCCGGGAACCTATCTTCTTGAAACTTGGCACACTTTATGCTCTCAGAAGGGGCTACTATTTCTGCAAGTTTTATCCAAATCTGGCCAGAAATGACAAAGTTATAAGCTGTTTTGACCTTCCCCATTATAGCCTATGGGCGAAACATTGAAACAGGGTCAAAACGGCAAAACATTTCGACTTGCCTCGTTTTGTTTCAAGGCTCTTTTAATCATACCTGTTTTGTTTTGATGTTGCTGTTTTGGCCTCGAAACAGGTCGAAACAAAACTGGTGGAAGAATTTCACACAGCCCTAGTGTGTAGCACTGCAGACAGGTCTGGACATGGCCAAACAGAAGGAGTGACAAGTATAGCACATTACATTACAGCTGCCTAACAATTTTATTCTAACCACACTTTCAGTTAACTATAACTTCTGCAACTTTGACTTTCCAAACATCTACTTCCATTTTTATTTCTGCCCAAAAATATATTTAGAAACTTTGTTCACAGAAAAAGATATCTTGGAGTAGCAAGAGCAATAGTGTAACTATTGGGGGTAGGGAAGCAGGGCAAGCTAATTGAGCAGGGGTACAAAAATAGAAGCTCCCATGGTGCCTGTACCACCACCTGTGCTGTTACATAAGCAGCCCATGTTTGGGGAGCTCATGTCACTGCCATAACTGCAACAGCCCATGCACAATGGATAACCACTTGGCATTCTGCATTCCCCTCCACCCCAAACCCTAGGCCCAGTGACAAAAATTTTAGCTACACAACTGGGCAAGACTGAAAAGAAAAAAAAAAGCATTATATTCTTCTTTTTTTATCAAATAAGAAAAGAACCTTACTTTTACTTTTCTTTGACCTTTCCTACAACCAAATTGCTGAGGGTCAAAATTAGAATTGTGTCATACATGCATCTGCTCCCAGGCCTAAGATACACTATTGTGGAGCTGTCTCCTGAACAGCAAAAGCAGCTATAAGATATTTTTGTTGACTTTGGAAAGAGCACCAGAAACCCTTCGCTCAATCTGAGATGTTTGTAAGGACTTGTAGCAATGTATTTTGCATTGGTATCAGCTAAAAGATTGAGACAGGGATTCACAAACATTCACAGAAAATATTGGGTAGGGCAGAATGTACTATTCACATTCAGTATGGAATATTTTATGGAGTAAAATTAAATCAAATAAAAACAAATTTTGGCTTCCAGTCAAGTCATTTGAGCCAGAACCTCAGCTACTTCAAATTAGATAGCCCACTTTAGAGCTAACCCTCACTAACGACATGTGACCTGTATGTGCCTCCCCATCTTCCCACCCCCCCGACACCAGATCATGCATCTGTAAGCAAAGAACCCCCATTTGCAGAAACATGTTCTCCATCAGAGTAAAGCCCTAAATTTCCTCACTTACCCAGGTGTGTCCCTGAGAGTGCAGGGAAACATCTGGGTAGATCCGTAAACCAAATTTGCTTGCCTGCCAAGAGGAGGCACCAAAGCTCCCAGGGATGTGTCTGGGTAAGTGGGGAAAACGAACCAGGTGCTCTCAAAGCTTGAGGGGCCCAATCTTACCTGGGAAATTCTCCAGATGTGCAGGACATGGTCTCTAAATCCCACAGATCCCCTGCCCAGGGTGGTTGGAGAACCCAGGCAGCTTTGCGTAGCCTGGGCTTTCCTGAAATAAACAAACAGACATCAGCCACAATAAGGCAGCTGTTTATCCCTACCTTCTCTCATGGCCACAATTTTGAGCCTATGTGGTGCAACAGAAGGTAGGGGGAGCGGTTGGCTTTCACTTTGTGCCTCCATAAAAGTTTTTATGGCGGTACAAGATGGCATCTGTTTCCACTCTTAGAAATTCCGGAGGGTGAAGATTAGTTTTGAAAAACACGGTCTCCTAGGGGTCTGGGAAAGAGTGGGAAAGAGGAGAGGATGGCTGGGGACACATTTTCTGGAAGACGAACAGTGAGGCTAGATCATAAGAGTTCCTGGGCTTGCTAAAAGAGTGTGAATTATGTCTGTTCCTTTCCTTTAAATCAGAACAGGCACCCATCCAACCTGGCTCTGCAAAGTGCAACATTACACCCAGTTATAGGTGGCAAGTAATTTTAACATGTTTTTACAGTATTTTGTTCTACTGGCTAACAAACATACTTTTTTCTTTTTTAAAAGAAGGTTGTTTGTCATTGGGTTATCACTGGCCATAAACCCCTGAAGGAAGAGACGCAGGCCAACTGGAACTTTGAGGCTCACAGGTCCCAAACTCTGAGTGGGAGAAGTCATCTGACCTGTTTTGGATGGAATTGCTCTGTGACACACTTCCCCAGCTTTCTTGATCATGCAATTTGGAGCAGAAAGGCTGTCAATTATGGACATCGTAAGGTAGGCATTCCACTTCTGTCTTATCAAATAGTTCAAGACTAAACTGTTTTGAAGACTGCATTCTGTACTATTGGCTTTTTAAAAAATTTATGACAGCTTGAAACACCTGATGAGTGAGGTGAGGGGTTACATATTTCCTTTATTTCTTCCTTCCTTTTTCTTAGGGAGGCCCAAGCAAGAAACACACCTAACCCCAAATAAACAGGACAACAAGTCTGAATTCTTGGCTAGTTAGGCTTGACATCAAGGCCCTTCTGAAGCCCACATTCACCAACTATCTACAATGGAAACCTCTAATTTCCACTCCCAGATGTAAATCAGTCCAATTCAAGCAGGTCTGCAACTACTCCCCCATTGCCAAATTTCCAAACCCATGGGAGCCCCATGTCCTGGATTCCACCCAAAGGCTGGAGGTTGAGCAACACTACCTTAAATCACAAGAACTAACTTTTTCCTGACTTCTGGTCCTTCTGCACCCCATTTTGTCTCTACTATCTGCAATTAGAGCCAAGTTCAGGAAAAACATTAAATTTGCGGGCAGATTACTGGGAGGATTGTTCTATTCAGGAAGTGAAATGGATTATTTTTGGCATGGTCTACAAGAAGGGGAGGCTTGTTATGGCTTGGGCTACTTCAGGTTGAACTTATACAGACATTGACTGCAGACAGCCTTACTATTTTTCCTCAATCTGAGCTAGGTGATTAATGCGTAACTGAATTAAGCAAATTTTATCCCTTGTATTCATAAATTGTCTGAAAACAAATTGCTTTTTTTCACATATATTAAATGTTAAAAGCAAATATCTATAGAAAGTGAACACAAAAGAAATATGAACAGTCAAAAAGTCACTTAAATTTAAACAAATATTTGATTTTTTCAGTATTTGCCCCAATATAATGGAAATCTCATTTCCATTTTTAAGATCTCTTACAGCATGTAATTGCATGCAGGACCTTCAGATAAAGCATATATAAAAAAACCAAACACACCACTGCACAAATTTTTTTTCAAAAATTGTAATGACCGTTTTTACAATGGAGAGCATGTGTTCTAAATACATATTTACACTAACAATCACCCCAGCTCTAAAAATCCATTAACTTTCACAGAGTGAATAATATGCCTAACAGAAGTATGGGCACATATTTATGTAACAGAATAAAAAGTCTGCTTAAAAGCCATTCCAGCTGATTGATTAGACAGCACTCAGTGTAAGAAATTACCTAACTACTGGACATGTTTGCCCAGCAGACTGGAACAGATTCTTACCAACTATTATGGTCTACTAGATGCATAAAAAAAATTAAAATATGATTTTAAACTACTTAAATGTGTATTTATCCAGTAAGGCAAAAGGGATCATCCTGAACTGATTCAGTCTCTCAATTTAGGAATATATTATATGCCATACTTTATCAGAGCACTGATTCACTTGACCCAGCATCCTACATTATAGAATAGATGTGCCTCAAATGAAATTTCCACCCAACAAGAGCTGGCTATAACATTATCAGTTAAATTTCAGTTTGATAAAGCATTTTGTTTAATCAAAACTGAAGTAGTTCAAAGAGGACTATCAGTTTAGATTACATTTATATTAGGAATAAGAAGAGGAAGAATCAGCAAGACACTATGGTTTGGGTTGTAGGAGACGTAGTTCAAGTTCCTCCTCTCACTAAAACAGAGGGCCACCACTCTAATCAAAATGCTATTTACCAACCTAGCCTGACATACTGCTTGCTTGTTTTTAACATTCAGAAGGCCTGATTTTCACTCTGCTGTCAAATAAAATCTTTTTTAAACTCCAAACTTCACAAGTGACTGCAAAACAATCAGCAAGGGTCCTAATGCCCCCAAACTGAAGGCTGCTTATGTCCCAAAGCACAAGAGTATGTATTCTGTTCAAAGCTTTTTAATACTCACTCTCCAAAGCTGTATGTTTTATGTGATCTGGAAACTAAACACCATCCCTTCAGTACAGTAGTTTCCCTATTACACATACTACCCTTTTTAATGAAACAACTTAGGGTTATACTTAAGCTCCAGGGAATCTTTTAATATCAACAGTGTTTGAGAATTCATTAAGAGAAACAACATGAAGTGCTGGTGAAGAGCATTAGGACTTCATTCTGGGCTGTTCTTTCCTCCTTTCTCCACACAGATTATGGTTTATAATCATGCTTTTATATTTGTTTCACTCCTGTTGTTTGAACATGACATACCACTGAACCTCTGCTAATAATTGGCTAGGATTTCAATCACATAGTGTGTCATGTCTGATTCACCATTTGGTAAGCACTGGTTTTGTAACATTACACTGAGTGTAACTTCTACTAGCAAAAAATCATTTTCCACACTTAACACCTGGCAGCAATAAAAGTTTTACTTCAGTGAAAATTTAACATAGAAAGGAAAACTGCTTTTTAAAAAAGTAAATTTTCAGTAATTAACATTCTAACTCTAGGCCTGTTCAGTGTATGGTCAGAGAGCTTATATGAAAAAACCCTTCCACCAAGGGAGTGGAAAATACTTTTAAAAATGTGCAATGATGTAGCATGATTTTCCTGGAAAAAATAAAACAAAACTTAAAATGCATGAATTAATATATATGGGGTATTCGTATCAATTCCTAGTGAGGTAATGATGATAATCAACATGACAGACAAGATAATTCTTTCCCACAGAAATATTCAGTTAACATACTTATCCATCAGTGTTGGATCCAGTTCCATATCCATACCCATA
This sequence comes from Crocodylus siamensis, assembly GCF_052110815.1. Taxonomy (NCBI): domain Eukaryota; kingdom Metazoa; phylum Chordata; order Crocodylia; family Crocodylidae; genus Crocodylus; species Crocodylus siamensis. The sequence continues at coordinate 37,788,467 of NC_143398.1, forward strand.
CTGGCAGTTGCAGTACAAATAGTTATTCCAGCACCCTTAAAAAGAGCTTTGAGTAATCTACATTTCTGTTTGTAAGAGGGCAAATCAGGAATTCATCTCCTCAAGACAATAAAGAGCTTTAACTGCCTCAAGGATACTAATCCAACCCCTTTCCAAATACCAGGAATCCCAACTGTACCCAGCTGCCAGAAGCTCAGCTTGCCTAGCAATGGCTTTTAAGTGTGAAGGTCTGTATCAGATTAAATATCATAATTCAGGGCAGCGTGAAATAAACTGGTCTCTACTGATTGTATTGTTCCTGTTCACATGTATTTTACTCAGACTCTGTTGTTTTAAGAACTACCAGAATTTCTGCAACAAAGGGACCTTGCTGCAGAGTTTACATAACACATCATTCTTTTATCTACTTTTAAAGGCCGGGCCAGGGAACACGAGCCACCTGGGGCCAGCAGGACGCAGCGCAGCTCCGTACAGTCCCCGTGTGCTGGGTTGGGTGGGGGAGCACAAGCTGCCTGGGGACGCACGATCTGCACGTGCTCCCTGGCCCAGCCCGGTGCACGGGGACAGTGCGGAGCCAAGCTGCATCCTGCCAGCCCTGGTGCTGCTTGTTCCACCTGGCAGCTGGGCCAGGTTCTGCAGCTATAGGAAGGGCCCAGCCATGGCAGGACACAGCGTGGCACGTGGGAACCACATGCTGCGCTGGCTCCTGTCAGCATGGGCCGGACCCTAGAGCTGGCTCCTGCCTCTGCCCCCTGTACCAGTGGGGGGGAGGATGAGGACCTGGCCCAGCCCCATTTGGCTTGCTAGTCCGGCCTTGCACTGCAGTGGGTCACAGGGCTCCAGGAAGCACAGCTCCGGTGCTCCAGAGAGCGAGCAACCCCGAGCTGCTTGCCAGGGCAGCTTTTTGTATGGATGTGGCCAGGACAAAGCAGCTTTTTATACTGCTGGGGACAGCACAGGTGCTGGTCCCAGCCCCTAGCTCCCCCTGGCTGCAGATCCAGGAAGAGCCAGGCAGGGTTATTTTGCCCCAAGTGGCACAATTTGCTCCACACCAAAGTGCATGTCCAAGCACATGCACTAAGGCAAAAAGCCCTGGCTTAAATTTGCACCGCTTCTATTTGAGCTGCTGCAAGCACACATGCTTGCATATGTAGACACACCCATAATGTAGCTTGTCTTATAAAGCTTGTTTAAAACCTATTAGATGCATCAACTAACCCACAGTAACTGCTCATGTTCACACTTGCCTGTCAATGGAAGAGGGATAAACTACCTGCCTTTTACTGCCTCTGATAAAGTGGACTGTCACCTATGAAAATTCCTACTTCTGAAGCAATTTAATCTCTAAGGTGCTTTCTGCCGAGTAAGAACATACACATAGAGCACATCTATATGAGACGCTACTGTGCAGTAGTAATGTGCTTCTAAGCAGTAGCTCATTACTACCGTGCAGTAGCACCTGAAAAAAATTATGTGAGGACACTACTGTGCAGTGATTCCAGTTACTGCACAGTCATTTAGTACACAGTTATTTAGTACTTGCATAAACAAGTACTAAATGACCACAGAGTAACAACTGCACAGTCTGCCACTTGTATAGACGTGGTCATAGGTACTAGGGAGTAGCTCTTGCCCTATAAGTTCACATCCAAGCTTACCTCACATAACTTATTCATGATCCTATCCTTTCAGTGTTGTCAGTTTATAGTAAGAAGTAAAATTTTAACAATAGTACCAAACATCATTAAGTCTGATCCTCATTTCCATGTCTAACCCTGCTCCCAAGTATAGTTTGGCTTTTCTGCAGGTGTAGTCCTCCATGAATTCCACTCCACTCATGTCCAAAGGAGCATACACAACTACTTGATGTCTTCAAGCATGTCCTCTCCTGCCCATAAGCTTGAAAAAGTGTAGCTCCATGCAAGTTCTTCACTCACCCAGCTCAGAATTGGTGTTGCCAGAAAGGTGGAAAGAGGCAAGAGGGTAGAAGAGGAAGGAGTAGAGAGGTGTAGCAGGGCACTAGGGTGCCTGCTACTGGATAATAATAATATGGGCTCAGCTGCCACTCACCAGGGCAGCACAGGTGGGGGTTGCCAAGGCAACCAGTCTGGTCAGCTGTCCAGAAGGGGGCAGGACCTGGCCTATATAAACAGAGAAGGCTGAGACCAAGCCAGGTCCCCTCTAGCAGTAGAGGAAGAAGGAGCTCTGTTGCAGCAAACAGAGCTGAACATAACAGAGAAGCCTGATGGCTGGAGAGTGTCTGCTTGACAATACTGGGTGGAGGAAACCCTGAGAAGGATATGCGAGGGATAGCCAGGTTGGCTTGAAGTTTAGGTTGTAACCCAGGAGTGGGAGTTTTCTGTTTTGCTTTGTGATATTACACTGGAGGACTGGGCGAGGCTGTAGGGGTGAAGGAGGCCTCATAGGAGCTCCCCAGTAGAGGGGGTGGTTCCTAGCACTGCAGAGGGCGCTGTGTTTTGGGGTGTCCCGACCCCGGCCCCAGTGTGGGTAATTATCAGGAAGAGCTCAGTGTGGGCACACGCAAGAAGCCCCAGTGGGGCATAAGGCCCGAGAAGGCGGGTCTGGGGCCAGGTAAGGCTGAGGCTGCCTGAGCCCCGTTGTAAGGAGCCCAGTGGGCGTAAGACCCAAGAAGGGGGTCTGGGAGCCAGATAAGGCCAAGGCCGCCTGAGCCCCGATTTATGAGAAGCAGGAGACAGGCCCCAGTGCGGGCGACGCGAGCGCGGGGAGCGCGAGGCACCGGCCCTGGTTGGGGGCGACATTATCAAGGCCTGGCGTGGGCAACGATATAAGGGCAAGGCCCGCAGGGAAGACAGACCCCAGTGAGGGCTGCGAGGCCCGCGGGGGGAGACAGGCTCAGCATGGATGCCGAGAGCAGCAAGGCCCGGTGCAGGGCGATGATACAGAAGCAAGGCCCTGGTGCAGGTGAGAGCATGTACGACAGGTCCCATGCGGCGAGGGCCATGAAGGAAGCAAGGGGGCACCTGCGAGGTCAAGAAAGGCAGGCACAGGGACGAGTCCGAGGACCCATAAGGGCACGGGCGACGGTAGGACTCACGTGCAGCCCAAGGGTCAGAGTGCACTGGGTGGTTAGACCAAGCCAAGATACATCCAGGCCGTGCCAAAGAGGGTAGAAAGGCAGCCTCCCTTGAACATATCAACATCAAAGACGTGGCGGGCGAGAGAAAGAGGGTTCATTTAAACCATATTTGGCACAGTAGGTAGGGGCGCTAGGGGAGGTCATGGCACCCCTAGAGGTCATCCTGCCACAAGAGGTATCAGTGCATTTTTGCAAGGAGGTGGAGGGAAGGAAAAGCAAACAGAGATGCTCTGAGCTTCTTCCTCATTCCTTGTTATGACATTAGTAAGGGCTACTCTTTCTATCCCTCCTTTTTTCCAAAAGCTTCTCTCTGTTCCCAGAAGAGATTTTGTGCTGCTACCTACTTCTGCTGTCTTCACCAGGAAGTGATCCATTCCATTGGGTGAAACACGTGTTGCCCCTTGTCCTGCCCATTGATCTTGTAGGACAATTGTCAACATGTTCCCCGCTTCCAGAGATGCACCTCTGGCAATTTCTGGGGTTCCTGGAGATTGCTAGAGCCTGTACCTGCAAGTGGGGAAAGCCAGGTGCACCTAAGGTTTAAGGGGCCCAATTCTGTGCAAAAATTCCTGGGACATGAAGGGTTAGGCCCCTCAAACCTCAGGAGCCCCTGCCCAAAGTGGCAGAAGAGCAAGGGCAGCTCCTTCTGCAAACAGACACCCACCATACTGTGGCACAAGAAAAATGTATGGACTAAAACTGTCACTTTAGGCCACTGTAAAACATTGTATGGCAGCACAAAGATTACATCTATTTCCATCCTTAGATTCTTTACTGGTTTGTTTTTTAAAAGCTTCTGCTGCTGTTGGGGAGAGAAAACCCTGATGGTCATCCGTATCTGTTACTGCATGCCCGGGTGCAGGTGGAGGGAAATCATTGACATAGAACCACATAGATGTAGAAAACCTAAGGCTCATCATGGCAGACCAAGAAATAGTCACTGTACAATATGCAAGGCAGGCTCAGACAAACAGCAGACTCCACTTGGTTTAGCTCTTGCTTTCCCAGTTCTCCCAGTCAGAAAGAAATGTCTTTATCTTTAAGTGTTAGCAGCTTCTTATTGTATGAGTCTGGACCCTATCTCAAGAACTCTCTAGTGATCAGTGCTAACAGGAATGGCAACCTATTATAAGAGGAAGGTTCTCCCCAAATAGCATGAAGTTTGAGGTTTCTTGTGTCTTTGTGATGCTGTATTGAGCAAGGGACCAAACTCATATTATTCAAAATAAATGTTGAGAGTTGGCAATATTGCCATATCTCTGTAAAGGACCTGTCACAATCAGGTTCAGATCAGGGTAAGAAATTCTGGGCACTATTAAAATACAAGTAATAATTTTAATAGGGGACTTGAGAAACATTTCAAAAGCAGCAATTGCACAAGAATAATTAAGTGACTGGTCTTTGATATTTTATACATCCCATTCTGTTGAGTACCAAGCTGCTTTTTCAAGAATGTTATCCACTATGAAATATTTAGTGATCTTTCAGAAACACTTACTGAAACTTGCAGGGGTACAGCCTTGAGCCATCAGTATGCAAAGCCCAGACTTTGAACTCTGATGCATCAGCAATTCCCTAGCATGAGCACTCTCTTCATACCAACACAGCCAGTGTTTCAAATGGCTCAAAGTGCTAAAGAGAGTTGACTTAGAATTAATCTTTTCTAATACTCTGGAAGCCTTACTGTGATAGAATACAGTGTTTCTTCAGCAAAGACGCATATGTTTTGAGGACTCAGTCCTGAATTCTCAACATCTGTCCTCGATGGCTCCCTGTGATGACAGCCAGGAAAATTAAACACCATTGTCAACTGGTATTTTACTAGGCAGAAACATATGTCTTGGAAATAATAACAAAAAACCTAAGGGCATTTATTGAGAAAGCACAAATGATACTTTCTTTATGCTGAAAAATTAAAATAAGCTCAACTTGTCTGTACAATACTTAGCCTCATTTTAATAAAAACTGAATGTTTTTCAGGAAATGAGTCAATTTAAATTTAACACACTTATCCACTATCTGCCACATGACCTTTGAGCAATTTAAAAACATGATTCATAATTTTATAGCCTTCAAAATAATATCTATGGAGAGGAAGACCAAGTAGCATCTGTAATAGAACCTTGTAATGCAATGAATATCAGCATTTACTAAAAAAATCACCAGTTAAAACATAGAAGCCCGTTACAAAGCATCAGCTACTAGATATTTTATCTGGGTCCAAGCAACAAAATTCAGAAACTGATCCAGATTCCAAAAATGGAGAGCAGGACTGTACAGCACATCAGGTGCTCTGCAGCAACTCCCCACTTACCCATTCTTATCCTGAAATGAATGGAAGCTAATCCTCAGTGAATCTAAAATGTGGTATTTTACTCCTCTTTATTTACTGCAGGATAAGAGCACTTACCAAAGAGCTGACCCCTACAAAAGCTCCACCATCTTTTAAATCTTGCAATAGCTAGTTTGAATGACCCTTCCCATAGACCTGAAAAAATAGGCATTTAGATCCAGGTTTTTGATTCCAAAATAGAAAGATAGAGCCCAACTGCGAAACAAGGGTCTGGATTCCAACCTTCCCTTTCAACAAAACCTTCAGATCCGGAGTTCAGATTCAGTCCTATTTTTACTTGATACTGTAACAAGCTAATGATATATATACCACTCTTGGCAGTGACCAGACTCCTCATTCTCCTGATTTTCCTCTTGAAAAGTTTGTTATTCCCCACAAGTTAGCAAAAAATCTTCCAAAGAAATGGTATCAGCAGTTATTTCTAATTTTTTTCTGCTGATCTGAATTGTGAAAAGTTCTCAGCTAGGAAGACTGATGAAGTGACCTGATGAAAAATATATTGCATTCAAAAGCTTGTCTAATTCTATCCCAATTACACAGTTGGTCTAATATCACCCTAAGAAATACTCAACCCTAAGAAATACTCAACTTTCAGCTAAAAAGAATTATTTTGGCAGATGACTTGGGCACTTCCAGAAATTAATTGTGCTGTGCATGTGTGAAGGGATGGCCAATATGAGATTTATTTCCAACTTTTACAAAATAAATTAAGGCATGAGGATGAAGACAATGCCCAGCTATTTAGGGGCTTGTGTAGACAACATGGGCATTAATGTAGAGCGCCTGAAAATTTTAACATGGCTTTTTTTTTGCTGCAATGCATTTTTGTTTGCACAAAAGCCACTTCTGAGCAAGTTAAACCTTGTGTGTCATCCCCCACAGATTTCAGTAGGGGGAGTCAAATACCAATTTACCCCTTGTAATGTCGCTCCTAATGTATTACAGCAAGAGGCGCATGTAAACTACCTGGGCTCCCCAGTCCCCACCCCCATACTCTTACTGGGCAGTCCTGACTGTCACCGGGAGTCTCACCTGGGCACAGTCATGGTCACCCCAAAATCCTTGTCACTTGCACCCGCCTATGCTCAGTCAGTCTGGTCTTTCAATGTCAGTACATGATCCCAAAAACCCCATCCCAATCCCAAAGACAAGCCACTTAAATCCTCCCCTCCTGTTCCTTTCCCTTCCCATCCCACCACATTACAAATATGTGTTTTTCCTTTCATTTACTATAGCTGCTATGATAACTGCTATGGTATCATAAAATATTCTGGGTTCAGAGTAGTGGGTGAGTGGGTGGGTGTTTGTTGCTGCCTAGTTGATTGAAGATTGCTGTCATCAATATTGGTGGTGGCAAGCCCATCTGGGGTTTTTTTTCCTGTTTTTTTTTTTTTTTGAACTACATTTCTCAGCATTCCCACAGTCATTGATCTTCACACAGTTTCCAGTGGGGGCTCCCATTGGAACCCTCCCATTCCCTGCCCAGGTACACTGTCAACGTGTTTGTGTAGTGCCACATATGCCTTTTGGAGGGGAGTTGTGAATTGTTTTATAAATGTTTTTGGAATGTTTTTGAAAATATGGGTTGCTCTTCGACTTGGGTCCTCCCCACCCCACCCCACCTGCCTAGCCCACCAAGAGCTATAGTTAACCTTCTCACACACGTGGGGGATGGGGAGTGGGGCTCATTCAGATGTGGGTGATGGTGCATGTCACCCTCACCCAAACTAATCTCAGTCTGGAAGCAGCAAAACACTAGCCCAGTCCAGATTTCCTCCTCCTTCCCCTGACCACGCTCCCTTCTGCCCCCCACATCTGCAACACTGCACACCCCTGTAGACAGATACAGATTTAAAGTGCAAATGAATTTATTTTAACATAACCAAGAGAAAGAACAAGGCAGTCCTCGGTGTTGTTATCAGCAATATATCCTGCCAGACACTCATGCACAAGGGCTGCCCGATCAGCCTCTCCTTGAGGATATCTCCTCGGTCCCTGTGCTGCTGCCTGGACACGTCTCTGTTGTCTGGCCACTGCCCATCACGTTTCTTCTTCCCATGACTCCTTGAAAACCTCTCCGCAGCTCTCACAGATATTGTGCAGCATACAGGCTGCCACTACAAAGGCCGTGATATTTTCTTGCTCCATCTTGACTACGTTGTCCTTTCAGTCAGCCAAATGCACATTCCACAGCCATCCTGCAACTGCTCAGACGGTAATTAAAAACCAGCTTCTGCAGGTCAGTGGTGCTCCTTCCATAACGCTTCATGAGCCAGGAGGTAGGTAGCATCCACTAATATAACCAGGGAAATGGCAACACCATGGATCACTGTCTCCTCCACGCCGAGTGTGTAGTGGCCTTTCTCCACCAGGCCAGGCAGAGGGGACTTTCTGAACACACACACACACACACACACACACACACACATCATGCATACTGCTGGCCCACCTGGTATAAATGTTCGTGAACCAGCACCAGTGGTCCACCACAGCTTGCAGTATCACAGAAGCATATCCTTTCCTGTTCGTGAAAGTCCTCCTCCTCCCTGCAGGGCACAGCACTGGGGTGTAAGTGCCGTCTAAAGCCCCCACACAGTTTAGGAACCCCTTCTCATTAAAGCCATCTATGACTTGCTGCGGAATTCACCAGGCAGATAATTTTGTTTGCAGCAATCTCCTTAAGCAGCTGGCATACCTCACAAATTGCCAGCCCAACCATGCAGGCAGCCACGCCAAACTGGTTCGCGATGTAGCAAAGGCCGGATAGGATGACCAGTTTCATGGTGGCCATTGCAACGCTCCTGTCTAGTGGGATAGCCCGACACACGTTAGTGTCATGCCTCACAATGTGGGGCTGCAGCATCGAGACAATATGATAGAACATCTCTCTTCATTTGGAACATCTCCAGCCACTGCTGGTCATCCAAGTCATCAGCACGAATTGGTCCCACCAGTCCAAGCTGCTCTCGCAGGCCCAAACCATGTGGATTCTGGTCTTCCTCAGGTTTCTCAGAGGCCTTTCAAATTCCTGGTTCTTTGCTTTCCTGTGGTATTTCAAGTCCTCTGGGTACCCATATCTTATTATTATTATTGTCATTAATGCTGTTGAACCAGGAACACAACTTGCCAGTGAACACTGTAGCATAGTTGTTCTCCTTCTCAAGCATTCCAGCAGTAATCTCCAGGAAAGCAGCATTTGCAGAAGCAATACTGCCACCTCCTTTTCGTCCTCCTCCTCCTTTCATACTGAGCTTAGCAGCCACTGGTGTTCCAATGTAATCAAGCCTGCAAACAAAAAGTGTTTTGCCTACTCCTCTCCTGGTAATGTAGGCTACTCAAAACTTTTGCAACTTTAGGGAAAATAGGCTGTGCTTCTGTAATAAAATTATTTTGCACAAGCAGGCAGGTAGGTATTGATTTTTGCAATGTTCCAGGCCACTGAGCAGCCATCCCAAAGTACAATGGCCTTATTTACCTCATCACCAAGTCTTTTTTGTTGTTACACTGGGTGCTTCATCACCTTTGGGTGTTTTGACACTTACAGATAATGACTTCACAGTCCTTGAATGGCACCCTGCTCGCACTACAGTAGACCGCCGCAGAGATTTTTGCAACACCAAGAGACAGTCCTACAAAACCTTGCTCAAGGTTTTGGCAGAATCCTCAGTAGCCAGAGCAGAACATGCAGATGCCTGGCAGGATGAACTCCATAAGTCACTGCATAAGGAGGATGCCATCATCGAGGAAGTGCAAGACACCATGCGGAATTTGAAAGACGTGGTCAGCGAGTCCTGTGTTGAATTACAGGGGTCATAGGACATTTTCAGTGATGCTTTTCAGAGTGTTCAGAAGTACCTAAATAACCAGGTATTCTTGCCTCTGTGCAAGACGAGTGGAGAATTACAGCCGAGCCTGCTCCCCCTAAGTCAGTCGTTGTCTAAATATGGATTTTGCATTTCCTAACTTAAGCAGATAAATCTAGTTCTTTAATTTTGGCCTTTTTAAGAGAACAGGGTCTAAATTTGAATTAGATGTATCTAATATTTGCTTTGCAATTGTGTCTGGAGGTCTGAGTCAGTTATTACATTAGGGTTTTTTGGCAGATCTCAGACATAAATACAGAACCTCAGCCTACAATCAAACCATGATTTTAGTCACAACAGGGAAGAGTTAAAGCTAATGGGGAATATCTAAGAGTTTGAAAACTTGTTATTTGTAAAGAAATAAGAGAGGGGCTGATGAAGCTAAAAGGAAAATGTACACAATGTGTGCAGATGCTCAGTCAAATAGACAGCAGTCATTAAATAATCACCTGAAGAATTTCTGCTGAGAAAAAAAAATCAACAATGGATTTAACATTTGAATTTTCCTTGAAAGCATCTGTATGTAAAAGTAATTCCTCTGTTTGGAGAAACAGCATCCTCTCTGCTGTGATAAGAGGGAAGCCACTGCAGCACCCATCTTTATTTATAAATACCTCCTCTACAAAGGATTTAAGATGACCAATGAATTCAACATACGATTTACAATAAGTTATGCTGCAGGAGCCCCTGTAGATTGTAATAATTTTGCTTTTCCATAACATTCCACATGGTAAGTTACAGCATTAAGCAGCCGAAGCGAGGCTGGATTTTTAAAGGTATATTCTTAACCTGGCCTATTCCCTTGATACTTCAAGGGAAGATGAATACATTCACTCTGACCTCTCCAATGATGAAACATTTTAGAATACGAAATTCTTGTTCAAAGTGAAGACTTGTTCAGCAGATGTGTGCTGGTCCGTTAATTCATAGCAAATGGAATCCATTTCATTAAAGGAGTCACTCTGGATAAAGGTATTGACTGGAAAGGGTAGGGGAAAGGGAGACGCACAAAGTACATCAAGATAGAAATAGAGCACTCTAAATTTTTTCAGATGAAAAGTATTCATTTCCTTTAAGTAAGCTTTATTTTAATTCATGTGATCCATTTTGGCACGGGAAGGAATTATCAAATTTAGCTATGTTCTTTCAGCTAATTTATAAAGGACTGTTAGAAAGATTTGAGTTCTTTGGGTAAACTTGGTATTAAACAGTAGGACGGTGCAAAATTTCAACAGGTGTTTTATTTCAAAGCTGTTTCAATGTGTTTTGAGCTCGAATCAGCGAAATTGAAATGAAACAAAAGGCTTTGAAACAGCTTTGAAATTAAATGAGGGCACTTGAAACTTTTTGTAAGTTTCTAAATGTTTCAGGGCCAGGCTTGCTTGCAGCTAAACATAAACTAAGGAGGGGGAGAGGGGAAGGACTGCTCTGAGATTGACATATAGCTCTCAGTTTCATTCCCCAGCCCCCAGTTCAATTCCCTAGCTCTTTCTGTGGGGCGCAGGCCCCAGATCTGCATGCCAGGTTTCAGCAGGCTGCTGCTGCAGGCTGGGGCCAGTGGCAGTTGATCGGCACAGCCGTGCTGTGCACCAGGAAGCCTGCTGAAATCTAGCACACAGATCTGGGGGCCTGTGCTCCCCAGGAAGAGCTGGACCTGAACATTCACCCAGTTCAATTCCCCTGCTCCCCAATCTTCCCAGGGGGTGCAGGGCCCTAGATGATGCTGGATGATGGCAGGCTGCCACTGCCAGCTGGGGATAGTGGCAGCTCTGGGCTATTTCCCAGCCAGCAGCAGTAGCCTGTTGGAACCCCACACACAGATCCAGGGGTGACACACCCAGGAAGAGCTGGAGCAACGAGCAAAGAGCTGGGGAATCAAACCTGGAACTCCAGCTGACAGGTGGAGCTGCCCCAGCTCCCAGGCAGCACACAGCACCCTACTGAGCTGTACTACATGCATGCCATGGCACAGATGCCATGCAGGTGCCAGGTGCAGGGAGGGCAATCCCTCTGCCCTGCACTGCATGGGGAGGGGGGGCTCTGCCATGAGTGTCCAGGGCCCCAAATTGCCGCTCTGCATTCACTGGCTGTGGTACATGCAAATGAAAGCATGCTGCCGTTGCTGGCTGGAGCCTGCACCAGCACCTGAGTCTGCCTGGCACAGTCCATGCCAAGTGCCAAGCCAGCACTGGCAGCCTACTATCATCTCACATGCAGATTTGGGGGCCTGCACCCTCAGGAGGGCTGTAGAACGGTGCCAGACTCCTCCTGTGGGGAGCAGGCCCCCAGATCTGTGTGCAGGATGAGAGCATGCTGCCACTGCCGGCAAGTGACACTAGTTTTGCTTTGAACAGTTTGAGATGCAGTTTCACCTGCATCTATCTCCTTGAAACGTGGCAGACTTCATGCCCTCAGAAGGGGCCACCATCCCTGCAGTTTTCATCCAAATTAGGCAAGAAATGACAAAGTTACAGGTATTTTTGTGATTCCCCATTATAGCCTATGGGCAAAACGTCTAAACGCACTGAAACAGTTTTGATGAAATGAAATGGAATGGTGCTTTAAAACAGCAAAATGAAACACTGTCCCTTTGAAATGGCGAAATGGAAGTGGCAACAGTTTATTTACTGAGTCACTGTGAAATGCCTAGAATTGTATGAGATACTAATGACTTGGCATTCAGTGTAATCAGGGTGCATGCATGTCTGGAGCAAGAGACTATAAGGATTACACTATGAAAACAATATTCCCAAACTTAGTCACCCAGTGCAGTTTGTCTTCTGCAAAACAGAATATTTGCAAACACTTCTGTTGATAAATTATCTTATATAAAGCTTAGAAATGTTAATATCAGATCTACAAGTAGAGCAGAGAAGGAGAAAATGAACTTAAAAGAACTAAAGGAACATAATAATTTCTCAAAAAGACTTCAAAGACATACTAATCCATCTCTCTCAACTGAGACTGCTCGAAAGAATTTGCCTCCTTCACGACATCCTGTATGAGCATCTGAAGCAGATGACTTTCATTAAGTGGTCTTTGCAGGTTTAGGATCTTTTTGGATTCCTCATTACTGTGTTTACTCAAAGATAAAATGAATCTAAATATATGACGATCCCCCCAATAATACTCTTCTATATATGGAAAATTCATAAATTCGTCAGAATTTTCCAAGTATAGAATTTAAGTATTGCAGGGCAGTTTTGCACCCCCTGCCTCCCCCCCCCACCCCACTGTTCATCAGGCAAACCAGTGGCTGAGGGCAGGGGCAGGTGGACCCTTTGCCCTCTGCCCTACTCACTTCTTTCCCCTGCAGCCTTCTTGCCCCCCAACCACCTGCACCCCCCAACACCAGATCCCCATAGCCTCTTCCCCCCCACTCACCCATCTCTGCCTCTTCCCCAAAATCCCCCCAGCCTCTGCCTCTGCCTCTTCCCCTCCTCTCCCTCACCCCTCTCCCCACCTTTACCATCAGAAGCTGCTTGGGATGCTCAATTCCAAGCCACAGCATGTGGAAACACAACCCTTGCTTAGCCATGCATTCCTAATGTGGTACTGCTGATTGGCTGGGCAAAGTCTATTCACTTGCAAATCGGTTCAATCTATGCAGGTTACACTAACCTGAAAGACTGAATCAATTCAGGTTTAGGCTTTTTTAATGTCTGTACCTAGCCTAAGAGGGAGGGAAGCAGGTGGGCAGGGGGCAGAAGCTATAGAGGGAAAGCAAGGGCTCTGACCCCAACCTGGGCAGGTGGGGAGGGAAAAGAGTCAGAGCCAAAGCACCTATCTGCTCTCTACTCTGCTTCATATCTGAATATAGAGAGGAGGAGCTTTTTTCCCCATACTGATTAGGGGAGGACCTCACATTCAAGTAAATACAGTAATTTCTAGGTAACCATTAACCCCGGCAGCAAACTTGCCTACTTTCATTAAAGACTGTGCTTGCTGATGCAAACCTAGTCCACCATTTCCCTTAAAAGGAAAAGAAAACCTCACCAAAAATTGGTGGTAGAGACTAGAACTTCAGATACCTTATTCCAAGGCATCTTGGACATATGGTTCTATATGTATTGAGTTACCATTAGTAAGATACTGTCTTTGAAGATTGCAGAGTCCAATGGGCTTTTTCATTTAATGACTTAGGTTCACAGGAGGATATCAAGAATAACGTATCTTTTGGGCAGGTAATCCTTTTGAATGCAATAGTATCTGCTCTCCTCAAATCCGAGTCCAAGCAGTTATATTGTTCCTGTATTTAGAACACCATTTGTTTCCAAGGATTGATCCTGAAAAGTAAAATACACACACACAACCAGCTGCGAGCTTCTGAAGCTAAAAGCTGTAGTAAGTCTATTATACCCTCTCTCACTAAGGAATATATTTAATGATATTTGAGCTGATTATTTTCAATGTTTTGTATGCTTTTCCAAATATGAGGTTCACATTTGCTCACACTGAGCATTAGAGCTGTGTTTGCAAGAGACAGACAAGATCCATTTATCAAAGTGAATTCATAAAACAGACATTTTGTTCCAAAATCTATAAAAATAAAAGCTATTACTCTGAAAAGAAACTCACAACCCTAATCAGCAAGTCACTTCAAATTAAATCTCAGAATACAATGCACTTTCAGGTCTTTGCTGCCTCTTCAGCTTACATTAAAAAAATCATTCTCATCTTTTATTTTTGTGTCTGCATTCCTAATCAAAAATTGAGTTTTAAATATTTAAACAACAGCTAAATAACACCAGTATAAGCTGATGGAGATGAATATTAGCTTTTGGGAACTGGCATCCTCATGTCAATAATGGCTTCAGCATTGAAGCACCCATATTCAAATGCATAAATCTTTAATTAACCTCAAAGCAGTTTATTATACACTAACATGTATTGAAAGCAGCAGCAAGCCACAGTCCTGCTTCAGTAATGTATAAGTACTGAATTATCACTTCATGTAAGCCATTTGTGGATAATCCAAGTTACTATTATTCAGTAACTGCCTCATTGGCTGTAAGTCCACTTACACATATATCAGAGCCATTTCTTGTCATCACATGCTAGTTCTGTCAAGCTGATTTTATGACATGAAAAATGTAAAATAATCTGGCATAGCTGGATAGATTTCTCAGGTTCTTAAATAAAGGGTTGTGTAAGAGCTATTGTTGAGCATGCTTGTCACTGTCATTTTCTTACATGTCACTGTACTAGCTGCGGTTAGCTCATGCTTTATGAAACACCTTGTGATTCCTTGAGTAAGATGCCATTGCAGTAGAAAACAGATTCTATTCTATTACAGGTCATATGGGTAAAAGTGAGAGTATAGTCTCTTGAATAAAAAACCGGTAGCTATTGACACACAGAACAAAGACAGTGCTTGGTCTGAATTTGCTTGAGATCACATACTGAGACATAAAGGGATAAAGTTGCATTCACTGGCAGGTCTTCACATTAGCATTTGTGGTTTTGCACATTACTCCTGCTTCCTTTTACTTTTCTGAAATACAGTCACTTATAATTCAAGGCAGTAAATCTCCCTGACAATTTTATTTGATCTTTCAGCAGCCTTTGATCATGGAGGTGCTGTTGATGTGCCTGTGGGTCCTGCCAAGACTGGAAGGAATGATTTTACAGTAGCTTGTTCACTCTTCTTGGGTAAACTCCAAAAAGTTGTGATGCTTACTCTCCCCAAAGGCTCTTGATTAAATGGAAACCTACACTACTCAGTCTAATCACACCTCTTGTTCAATATATTTGTTGACTGATTGTGAGCTCAGAGAATGCAAATCATCATAGACTAGTCATACTCAACTATGGGCAGTTGGGAAGTAGGAGCAGAGGGAGTAGGGTACATGTGTGCCACACGTGTACCCATCTTACCTTGGTGGCGAAGGCAGCAGCTGCAGAGAAGATAGCAGCTGGGGCAGCAACAGCTGATTTCTCCCTAAGGTAAGTGGGGCAGAGGGTACAGCGCAGCTGAGGCGGATCCGGAGGGAAAGCCCTCCGGAGCCCTTTCAGCTTGCCCGACGGGAGCTGTGCTCCTGAGCCACGCACGGGCAGCGCGCGCAAACAGGCACGCTCTGTAAGGGCACGCCAGCATTTGCACTGGCGTTTGCGTAAGGCAGGTGGGGGGTAGCTGCCCAGAGCAGCACCTCCAGTTGGCAAAAGCAGCAGTAGACATGGTGCAGACGTGGAGTTCAGCTGTCAGGGGCCCCCCACCAGGCGCGGCTGCCTGCCATGGGCTCTTCTGAGGCCTCCACCCAGATGGAGTACATGGCAGGGTCGGTGGCCCCTTGCCCCCCCTCTCTGTGGTGGGGGCTTGGTGGGGTCCAGGGGGTGAGGCCTGGTGGTCCCCTTGCCTGCCCCTCCTGTGCACA
Organism: Crocodylus siamensis; assembly: GCF_052110815.1. Lineage (NCBI taxonomy): Eukaryota > Metazoa > Chordata > Crocodylia > Crocodylidae > Crocodylus > Crocodylus siamensis. The sequence goes on from NC_143398.1 coordinate 37,804,175, forward strand.
ACTTAGGGCCCTGGAGGAGCAGGTGAGGGAGCTCCAGGCTGAGGGGGATCAGGGATGCAGAGGATGAAATTGATGCCTATTTCTGTTCTCTGCAGGGCCACTCACCCACTGTACAGCCCCCACAGGAGACGCATCCAACGCACGAGTGGCAGAAGGTGTCCAAATCCAGAGCTGCTAGGCCTAGAGTGGTGATAGCTCCCCAAGTTCCTCTGGGGAACAGGTTCAACGCCCTGGAAGCTGTGATGGAGAAAGACAGTGAAATTGCCTCTGGTGGGGACAATGCCACTCCCTACATGGTAAAGAATAGGCAGAGAGCAAACACTAGCAGGAAGAAAAGCCAGGTCCTCATCAACAGAGAATCCATCCTATGAGGACTGGAAGGTCCCATCTGTCGGCCTGACCCCATGATGCGGGAGGTCTGCTTCATGCCTGGGGCTGGGGTAGAGATATCACGGAGAGGATCCCAGCCTACATCTGACCTGCAGACCAGTACCCCATGGTTGTCATCCATGTGGGGACGAATGACATGGCCAGGGGCAACCCTGACCACATTATGAAGAATTTCAAGGCTCTGGGGCACAAGCTTAAGGAGATGGGGGCGCAGGTGGTATTCTCCTCTCTTCTTCTGGTGAGTAGACAGGGACGGCAACATGAGGCCTGCATTGGCGAGGTCAACCGGCGCTTACACAGTTGGTGCCACCGGGCAGGCCTTGGATTCCTTGATAATGACCCATGCTTTCGGGCGGGGGACTTGCAGGGCTTTAAATGCCTATAAACCAATGCTAGTAGTATGGGGAATAAACAGGAGGAACTCACCCTCAGAATAGCCAGTTCAGACCCAAACATAATAGGGCTTACAGAAACTTGGTGGGATTCATCCCACGACTGGGCAGTTAGCATTAGGGGCTATAGGCTTTACAAGCGGGATAGAGAAGGAAAGGCGGGGGTGTGACACTCTATGTCAAGGAGCAATACACATCCTCTGCCAGCAAAATGGGGTCAGTGGGGCAAGTTGAAGTGCTCTGGGTCAAGATACAAGGGGGCCGTGGGGAGAGGGATCTAATGGTGGGGGTCTACTACAGACCTCCCAACCAAGGGGAGGAGCTGGACTGGGAATTTTTGGGCCAGCTTGCAGAGGCACTTAAGGCAAGGGATGTAGTTGTCATGGGAGATTTAAATTACCCAGACATCTGCTGGGAGGAGCAGTCAGCCAGGTCGGACCATTCCAGAAGGCTCCTGGCTGAGATACAGGACCTCCACTTAATGCAGGAGGTGCACAGTCCCACCAGAGGAAATGACCTGTTGGACCTGGTCCCGACCTGGTAAGGGGCCTCCAGGTCCTTGACCACCTGGGTGATAGCGATCATTGCTTGCTGGAATTCACCATCCAGCACAGGGTGTCAAGGGCCTGCAGGAAGGCGGTAACCCTAGACTTCAAGAGGGCCAACTTCAATGAGGTGAGGAGATTAGTGGGAGAGGCGCTGGGGTTCTTGAGAGCAGGGGAGCTCAGTGGCCAGGATGAGTGGTCATTCCTTAAGGAAACGATACTCTGGGCCCAAGGGGTGACCATCCCAACAAGAAGCAAGGGGGGCAGGAGTGCCTGTAAGTCCCCCTGGCTCACCAAGTGTGTACGGGAATGCCTGCTTGCCAAAAAGGTGGTGTACAACCGGTGGAAGGGGGGTACTATCTTCAAAGAGGAGTAAACCTCCTTAGCTTTCCTGACAGTCCCCCTACAGGCCTGAGCAAAGGCAGACATAGAGCTAGGACTTTCATCCAAAATCAAAGATAACAAAAAGTCCTTTTTCAAATATATAGGGAGGATGAAGAAAGCACCAGGAAATGTGGGGCATGCAAGATCCTCTGGGCAATCTGGTGGTTGCACCAGAGGAGAAAGCAGACCTCTTTAACCAATTCTTCACCTCCATTTTCTTGGGCAGGGACCAGGACTTCCCCACCACGATGTAAGACGGACTCGAGGGGAACGCCTCCAGACCTCGGGTTAGGGAGGACTGGGTTAGAGAGCTTTTGGAGGGGCTGGACATGTTCAAATCAGTGGATTCAGATGCTCTCCACCCCAGGGTGTTGAGGGAGCTAGCAGGGGTTATTGCAGGGCCCTTGGCACAGCTATACGAGCACTTGTGGTGCTCAGGCCAGGTGCCAGATGACTGGAAGATAGCCAAGGTGGTCCCCCTCTTCAAAAAAGGGAAGAGAGAGGACCCGGGCAACTATAGACTTGTCAGTCTTACCTCAATCCTAGGGAAACTCTTTGAGAAGATCCTCAAGGAGCACATCTGTGATGGGCCGGCTTCAGGGATGATGCTCAAGGGCAACCAGCACGGTTTCATTAGGGGCAGGTCATGTCAGACCAACCTGATTGCCTTTTATGATCAGGTCACAAAGGCATTGGATGCAGGTGTTGCCATGGACGTAGACTTTCTGGACTTCAGCAAGGCCTTTGACACCATCTTCCACCCCATCCTCATTAAAAAACTAGGTGTCTGTGGTACTCAGAGGGTGGTGGTGGACGGGTCATATTCGACCTGGGGAGAAGTGGGCAGCAGAGTCCCCCAGGGCTTGGTCTTTGGCTCCGCACTGTTCAATTCCTTTATCAGTTATTTGGATGACGGGGTGAAAAATCACACTGTTTAAATTTGCTGACGATACCAAAATTTGGGGTGAGGTGAGCACACTAGTAGGGAGGGAAAGACTGCAGCAAGACTTGGATAGGTTACAGGGGTGGGCTAGCAAAAACAGGATGCGCTTCAATACTGACAAGTGCAGGGTGCTGCACTTGGGCAGCAGTAACCAGCAGCACACTTATAGAATGGGAAACTCCCTTCTTGAGAGCACGGAGGCAGAAAGGGATCTTGGAGTCATTATTGACTTCAAGATGAACATGGGCCGACAATGCGAGGTCACGGCTGGCAGGGCTAACCGGACCTTGTCGTGCATCCACAGGTGCATCTCAAGTAGGGCCAAGGAGGTGTTCCTCCCCCTCTACGCAACACTGGTCAGGCCACAGCTGGAGTACTGCAACCAGTTATGTGTGCCCCATTTCAGGAGGGATGTGGACAACATTGAGAGGGTCCAGAGGAGGGCCACCCGCATGATCCGGGGACAACAGGGCAGACCCTACAATGAGAGACTGCAGGACTTGAACCCGCTCAGCCTTCACTGAGGGGGGACCTGGTGCCCATCTATAAACTCACTAGGGGGGACCAGAAGGGTTTGGGAGAGACTTTGTTTCCCCTAGCGCATCCTGGCATAACAAGGAATAACAGCCACAAGTTGTTGGAGAGTAGGTTTAGATTAGACATCCATAAGAACTACTTCACGGTCAGGGCGGCTAGGATCTGGAACCAACTTCCAAGAGAAGTGGTGCTGGCTCCTACCCTGGGAGTCTTTAAGCGGAGGCTAGATGCCTACCCGGCTGGAGTCATCTGAGCCCAGTTTTTCTCCTGCCCAGGCGGGGGGTCAGACTTGAAGATGTACAAGGCCCCTTCCAACCCTACATCTATGATTCTATGAACTATATATATCCTTTGCAAAGAGCCTGGGTTCTGCTATTCCTTGCTTTCCCATTGTCAAGCTAAAAGAGGGATTAAGATAAACTGAAAGGACTAATATACAACAGATGCATTATGAATGAAGAGAAGACAAAAGATACTAATGGGGGATAGGGGGGTGAAATAACTTGAGAAACAATTAAAATTATAATTATTTCCACAATGGGTAGCAAACAGGGTGACTTAGTGATCTCAGCAGTTCACCATCTTGGGGTTAGATTTAGGTTAAATTGGTTTTTTCCCAATTTTGGTGGCTAAACTAGGCATGAATGTGGGGAGAAAACCCTTAAATTTTGATTCTTGTTTGGCTGAAATAAACCTTGATGTTCAACCCAAAAGGTATATTTTGCTTTTAGCATTCATAATAAGGGCAAAATAAATGAAGCATTAGAAATGGAGGTTGTGGCAGCATGCAATTTTACTCAATAGCTCTGTCCTTAGAGCATTCACCAGGTTCATTTTCCTAATGGAACTTGAACCTACATCACCCACTCACCAGAAGATTACTCTAACCACCAGGATGTACCTTGGGGGTTGTTCCCAATTTCTCCTTTTAGCTGAAAAAAAGTAAGCCTACCTATACAGACTGGTTGGAACCCTCATCTTAGCGTGAGATACCTAAAATCGTATCCCAGCTCCAACAAATGTTTACGTACTCCAAGCAAAATTAGACCAATTAAACTGTATCAGTGGAAGTGCCTGACCAGAGTCAGTTTCTAAATATTCTACAAAACATGGCAATTAGGGAGATGTAGGTTCAACTGTTCTCAGGAGAGAACTGAACCAAAGCCTCGCATATCCTGGATAGAAAGTAGGCACCACTAACAAAATCTTCCTCCTCCTGAAGCTGTTTGAATCAAGCTTTACATTTCCCATGCATTTATTAAGAGTATCCTAAAATAAAATTCTTTTAGAAACATCACAACGGTTCACTTTGATTTTTCTCAAAGTTCATCATTTTCATCTTAGGGCATTTGACAAATTTGGATTGAATCCATTAATAGTTTCAGGCATCTAAAAACATCATTTTTGGCAAAATAAATCCCTGGAAAGTAAAGACAGACAAAAACAGAAAACATTTATCTGGCTGTATTTGTGAGCTTCTTTAGAAGGCAGTGATCTCACACTAAACCAACTTGATTTCCTTTTAACAAGCTAGCTAGCGTGGTGCATAAGTGAAATTTAGGGGAGATAATATATTTAGACTTCATTATAGTTTTTGACACAGCACCACATAACCTTCTCAAATATAAACTAGCAGAAGCCATAGCAGGCAAATAGGTTGTTGCTTATGAAAGCTTATGCCTCTCTGAACCAGTTAATCTCTAAAGTTCAATTCTGCCCTGCCTTCAGTCTAATTTCAAATGCAAACTGGAGAAATGTAGCCTAGATAGAATTACCAATGACAGAATCACCAATATGGGTACAAAATTGCTTAAATAATCACCAGGGATCCTGGTTTTCTCTGTTTAAAAATAGCACATTCTGATTAAAACCCCCAAAATCCACATTTTTCCATGATTAAAATACAACACCACCACACACACACGAGTTGAACACAATGTTTTACTGATATATTTACAATTGTAAAGAAAATTGGAGGACAACCAGTGCCTCAATTATAATAAAATACATTCTAAATACTTATAAATTTTGGCATGTGATTTTGAGTTTATTATGGAAAATCAGAGCTCCCTCTGCCTGCTTTGCTCACCAGGCTGTGCGAGTAGTTGCAGCTTTCCCCTCCCCCTGCTGCTTTGTGGTGCTGAGCCCCGATATGTCAGTGCCCTGCCCCTGTCCCTGCACCTGCCCCTGCCCCTCATTCCCAACCCATAGTCCCCCCAACCATACTGGTGCCCCTCACTCCTGATCCATTGTCCCCAGCCCCACAAAAGGAGTGAGTTTGTGAGGAAGGCAGGGGAGCAAAGGAAAGGTGGTGGGGGGCACATGCCCCCCAAGATTTCTGCAGCCACAGGAGGACTCAGGGCTGCAGCTGGGCTGGACCAGCTCCAAGGAGGAGCTACCTCCATGGTCCAGTGGGTAGGACCTGGCACTGGAGGGAGCCCCGCTCTGCCAAAATAAGGCACAGCAGCAGCAGGGCACACCTCACCTTGGCAGTGCACTCCCTCCCAGGCTGGGCCCCCCCACTGGGCTGCAGAGGAAGCTCCTTCCCAGAGCCTCGTGCCCTACTGTGGGCAAAGAAATCTCAGGGAGTACATGCCCCCCTGCCGCACTGCCCATCCCCCTGCCTAACATGACCTGTGCCTCCTCCCTCCCCCATGTGCCCTGTGCCCCTTCCTGCCACCCTGTCCAAACCATGGCTGGTTCCCCTTCTCCCCCACCCAATGCATAGCTTGTGCCCCTTCTCCTCCCCCCTCACCCCATAGACTTACCTGGACAGAGCTGCTCTCCATTGCTGCCTGGCTGCCACATGCATGAGCACACACACACACATGCATGTGACATGCCCTGTCTGATCACTCTCCTCCCACTCCTTGCAGGCCCCTTGCAGGCTGGAACTCTACCAGCCTGCAAAGGGAAACCACCAGTTTCCATTATTTTCTCCTTTAAAAAAGAAAAATCACCATTTTCCTCCATTAAAGGAGAAACTCTGCATTCTTCCACACCAAATGGAAAACGTGGATCCCTGATGATCACAAGCAAAGAGTACCTTTATGTAACCTGGGTGGTACTCCAAGAGGTACTCCCTCTCCAACTGAAGAGATCAAAACAGGTACACAAGTGCTGTGGGAGGTGTAGGGACTCTCCTCCCCCTACAGAGCAGAGCCAGACCACCAATGGGGACTTAACCATATACCTTTTAATGAGAGAACAGTACTGGGAACATAACCAGTATAAACCAGGCGGTACAGGGGACACTACAGCACCCTGCGGGGGCAGGATTCAACAAAGGTTAGACATTTACAGTCATAGATATATTCATCCAGTTGACAAAAGACAGGGTTAACCAAAATATAAAACACAAATAGCAAAACAAACAATACTGGTTGGTGAAATATAAAAGGTACAAAATACAAAATGTCAAATGACGAAAATATAGGGCCTAGGTGCCTGGAGGGGGAAAACACAATGGCCCCTTTCCACTGCAACAAAGATTTCTCCCTGTTATTTTACCCAACCCAAATGACCCCAGCTGGGACTTGAACACAAATCTTCTACAGGGCAAGCAGATGCACTACCACAACACCACCAGTGCTGGTATGGGACCTTGACCTTCCTAGAGTCCCCACCTCACCTCAAGCTGCCCAGCCTCTTATTGGAGGAGCTGGAAGCAGAGCTGGGAACTTCTCAGGTCGCTGGTCAGATCCTGGCTGGAGCAAGGGAGCCTCTCTTGCTGGCTGCAGCCTCTTGTAGGGGATCCTGGAGCCCAGCAGGGAGCCCCTCCTGCCAGCCACATGCCGTGCTGCTGAGGGTCCAACTGCTGCCTGCAGGTCCCACTCCTTCAGGGTCTTCGGGGGCAACTGCTCCCACCCCACTGGCCCAGCTCTTTGAAGCACCTTCCTTGTTGTCCCTCACTGGTCTCTGAGTCAGCAGCGCTGCCCTTTATCCCCTTCCAGGTGACCCAAGGGGCCAATCAGGGGACATGGAAGGTGAGTCTCTGGGGCCTGATTGGTGAGGAAAGGGAATCCCAAGTCCTCCAATCCTCTTTTACCCTTTCAAACCCCCTGGGCTAAGTCACTATCAGCTAGCCCATCACATTTAAATGGATGAATGCTGGAATGGTAGGAGGGCTTAAGAGAGGTTCTAGAAGTGTCCTTAATAGATCCAGTGCAGCATAACACTTTTATTAATGACATGGATGTAGGAATAGAGTGCTTACTAATCACATCTTCAGGTGATACGCCTAGAAGTGTGCAAACGCCTTATAGGATATGGTTAGAATTCAAAAGGACCTTGATATATTAGCCAAGTAGGCTCCAGGCAGCAAAATTAGATTCAACAAAGGCAGATAAATAAAGTTGCTAGACCTAGGGAAGAAAAACTAAATGTGCAAATGAAGAATGAGGGATAAGTGGTTAAGCCAGCAGTCAGCAAAGCTTTTCACTGCAGGCTGGGTCGACCCAGTTTGGGTCTGAGGCAGGCCAGTGCTATCCCAGCAGCTGCTGCTGCCACCACTACTCCTACCCACTAGGTGCAGGCAGCCAGAGAGGGCTTCAGTTGTCAGACAGCCAGAAGACGCAGCAGCAGCTAAGTTGGAAGCTCTGCAAGCCAGGATCAATGGCACCATGTGCTAGATCAGGGGTTGTCAGCTGGGGGTACGCGTATCCCTGGGGGTACTTGGAAAGGGGTTAGGGGGCACATGCAGACAGGCAGGGATGGAACACTGCCACCCACCACCCCGCACTGCCACCTCCCAGAAGCAGGGCCGGGGAGCGGGGTGGCTTCCTTCTGCAGGCCACACAGGCACCACCTGGCCAGCCAGGTGTGAGTGGGGAGTGGAGCTTGCATGTGGCAGCCACCACCACCATCCCGCACTGCCACTGCTGCTCCCTGCCCCAGCTCCAGGTCCAGCCACCATCCCCTCCTTCCCTGCTCCACCAGAAGTGTACCCAGAGGTTGAAAACCCCTGAGTTAGATGTTGCAGACCCATGGACCCCTGCTGAAGTTAAGACAGGATATGGGAGTTATGGTGAATCACAAAAATCAATACGAGTCAACAATGTGAAGCCATCACAAACAAAACTTAATATGACTACATTAATAAAAACAGTAGTACTACTCTGCTTGACACTCATCAGACCTCAGCTAAAGTATCACATTCACTGCTAGCTACCTCATATTAAGAAAGATAGAAAAAGTGAAAGGATCCAGAGGCAAGCAACAAAGATGATAAATACCAACACTTGGATAAAAGAAGAGTCAGGAAGGTCAAGACAAACTTGTTCCAACAATATCAGTAAGGACATTAAAAACCTAAGACTCTACGGGCACAGAAGGTAGTGACAATTTTCACCTGGTCTGGCCACAGAAAGCAGTCTATAGCCATGGCCAAACACAAGCGCATGGCTGCAGACAGCTTCCAAAATGGCCAATCCCATGAAAATCTGAACCTATTTTGCATAAGGGATCAGATGAAGCAAATCAAAACAAAGCATCTTCTGTCATTTCTGTCTGCGCTGCCTCCCAGCCTTTTTCTGTTTCCAGAATGGGAAGGGGGAAAGGAAATGGAGAGAGTTTGGTCTGGGGTTTTTTCCAGCCCTGGTAGAGGGTGGGGTGGGTATACTGGAGTCCTCCTGGAGAAGGGAGTCTCCAATTCACCCACTCTGCCCTCTAGTGCTGGCTGGAAAACCCCTAGAATTAGCTCTCTCTCCTCCCTTTCCCCCCACCCATTCTGAAACAGGGACAGGCTGGAACAGAGGAGGTACCACTGCTGGAGAAAAACTGCTGCTATCTCCCAGACACCAGCTAGATTTTCCTCCCCCTGGAACCAACAGTAAACTTCTGTTTGGTCTGGGGGATCGTAACTCAAAAACACTTCCTGCAAAGCGTTCCCAGTTACAGCGGGGAGCTGTACTTCTGTCTGTGCCCTCAGTAAGCAAAATGAAAAGTTCTCATGCAGCCTCATACTAATGTCTATATTATATATCAGCAGAATTATTCCTTTAATGGTTTGTAATGTGTAATATATGTTTGAGGGTAAATTTGCAGCTAATCATGCACCCCCTTTAGACTATGTCCAGTGGCTAGATATATTTGTATCCTTTGCAGTGCCCAATGCTCTGCTTTCTCCAGTGTCTATTTTCTGTTTCATCTCTTTTGTACCAGCCAGGAAGCCAACTGAAAGCAATTAGGCTGAGCACTAATTGTTTTATATGATAGAAACTGGCTAAGCTAGATCTACAACTCCCATATTTTACTTCCTATTCCTTATTACAGCTAAAACCCCTAAACTAATGCAATTAAACTTAACAATATTCAAATGAATATTACATAATTAAAATATAATTGCAACTGCTAAAAAAAAATATGGTCAGATGAATGTCACTAGATTAAACTACCATGATGCAATTCATCCTTGGTGTAATTTCACTAGTATCAGTGGAAAATACACCAGATATAAACCTGGCCTCATGATGCAGAACTTCCAGGAAACATGAAGCTATTTGTAACTGGAGATCTCTGCTGACGTATGAATGGAGAACCAGGACAAAAACAACAAAGCAAATTCAGTGCACAGATAAACAGAGTGGCGTCAGCTCTATCAATTACCCAACCAAAAGAGAAAAAAAACTAGAAATCAATAACTTAATGTGTCCATGGAAAAATAATGAAAACAAGGATAAAAGAACAACAACATTATGAAGGATTATGATATTAAGAAAGAAGCATGTAATAAATAGGGTGACTAAAATGGAAAATATATATATGTATCAAGGTCTTTCTTTCAGCACAGAAGAAAGATCCTTGACTTCTGAGAAACCCCAATTCATGACGAATCCACAAAGCAAGTGGTCTCAACAGGTTTTAGGCAAATATGTCTCTACTACCTACCATGACAATTCTGTAACAACTTAAGGCCTTGTTACACTTTATGCTGCAGGCTGCACAAATGCCAATCAGTTTAGTCCTGATTAGCTTAGCAGAGCAGTCGCATCTTAAAGAGACAGATTCATCTGTCTCTTAAAGAGACAGACCATTTCTGAGTGTCCTATTCCTGTACAGCTGTGACTTGCCACTAGAGGCTTGGTGAGCAAGGGCAGGACTAGGAGCTAGGGACAGGGGATTGCCTTGCACTGCCCAGGGGAAGCAGAGCCAGTCCAAGTGGTGCCAGAAGACACACAGCCACTGGACACTCTGGGGCTGTGGTGCTCACTCTGCATAACATGCCCAAGGGGCAAGGTGCCATTCCCAGCCTTGCCAAGCCCCACTTTCACTGACCCAGAAAGAGCCACTGCACCCTTCAGCTTGGGCAGAGTAGCTGTGGAGAGTAGCCATATAGATTCATAGATGTTAGAGGCTGTAACAAGATCATCAGGTCCAGGCCCCCTGCACGTGGGCAGGAAAGACTGCTGGGGTCAGATGACCCCAGCAAGGTGGGCATCAAATGCTTTTTGAAGATCTCCAGGGTGGGTGACTGTACCACCTCTGCGGGGGAGCCTGTTCCAGACCCTTGGCATTTAACTTGTAAAGAAGTTTTTCCTTATGTCCAGTCTGAAGCGATCTTCAAACAGTTTGTGCCCATTGTTTCTTGTCTTCCCCTGGAGTGCCTTAGTGAACAGATTCTCCTCCAGGCCCTGATGTATACCCCTATTATACTTATAGGCTGCCACCATGTCCCCTCTGAATCTTCTTTTATCCAGGCTGAGGGACACAACTGGTCACCTTCCACCACATTGACTTAGTTCCATCTACCAACACTCTCTGGGTCCTACCTCAAAGCCAGTTACCTAGCCACCGGTCCAAAGTCTTTCAGCCTCTCCTCGTATGACCAGCTCTCTAGACTTCTAATCATGTGTGTGGCCCTCCTTTGGACTCTCTCAAGCTTCTCCACATCCTTCCTGAAGTTAGGCGCTTAGAACTGGATGCAGTACAGTACTCCAACTGTGGTCTCACCAGGGCCGAGTAGAACAGGAGGATGATAGCCTTAGACTTGCTCACGATGCATCAGTAGATGCATGCCAGTACTTGATTAACTCTACCAGCTACAGCATCACACTGGTGGCTTATGTTCATTCCACAGTCTATCATGACACCCAGTTCTCTTTCAGATGCGGTACTGGCAAGCTGAGCCAGTAAGTGTTGTGGATTATTTCTCCCCAGATGGAGCACTTTACATTCCTCGGTATTAACCATCATCAGGTTAAGATCTGGCCACCTCACAAGCCTGTCCAGGTCAGCCTGTATTGCCAGCCAGTCCTTGTGCATGACCACGTTCCCCCATAATTTGGTATCATCTGCAAACTTTGCCACTTTTAATACCTGAATCTGAATCATTGATGAACATATTGAAAAGCACTGGTCCAAGTACTGAACCCTGAGGGACGCAACTTGTCACCTTCCGCCACACTGACTTAGTTCCATCTACCAATACTCTCTGGGTCTTACCTCAAAGCCAGTTACCTAGCCACCAGACCGTAAAGTAGTCAAGGCTATATTTTCCCAATTTTACCATGAGGACATCATAGGAGACTAGGTCAAAGGCCTTTTTGAAGTCCAAGTATATGATATCAACCTCATTTCCTCTATCTAGGTGGCGAGTTACCTCATTATGGAAGGAAACAAGGTTGGTCAGTGTCACGGAGTGGGGCCTGCGAGCGGCCATGAGCCCGCTAGCACCCCCTGCTGTGTCAATTACGGTGGTCCAGCATCCTCTACTCTCCCGCTACATCTTTGTTCTTAAGTTCAGTTATGGGAGGCTGCCTACTTCCACCTTGACACCTCGCTGGTATTACCTCCGTTCCAAGTGGGGTGCTCCAACACCCCCCCCCAAGCCTTATGGGCAATGCGTGCCTTCTACCTCCCCTTTAGCATGCCCCAAGCCTCGCAGCTGTTCCTGGACATTACTCTGTCCTTGCCCTCTGACACCCTCTCTGGCGCCCCTTGGGCTCATCCTGCCCCGGTGCCCCTCTCTGGCACCCCGGGCCTGGCACCCACCTGGTGCCCCTGGGGCTGGTCACGCCCCGGCACCCGTCTCTGAACCTCCTGGGCCTATCACGCCGCTGGCCCCCTTTTACCGGTGCCCCTGGGTTGGTCACGTGCCTGTAGCCCCTTTACCAGCGCCTCTGGGCCAGTTAAACAACCTGCACCCTGTTACCAGTGCCTCTGGGCCGCTGCTGCAACCTGCACCCTGCTACCAGCGCCTCTGGGCTTGCCTTGCCCAGGCCTCGCCCCACTGGGCCTGTCTTGTGGTTCTTCCGCCACTCCTCGCCCTCTCTGGAGCCTCTCACCCCCTCCAGGGTCTTTGCCACACTTCCCATGCTTCTCGCCCCCCTATGGGGCCTATGCCGCACCTCTCGTGCCCGTTGCCCCGCTCTGGGGCCTATGCCACGCCTCTCGCACCCGTTGCCCCGCTCTGGGGCCTATGCTGTGCTTCCCGTGCTTCCTCAACCCCTGTAAGGTCTAAGCACCCTTTCGCAGCCACGCCAAGCACCTCTGCAGCACTCGGCACACTGTGCCCCTGTGGCACTGCTCGCTGTGCCCCCCACTGGGCACCGGGAACCCCCAAACTACTGGGGAGCCCCCGTGAGGCCTCCTCACACCCCTACAGCCTCACCCAGTCCTCGGGTATAACCATAAGTAAACCAAAGAGTCAGCCAGCCGGCTACAACATAACATAAGCGCCAGGCTTATAATACAAACCCCACATCATGCTGACTCTCACCCATACGTCTGTCCGGTCTCTCTCTCTCCCCTCGCATCATTGCAGCCAGTCAAACTGCCACCATTGACTCTGCTGCTCAGCTCTCCTGCAGAGCTGCAGCTCCTGCGGCTGCCAGAGGAGGACTGCTGGTCAGGCTCCGGCCTGGGCTGCTTATAAAGGCCTGGTCCTGCCCCCTTCTGGTCACCTGACCTGTCTGGTTGCTGCGGCAACTGGCACCTGAGCTGTCCCTGGTGATTGGCAGCTCCTTAACCCTATATTAGTCACAGGACACCTCCTTGATCCTGTGACAGTCAGGCATGACCTGCTCCCAGTGAAGCCATTTTGGCTACCCTTTAGAATACTGCCTTCTATTAGCCTATCAATAATGGATCCTTTGATAATTTTGTCCAGGATTTTACCAGGGATTTAAGTCAAAATGATTGGCCTGTAATTCCCTAGGTCCTCCTTTCTCCATTTCTTGAAGCTGGACACCAGTCTTCACTGGCCCTCTTTCAGTCCTCTGGGACCTCTCCTGAACAGTACATCCAGTCCTGCTGACTTGTAGACATTCAGCTTCTTTAGGTGATCCCCCACAAGATCTTCGCCTTCTATGGGAAGGTTATCAACCCCACCTTGATCATCCTGTATCCTGTCAAGTAGGCTAACACCCTTGGGCTGGTAGAATACTGACGTGAAGTATTCATTAGGAGTTCGGTGTTTTTCTGGGTGTCCATTATCAACTGTCCCAATTCATTCATCAGGGTACCTATGCTTCCCTTATTTTTTCTCCAGTTTCCTACATATCTAAAGAAGGACTTTTTGTCATTTTTGATTCTGGTTGCCAATTTGTATTCAGTTTGTGCCTTTGGTGTCTTAATCTGCTCCCTACACATGTATTGTTGAGTACTCCTTTTTGATGGTTATTTATGACTTCCATCCCTTGTAAGCTTCTCTTTTCAATTTCAGGAGGTCCATTACTTCCCTATTGAGCAAGGGGGGTCTCCCAGCCCTTTTGCTACTTTTCTTATGAAAGAGAATGGACTCTCTTTGTGCTCCTAGGACTGCTTCCTTGAGAAACAACCACTCTTCTTGTACTCCCTTTCTCATTAGACTATGGTCCTACCAGGCCTCACCAACCAATCTTTGAATCTTGTGGAAGTCAGCTTTCCTAAAATCAAGGATTTCTACCCTACTGACTGATTTCCCTGACTTAGGGTGGATAGAAAAAGTGATCATTTCATTGTCACTGTTGCCCAGTTTCCCTTCAATCCTCAGGTTGCTCACTAGATTGTCCCCTTTGGTCAGAAACAAGTCTAGGAGACACTCCTCTAGGTAAGTGAGGCTATTTATTGGGTGACTGATAAATCTTGGATGATATAAGTGAGCACAATTGCATTGATTGCATTTGGATTCAAGTTTGCAGAGCAGGATCTTGCAAGCCTACATTGAAAAAGGCTTCAGGAATAAATAAAAGTGAACTAGCACTAACATAAATGTGATGACTGTAGGCATTGTAGGTGTTGCTGCCACTGCCCTGAGCTCATTTTCCTACAGGCGGTAACAGGGTAGACCTTGGCTTTGGATCACCTGGTCTGCCAGGAAGCTGGTCTTATGTTTCTTGCCTGCCATGACTTTTGTGATATTATATTGAGTGGAAAAGTAAAGTAATTTATGTTTTCCCTTCCATGAGCAACTATCACGAATTTATAAGTGTCTTTCTAATTCTCCAATCCCTATAACGTTTGCAGCCTGACAAACTTGGAAAAATGTGGCAAACTTTCTGAAGTTTCAATTTTCATTACGCTGGAAGATCTCACTTGGAGCAGCCCCTTTTTGAAAATGGGTCCCACAAACTGATGCAGAGAAAGTGGACAGATAGGGGTACTGTGCCTCCAAAACAGCTTCTAGTAGGAAATCGTAGAGCTGTGCAGAAGAGCACCATTTCATTTCGACTTCCATTTGATCGTTTCAAAGGGACAATGTTTCATTTCAACATTTCATTTCATTTTGAAGCACTGTTATGTTTTGTTTCATTGAAACTATTTCACTGTTTCAACACTGCTTTGACGTTTTGCCCATAGGCTATAATGGGGAATCACAAAACTGCCTATAACTTTTTTGTCATTTCTTTCCTGATTAGAGTGAAGGTGTGCCCTCACTGGCACTGAGGCCTCTACACAACAAGGTAGTTTGCCCCAGTGAGGACTCCTCCTCCCCTACAGCCTCATCTCTGTCCACCACTTTAAATAACAACAGGTAAGTGCAGCATAGTAGCACTAACATCTCAGCACAGACTAGAGCCTTTTTTTCCCTTTCCTGCAGGTGCTACTTCTCCAGCAGCTGCCAGAGAAATCTTCCTGCCAACCCCAGCTCTGGGGCTTAGATGTGGCCAGGGCCCTGCATCCTTCTGGTCAGCTGACTGGGGACAGGTGCTAGGGGTGTAGGTTGTAGCTGTGTTCCTCTAAGGACATAGCACTGGCAAACAAAGTTCTTTGGGTCAATCTGGTATCTTTTAGTAGACCAACTGAATAGTTAGAGAAATATATCTTAGCAACCTTTCAAGTTGAAAAACCCTTCATCAGGCTGAGGAAGCACCTGCAGTTGGTGTGTGTGCCCTTCCTGGATGGAACAAATAGTAAAGAAGCCAGAGGCTGGCATGCAAAGCACGCAAGAAAGCCAGTCAGTGAAAATGGAAATGGAGGCATCAGGGTGTGAGGGACAGGCTTGGGGGAGTGGTGGGGAAGGGAGATGCAACAGCACAGGTAGAAGTAGAGAGGTACTTGGGGAGCCAGATGTCCAGCAGATTGTAGTGTGTCAGAATTCCAATGTCTATACTGAGTCCATGAGTTTCTGTACCTAGGAGGTTGATGAAGTGCAGTTCATAGGTTCATCTGTGACAAGTGGTTTGTAAATTCAAACAAGCTCTAAACCTAGCTAACCTCATCACCAGAAGCCAACTTCCTACAGCCCAAAACACACCAAATGGATCCAGGCTATGCGAAACCCACCAAGTGCTCTGATGGAAAATACGTAGGAGACACAAAGCAACAACTGAGCACCAGAATGAACACACACCAAAAATCTATCAAAGACAAGAACACTGAACTACCTCTCTCCAATCTCTCAGGCCCGATCCTCAAAAGGAATTTACAAACCACTTTTCACAGGTGAGCCTATGAACATTGCCATTTTTCAGCATGGGAATGCCAATACATAAGATGCCGGAGTCTGCTGGAGCACAGTAATTACCACACTCCAGCAGACTCGATTAATTAAGGTTGGAGCATCCTCGCTGCTCATGTATAGGTGTTCTTAGCTTTCATCGTTTTTTTTTTTACTGTGGAAAAGCAATAGAGCAATTCTTCTGTTGCAAAGAACTCAAAACCACAGCAACAATCACAACTGGTCAGAATATTATTGAGGCTATGGATTCCCACGTGAAATCTCAGGCTTTATTTTGTTAATTATGTATAGATGTTTGCACACAACATTGCTAATATTATGAAGCAAACCATTGCACTGTTAAAAGGATCTCATAGCACCCAGGGTGCTACAGCGTCCTAGTCAAGAATCACTCATCTATCCATGTAAAATGTAGATGGCCTCTATTTTATCTGATCTTTCCACTAGGCATGACTCCAGCATTCTGCAAAACAGCTTCAAGGGATACCACCAGAGTGGATCCACAGAAACATTTCTGGGTTATAGAGACGTAGACAGGACATGCGAGCAGGATGTGCGCAAGAATAGATGCCCTAAAGAGCACCAGGAAAGTGATGCAGACATATCCAAAACCATGTAGATTCTTGGATGATATAAGTCAGCACAATTGCATTGATTGCATTTGGATGCAAGTTTGCAGAGCAGGATCTTGCAAGCCTACATTGAAAAAGGCTTCAGGAATAAATAAAAGTGAACTAGCACTAACGTAAATGTGATGACTGTAGGTGTTATAGGGCTTGCTGCCACTGCCCTGAGCTCATTTTCCTACAGGCGGTGACGGGGTGAACCTTGGTTTTGGATCACCTGGTCTGCCAGGAAGCTGGTCTTATGTTTCTCGCCTGCCATGACTTTCATGACATTATATTGTTAGGAGGCAATGCCCAAGGTGATCCTACCCAGTCTCAATCCCTGTTTTCTTCTGTGGGGCTCCAAACCTCCCCTTTACTGTACTCTAGCCTGTCTGTTGCTGCCAGCTGCTTTTCTTCTCCTGACCTCCCCTGCTCAGCATGTAAGGCACCTTGGGGATTTTGTTCACTCTCTCACTCCTTCACAGTAAGCCAGAAAGACACCCTTGCAAAGTGGTTCTTATATCAGACACTTCATGCTAAGCAACCCTCACACCTCATCTGGCTTTACTGTTCAAAATAATGCAAGCTAAAAAACAAATTGTGCGTCTGCACCCCTGGGTGTTCTAATGATACTATGCGGCCCATAGTGCATACTATGGTGCAACTGCTAAGATTCATTTTTTTTTAAATAATTTTAAAAGTGCTAACAGTAAAAACATTTAACATCGAACAAAAGACAGGCAGAAAAATGAGATGTGTGGGTAGATGACATACACTTGCATGCTACATTCTTACTGCAGCAAAGTTATTGCGAACCCTCTTGAAAAGTGGTCACAATTTTGAGCAAGCAAGGAAACGAGGGGGTTCTGTTCTGGGGTGATAAGACAGGAGGAGAGAACAGAGAAAGAGAAATGGGATGTTGTAGCTTACCTAGGACTAGAGGTTATTTAAAAATTCACAGTAAGACTTAATCACCTAGCTATACACCTTTGGGTTAAGTTCGACTCCTTTATGCTTGCATTCTAATAGATTTAGTAGGCCTTAGGCATTGTTACATTTAATATAGGCCAAATTAGCATAAGTGAAATCAAGGCAAGTAGGAGAAAAGGAGCTGAGTCATAAATGAGATCATTCCGAAAAAGGTCAGTTAGATCTTGATTAGTGTAGGTCAGCAGATACCAGTCTGGCCACAATCTGACACAAGAATATCACCTATCGCCATATGTGTCTTATTTTGACCAAGTACTGTTGTAAGCCTCTGGTTGAGGAAGAAGAAAAAAAGAGGTTTAGCATTGAGATGTGCTCCTCTGGCATCCTTTGCTGAGGTTTGCATCTGCACACTTAGCGAAGATCCAAAGCCTCTTAGAAGGTAGGGCGCGTGTAGACTAAACGAGAGGCATGTGTGCATGACACTTTAAAGTGGGTTAAATGCTTTTGCACTGCTTTAAATGGTGTTAGTGTTTGCACGCATCAGCAGCATATTGAGCATTTATTCCAGCTGCTGTAGCATATTTGGTGGCATAATGCGCTTTAAATGACTTCGGGGATCAGCAAACCAAAACACCTCTGAGGAGTTTTAGTTTGCTGCCCTACAGCCACAGACTGAAGCACTGGGCTCCGTGCGGCTCAAGGGCTGTGAAGGAAGTTCATGCAGGCAGCAGCCCAGGAAGGCAGGCAACTCCAAAGAAAAAAAAAAAGTGGTGAGCCTGATTTCTGCCCCCACAGAGCCTGCCTGGGCTGTGTGGGGACACAGTCCTTCCCTCCACGGCTGTGGTGCCCCCTGGGACCACCCAAGCCAGGTGCCTGTGGGTGGGTGCTGCTCAGGGGAGTGGCCACCACTGCCATGGAGGGAAACACTAGCCCTCCCCCCACCACAGACCAGGGACCACTCTGTCTGCCAACAGCTCACCCTCCCCTCCCCGCCAGCACGCAGGCAGGTAAGACATGGGAGTACACAACACAGGGGTTTACCTCATCCTAAACTGAAGCAGTGTTTTTAAAAATCCACCCCTTCAATTTAGGGCCCTTGTTTCATTTACACACTCCCCTAAGACTCCAAATTTGGATATCTTCCTAACAGGTTGATCACTGTCAAAATTCTTAGGATTGTAAGATGCCGAGATTCTAGTTGCAACGCACTTCGTTTCTGACTGTGTTGTGAAAGTATGTCTAGATATATATCTGTGTTATTTTTTATTTGTTAGCAATATTCGTCTTTTGAGAATTTTAACATTTCCTTCACTGAACTGGAGAACTCTCCGTTCTCAGCAAAATCAGCGTCAGAAGTAAAATTTCCTTCAAGTCAATATAGCACACTCACCATTTTGAGCAAGTAGTGGGATGATTGGACTCAGAAAGTTCCCTATCTTCCCTTCATCTGGAAAAAGCTATAATATGTATCTGATATTTGTAAATAATACCAAAAGAGGGAAAAGCCAAAAGAAAGATATACCAGCTGCCATCACCTCCATGGTGCAGGCAAGCAAAATGTTTATAGGGCTGGGAGGCAGGCTGTCAATGTACTCTAGAAAGCAGTTTGTCCATTCCCCTGGCATCTGGCTTGGCTCTTCTCCATCACACTCTGTACTCACACTAGCATTCCCACTCCCCTCAAATGGCTTCAATGTCCTCCATCCCCTATGATTCATTGCTGGCAGCAAATCACGAGATCATCTTCTGAACCCGATTTCAGTTTAGTTTACCATAGGCTAAATAGTTGGCAACTGTGTTGCTGGAGGTCCAGCAATGGTCCTTGGCTTTCTTCACATTCTTGCTTTTAATTGGACATTGTACAACATTGTAGTTTTGACCCAGTTTGGCCATCCCTTTACCAGTGGCCTCAAAAATATTTTTGTTGTGACATTTGGTCTCACAGGTTTCTTGAACATGTTCTTCTTCCCAGAAGGCAAAGAGACCCAGAACTTCTTCCCAGCACCAGGACATTTTAAAACACAGCACTAAACCTTCCTATTTAGTATACACTAAACTTACTGTAGAGACAAAGCAGTAAGATAAAGCCTTCAGCATTGTTCTATTCAAGAAGGCAAGGCAGAGGTGCATCTTGTAGACTACATAAATTAAAAATGCATAAGCTTTCATGATCCAGGGCTCACTTCATCAGACGCTATGGAAGGATATCCAGTCAGTCAACTGGAAGCACCAATTTAAATACAAAAGGAGGAAGGAAAGAGAGAATACAGTGTTGAGAAAGGCAGAAGAGGTTGGAGAGAACAATAAAGCAATAAACTCATAGGAACATAGAAACTAATCCAGGTTTTATTATTAGGATAATAATATATGGTCCCTGTTTAGACAATACTTAAAATAATCTAGTCTGCAAATGATTTCTGTCACATAAGGATCACTCCATCTGTCCAACGTAGACAGCAAAAGCACACTGCAAGCAGGTAATGGCATGTATGATGTTGGTAGAAGAGCAGGTAAATGATCCTTGGACATTATAATCTGTTACTAGATCCACTTGGTCTCTGTTGTAAAACCATTCTGTAAGGCCAGTCTTTCCTTTTCTCCCACCCCCTTCATATTTTCCAAAACCAGACAACCAGCTTCAGAAAACTTGGCCTCCAGTCTACCAATGTTATCCTCATTAGTGTTCTTTAAATGGCAGTACTGTAAGCAATCAATAATCTCTCACCAGCCGGCAACAGATAACATTTACTAAGGAACAGTTTTGGGACCCAAACTATTAACATTGGCACTTCTTTTTACCAATGGGCTTCAAATAAAGGCTAAAAGCAGATGTCATGTTTGAGGCGATTCTGACTGAACCTAGAAATAGCATTGTCCTTTACACATGTAGCTTGTCCCTGGAATAAATAAAGATCAACTCAAATTAGCCATGACCATCCTGGAAAAAAAAGTGTTATCTTGGATATTTCTCAGTGGGAGAAGTGGGGCAATGGGTTTTTATTCTGGGAGCCTAGAGATATACAAGGCTTTGTCCTACAGAGAACTTCTGTTTTTAGCCAGAGACACTTCTTATACTTAACTTGTCAGTTAGTTTTGTGTTATTTCGATGTATTGAAAATACACACAGACTGAAATACCAGCTGCTGGGAAGCAGCTTAAAGCAGTTTCAACTGTAGTAGAATGTTGATCATTGAAAAGTTACCATACATGACAGTAATAAAGAAAAGTCTTTGCTTGAGCTTTCTTTATTTCTATAGCTAGAAGGGATTCAAGAGACTGCTATATAAGAAGTTAAAGTGAAGCTTGTCCCCTAATTTTGCATTATAATGTTTCCCTATTTTCATTTCTTTTTTGAACACCAGTAAGAAGGGAGGGTGGAGGAAAGAGGATGACTAGGCTGTTGGTCTAAAATAATTTTTTCATTGGAAAAATGTCATACACACACTATTAGCTCTGCTTAGTTGCTCCTGGTCTTATATTTTGCAAAAGGACACACACCAAAAGATTTAACAGACAAGGATTTATTAAGAACCATTTCCTAAATAAATAAAAGTGAATTATTTCCTTGTAGAAATCACCCTGTAAACTATCACAAGAGGAATCCTTCATACTTCGATGCTTCTTTCTCCATGATAAATGACGGCCATCTGTCCAGACAAGAATCAGTAGTGTAGTTTTTCTTACAAAGTAATACAAGGTCAGAAGTTTATGCATCTATCTTTGTGTGTCTGGGGTAGTAAACAGCATTCTTAATGTGTCATGAATACAGCAACTAGTATCCCTGACCCGAAGTGGAAAATAAAATCATATGCACCAAACTTTCCATTTGTATGACATGAACCAATTGATGTAACAATGACCTGGCCCTGAAATCTGTGTTCACATGGACTCCTGGGGGCATCAATAAGAACCATGTAAAAAATAAATCCCAGGTGTCCATAGCATAAAATTTAAAAAACAGCTCTTCCCCAAATATTTCTCTCTTTTTTTTTTTTTTTTGTTAACTATTTGCTGTCTCTTAGCAGTAATCCATGCAGAGTAGTAAGCAAACAAAGATGTGAGCAAACTGTTGTGGCATGAAAAAATAGGTAAAGATGATAGCAAGAAATCTAGATCTGAAGTGGGGAAAACGAAAAAAAATGAAGACAGGGCAATACTCTTTTCTCTCAGCAGGCCTTTTAGTGTAAGGTGTCACAACTTTTTATTCTGAAAGGAGAAAAGGATGGGAAGAGAGCTTCTTTACTATCTCCCTAATCTATCACCCTTCTAACAGCCCTTACCCCTTTTCACTTCAGGAAATATTATCAGCCTACAGGCAATAAGAAATGAGCAGAAATGGAAACAGCAAGGGGAGTTTGTGACCTGTACTGCCACAAGTTATTTTGGATACCAGCCACCATTGTATCAGGATAGACACAATATAAAAACCTAAACAGACAGATACCCAAATTAACCAGGAAACCAGAAGACTGCCATATCCAGGGCAATCAATATATCATGAGGGCCTAAATCTAAGAACCCCTCTTCTAGAAAAAGCAAAGATTTTAGCATCTTCATGATGAAGACACCCATCTATATTGTAAACTGCTCATGGTAGACTATGTACTGCATTTGTGCTTGGTGTCTAGCATATGGGTGCTAGCCTCTTGGCTGACATAATACAAATTCTGCCAGCCTTTCCCCACACACATACAAAGATGACTCACAAGAACACTTTCCATATTTCTCTTGCTGATGACCTTTCCAATTTTCTGTCCCCCATGGAATACCTGTGATTTGTATTATTACTCCACCAATGAATTAACTATCATTTTCTAAAATGCCCATGTGCATGCAATCACCCCATTCTCATTAAAAAACTGGGGGACTGTGGTGTCGACACCTACACAGCCAAATGGGTCGCCAGCTGGCTGGAGGGCCGCACCCAGAGAGTGGTGGTGGATGGGTCATTTTCGACACAAGGGGATGTGGGCAGTGGGGTCCCCCAGGGCTCGGTCCTCGGGCCTGCACTGTTCAACATCTTCATCAGTGACTTGGACGAGGGAGTGAAAAGCACACTGTTCAAATTCGTAGATGACAGTAAGATGTGGGGGGATGTGGGCATGCTAGAAGGGAAGAATAGGCTGCAATCAGATTTAGACAGGTTACAGGGGTGGGCAGATGAGAACAGGATGGGATTCAACACCGACAAGTGCAAGGTGCTGCACCTGGGGAGGAAGAACCAGCAGCATACCTACAGGCTGGGAAACTCCCTTCTCGTCAGTGCAGAGGCAGAAAAGGATTTTGAAGTCATCACTGATGCCAAGATGAACATGGGCCGGCAGTGTGGGGATGCAGTCAAGGAAGTCCAACCGCACCTTGTCATGCATTCATAGATGCATCTTGAGTAGGTCCAAGGAGGTGATCCTCCCCCTCTATGCGGCACTGGTCAGGCCGCAGTGGGAGTACTGCGTCCAGTTCTGGGCGCCACACTTCAAGAGGGATGTGGCAGCATCGAGAGAGTCCAAAGGAGGGCCACTCACATGATCAGGGGACAGCAGGGCAGGCCCTACGAGAGGCTACGGGACCTGAACCTGTTCAGCCCCCAGAAGAGAAGACTGAGGAGGGATCTAGTGGCCTGTTACAAACTAGTCAGAGGGGACCAGCAGGCACTGGGGGAGTCCCGGTACCCCCGAGCACTACCAGGAGTGACTAGAAATAACGGTCACAAGCTGGCAGAGGGTAAATTCAGATTAGACATCAGGAGGCGCTACTTGACTGTCAGGGCGACTAGGATCTGGAACGAACTTCCAAGCAAAGCGGTGCTGGCTCCTACCTCAGGGGCCTTTAAGACAAGGCTAGACAATCGTCTTGCTGGGGTTGTTTGACCCCAGTACTCTTTCCTGCCATGGCAGGGGGTCGGACTTGATGATCTGCTCAGGTCCCTTCCAACCCTACTAGCTATGAAACTATGAAAAAAAAGAAACACTGTTTTTTCAACTAGAGATGGGGAGGGGGGGGATAATTTAATCATTAAATTCAGATGTGGAAATATTGCCCTCCATTTCATGAAATAAAATTAAAATTCCCTAAGTCTGTTCACAGGTATGCAGTTCTGAACCAGATCTTCAATGAGTAAGTCAGCATAAAAAACCCAGGTGAAGGTATACTGTGTTCCTTTTAATAAATAAATAAATAAATATATAAAAGAGTTAATGCTACTTTCAACACGCAGTAGATAACCAGCACCTCCACTGAGAAAGAGACTTACCTCTCCTGTCTCTCCATTACAAGAAACACCCTCTGTTTTCAACCAGTTTAATAATAAAAACAACCTTGACTCCTTATTAAAAATCTACACATGAAGTTACCTTATGTGAATGGAGTGATATATAATTTATTTTATTCCATCTCCTTTTAAGGTTTCTGGTGTACTACTAAAACTGCATTGTTGACAAGACAGAAAGATAATTTTTGAACTGTGAGCTGGACTTTAACTCAGGCTCAGTAGTCTCTCTTACGTAGAATTCTGTGTACCAGATAAGTCAACCCAGCCCAAAAGTAAAAAACCTGTATGCGTGTTTCAAAGAAAGCTAATGAAAATCTTTAGGAACATGCAAAAATTCAAGGATTATTTACCTTAGAAAGGAAACAAATAGGATATTTTATGAAGGCTTATAAGCAACAGTATAAGAAAGGGGTGAATCAGTGTTGAAGAAGACCTCAAGAGTCCTCTAGTTTATCTTCCTGCATGAATGTTACTCCTAGATCATCCCTATCCAATGCTTATCTAAGCCTTCTCTCTAGAAAACCTCCAATGAAAGAGATTCTACAACTTCCCAGTCTATTCCACTGTCTCACTATTCTAACAGTGAGGAAGTAATTTTCCCCAATATCAAATCTAAATTTAATTGGCTACAAGATAAAGTCTGTGCTTGGAATCCTGCCCTCTGCAGCAGGGAAGAACAGTTCTTCTTTATGGCAGAAGATAAGAATTTTTTTGCTTTTCTCTTTTCAGCTTTACAACAAGGGGATGTTCAATCAAAATGGAGTGGTAATTTCACATGGCATCAAGTCAGACAGTAACAATTCCTGTGCCAAGATGTCACAGAAACAAGAACTCAGCAAAATTCAAAATAACTTATATTGGGAACAAGAATATCTGGAGTTATAGGGCAATTTTATACATGCCCCAAGGGGGGGAGGGGCTATGCTTTAATTACAGCTTGGTTAAGAAGCTTTAGTTCAAGTGCCCCCACCACCATTTTGAAATACAGGGATGCTAATACATGAGATGCAGGAGACTGCTGGAGTGTAATAATTACCACGCTCCAGCAGAGTCAATTAATTGAGTAGAGCGCATTGGAGCAGCCTCTGTGGTCATGTACAGGCACCCACAGTGATTAAAGCCAAAACAATATTTTGGAAGACAAACTGTATGCGCCAGAGTTTAAACCAATCTCTCACTGTTAAGTATTAGAAGGTTATCTAACCTTTGGTTTCACAGAAGACACAGTAATCAAACAGTAAAGGATTCACCTCTTCAGTAAATTCTTCTTGCTCACCATTAGTCTGTCATCAATACAGTAAGGAATTCTGATGCAAAAAAATAATCACAGGGCAAAAAAAGTAGCTGAAAAATTCTATAGCTTCCCCAGCTCAGATTCAATTCATCATTACTTTTGTCAAATAATTATGTTAGACTTGTAGTGTTATAATATATTTAGGCGTCTGAAAAGATCTCTGTATGCAAGACTGCAGCATTTAACCTGCAACAAGGTGTGCTTGGCTTGAGGAGAACAACCATGGATAATCATGTAAAGAGCTGTAGGGACATCTAGTGGACTTACTGACAGGTAGGCAAACCCTGTGTTATTGTTTTAATGCCCCATCTACCTCAGTGAATTTTTGTTGTCAATCTTTCTACAAAATCATGAGCACATAAAGTGCTGGGATAGTACTAAAAATCCATGCCATGCACAACAGGATGCCAACAATAAAACATACTGCTGCTGACTCTAGACCTATTCTCATATACAAACCAACCCATGATTTAAAGCCAATCTACTGCTTTCTGACAGCAGGAGACCAGAGATATAGGTTTAATATATGGGTCTTACACATTAGAATTATAAATATGTATAGTGCACATTTATGACTCTATTCCAAAAGGTGTTTATGGTTTAACATCTACGAAACTTCTTTTATAGGCTATAGGCAGGAAATCATTGCATTTAAACATCTTTTTTAGACCAAGATAAAAAAAATGTGGGCCTGATCCCATCTTCCTTGTTTATCCAAAATCCTACTGGCTTCAAGGAGAGCTGTGTACACACAAAGAATGCAGATTCAGGAGTTCCAAAAAATGAGTTTTCATATAAAAGCTTAACCAGACTCTGACTTTTATTTCCACTTTCCCTCCTAAGCAACGTGGCTGACAGCTTCTGTGCTAACTAGGACCACATTTACAAAGGTATTTTTGCACCTATAGGTGCAGATAACCTCCTGAAACCAGATATTTTTGGAGTATTTATAGTTCTCACTAATTTCTATAGGAGTTAGGCACTAAAATGACTTCGAAAACCCCATGAGATTAAAGATCTAGATTTTTAAAAGTCCAAAAACAGATTAAGCTCTTATTTCCAACTGAAAAATCAATATACTTTAAGCACCAAACCCCGCTATATATTATTTTTAAAATCAAGTTAGAAACTTACAGGATATGGAGACACAAGGAACTGGACTTGGTGACCCAGAAATCCCTTCCAGTCATGTGTTCCTAGACTGTTCATAGAATTTATTTTGTATGCTACCCTGACAAAGGTTTATATTTACAAAAGACTAAAAGTCTTTCTTAAACTAAGTATGACCAGGAGAATATTTGCATCCTTTCAGACATATTAAAGAATAAAGTCTCTCACTTAAATTTCCCCATGCTGAGGAATACCTTTCTTTGGGTAGCCTGGTTGCAGATAACATTCCTGCTAGGGTCTCCCCTTTTACAATGTAAATTTCTTAGTGTGGAAGGGCAGGGCTCATGTTTCTGAGGTCACAGCCTTCAGCGAGGGTGGCAAGGGTTATTGGTGATGAGTAAACAAATTCATGTCAAATGCTAATTCTCAGCAATTATTTCTCCCGATTGTGATAGATGAAGAACACTTGAGCTAGTCACCATTTCACTGAACATCTTTGGCTAAAATATAATTGTAAGAGGAAGCCACCTCCCGGCTTCCGTTATGAGCGGGACCCAAGGGGAAACCGGGGCTGCCACTGTACTCAACCTGGGAGCTGCACTGAGTCTCCACTGTCAGCATGCCCAGGAGTAAACCCAGAAGTACCTGCAGGCCCTTACCTCCAACAGTCCCTAGCTGTGTTCCCTCACGTGACCAGGGAGCCAGACACAATTGGCCTGTTAGGGGCCCAGCAGACTCAAATATGAGCATGCTGCAGTCTCATACCACCAGAGAGGGAAATGCACTGGTTCAGAGGAAGTGAGCAGTGCCCATCTGTGCAGAGGCACAGAGAAGACTGGGAGCAATATGGACCTGGTGCAAGCCTGGGACAAGCCTTGGGATTTGAGTATGCTGACAAAGAATAGACAGCAGAAGAATGCTGATCCAAACAACCCAATGGTATCAGGCTTGAGACATGGGGTAAACCTGTGAGCAGGAGGAGTACCTGTGAGGGTAACTCTCTCAGAGTCAAATACCAAACTGATGAACTGGTGATGGGGGTTGCCGGTCAGAAAGATGCCACCCAGGAAGTCATGGACATGCTACAGCCAAGGGAAAGATGGACAAAATTGATAGGTCTCACAAAGGGGACTAAATTGATTGAGATGGGGTCCCTAAGTTGAGGGGAGCTAGGGGTGATGCAATTGATGATGACCCCTTGTGAGGAGCAGTCTCAAATAAGGGGACCCTGTTCTGGAGTTGATTGAGGGCCTACATCAATGACAATGAGGAGTAGTCAGAAAAATTGTGCCTTGGAAACATCGTGGCTGTGGAAAGCCTGAGGTGGAGTCGAGCAACTGGCCAAAACACCATTCCAGTGATGTGCATGTGGTTGAAATGTCATAGGTCCATCCAGCAGGTGTAGTAAGTGCAGGGTGTAGGGAAGGCAGAGTCCTGCAAAGTGAATGTATCCCTTTCACTGAGAGGACGATGTTCCCTCTTGTTTCATCATTTAGCTTCCCTTCATTTGTTTTCATCAAACCATGGCAGGTGAAAATAATGAAGTGGGCAGTGGCTTATGTAAAGGGGGATGAGATACATTGCACTTACTGGCAATAACAATCTCTCAAAATTATATTTATATCAAATATTACAATTTCTATAAACATAAGGGGTGCTTACAGACATGCTCATTCACTTTCTAATTAAAATACATTGAAACACACTCAATTAATTGAGTCTGCTCCATGTTCTAATTAGAATGCTTCAGTGTCATCTCACTGCCACATGTATTAAGCCCCCGAATGTTTCAAAATGGCCACAATAGCGCTCTACCTAAACCTCATTGAATGAGCTTACGATAAAGCATCCCACGACCATTTTGAAACATGTTGGGGCTTAATACATGTTACCATGAGCCACTGTCATTAGAGCGGCTATCCACTCTAATTGAAGTGCGGGGAACTGCCCTCATTAAAAATCCCCTCTCTCAACCTCCAAGCATGGGTTTTGGCAGTCAAGGACAACAAGGCTGAACACAGCTTGATGCTATGTATACATAGAGAATGCACATGCCACATCACTAAAACAAGCTCAGGAAAACACGCATGACAATCCCATGAATTCCTCAAAATATTGTAGATTTGTGACACCCAGCACTGCACTAAGCCAGCTACAATACTTCCAGCTGGGGAGACTGCATGCAAATCAGTTGCTCTGCATGTCAGTGTAGGCAAAAACAGTGAACTGGGGTACTGTAGACAGGGCTTAGAAGACCCAGAATACCTGTGTCCAAAGGGCCAAAATTACCTTTAAAATAAAAGCTTATCTCATGACAAGGACAAATAAAGTAAAGACAAGGTAAGATGTGATATTTATATAATTAAACCTAAATATGCATCAGCACAGTAATATATTTTAAATAGTATTAAAAGATAATCATACCTTCCACCTCCAACTCTCCCAGTTCTTGATATTGCCTCTGAAACAAAGTGACAGATTAGTTTTCAAAATAATGAAGTATGCTTCTGCCTGGCAACCATCCTTAGTAGGGTTTGGGCCCTGGGTAGCTACAGACTGTCTGCTGGCCAGAATCCAAGGGGTGGATTGCTCGCCTTCCCCTGAAGGCACCACCATGGCCTGAGCAAAGATTTGGCAGCAAGGCGGGCAGAGACCTCCCTGCCTTCATCCCTTTACTCCTCCTCCCTCCATGAAGCCAGAACCTATAGTTGCTGGGACTCTAGAGCCCCCTGCCTTCATGCAGGACCATACAGCTGGAGCAGCAGTGTAACTACATTGATTCCTATTGCCTCCATTCTAGCATTTCCTTTCATCACCACCCAAGTCTCTTACTCCTTGCCCACCCCTGGTTATGCTACTGCTGCCAGGTGATAACTAAGTAAAAGTGCAAATGAAAGCTTCTCACTTGGAAATTACAGGATTACATATTGTCAGTATAAGACTTAAGTGCATTAGTCATAGGAGGAAAAAATAGCTAATCTTCAAGAGACAGTGAATTCCCGTGTCCAAGAAGATACCTGCCTTAAAAGAAAATATAGGATCCCTGTCTTTATCTGTATCACATGAAAAAATCCACTTCATTTTAGTCTTTCATGCATAAACAATTTGGATGTACATAACACCAGTGCACTGTACTGTTCATCCCCATATGCTCATTCACTCCAGCGGATCTACCTTTAACATCTTGGGTTCTTATAATGCAATACTTAGGCCTGTCCACCCAAAATTGTTCCATCTTTGAAGAGGCAGTCTGTTTTAAGAAGTTACAGAAACTAACTGATCAAAGGCATTTATCCTGCACAGAAGGAAATCTACGTCAGAGGAGGAGAAATTTTACAATTATAGAGAGCATGTGTGAGTTTGCACAAATTCATGTAAGTTGAGAAAACTCACATACAGTAGGTGATCATGTAATTAAAGACTAGTTGGAGCTATTCTTCCTTTATGGATTTTTGGTATTTTTGATATTTTAAATATGTATCAATAATGGTACAATAATTAAAGTGATGTTCTTAAAATGGGAATAATACAAAATATTTATGCTTCAAGAGCTTACAAGCTACAAGTACCATTTTTAGTGAGTCTGAATATTTTGCAAAATATTCTGAATCCGGGTGGGCAAAATATGGCCCAGGGGCCAGATTTGGCCAGCCAGGCCATTTTATCTGGCCTGTGGGGACACTAAAAATTTTAGAAAATATTTATCTTCTCCTGGCTGCCTGCCAGGGCAGTAGGACCCAAGGGGAGCTGTCAGCAGGATGCAGCAGTCCAGCCCCGCCCCACCACCTCCCATTTCCCTACCTTCCTGACCCCACACTGCTCCAGCACCAGGTGGTTCCTGGCTGCATTGTGGGAGCACGGGGCATATACCAGTACCCCAGGTGTGTGTGCATGTGTCATGCACACCCCACCATACATATGCACTCACACATCCCCTTGTACTGCCATACACACAGACCAGCACATCACCTCACACAACTCAGCCACCCTCCCCCCCTACACACAGCCTCCCAACAAACCCTATACCTACCCCCATTACATACAAGAGTAAGGCTTCATTTGAAGCTATTATACACATTCACCTCCATATACACTACACAAACGCATGTAAATGAGACAAAAATAGTTTAGAAATCGAATGAATGTTTTACATGTTTGCTTTTTAGAATATAATATGGTATTTTTCTGGTTCCAAGATGACAAACCCCCTTGCTGAAAGTACTGCTGGGGGCAAGAGGAGGGACTTCTGGTGTCAAAGGTCAAGGGTTAGGGGATGGGACTTCTAGTCACAAGATGGCGACCAGGGGGCAGGGCACCTGTGAAGCCCTTGACAGCTTGCCAAAAAACTCAGTAAATGGCCCTCTGCCTGAAATAACTGCCCACCCCTTTTCTAAATGCTTCACCACTATACTTTAATAATGTCCAATTTTTCCATAGCTGTCCCCAATAAGAATTCTCTACATTATCTGTCTATTAGAATAAAAATGTCCATACACATTCTGCTTTCTGCATTGAAAATAAAGCCCAAAGGGAGGTAATCCCAACACAGATCAAAGGAGCCAAGAGGGTGCAAAAGCCCCCATGACTCACCAAAAGCATACAGGAACATCTCCTAGCTAAAAAGGAGGCGTACACCCAATGGAAGGGAGGGGCCATCACCAGGGAGGACTATACCTCAGTTGCTCAGGGCTGTAGGGGGCGGTCAGGAAGGCCAAGGCAGAGATGGAACTGGGACTAGCTACCTGGATCAAGGACAACAAGAAGTCCTTTTTTAAATATGCAGGGGGTAAAAAGAAGGTACCAGGTAACGTGGGGCCTCTGCAAAAAGGAAATCTGGTTGTTGCACCAGACAGCAAAGCTAACCTATTTAACAATTTCTTTGCCTCCATTTTTCTGTGCAAGTACCAGGTCACCCACCCCACTGGGACCCCCATAGGACCCAGGACAGGTGCACCCAGACCTAGGGTCAGTGAGGAACTAGTCAGGGAACTTCTAGATAGATTGGACATATTTAAATCTGCTGATCCTGATGATCGCCACCCCAGAATGCTGAGGGAATTAGCTGAGGGCATTGCAGGACCCCTGGCATGGCTTTACGAGCACTTGTGGTGCTCTGGTGTGGTGCCAGAGGACTGGAAAAGGGCCAATGTGGTTCCCATTTTCAAAAAAAGTAGGAAGGAGGACCCAGGAAACTATAGGCCAGTCAGTCTTACCTCGATCCTGGGTAAGTTTTTTGAGAGAATTATCCTGGCACATGTCCACGAGGGGCCAGCAGGAGAGATTATGCTTAGGGGCAAACAACATGGGTTCATTCAAGGCAGGTCCTGTTAGACAAACCTGGTGGCCTTCTGTGACCAGGTCACAAAACCCTTAGACGCAGCTGTAGCAGTGGATGTAGTCTTTCTGGACTTTAGGAAGGTCTTTGACACTGTCTCTCACCCCATTCTCATTTGACTGCATAGGCATCGACACCTACACAGTCAAATGAGTCACTAATTGGCTGGAGGGCCACACCCAGAGAGTGATGGTAGATGGGCCTTACTCGACCAGGAGGGATATGGGCAGTGGGGTTCCACAGGGCTCGGTCCTCAGGCCTGCACTGTTCATCATCTTCATCAGCAACTTGGACAAGGGGATAAAAAGCACCCTGTTCAAATTCACAGACAACACTAAGATGGGGGGAGAAGTGCAGAGGCAGAAAAGGATCTTGGAGTCATTATTGATGCCAAAATGATCATGGGCCGGCAGTGTGGGGATGCAGTCAGGAAGGCCAACTGTATCTTGTCACGCATCCGCAGATGCATCTCAAGCAGGTCCAAAGAGGTGATCCTCCCCCTCTATGCAGCACTGGACAGGCCGCAGCTGGAGTACTGCATCCAGTTCTGGGCACCGCACTTCAAGAGGGATGTGGACAACATGGAGAGGGTCCAGAGGAGGGTCACTCACATGATCAGGGGGCAGCAGGGCAGGCCCTACGAGGAGAGGCTATAGGACCTGAACCTGTTCAACCACCACAAGGGAAGGCTGAGGCGGGATCTACTGGCCATTTACAAACTAGTGAGGGGGGACCATCAGGCAATGGGGGAATCCCTGTTCCCCCAAGTGCAACCAGGAGTGACTAGAAATAACGGTCACAAGCTTGCAGAGGGTAAATTCAGATTAGACATCAGGAGGCACTCCTTCACTGTCAGGGCGTCTAGGATCTGGAACCAACTTCCAAGAGAAGTGGTGCTGGCTCCTATCCTGGAGGTCTTTAAGAGGAGGTTAGATGAACACCTTGCTGGGGTCTTTTGACCCCAGTACTTTTTCCTGCCATGGCAGGGGGTCAGACTTGATGATCTGCTCAGGTCCCTTATGACCCTACCAACTATGAAACTATCAAAAAATACCTACAGGGAAAAATTTCCACTGAGAAAACTTTATGCAGATACTAGCTGCAATATAGACTTGTGCCAAATACTGTTCTTTTTTAGCTCAATGCCAAAATTCCCATTTTCTCCTATGGAACAGGATTAGGCCATTTATTATTTGTTCCTGTTTTCACCTATAGTTTTAAGCACAAAAAACAAACAAACAAAACAAAAAATGTTTCTGCTTGAAGGAGTCTCATGCTAAATGAACCAAAACAAAAAAGACATAATAGGGGGGACCGGGAACCAATCAACCATTTTCAAAAATAATGTTTATAAAAAAAAAGAGTAGATTCATAAACTGTTAGGATCTGGAAGGGACCACACCAGATCATTGGGTCCAGCTCCCCTGCACTAGGTAGGAAAGACATTTGGGGTCAGATGACCCCAGTGAGGTGACTGTCCAGTCTCCTCTTGAAGATTTCCAGGGTACTGGCTACAGCATTGCAATGACAGCTTATGCTCATACTATGTTCTATTATTACCTCTAGGTCCCTTTCATTTGTGGTGCTAGTCAGTTTGGCACCACTGAGCCAAGTATGTTGGGGATTGTTCATCCCCAGATGAAGCACTTTACACTTCTCAAGGTTGAACTTCATTTGGTTTCAATCCACCCAACTTGCCAGGCTGTCTAGGTCCACCTGTATCTGCAACCTATTTTCAAGTGTGACCATGCTCCCCATAACTTAGTGTCATCCATGATCTTGGCCAGTGAGCTCTTCACTCCCACATCCAAATCATTTATAAGGATGTTGAAAAGCACAGAACCAAGCACAGACCCCTGAGGGACACCACTGGCCACCTCTCACCAGGACAACAAAGATCTTTTCATTAGGACTCTCTGGGTCCTACCCTGCAACCAGCTTCCTACCCACCTAACTGTCAAGCAGTTAAGCCCACAATCCTCCAATTTTTCCATGAGAACATCATGGGATACCATATCAAAGGCCTTTTGGAAGTCTAGGTATACAGTGTTGACCTCCTCTCTCTTATCCAGGTGGCGAGTTACTTGGCTCTAGGTGAGATTGGTAAGAAAAGACCTACCTACAAAAAAGCTATGCTGGCTGTCATTTAGAAACCTACCTTCTGCAAGTGTATCACACAGACTCCTTGATGAATATTTCCAGGATTTTCCCTGGAAAAATCTCTCCTCCCCTTCTTGAAGATGGGCACAACATTGGCCTTCTTCCAGTCTTCAGGGACCTCCCCTGAGCACCATGAGTTTTGGAAGAGATTCACCAGAGGTCCCATGATGAGTTCAGCCAGCTCCTTCAGCACTCTTAGATGAAATTCATCTGGTCCTGCAGACTTATAAATGTCTAACTTTTCTAACTGATCACACACCAGCCCAACATCAACAGTAGGAAAGCATTCATTCCCACCATGCCCATTCTGAACCTTATCTAGTATGATTTTCCCCTTAGTCCGGTGAAACACCAAGGGAAAGTAGTCATTCAGTTTTCTCCTGAGTGTCAGTAATCAGCTGTCCCAATTTGGGAAACAATGACCCCATGCTTCCATTTGTTTTCCTCCAGTGCTACATACGGTGGCAGAGCACTTGCAATGCCTGCCACTTTAAGGGCTGGGTCAGGCATTCAGCAAGTACCTGATGGTGGCAGCCATTTTGAGAATCTTGTATAGAAAGGCTGCAGTCTGCTGCTGCCAGGCCAGGCAGAAACATCACCTGGCTGAGCTGCAGCAGGAACATCCAGGAGGTAAGGGCAAGAATTTATGGGGATGGCTAAGAGGCTCTTGGTCCTGGGTATGACGTAAAACTGCACCCTGCCAGGGATAGGTGGCCAGGGATAGGTGTGGAAGCCCCCAGGAAATGCCAGGCCAGTTACTACCCCAGTGAAAGGCGGGTCGGGGTGCCTTAACCTCTAGCCTCCACAACACTATGGGTACGAGGGAGGCAGGCATGGCTATGGCCACCTGAGCCCAAAGAGGGAGTAAGACCCAGGTGGGGCCAGGCATGGCTGCGGCCACCTAAGCCTCCACAGGGGAGGGAAACCCTGGACCGCCGAAGGAGGGGGCGGTAGTGAGGGCCCAGAAAAGGGTTGAGTAGGACAGCCTGGAGGGTGGTACATGGGCCAACCCCTGGAGAGCAAGTTGAAAGAAGTGTGGAGCCCCAGAGAGGGGGAACAGAGGGCTGGGAGCCCAGTGCATGGGGCCGGAGGCCTAGAGTGTGTTTATGTATCTTTATGTAAAGCTACCCTGAGAGGGGCCAGGGCAGGCTTGGCCCAGGTCAGGAACTTGGCTGGTCACTACCCAGGTGAGGATCATGGGAGAGGCCCAAGGAACTGTATGTCTGCCACCCAAGGTGTGATCTGAATAAAGCCTATGGCCTACAGGAACTGCTCCAAGACAGAGCAGAGCAGGACATGTGATTTGATGTGAGAAAGAGACCCTGTGAGAGGGGGCAGA
The DNA here is from genome assembly GCF_052110815.1 of Crocodylus siamensis. Classification (NCBI taxonomy): domain Eukaryota; kingdom Metazoa; phylum Chordata; order Crocodylia; family Crocodylidae; genus Crocodylus; species Crocodylus siamensis. Next base: position 37,839,290 of record NC_143398.1, read on the forward strand.
GTGCAAGAGGCCCTGGTGAGAGGAGGACAGAGTGAATGTGTGTAAGAAAGAGGCCTGACAGTGATGGCTAAGCTTGGCCCAGCTCTAGGCTGGGAGCATAATGACACCATGGATGCCATCTGCAAGGCATGAGCTGCAGTGTAGAGAAGGTTTGGAGCCACAGATAGTGCCCCCTGGCATCAGAGCATGTAATGGGCAGTATCCTGCAGTTTACCACCCATTTTTGAGAACAGCGAAGTCATGGCAGGGGAGACTGGGTGGACTGCCCCATAGCCAACACAACTGATTCAACTTAGCTGACTGTTCCTACCAAGAGATGTCTGGATAATTGAAGTTACCCATGACTACCATGTCCCATGAATGTACAGTCTCTGCCAGCTCTCAAGAGAACCCCAAACTGAGCTCCTCCCCCTGGTTTGGTGGTCTGTAGTGTATACCTACAGTTAGGTCTCTCTCACCGTGCCCCCCACCACCACCATAGTTTGACCCAGAGGGTTTCAAGTCACTCTTCTTTGGAGCCAATGTCAGCCTCCAAGGAGGTGTACTGCTCCTTCACAGAGAGGTACACCTCCAGCTTTCTTCCCTACTCAGTCCCTCAGTACATATAAAGACATTGCCAAATGTTTCAGCAGTGTCATTATAATAACTGCTCATTACAGTAAAGGCTTAGGGCTTCAGGACACCACATAAAAACTGATCTACTCCTGATCCTTGTTACCCCATAGGCCAGAGTCATAAATATCTGCACAGTAGAAAAGTAGCATCTGATACCTAGATGGCATTTCTCTAGATCTGGTTCAAAGTGTAGACAAAATTAAGAACGTTGCCACTATCAATAGCATTTTGACTGTTTTGTCCCCAGTTTAGTTTGAGATTCTGGCTTTGTTTGACCCTTGAGGTCTGCTTGGAAACCCCCTAAGCTCTAACCACTTGCACCTTCTTGACTATGTTATTGTCAGAGCCTGTGATCATACCAATGTCCATAACACCCGAGTCCTGAGATGACTGTTGGACAGACAACTGTTTAGTAGGATATATCTTATAGCTTGCACCACAACACCCTTAACAACCAAAAGGAATGTGGAAGAGATTTAACATCAAGACACTCCAAGACCAAGCTAGATATGAGGCTCTTCAGCAATGTCTTACTGAGAGGCTGTCTTACTTACCTGATGGCATCAAGGACCTCCAGGCACATTGGAAGGAACTTAAAGTTACCCACAGGGCATGCACTGAATCAACTGGATACTACACTTACATCACCAAGATTGGGTCATTGAAAATAACGAGGAAATCCTACCACTTATCCATCAGAAGAGAACCACATTCTGTAGCTGGCCAGGTAAACCCTCCAACCAGCAAAAACAAGAGGACTACCACAGGCTTAAAGCTGTAGTTCAGAGGAGGCTACTAGTGGTGGCAAACAAGAACCAGTGGTGGCAAACAAAGTCCATAGAAATCCAGAGTTTCACTGATCAACATGATGTCAGAAGCTTCTTTCAAGCAATAAATGCCACCCATGGGCCATGTTCCAATGACCCAACCCCCCTGTGATTCCAGCACAGCTCCACCCTTTTCACAGATAATGTATCCATCAAGCAATGCTGGAAGGAGAACTGCATGGTTCTACTCAACCATGAAATCTGAGATCTCAGCTGCCACCATCAAGTCCATCTCTCAACACCCAGTAACAGAATCTCTTGCTTATCCCACATCCTTCAAGGAAGTCTGGAATGCCATCACTCAGACTAAGAGCAGTAAGGCACCAGGACCACATGGCATTCCTGGAGAAGTCTTCAAACCTAGTGAAACAGCACTAGCAGAAAAATTTCACCAACTTCTCATGAAAACATGGGTTAATGAGGAAGCTCCACCTGACTTAAAGAATGCCAGCATTGTGACCATCTTCAAAAAAGGGGACAAGTCAGTGTGTGGGAACTACTGAGGCATTGCCCTCTTCTCCATTGCTGGGAAGATTCTTAGTCACGCGCTTCTGAATTGCCTCTTCCCCCTTGCTAGAAGTTACATTACCAGGAAGAACTAACAGAGAGCAAAATAGCAGAGAGTAAAGAATAGCATGATCAGTGTAACATTAATATTGCTGAAAAGGAAAGGGGAGTATTAATATCTGTGGAATGAAAAGTTTAAGAAGAATCAGATAGATTCAACTGAGCCATGAAGTCAAGCAACTCCCTCACAGCTGCAGGAATAGAAATGTTGCTACCACTTCCAGGCAGTTTGTTTTAAACTTCATATGGACCAGAAATCAAAGAGGGATGCAACTGCACTGCTGCATCCCGCTGGATCCACCTCTGCCCTTTTATATTGCCAGCATGGCAAGGTCCTGCCCCAATTTCTGGCTAAGGTTTTACACCTGGATTCCTTCAAATTGACATAAACTTGAAAATCTCTCATGTTTGACAAACTGTTGTACGTAAAAGAAAGACCACAGCTACATATTTAGGTCTGTAACTCCCAAGAAAAATCAAAGAGCCTCTCGGATTATGTACAGATGTTCAGGGAGGCTACATTACATTAAAACTGGCCACCCAATTTAACTTAGATTGCCCATGTGCAGACCACTCATTTTGCACCTAACCAGGAATCTAAGCGTACAGAAGTGCCAGAAAGGTTAAACCAGTCAAAATGACTAATTTACCTCAGAGGTGCACCAGTTAGATTTGGTACAGGTAAACCAATTTAACTGAACTTCTTTACACATTCGGAGCACAGGCCCATGGCACTGGGCCCCCGCAAGCACCAGAATATTTTTTGCCCCCTGACCTCTCCGCCAACCCCAAATGGACAGCCCCCACGTAAACCAGTCAGCCTTCTCCCCCCACCTGTTCCTCCCTCTATCCCAAGTTACCTTAGATTAGGTTCCTGACACCTGTCTAATTATTAAGTTAGATCATGGGGCCATTTTAACCTAATCTCACCCACCCCACAAACTTCTAGCCGTCATGTTTGTACACAGTCTTGATGTCACTGCAAGATAAAGACTAATAGTAGCAAGGTATATGGGTGCCCAATTCTTACAGAAATCAATAGGAGTTAGAAGTTTCAATGCCTTGGAATATCTTGCCCCCTTTAATTCCCCCTCGGTGTCTTTTCCCTACAAATACTGTCCAAAGCTAAGATACAGTAATACTAAGCAGCTTCAAGATACAAGCTTAAGATAGCAAGGAAAAAATCATACACAAAATCAAGTCCTCAACAGGTAGTTTATGGTTCTGAAAGCAATTGCAGAAAAACTAATCAGTTGGCAGACGAGATAAAATTCAGATATCCTAATTTGGAATATTTCTGTGGACAAGTGAAATATTTTACCCAGCAAACCTCAGATTTTCTCCTTACTCATATTCATGTGCTCCAATTCTTATTGTTACACAGCAAATATATATGGGTTTTCTGTATGCACATGCTTAGTGGGCTTAGCTAAGTTGGTGGAAGCTACTCTGAGAGGGTTGATCTTCCCGACTTATGCCTCCAAGTTCATTCAATTAAAGTAAAGTAGTGAATCACTTAAATTCAGTAGACTTGGACCTACTCTTCTCCTGCCTAGATATGAGTCTAAACTTGACTGAAGCCTCTGTTTGCCACTGAAATAAATTCTACTAGCATAATACCGAACTAATAATTCAGATGTTGAACACTTGAATGCATTATTCTGTGTCACCACTAGATGGCAGGGCATTGTTACTGTATTGGATATCCTCGAGAAAGCACATTTCTCCAAAGGCTTGCTTATAAATTATCTTCATGTAATATATAGAATCAGACTTCTATCAAATCCCATATGCTATGAGGGAGAGACACAGGGAAAATTAATTCAATTCTAGAAAAGCAGGATGGACGATTAGGTTACCAGCCTATGCTCACTGCCCACCACCCAAGGTTATTGTAACAGAAGTGCCATCTTCCTTCAAATTTTAATAATAAGGGGGTTTTTTTTCTTTTTGGTTTGGTGTCTGTTTTATTTCAGCAATCAGTGAAGGGGCTGGAGCAGCAGGACCATAGTGATGCTGATGGGGCTCTTCAATTTAGCAGTCAACCAAATTCTGATACCAGACCAATTTTGCGGGCTTTCAGTTCCACTAAAAATGTTTCCCAGCGGCACAAGCTCAATGATTCTCAACCAGGTTGTTGCAGATTTCTTCAGGGGCATCCTAGACTACCACACAGTGTTAGCACTGTTAGGTGTGCAAACGACATTCACATGTTAAACCCAGAAGTTTCAAATAGGAGACCAGGGTGTTAAAATATTATGACCTATGGTAGTCTTTCTGAGTTCTCTGCAACAGAAGAATTGCTCTATTATTTTTCTCTAGTCAAAAAAAACGACAAAATTAAGAGCTGGCATTTTCTGAGGGGTGCCCAAGTCTAAAAAGGATGAGAATTACTACACTGGACACAAACAGCAGTAGTATATTTAGATTTTGTAGTGGTAGTGAGTATATAGTACCCCAGTTGGAGGTGCTGAATACTTTCCATGAAAACATGAGAATTATCAACTCCCACTGATGTGCCGCGTGCTATTTTTACATCTCAGGCCTACATGGTCTTCAGAAACCAGAAATAGAAGCCGGATACTCGTAACTCCCACTTTTGGCAACTTCTCCTTTTAATTACATCTGATAGGACCACATAATGGCTTGGGACTACAGAGTCAGAAATATACAATTGACCCCAATGACAAGTTTTCAGTAACATGTAAATTAGTGAAAGAAACTTATTTCAGACTCCTCTTTGAGGAGAACACAGAGACATCTGATCTGAGGAACACTTCAAATCATAAAACTCTCTAGATCCATTACAAGGGGACATAAAAATTAGAAATTCTTCCATCAAATCATTGTAAGGAAATGGCAAGAATAGGGTTCAACATTAGAAATGCACTGATAGGCTTGACAGAGATTTGTTTGCTACTTACAAATTGTAAGGTTGGTTGGAGGTTTAATTTAGTAAGAATCGTCTCTGTCTTCTCAAGAATTCCCCTATGTATTCAGGCCACTGTCCCTTGGAAAACTGAATGACATTTGCAGCTCTGGGCTGCAATTTTTGGACTATTCCAAATTTATTCACCCTAATGCTCATCTCTTGCTACAAAGTAAAAAAAACAAAACTTGTATACTTTGTTAATAGAGCTTTCTCTTCCTCAGTTGGTTATAGCTTGCCCTACTTTTAAAACAGAAATGTATTTGAAAAAGATTAGTGTTCTGCATAATAAATGTCAACATAAAGGTCTTCAGAAAAACACAAATCCCACCAACAGGGCAACAAGTCAGGAAATATCTGGACTCCTGCTGTAAGGAGTATGCATTTAATAATAGGCAGTTTCTAAATCCCATGGGCCCATGCCAAAAAAATTAATTCACAGGGCCTGCTTCTGCCCTCAGACCTAATCAGGATTTAGCCTAATCATGTGTCTGTGCCAGCAACTTGTGTAAAACTAATCAGACTCTGATCCATTAATTGGCTTGCAATTGCCTGATGCTATACTAATTAGACATCCAAACTGGATTTCAAGGGGGCTTTTCATAAACGATTTGGTCTCAATTACTGGATTAATGTTAACACAGGAAAGACTTTATGCAGCTTCACTAAGGCAATGTTATTAGCTGTCACTGCAGTAGTAATCATTGTACTCATCTCCATCTTCTCAAAAAGGAGCTTTGAGAAGGAAAAGAGAAATTCAAAGGAGGTTAGGTGACTTCCTGATCTCTGGTACTGATTCCTTCTGTTCATTCTCATTGGCAAGTGCAGATGAAATCCTAGAAACTCCGTTTTATACAGTTGCCAAATGATACTAAGCAAGCATACTGTAGTGATGAGCAGGGATCCTGGTTTTCTCTGATTAAAACAAACAAGCAAACAAATTTTCTGATTAAAAAAAGTAATTCAAAATCCACATCTTCCCATGATTAAAATGAAACACCACTAGAGAGAGAGAGACAGAGAGAGAGAGAAGAGATCCCTGGTGATAAGTTCTAACAGAAGAGGATCATCTTCAAAGCAAAAGTTTCTGCAGAAGTTTGTAAATGTCAATGAACAGAACAATTGATTTTAAATGATTTTTTCAGGTTCAGCCACTCTCTCAAACAGTGACCCATGCTGCAAAGGAGTGTTCACCACCATATTCATACAACTTAGATCTCAAAGCAAGGGCAGATTAGCCTGGTGTATTAATCTGCAGATGAAGCAATGAAATCACAGATAGCTTCAGTGAATCATTTGAAATCCTAGGGTAAATTATGGGCAAAGAAAGAAAGAGAATTTAATTCTCCTAATCCCAGTTCTCAGTCGTATTTATTTACCAGGATATGCTTATTTTGTTGGTCTATAAAAAAAATCATAATTGCACTCCTAACCCTTTTCAGTTAAAGATTGCCTGCTTGGTTTAACAGTTATCACACCCTCAGTTCTTTGAGTACAGTTGTACTTCTTCAGGACACCCAATCATAAGGATGTAAATCTCCATTGCTATAATCATCAAACAAGGCTCAGAGCCCTGATTAGCCTTTCAAGCACTTCACTTTCAGAGACCTCCTAAAAAAGTTGTTGAGCAAAGAAACTTCCTTCTGCCCCAAATGAAATGAATATTGTACTTTTCCCCTGATTTAAAGAAAAGACAAGGCTGACGTAACAGTCCTATAAAATAAAACATATTCATTGTTCTTTTATGAAATCACCCAGTGTTGCAATGTAACTTCCTGTTTTTGCATACATCAGTTCCTCAGAATTGTACTAGCACAGAAAGTGCAGCACAGAGCTCTTGCTTTGAACGCCATCACAATCCTGGGGGGTGGAAAAAAAGAGTACTTTTCTATGAAAAGGAATAATTTTTGGGAGGGGATTGTCATACCAGTACACTTGAGAGAACTGGCAGTTCTCACCGCAGCAGATACAAGCTCAGAAAGAACAATATGCCTAGAGCCAGACCAGTAGATACAAATCCTGTTCATTCCAGGAATATGTGTACTTGAGAGACTGTAACCCATTATGTATAAAAAACCTGTGTATATTGTCCCATGAGGTAGGAGTATCATTTTTTGGCTAGGTCAAGAAGCAGTGGTTGATACAGTACTAGGTTTGATTAGATTAAAAAATCACAAAGTAAGAAATCAGGAGATCTGCAATGATATAGGGTATAGCTGCACTGCCATCAGAGGTGTGACTGCAGTCTATATGGATATACCTAAGTTAGTTTGCCTCTAAGTAGCTGAACTATCATTTGCAGTGAAGCTACAGCAGCCCAGAATCCAGCCTCTGAGTAAGTGTCTAGGCTCATGGGCTGGCTCATACAGTCCATAAGCCACATCTTCACAGGCAGACATTGTTTCCCATGCTCATAAATACAAACTAAATTGCCACATTATCATACCAACTCTGATGTCTCCCTGCACAAAGATGAAGGGATGGCTCAGGTAAATTTCAACATAAAAGACTTTGTTGGTGGTGTTTGTGCCCACTGGGCTTTGAACACCCGTTCCCACGCCACCCTAGTATGAGCGCCTAATAGTGGGCACCAAGGGGATTCATGTGATCCCTGGGAGAGACTTCAAGTCACCCCTGAGGAGGCCCCTAAATTCTGCCATGACTTTGATTGCATCTTCAGTGGGGTTTTCCTCCTCTGTCGGTCTCTCAGGATCGGTCACTCTTCCCGACAGATGTTCATAGGGCTCCACCTCCCCTACATCCCTTCCTTACACCAACCTCCAGTGGGCTACCAGATCTTGGGGTGGATGACCCTCCAGTATAGATGACTCCTGATCTTGATGTCCTCTTCAGGATTATTTTCTCAGGTTTCTTTCTGTGATGAACTACGGGCCTACTGGTTGTGCCCGTTCTGCCTTCCTTCCACCACCATTGTTGGTGACCGCTTATCGAGCCTGAGGGTCACTCTAATGATATGATCTACTTCAGAACCTCTTTGAGGCAACCCTGACCACAGCAGCACACAAAGAAGAAGAAAACCAAGAAGGCCAGACTCCAACAAAAGACAACAAATATAAGAACATTAATGTGGACTACAACCAAAACAAAAGGGATCTAGAACAAAGGAGAAAAAGATGAACAGAAAAAGAGGGACAGGGCGAGAGTACGCCATCATCTCCCTCTTTCTGCCTCAGGGTCGTGACCCGATGGCATCCCCTCAAAGCTGCTCCATTCTAACCCTCTGTGGATCTATCTTCTGCCCTTCCCTGGGTGAGACTATCTCCACAGTCTGGTACCTGTGACCTACTGGATTGTGAAGTCTCCGTTGTTTCTGGACCCATTGTGACTCCGTCTTTGATGATGCTGTTCCCCGGATACCAACGTGAATTGTCCCCAGCATAGGGTTCTTCTTCTGTGACCCGGGGTGCCTGGCCCTGAACATACCTAGCTTCTTTGTCCAGGCACCATTCATTGCCGGCACACAGAGCTTCTGCAGCCTCTGCTGCTGCTCTCTGATCCGGGCGTCTGCTCCCAACCCAGCGCTGTCTGCCACCAGCTTGGAATGGCTCAGCAGCTTCCACTGCTGTTCTCTGTTTAGTATTTATGAGCCAGGATGGCTCGCTGCCATCCTGGAGAGTCTCTGCAGCCTCCACCGCTACACTCCTCTTTTGGGTTGCATCTTCCAACCAGCGTTGTTTGCCACCAGCATGGAGAGCCTCCACCGCCTTCCCTGCTTTCCCCTTTTCGCCTTCGCCAGGCTCCTTTATCCTTGCTGGTAGCTGATTGCCTCTGACATCACCCACCGGTCCCAGCTATATATAGGTGTGGTTCATGAACCATGCAGGCTCTGTCTTTTGTTCCCTCAGTGTCTGCTTTCCTGTATTTGGTAAGTAATTCCTTTTGTGATCCTTTTCTTTCTTGTGTGTAACTCCCATCTTGGGGTCCCTTGAGGGAGGGGTCTCTAGACCCCCATGGTAGTGCCCCTGGGACAGTGTTGAATAGCTAGAAGATTATGGCATGCCTGCAGCACACCAAGTTGGGTTGGAGCAGCCCAGGGCCGCTCCCCCCCCCACCCCCCTGAGGGTCAGCCTACCAGCCCAAGGCTGCTCTGACCCAGCTCAATGTGCTATGGAGAGGCTAGTTGGAGCACAAGGGTGACCCAGCCCTGTCAGTGTCTACACATGCATTGTGGTACACTAAGTAACTTGCGTTGACAAGTACTAACCTACAGTCACATTTATTAGTTTACTGCAGCCTAATAAAGCCACATGTTTAGACACTGAGACTTTACTGTGGAGCTAATTAGGCAACTTACAGTAAATGTCTTATGTAGAAGTACCCACTAGGCATGTATACATATACTATTATAACAAAGCAAACTCCACTGCATATTACACCAGTGTGTATTGTTTCCAGGCTAGCCATTTGAACATGTGTCCAGCACAGCAGCACTTTGAACCAGGTCAGAGCAGCCCTGGCAGGCAGAGGGCCCAGGAGAGTGAGCCTGCCAGCGTGGGGCTGCTCAGACCTAGCTCAATGTGCTGCAGAGGGGATGGCTGGGGCATGAGGATGCTCCAGTGCCCCAGCTAGCTGTGTCAGTGTCTATACATGTACTGCTGTGGAGTAAAAAAGTCCACACCAGGGTAGTATGGAGTTTACTGGTTTCCCGAGGCCTAATAGGGCTGCATATATAGATGTGAGATGTGTACTACAGACCTAATTAGTCTACTCTTGTGTAGGCACTCCCACTAAGACTTAACCATAGTACCTTGCAATGCCATTTTTTACCATCATTCCTGCACCTTAGCCTTTCACATATGGCCTTAACATTTGCATGTCCCAAGTCTGGAGTTCTTAACTTCACAATTTTTGTATCACATTAACTTGTTTTCTGCTCCTTTTTCTCAGTAAAATAATGTATGTAGATTGCATAGGAAAAAATGTCAAAGAAATATGTTACGTAAAACCCATAGGTATTCTCAAAAGCCCCTGCTCTTCTGCCTATCAAAGTAAATTATGATGACATGGTCCTCAGAAAATGCACTTTCCCCTAATTAGTATCTGTTTACTATAATCATTCTGCAAAGTTTTGATCAACAGTTATCACATACAAGTTACATACTAGCATGTGTTTCAGATTTCCTGCCTTCTGTAGTAGGTGCAATAAACAACCACCTGCTATTTCCTTATGACCGTGCATACCAATCAGGAATTTGAATGAGTATTCTTCAATTGCATTTATCATTTCAACTTTCTTAATAGCCTAGACATCAAACATTTTACATGGATTCTTCCATTGTTTCACTGAGTGAGCTGAACAATTGGGCAAGTCATCTTGATTAAATCTCAATTTGAAACAGAAAAAATATTCTGCCTTAGCAAAGACCTGGGGAAGAGGTGGGGAGGGAGCAGCTTAGCCTGAAAGCATTTGTATAATCACTGTTTAATAAGCACAGGTAACCAGTGCTAATGATGGAAAAGTGAAATTCTTGCCATTTATTGCCAATACCTCCCAAACACTGATTGAAATTCTCTTTCAGATTCCTTCTTCATGTGCCAAGATATCTAGAATTGCAAATTAAGTTGAGTTGTCTTTTTTCCATTGCTGGAAAAACAGGCAAACATCATTACACTTATACTGGATGGATGGCATAACAGTTCGGAAACTTTTTACCATGGAATATGATTAGTCTAAAAGATAGTTCATATGATAATTTATTCATGCTTTGTTTAGCCTTCATCACTTCTAGTGAAAGAAGAAGTTAGTTTGGGAAGCTAATTTATCAGTCAAACTTCTCTTTTTCTCAAAATATATTGTGTTATTTTTTTATCATCCTTCTTCCCATCAAAATATTCTTGGCTTGACCCAGGTCTTTTACTCTGTGTCTTGATACCTACCATACTTAAAGAATCACATTTTTTCTCATACACTTGTAGGTTGCCCAAGGTAAAAAAATCTCTAAGGTCTTCACCATGAGAATCTGAAACTTCACATTTGGTTGTCCAATGAGGAAATAGTCTGCTGCAGTTTGGGGTCTGTGACCTTATTCTCTTAATTAACATGAAATATAAGAAGTGTTGTGACTAAGTATTCTTCTACATTTTGTTACTACTAGTTTTGACTATTATGCCATGACTTTTCATGTTTACTCTCTCACGTTAGTGTGACTCAGTCTTACAGGTTTACATGTTTAGAACTTACCGTGTTTACTCAATTACAAGACCAGGTTTTTTTCCCCCAGTTGGCAAAGGGAAAAAGGTCCTCATCTTATAATTGCATGCCTCAAAACCTCACTAAATATATTGTCTAGTATTAAACTGCTGCCAAAAGGCAGCATGTGCCCAGCAATGAAAATCAACTATAAGGCTGAATAAATGGAGCCAACACTGAGCATGATGAGTATAAAACTCATGGCCCACATTGTGCAAAAAACCTGATGGGATAGGAACCTTTGTGGGGTTTTTTGGCCCTTGAAAACACAACAGGTGTTCCCTCTGCAGGAAACTGGCACCAGGCCTAGATATACTGCAATACCAGGCTAGTATTGGGAGTGCCAGAGCCAGCCCTGACACTCTCGTTTTGGTACCAAAAATGCTATATTTGATATGCTAACAGGAACCTACCACAAAGGTAGGGTATTGCAGCATATCTGAATAAGACATATGCTAGTACCCATTAGTGCAGCCCTCCTCATCACCAACTCTTTTTCAAGAGTCATGGTAAGCCACAATGTTGCATACAGTTCATCCAGAATCCTTCTGTTATGCCCTCTCTCAGCTTGGCACATGTGATTAGTGTGGCCCCACCCTGCATGAGGTAAAGCTGAACCAGGTTGTCCTGCACTTCATCTGCACATACATTTTTGAAGCAACAGAGGACTTGTGACAAGAATACATGGTTCCAGTCATGAGTGAAAACTAATTAGGACACGGATCCTTTGTGAGGGCGGTATGTGAAGTGCACGCGCACACACACACACACACACACACACACACACACACTGAGCTGTGCTGAGCTCTGGAGTCACTGTAGAGAGCAGGGCCACACTAATCATAGGGACCAGCTTGAGAGAGGACATGACACCAGAATTCTGGGTGAACTGTATGCAATGTTATGGCTTACCATGGCTTGAAATGCTGTTGACTCTGGTAGGGCCCAGCCCAGTGAATTATATGGTCCAATCATGAGCCTTTGGCTTTGGACTAATACCATGCACAGATTATACTAGATACAAGTAGATCCAAAAGTGTTGCTTAAAAGTGTGTTTATGAAATAGCTATACTAAAATTTGCAGCAATTTCAAAAAAAGGTAATATGCATTCATTTTGGATAAATTAAGTGCAGAGGTACTACACGCAAATTGCCCCAGACATGTTTAAATTTCAAGGTTATTGTTTTCAAATGTGTTCCTTACTTCCACATTCTCAGGGAGAGCAGGGTCTACAGTAGAGGGTGGGCAAAGGGGCTAAGGGAAAATGTTGAGGGGAAGCAGAGAGCAAAGGACTATTTGACCCCCCAGATTTATTTTCCCTGTTGTAGCAGTGGGAGGGGGACAAATCCAAGGCAAACCCCCAATCATTAGATTCCATACGTGAAAAATTATAAACACATTTATTCATTTTCCATATACAGAATCTACTTATTGGGGGTGTCATCTTATAATCAGGGCCATCTTCTATTTCAGTAAATACAGTATATGTTTAGCCCTGCATGCTTCATATAAATTCAGCATCAATACAATTCTGCATCTGAGTATCAAAAACAAGACCATATAGCCATTTATTTCAAATCCAGTTAAAACAAAAAGTGAGAAGTTAATTCCCCTGCAGTAAATGGAGCCCTTTGAAATCTGTGATGTATATGCACATTCCACCAAGGATTCTAGGCAACTCATGCATCTGAGCTTTGAGGCTTTTTAAAAATCAGCAGTACATACCCTGTAGCTCCTCATACTTGGCAGCAAAACCATAAGGAACAGAACACTTCTCCCCACAACACACATACACATACCAGGTTCTTCTCAGCTAGGAAATCCTGAACATAGAACTCTAAGCAAAAAGGGATGAAAAGTGCACATACAGACAATAAATCCTGAAGAATTCAAGTTTCTGTAAGGTAACTTTTTACTCTCCTTTGAGTGATTGTCCACACACATATTCTGTCATGGACAGCTAAAAACAATAACCAGTTTATTCAGATTTCGGATCTTGGAATCCAAGGAGTACAGGGATTAGAGCACTTTTGATTGGTTATGACAAAATGAATATAGTCTCTTTGGGTCCTTGCCTCTTGATGAAAACTGTTGCCAGAACAGAACAGCATTTACCATTGGCACAGCCAGAAGTAATAGCACTGAACAGGTATGAAAATATGCCTCCTTGTTGAGCAGGACCTAATATTCCTTATCCAGCTGCTCCTATTTCCACTATATGACAAATTAATTTAGTGGGGTGTCCCTGCAGGGCATCCTGATTCAAAACAATCCACTGCATTCAAATAGTTGTGTGGTTTATAAAATGGAAAAAAAGATCAGATAAGTCATTAGAGCTCTGACCACACCAGAAACTTGTTAGGGTCTAATCAAAATAAAACCAGGATTCCTCAAGGTTTGAAACACCAAACCAAACAGACTAGATCTGAACGATACTTGATTCTGGCTCCATAAAATAAAAACCTTATCAGTGAGAATATGCAAAAACCAAAAAACAGTTGCCTCAATTCATCTCTATTAACATCACCACTAACTTCTGGAGACCATGAGCAAATAATATATGTAGAAAAGGATAACAGAGAACCTTTCATGTTGCATCAAGAGCCAGGCAACTTCGTAACTGTTTACTGCTTTAAGCTTTGGAACAATATTGTTGCATGGTAACAGGCAGAATTTGCATTTTAGGTGACACAATGATCTGCTTTACAGAGATATGATTTCATTACTATGGTGCCCTGAAAAGAACCACTGTAATAAAGGATTTATAAATGTCTGCTTTCAAAACTCCTTATCATGGCCATAACATTTATCTTCAGGCATAAACTATAAAATAAGAATGAGGTCCAGGTTTAATTTTTTCAGCAGAATTGAAGACTTACGTTGATTTAACTTCAGTCATTTTTTAAATTAGAAAGCTCATGTGCAATGTAACTATATTTTCAGATTAAGAAAAAGTACTCTGGAAAGCTGAAATCAAGTTGGATTTTTTAGTGCATTTTAGTGCATAATGTCCAGATTCCAGCCAAGACACAAACATTACATTCCCATTTCCTGAAGCAACACTTATAACTGTAATCAACACCCTTTTCAAAAGTCAACTACATGATTGCTGAAGGTTTATTGCTACAGAGAAACACCCTGAGGAATCGCTTTCCCCTTTTGTGTTTATACCCTAGCATGCTTGTCCAAAGGCTGCCATCTGAAATTCAAGACCATCTCTACCTTTGGATAGAGATGAGGGGCAAAAGAATTTACTGCATGTCATCATTTTATATATCAGATACTGCCTAATCATACTCACCAGTGGGTTATGGTATATATATGTTACAAGACCTCTCCTTGCTCCACAGGTAAATGAGCTAGATTGTAGCAGTCCATACTTTTTCATGTGGAAGAACCCCAGTTCAACCCCTGCTGGGTTAGCCAAGTGAATGGATATCACTGTTGCACAGATTAAAATTATTCAGATGTTTTGGGCTCTTTATATGACCAAAAGCTAGATTTATAAGCTCGTGCTCAGTTATTACAAAGTAGGCCAACATTCAAAGATAATGGTTAGAAATGTGTTATCAAAATAAGTCTGGAGGATTGTCACTGTCCTACTCAAAAGTCACTTGAAACTAGATTTGAAAAAACACTAAAAAACTAAGGCAAAGTGTTTCTCATAGAGATTAATTAGGCAAAACCAAAAATGGAAGGATGGGGTTAAACATACAATATAACCAGGAAATCTTATATTGTATAGATAACTCATACCCCAACTCCCCTCACATCACTACTCACAGCCCCCAACCACCATAAAAAAACCCAAAACATACACAGAGGATGTATCTACACATGCACTTTAATGCACAGTAGCCCATTCTACTGCTGCACATTAAAGTGGCAAGTAAAAAGCCATGCTAATACACTTATGCACAATAGAATAGGCTGCTGAGCTTTAAGCATCACCTAAAAAGCATGTGCTTGCACTACTGGCAACAGCACAGCCTAATGCATATTTATTTGGTATCTCATAGTGGAGGTACTAAATTTAATGCACATTAGGAAAAGGGCCTTAATGAACATGTAGACATACCCAAAGAAAATTACCCCATACAGTTATTTAGATATTTCCTGGATGAAGCTGTGTGATTTAGTTTTATCATCGCTTCCTCCATCTATTTTCCATTGTTATTAAGCTAAATCACACTGACTAGAGCTGGTTTGAAAATGCTGGTTTTTCAGCAACTCAACAATAGAGTTTTCAAAATGGAAACAGTTTTTCTTTTTCTCTCTCTCTTTTTAAACTATTTTCATTTTTTCCAAAAACCACAAATCTGGCTGGACAGAAGGCAAAAATGCACCAACCATCTTGCCTAAAACTTCATGTGAGAGAAAAAAAGAGGGATCCCAGAGAGAGGAGAAAGCAAGTCTGCAGAAGAGAAGACTGGGGGGTGGGGAAAGAAAGGAAGGTCGCTTGTGAAAGAAAGGAAGGTTTCTCTCTCTCCAAATACACTGAGCATATAGACAGTTTCTTCCCACAGATTCTTGATGGGCAACTGCCGGATGCAGAATGATTAACTAGTACTGGATACAAAAATGAACATAGAAACCTAGGATTTTTTTCCTCGCAGCCCGTTTTTTGGGGAACATAGTTTTGAGAAGCAGAAAGAAATGTTCCCCGGAAACAACAGCCACATACTGTCCACAGTTGGATACTCAAATGTGCATCTCTAAATCCAATTTAAATAGCTCTTCTATGCATTCCACTTCCAAGTAATTGATACCTTCTCAAAAATAGATGAATCATTTCTGCTTCCAGGAATGGACACAAGTTCAACTGAGGGTTCATGCAGATGTTAGATTGACCTAGTTAGGTTAATCTAAACATAAGTACCAGTTTGTACAGACATTTGAGGGGGTTAAAGATTGGGCAGCCCAATCTAATTTGGCTCACACCTCAGAAGGTGAACCAAGTTAGATTGAGAATGGGTTAGCCTGATCTACTGCACATCTACACACATTCAGAGCACAGCCCCACATTCAAAGCTTAGCTGCTCACCACAGCTCCAGGGCTGTGTTCTTCCTACCAAGCTATTTTTAGCCCCCAACTCACCTCCCTCACCCACAGGTAGACAACCCCCCCTGAAGAACCACCAATCCCTGCCCCAACATACCCATCAACCCCTGTCCCCAGCCCCAACAAAACCTCTCCAGACCTACCCGCCCATCCCCTCAACCCGAGTTATTTCGATAAGGTTCCCAGAGCAGCTCCTGGCACCAAACTTCTGATCTATGATCATGCATCTTAAAGTAAGCTGTGTGATTATGGGCTGGGTGCAACAAATGTCTGTACATACCCTAACTGTATAAATAGACAATTATTGCTACATAACAATTTAACTGTCCTGTACTAGTATATTATATTGATATTCACTTTTTCCTCTTGTTTGTAGCAATAGATTCAGGGAAGATGAATCCAGTCTTTCCATGGCTTCATGTTCAGTTGGGGTTTTTTAGGGTCTAGTAGTTTTTTCCTCAAATATGTGTTTTTTCTACATAGTCAGTGGAGGCCAACATATTTGGCAAGAGTGCCACAAATTAACCCTATACCTTCCCCAGGTGCCACTGTAATCTCCTTCTCCTACCTGATTTGCTGCTCTGCTTTCTGCTTCCTGCCCAGTTGCCTCTTTGCTTCCTGCTCACTCCCAATCTGCTGCATACCACACAGAGAGGCTGCCCAAGCCACTTGTGGTACTTGGGCCACAGGTTGGCCATCCCAGCCCTATGTTATCAAGTATATACCTAGATGAGATACCCATTATGGGGGAGACCTCGAATCCAAAAAGGTTGAAAACCACTGTTTTAATCATATAAATATTTATAGAATCATAGACAATTAGAGTTGTAAGTGACCTCAGGAGGTCATCTAGTCCACCCCCTGCTTTTAAGCAGGACCCACCCCAACTACATAATTCCAGCCAGGGCTTTGTTCAGTCAGGTCTTAAAAGCCTCCAAGGATGGAGATTCCACAGCCTCACTAGGTAACCTGTTCCAGTGCCTTACCACCCTCCTAGTGAGAAAGTTTTTCCTAATATCCAACCTAAATCTTCCTTACTGCAACTTGAAACCACTGTTTCTTGTTCTGTCATCTGTCACCACTGAGAACAGTCTAGCTCCATCCTCTTTCAAACCACCTTTCAGATAGTTGAAGGCTGCTATCAAATCCCCTCTCCCCACCACCCAGTTCTCTCTTCTGCAGACTAAATAAGCCCAGTCCCCTCACCACTTTCATTGCCTTCTGCTGGACTTTCTCCAGTTTGTCCATGTCTTTTCTGCAGTGGAGGGGAGGGTGCAAAACTGTACACAGGACTCCAGATGTGGCCTCAGCAGTGCAGAATAGAGGGGAATAATTACTTCCCTTGATCTTTTGGCAATGCTCCCACTAATGCAGGCCAGCATGCTGTTAGCCTTCTTGCCAGCAAGGGCACACTGTTGACCCACATCCAGCCTATTGTCCACTGTAACCCCCAGGTCCTTTTCTGCAGAGCTGCTGCTTAGCCAGTTGGTCCCAAGCCTGTAGCAGAGCATGGGATTCTTCCGTTTAAGTGCAGGATTCTGCACTTGTCCTTGTTGAGCCTAATGATATTTCTTTTGGCCCATTCCTCCAGTTTGTCTAGGTCGCTCTGAATCCTAGCCCTACCCTTCAGCGTATTTACTCCTCCCCTCAGTTTGGTGTCATCTATGAACTTGGTTATGGTGCAATCCATCTCATCTTCCAGATCATTAATGAAGATATTGAGTGTAACTAGGTACAGTGTGCGTCTAGGAACTTTGGCACACTTGGCAGAGATTCCCAAGAGGAAGAAGGGAGGGAATTTTGAGCACCAGAGTCTTGCAGGACATCAGCTGTCACTTATTGCAGCAAAGACTTCTACTTCTGTGGCATAGGCAGCTACTACCTCATCAGCACCTGAGGCTGGTGCTCCACTTGACCACTGTAGTTGCACAACTGTTTTCTGTGTTCAGCAAGAGAGATTGAGCCACCCAGCCCTAAGAACCCTATGGACTCCTCAGTCTGCATACTCTTACCCCACCAAGATTACTATATATCCCCCATAACATACATAGTTCCTAGGAAGCTTTTATGTACTCTGTTTTAACCATTGTACATTGAGCAAACATCCACTTGTGTGTTAAACATAAAAAAAGGAAAAGGATGCATTAGTTCAGTTCCAACACTGCATACAAAGGCAAACAGCAACAAATACAAAAAGAGAGGGGAAGCAACAAATCTAAGTAAAGAGAAGGAGCCACTACAAATGCATCTGGTGCACAGCTGTGTATCATGACCTTATTACTTTTAATTATTTTGGGTACTAACAAAGCAATAAGAAACACCTCTTAAATAACAGTGATAAAGTCTGTATCCCAAAGTTGTCACCGAGGTCAATAAGGCAAAACAAGTAGTGTTAAAGGATCATTTAAATCCACCATCACTAAAATAATCCCTCCTCCTCTTCTCCCAGGAACTTTCTATAGCTATGGCAGATGATAGCTATAATGTATTGCCTGGGCAAGAAGCATCTATTCTTCTTTACAAATAAAAGTTGCTCAATGTTTGCTGTATAGAACAAGAGGACCTACTGCTCGTGCTATGCTGAATGTGTCATGAGTAGACCTTGTTAGATAAGCATGGGAAGTGAATCAGTACCAGATGACATGGAGCTGGAAAGTATCCCTCATCAGTCGCCATCATGGAAGTGAGTCATCATCATAGATAAGGAAATTATAGCAGTATCCTTCCATCACTCTTGGTATTTCAAATCTTCTGACTACTCCCAAGTGCAGAGGGCACTAATAACAAGTCCACAGCAATCAGGGCTGCTCTGTAAAGGCTTCTTGCTTTCTGTGTCAGCACAAAGAGAGGTTTTGTACGAACAGTTGCTGAATTGGCACCACTTCAATTGCTGCCTAAGACCATGAAAACTGAAAAAATAATCACTTTAAACATGCTAAACTGCCTCTATGCTAAGCCCAGTCATGCTGCTGAGAGGTGCACCCCACCCACTCACTCCCACTGCTCATGCCACAAATTGCAAAATGAAGCTACTCTCTAAAGCAACACCACTCATAGGTTCCCTGTCTCAAACACATTTCTGAGCACAATCTACAAGGGTAAGAGTGCGGGGCAAGCATCACAGCAGCATTCCCCTGTGCATCATGGGGATAGTGTAAGCAAGCCACATTCCCTACATTCTATGTAAAAATTTTCTTAAGGCCTTGTTATACATTACACTGAGCTGCACAAATGTTAATCGGCTTAGTACTAGCTTGCAGTCACCTTCAACTTCACCTGCACATCTGTAGAGAGATAATCCGGCCCTGAAATGGCGTAACTTTGAGCTGCATTAGGCCACCTAAAAGTGTTAACATGCAAACAATCCAGGGATTAAGAGCTCCAGGAGCCATCCAAAATTACCATGTAGCAGGCCCATAATTAAAGTTCATCCCTCTGAGGGTGAGCCAAAGCCAATTGCCTTAAATGGGATACAAGCAATGTTCAGACCATGGCCTGGCTATCTGTCCAAGGGTAACTTTAACCTTTTGCAGAGATCATAGCAAATGTCTCTTGGGTGACTTTAATATTTCTTCAGATTAGTTTATCTGTATTACACCTTGTCAACACACCTACTAAAAGTGAGCATTTAATTAAACAATTGTGTTTTTGTAATTCTCTCTCCCAAAATTAAAATTTGATCCATATTTTGAACATAGTAATTCAAAAAACAGGAAGTCATACCACAAATTCATTATTTTCCACCAAAATTTTTCAGAAAAAAGACAAAAGAAATGTCAGATAACCCTAACCATTCACTACAGAACATTACTATAATTGTTTCCCCCAAAGTACAACACAACCCACTAGCCTGCCTGAATAGTTGATATCACTTTTACTCCCAAAGTTTATAAAATATGTTCAATGAACACATGAAAGCTGAAAGGTCACTTGAAAAAGGAAGTTTCATTGCTTATCGCCTTTGATTTATTTATGCTCATCATGATTATTACGCATTCAGGTTAAGTGTTTTCCCAATTTCACTCAGTAAACTCAGTATGAACTACAGTGCTGTACAGTATTAAGCTTAGCAACTAGAGCAAAAGACCGTCTTCATTCTGTACTGAATAAAATAAGCATACAGTTAACTGCTCTATACAGGTAATAAGGTAAGAAGATCACCATCTTGATTTTTCTTTGTTCCTGTGCAGTTTTTTCCTACAGTTTTTTTCTGTGTCCATTTCCATGACTGGTGCTGAGATGACCCTTCAGAAATGTGAATACCAACTATGGCAGTAGAAAATCATATGATTTTTTTTTTAATTTTAGATTTTAAAAAAATGTAACACACACAAATACTTTCAGACTCACTGTATTAAACTATTATACCCAGGACTAATACAGATTCTCTTGAGCTGTATGGAATTATTCCGTCAGCTAATGTGACCTGTTCACTATGATCTGTACAGACTCTAAGGGGCTTTATCAATATCATTCTCATAAATCTAAGGAAACCCATAACCAGCCTGGAAGAGGAAGTTGCACTTCCTCACACACCCACATGAAGGATGACTGTCAATGCTGACATTTGCCATGTTTGAGTTTTTCTTTGAGTCACGCTGTGTTACTCTCTGGTTCTGCTTTAGACTGGCAGGTGTTCCCAGCATTAGCTGCCTGCTTTTATCATCAAAAGATCATGGGAAACATTTTCAGATGGGGGATAAGTTAGCTTATAGCTTTACAGGAAATGTTGCTATATTCACAGAACTGGCCTGCATAATCATTTGTTAAATGGGCTTAACTATGAACAGATCATTCACAATATAATGTCTTCTGTTTTAGGCTAGCAGTGGTTCTCAGCATTGGCTGATCTGTTTTTATGAAGAAAATTGTAGTGAACACTCTTGGATGGCTGACTGATTTATTAAAGGAAGTATTGCTACTTGTATAGGGCTGAATTCCAGTATCACTTAGTAAACAGAATTTTTTTCACTTTGAAGAGAAATAGTTAGTTGTGTCCATCAGAAGCTAACTGCAGATGAACACAGTTAGCTACTTCTCTGTTTAGAAGGCAAGACACAGTGGCACCTCAGAAAAACTCATTCAGAGAGGCATAAGCTTTCATAGCTGGGGCCAGGGCCAGACCTGCCGTGGATGGAAACACAGCTACCTGGCCAGGAAAAGACTGGAGCTACATGCCCCTGCTGAAGCAAGGCAGGAACCATGAATAAGGCTAAGTGGCAATGGGGGGAGGGAGCGGTGCAGGCATCTCAGGAAAGAGCAAGTGGCATGGGTGGCAGGCATCAGGCCACCTGAGTCCCCCGCCACCTATCCCCCTGCTGTTGCTTGCCCTGCTGCATCAGTGGGGAAGAATGGATGTATGATGACCGTCCAAGAATTAGATTCTATTTATGGAAGATTATAACAAAGTTATACAATTTCCCATTATTGATTCTAATTATAGGGAGAGACTTCTTAAATTCAAAGTCATCTTAGGTTCAGGTAAATGTGGTAATAAGTCTTTGAAATAATCCTCAGGTCCACAAATGAACTGCTTTATAATGTGCTGTATTTTGAAAGACCATCTGAAACCATATCAAACATCTTCCTTACGTGACTGACTAAATGACTTAGATGTCAAAGATCTCCACAGCTCAAAACAAATTCTAGAACAAGGTCCTAATCCAACTTCTGAAAATGAATAGTATAAACTATAAATCTCAGATGACAAGACAATTTTTACAAAGGTGCCAGACAATTTTAGTGTAGAATTAAGGAAAAATAATGTAAATTGTGGGCATTATGCACCTGAACTCTTATTTTCATCTTTTATCAGATGATTCAGAACATCTTCTCCATCAGGTAACTTTAAATGAAATGAATTCTACATTGAAGGCAAACTGAACACCACTGGGCCCTGCCACCTCAGCATAGAGTGGCGAATTATCTGGACCAGTGGTTCCCAAACTCTGACAGATTGTGCACCACCAATTTAAAATGATACAACCTTAAATACCACTAGCAAATTTTTATCATATAAAGTAATGATAATAAATCTGTTAACATGTACCACTGGCAGGTTGTCTGCATACCACTGGTGGGTACATGTACCACAGATTGGGAACCACTGATCTGGGAGAAATTTCCTGGAAATGGTGTGGAGGGGAGGAAGTGATCAAAACCAAAACTGACAATGTCTGAAGAAAGCAATGCAAAATCTACATAATATAAAATATTTACATATTGCCATGGCTTTGAATGCACTTTAGAGGGTCCTTAAAAAGCGAGTTTCCAACCCCAAGTATAGAGGATAAATTAGACAAAAAACAAATATTGAAAAATCACAGACAAGATAAAGGGAAAAGAGTTACAATAGAAACAACAGTGTATCATATCATAGCAATCATATGTAATAATCTCTGCTATTTTCAATACAACCTGGGATTGGAGAAGAGAGAAACAGCAGAAAGCATAGGGATAGATATTGGTAGTGTTAACGGTGTAAAGTGTGAGTGGACTTTCAAAAGACTGAAGGTACTTGCCGCAAAGTGATGAGCATATATTTCCACGCAAAGGAAGTAGCTTTACTAACTCAGGCAGTCTCCATATTGCAGATGGGAGAACTGAGCCACTAAAATCAAGTCATTTTTAGAACCCAAGCTGAAATTCACACATTTCTGTTTTCTTAGGCCGCATGACTCTGGTCTTTATATGGTCTTTGAAGGCCATCCTCCTGTATCTGCTTCTATTTAGTGTTCATTATAAACTAGGTAGAACTGTGATTTCACAGCAAGATGATCTGTAATTTTTCATTTGCCCAATCCTGCTCATATCTATGAAGAGGAATGATTTTCCTTGCTGATTTTCCCCTATTACTATATGTAGCAGCCTCAGGAATCCAACCCCAGCATCTGACCCCCTAGCAGCTCCACCTGTGATGCTCTCTGCTGCAATCACAGACCTCAGCTGCCCCCACAGCCACAGCCACAGCCACAGCCACATCCATCCTTCACAGGTATTGCTCTAATTCCATTCCCTATGCATCCTGGTCCTGTCTTTATCTCAGCTTATCCAGTCCACAGGTCCTTGGCCCTTACAGAGCTGCTCCCCTAGGCTAGGGACAGACATTCAAAAAGCCTGAGCCCAAATTGATTCAACCTTTGCAGGTTAATCTAACCTGACTAGGCTGAACCAGTTTCCAACATACAGACAATCCCTCTGGACTAAGGAAATTCAGGCACATGCCTGCAGTGGCTCAGGCTAGAAGCTGGGGGTGGGGAGGGCACTAGAGCAGCCCTCCCTTCCCTCGCACACAGTTGAGCTGGGGAGGGGGGGCATGTAGCCAGGCCCCTGTGGGACTTTCTCATTAGGGAGGTCTGCCTGCATGGTCCCAGGCTTTTCCCTGTTGGCTACTCAAGGGACAGGAAAGTTGTCAACCCCCAGACCCTTGCTAGCACTCTGAGCCAAGGGCAGGTGTGCAATGCATGCATCTGTTGATGATACAGAGCTTTTCAATCTCCCTCCCTGCTTCATCAGACTGTTTGCAGCAAACTGACAGAAGAGCAAGCCAGTAGGGGAGCTGATAACAGGGTAGGGGTTCCCTGTTACACTGTATTTAAAAATAAGTACAGGTTCATAAAATGTAACAATTCATAGTTAATTACAAACAAAACAGGCTATGAAATTAAGTGACAGCTGGAGGACCCAGTGGTTTGCATATGGCACCATGCTAGGATTGGAAGAATGTTTTGGGGCTCATTACAAAGAAGTGCTATGTACCGTGGAAAGGTAACCAGCAGTATCCATCAGCAACAGGCACCAGTATCTAGACCTTTAAAATAATGGTGGCCTGTTTTTCTCTGCTGGTGTAAAACCATACGCTTCATTGATCTACATTTGTGAGATAAGAATCGAGTCAACAGGTTAAGTCAAAAGACTGACTGTAGTTTATGCTGCTGAAGTGTCCAGTAACACTAGAAATAAGACCTTCAAAAACACCTTATTCATCATGTCATATTTCTTCAGAGTACTACCTACATGTTCAGAAAGATTCACTCCCAGGTGAGTGTTTCCTCTGAAATCTCTGAAGTCAGAGGTTCTAAACCAGCTTAGGAGTGCAGTAAAGTCTCTCAGTTATTATAGACAAGGCTGACTCTGCTTTTCCTGGACCATCATAGCTACTGGAGTGATTCTGTAGCTATGATGGTCCAGGAATTATTCAAGAGCAAAGGATATCTTTGGGTGATCTCTCTCATTGGACCAGCTGCATGGTTAGGATCAAGTTGGACAAGCTTTTGAATTTGGGTCCTGCAGGTTAAATAGACTATGAAATGAATCAGGTCTGAGGAAGAAGAATGCCAAGTTCAAACGCTTGTCTAACTTGATCCACCCCATGCAGTTGGTCCAATAAAAGATAATCACCCAAAATAAATAAAAATCCTTGACTCTTTCATAAAGAAAGTAATTAACCACAGACACTGCATCAGAAGCAAATACCTGCTGCCTTTAATTAACCAGCAGCCAATTCAGGTCATAGCCTATTTAATCTGTAATTAACTTTTAATTGTTCATTCTTTATGAACCTATCTTTTTCTAAAAATAAAGCAATAAGGAACTCAGGTTCCAAGGAAACTTCACCTCAGAATGATTATTCAGTCATCTGGAGGCAATAAGAATCCAGGTGAAATGTCCCACTTGGGTCTTTCCCCAGGAAATTAATCTATTAATTGATGTATACAGGCATCTTTACACATGCTCCGGGGCAGAGGGGAGGGTGGAGACACTTTAATTAGCATGGTTGTGAGAGCTGCTCTAATAAGAGTGCCTGAAGCCCCTCATGCATCAGCGTCCCTGCACTTCAAAATGGTGGCAGGGGTGCTTTATCTACAGCTTGTCAAACAAATTTTAGTTAAAGTAACACCACTGCCATGTTGAAGCACAGGGACACTGATATGAGACACAAAGACTGACTAGAGTGCGGTAATTACCATGGCTCGGCAGACTCGATTAATCAAATTTCAGTCAAGTCTGCTCTGACATGCTGCAATTACAGTGCATTGAAGTAGCCTCCCAGCTTATGTACAGGCACCCTACGTGCTTGTTTGTTTCAGGAAGTACATGTTACAACAAGAGTTCACTTGCACACCATCCCATTCCCAAAGAAGAATTCCTCAGAAACCTGTTCCAGGCACACAGTGGGATCTCCAAAATCAAAAGTAGGCTCAGGCCTCACATTATCTACCACATGCCAGGATTTTAATGGTATATACCATAAGACAGGATCACCTTCCCTTCCTCATCTGCATTATCATTCACTCATTTGGAGATACAATTCCTCCTTTACACACAAGACCCTAAAGTCAATTGTTTGTGTTAGCTGTTGTTGGAAGACTTCCTCTCTTATACACATCTTAGTGATAGGACCATGGGCATTTCAAAGGGCATTCATGAATAAATCTGTCTGCAAAAGGTAGGTCACAGTTCAGCCCTTTCCTAGCTTGCCTGCGAGTCAGCATACTCGGTCATCTCTGAAGAGAATGTCTAGCACCTCATCTTCCTTCTCCCACTTGCTTCTGGCTCTTTAACAGAACATCAAGTGGCTGTTTTCTACATTACCTTCGGGAAGGGAGTATTAAGTATGGTCACACTCCTCTGCCCCCTCCCAAGCAAAAAAAGTTTTTAAGGAGGTTTGTGAGCACTTTTAGAAATCCCTACTGCTTTCACTGCATTTGGTTCTCGTTTGTACCTGCAGGCACAAGTCAAGGTCTAATACTATAGCTTACAAACTTGAGTACATGTTACCAATAACGTGGCTTCAGTTCCTAATATATAGCTTCTAAACCTGCACAGCTAGAGATTGGTAGCCTGCTGTGAGATCTCCCAAGAATTAGCTGCAGCAAGAGAGGTTTTCCTATTCCTTTCTTCATCTGGTAACAAGAAAGCTGGTCAAGCTACTTCAGCCAACTCCCTTGAGTGCCTTTACAATATGGAGGTCAAAAGCCACCAAAAAGAGGTGCCTACATGCCTTATGAAAAGCAAAGTGAGAACAAGGGAGGTGGTTGGCTTTGGTGTACTTCAGGAACTGAAAGAAAAAAAATGAGAATAGAAAACTTGGAAAGGAACAAGTAGAGAGAATGGTTGATTGGGAAAGTAAATTACAACAAAGCGAATTTCTTCCACTGGGCAGACTCTGAGCCCAAGCTCAGCATGTTTTATGTTCACAACTTTCCAAATACCTCCCACAGCTCTAGGTGGGTTTTGTTGCAATATTAGGTTTTTCATGTTTAATCAAATAAATACTAAACCTACACAGCTGTTAAGAGGCCTGATAAAAATCATGGCTCAAAAGGTGAAAGGGAATAAGTCATCCAAAGCAAACAATGTTTTGCATACACTAAGGAAATAATTACCCAGAGACATATGAAAGAATTAAAAGGCCTGAGCACTTCCCTTTGGAGCACACTGTGGAAAGAATGGCTAATTCCAATTCAGTGATATATTCCAACTTTTAGTTTCCTCACAGCAAGGTATGGTCAGGAAGGAGGAAATGGAGAATTAATACAACAAAAAAAAGTTTCAATAAAATATACAAAGAAATAGATAGACTTGCATAAATAGAGTAACTGATTGAGTTGTCGGATCAAAGCCAAGCTTAGGTAGGGAAGCAGAGTAAGTAGGGAAGCAGCAGGAGAAAATAACAAAGTCAAGGTTGTCTCACCTAGTATTCCCTCTGGGCCAAGAGATGATGTGGCCAAGCTATGGCCCCATCCCTTCACGGTGACGGGAATTGTCAAAGACGATATCATATGAGCCTGCAAGTTCATGAAGACCCATCCAAAGGCCTGCATATTGTAGTAGCCTCTGCCTTCATAGACCCTTTGAATTCTCAGCGCATCTTGGCGAGCAAGGTTCTTTGGGTAGACGTGATTTTCTTCTACTATTTAGTTGGTCTAATAAAAGATATCACGTCTACCCAAAGAACCTTGCTTGCCTATGTCCTTAGACCAGCACACCTACAGCCAACAACCGTGCAGCCTATCTTGCACACTTATGCCCCACTTCTCTGATATTGCCACACCAAAAATATATATTAAATAATTACCAACACATGTCTAGCCAAAGCTTACTTGGAAGTGTGCAATTCAAAGTCATAAGCAGTAAGAGAATTTTTCCTTAGGGAGAAAAACATATTAGTGCCCAAACTGCTAAGCAAAGTACTGTGTGTACAGAGATTGAATCCATATGTTAAATTATTATGAACTTACCCAGGTGACTTGCAGATTGATTGTCTTTCTAGACCTTCATTACATAGTTTAGTGGGTGGCAAACTTTCACTTTAACAGGAACATGAGCCGCTGCTCTGCACCCAGCTGGCAGTGTCATCACTTAGAGAGGCTCCTCAGCATAAGCCAAGGGTACTATTAAACCAACCCAAAGGTCTGAGAATCAATACATGTTGGACCTTAGCCTAGTTTCAGTGCAAGTTTTCTGCTAAGTATTTTGTAGCAGCTGGAACTCATTAGCTAACAATGGAGCTCATTCTGGAGTTTGTCCCTCTCCAAGGGATTCCTTTGAGTTAACCACAGGTAGACCATACAGAGATAGTGCTGCCTTCTTTAAGACAACTTTGTTCTTAGTGAACACAAGAAAGTATGTAAGGAATCTTGTAGGAAGGCAAAAGAAAAAGAAAGCCTCTGAGTCTGTGCACAGATGAACAGGAGAAAGAGAGAGAAGTAGTAAGTGAACAGTTCATTCACACTTCATAGTTTCATAGTTTCATAATTTGTAGAGTCGGAAGGGACCTGAGCAGATTATCAAGTCTGACCCCCTGCCATGGCAGGAAAGAGGACTGGGGTCAAATGACCCCAGCAAGGTGATTGTGTAGCTTTGTCTTAAAGACCCCCAGGGTAGGAGCCAGCATCACTTTGCTTGGAAGTTGGCTCCAGATCCTAGCCACCCTGACAGTGAAGTAGCGCCTCCTGATGTCTAATCTAAATCTACCCTCTGCCAGCTTGTGACTGTTATTTCTAGTCACTCCTGGTAGTGCTCGGGGGAACAGGGACTCCCCCAATGCCTGTTGGTCCCCTCTGACTAATTTGTACCAGGCCACTAGATCCCCCTCAGCCTTCTCTTGTGGAGGCTGAACAGGTTCAGGTCCCGTAGCCTCTCCTCGTAGAGCCTGCCCTGCTGCCCCCAGATCATGCGAGTGGCCCTCCTCTGGACCCTCTCCATGTTGTCCGCACCCCTCTTGAAGTGTGGTGCCCAGAACTGGACACAGTACTCCAGCTGTGGCCTGACCAGTGTCACATAGAGGGGGAGGATCACCTCCTTGGACCTGTTTGAGATGCATCTGTGGATGCATGAGAAGGTGCGGTTGGACTTCCTGACTGCATCCCCACACTGCTGGCCCATGTTCATCCTGGCATCAATGATGACTCCAAGATCCTTTTCTGCCTCTGTACTGACAAGAAGGGAGTTCCCCAACCTGTAGGTATGGTGCTAGCTCTTCCTCCCCAGGTGCAGCACCTTGCACTTGTCAGTGTTGAATCCCATCCTATTCTCATCCGCCCACCCCTGTAACCTGTCTAAATCCAATTGCAGCTTATTCCTCCCTTCTAGCATGCCCACATCCCCCTACATCTTAGTGTCATCAGCAAATTTGAACAGGGTGCTTTTTACCCCCTCATCCAGGTCACTGATGAAGATGTTGAACAGTGCGGGCCCGAGGACTGAGCCTTGGGGGACCCCACTGCCCACATCCCTCCAGGTCGAAAATGACCTGTCCACCACCACTCTCCGGATGCGGCCCTCCAGCCAGTTAGTGACTCATTTGGCTGTGTAGGTGTCGACACCACAGTCCCCCAGTTTTTTAATAAGGATAGGGTGAGAGACAGTGTCAAAGGCCTTCCTAAAGTCCAGAAAGACTACGTCCACTGCTACCCCTGTGTCTAAGGATTTTGTGACCTGGTCATAGAAGGCAACCAGGTTGGTCTGACAGGACCTGCCTCTAATGAACCCGTGTTGGTTGCCCCTAAGCATAATCTCCCCTGCTGGGCCCTTGTGTACATGCACCAGGATAATTCTCTCAAAAAGCTTACCCAGGATTGAGGTAAGAATAACTGGCCTATAGTTCCCCAGGTCCTCCTTCCTCCCTTTTTTGAAAATGGGAACCACTTTGGCCCTCTTCCAGTCCTCTGGCACCACACCAGAGCACCACGAGTGCTCGTAAAGCCGTGCCGGGGTCCCACAATGACCTCAGCTAATTCCCACAGCACTCTGGGGTGGAGATTGTCTGGACCAGCTGATTTAAATACATCCAGTCCCTCCAGAAGTTCCCTGGCTAGATCCTCACTGACCCTTGGCTCTGTCCCACCCCGAGTCTGGATAGTTATTGCCACTTCACTCTTATCAGGTCAGATCTCAATCTGACAAAGGGGCTACCTCTGGCCTACTGAAAAGAAGAAGGAATAGATTTCCTTCCTTGCTGGAGCTCTGCTCTCAGGGTAGGAGAAGGAGGCACAGATTTCAGTAGTTAGGACATGTAGACCAAAACCCAGGTTTAGTCCCTTGCTTTGCCACAAATTTCCTGTATGAACTTGCATAAATCACTTAGGCTCAAAGCAGTTTCCAAGGAGAGAGCTTGTGAGCTGGCATTGCTGCTGAACCAAAATGTAGCAAATAATGGAGCTAAAGAAGAGGCCAATAGTAAATAAAGACCAAAATGAAACTACAGAAGTCCTAGAGAAGTAGAGCTGAAAGGCACTTCCAGGAGTCATCTAACCCAACCTCCTGCCTGAGGTAGGATCATCTCTAAGCAATCTATGCTATATAATTCCATAATCTAACCTCTTAGTAAAACTACCATCAACCCTTACACAACACAGAGATAACTCTCTGTCCTGTCACAGGTAAAGCAAGAGGCCCATGGCAGCCAATGTCCTGTTTCTGAAAAAGGCTGTTAAGATACACATGAGAGATCCCAGGTAGAGTGCCAAACCCCCTGCTGTATACCCAACAGTCCATACCAATTTAACAAAGGGGTAAAATCTCCTTACTGATCCCAAATATGGCAACTGGTCTGACTCTGAGTGGAGTGGCAAGACTGTCTAGCCACGAACCTGCAAATTTAAATCCCAGCAGGAGCACATACCCCAGTCAAAACCCCCAGCCTTGGCTGCAGTCAACATCTAATGCCTCTGAGGAAGTCTCAAAAAAACTCACACCTAATACATGTAGCAGAAAGGAGTGGAGGGAAAAATAAGCAGATCCCAGGTGATTACTAGGCTGGGATTTCAGCTGCAACTCCCCTGGTTTGGAAAGCTGAGACAGGCTGATGAGGCAGCCAGCAAGCTGAGCAGCATAAACCAGAAGACATGGTTGAGACTAGACTTTCAGCACAGTTTTCCAATCTGATTACAATCCACAGAGGCCCAAAGGAGAGTGGTCAGACTATTCCCAGTTCAGTTAATACAAAATACTATTTTTTTTAAATGGAAAGTCCTCTGGGAGAATTATTTGGCTCAATTCAACTTCAAAAATCAAAAGAATAAATGACTGAAAGGACAGATAGAAATGGCCAATTTTTGGAGGCCCAGACTTAGGTTAATACAGACTTGATAGAAAATCTTGACTTGCAGTTTGGAGCCAACTGTCAATCTGAGCTAGTCACAATGCAGCAAGATTTAGGAAGAGAAAAAAGTAGGAACTTTATCAGAACTAATAGAGAACCTGAGGTTTACTATGTTCCTGGCAAGCATAGATACCAACAAGGTCTTCCAAGATAAAGTGATAATAAATCATTTACAGACACTCAGGTGGACATGGATGTGTCAAATAAGAACAGTGAAAAGAAGCAAAGGTGTTTGGAGGGGCCATATAATTTACCATAGGGCTAGATGTTTCCCTCCCGGTAGGG